>NW_028126542.1:0-1211985 GCF_965194825.1 Balaenoptera physalus
GAAACTGTCCCAAAGTAAGCCCTGACGCTTGTCCCTAAGTGAGGCCCTGAAGCTTTCCCTAACTAACTCAGGCCTTGATGCTGTGACTAACTCAGACCCTGATCATGTCTTTAACTAAGACCCCTAAGGCTGATCCAACAGAGGCCCTGATGCTGCTCCTAAGTCAGGCCCCGATAGTGTCCCCCACTAAGTGTCTGATGCTAGGCCTCACTCAGACCCTAACGCTCTCCCTAAGTCAGGCTCTGATGCTGTCCCTACCTGAAGCCCTAACACTGGTTCTGAATAAGGCCCTGAGAGTCTCCGTAACAAAGATCTTCACACTATCCTTAGGTCATTTGCTGACACTATCCCTAGATGTTAAACTGACACGGCCACTAGATAATGTCCTGCCTCTTATGCTAACTGAAGTCCTTAGGCTGTGCCTACCTCAGGCACTGAATTTAGTCCCAAGACCATGAAACTGTCCCGAACTAAGGCCTAGATGCTCGCCCTACATCCGGCCCTGACACTGTCCCTAACTAAGGCCCTAACACTATTGCTAACTGAGGATCTGACACTGGACCTATCAGAGGCCCGCTAATCCTAACTAACGCCTTGGAACTTTGCCTAACGTAGGCGCTGCTACCATCAATATCTAAAGTCCTGACATTATCCTGAGCTAATATCCTGACCCATGTCTTACCAAGGTCCTGAAACTCTCCCAACGTTAGCCCTGACACTGTCCCTAAGTGAGGCCCTGAGGCTGTCCCTCACAGAGGTCCTGATAATGTCTTTAACTAAACTCTAATGCTGATCTTACAGAGACCCTTATGTTTATCCTATGTCATGCCCTGACGCTGTCCGTAGCTAAGGCCCTGACTCTAGGCATCACTCAGGCCCTGTCACTCTCCCTAAGTCAGGCTAAGACTCTGTCCCTACCTGAAGCCCTGACACTGGGCCTAAATTAGGCACTGATGCTCTAATTAGCTATGGTCTTGACACTATCCCTAGGTCATTTCCTGACACTATCCCTAGATCTTAACCTAAACTTGTCTTTAGCTATTGTCGAGCCTCTTATGCTAACTAAATCTCTGATGCTGTCTCTAACTATGTGCCTGAAATTAGTCCCGAGGCCGTCAACCTGTCCCTAACTTAGGTTGGAGGCTCATCCTAACTGAGGCGCTGACACTGTCCCTAACTAAAGCCCTGACACCGTACTTTACAAGGACTCTGATGCTAGTCCTAACTCAGGCCCTGACACTGTCTCTAAGTAAGTCTCAGAATTTGCCCCTAATATAGGCCCTGCTGTCAGCAATAACTAAAAACTGGACACTAGCCTGTGTTAATATCCTGACATATTTCTAACCAAGGTCCTGACACTGTCCCTAAGAAAGCCCTGTCGCTGTCCCTATGTTAAGAAAAGAGGCTGCCCCTAACTCAGGCCCTGAAGCTTTCCCTAACTGAGGCCTTGACGCTGTGACTAAGTCAGGCCCTGATCATATCTGTAACAAAGACGCTAAGGCTGATCCAACAGAGGCGCTGATTCTGTTCCTAAGTCATGCCCTGACAGTGTCCTCAGCTAAGGGCCTGACGCTAGGCCTCACTCAGGCCCTGTCGCTCTCCCTAAGTCAGGCTCTGATGCTGTCCCTACCCGAAGCCCTGACACTGGTTCTAAATAAGGATCTGATAGTCTCAGTAACTAAGGTTTTGACACTATGCTTAGGTCCTTTCCTGACACTATCCCTAGACCATAACCTGACCCTGTCCCTAGCAAAGGTCGTGCCTCTTATGCTAACTACAGCCCTGCTGCTGTTCTTAACTAAGGGCCTAAATTTACTCTCGAGGCTGTGACCCTGTCCGTACCTAAGGCCTCGATGTTCGTCCTAATTCAGGGCCTGACACTGTCCCTAACTAAGGCCCTGCTGTCGACAATATCTAAAGTCCTGACACTATCCTGAGCTAATTTCTTTTTTTTTTTTAATTTTATTTATTTATTTATTTATTTATTTATTTATTTATTTATTTATTTATTTATGGCTCTGTTGGCTCTTGGTTTCTGTGTGAGGGCTTTCTCTAGATGCGGCAAGTGGGGACCACTCTTCATCGCGGTTCGCGGCCCTCTCACTATCGTGGCCTCTCCCGTTGCGGAGCACAGGCTCCAGACGCGCAGGCTCAGCAATTGTGGCTCACGGGCTTAGTCGCTCCGTGGCATGTGGGATCTTCCCAGACCAGGGGTCGAACCCGTGTCCCCTGCATTGGCAGGCAGATTCTCAACCACTGCGCCACCTGGGAAGCCCCTGAGCTAGTTTCTTGACCCATCTCTTACCAAGGTCCTGAAACTGTCCCTAAGAAAACCCTGATGCTGTCTCTAAGTGAGGCCTTGAGGCTGTCCCTACCAGAGGGCCTGATAATATCTTTAACATAGACCCTGAGGCTGATCCTACCGTGGCTCTTATGCTACTCCTAAGTCATGCCCTGACACTGTCTCTAGCTAAGGCCCTGACGCTAGGCCTCACTCAGGCCCTGTCCCACTCCCTAAGTCAGGCTCTGACGTTGTTCCTATCCGAAGCACTGACACTCACTGCTCCTAAATTAGGTCCTGATGTGCTAAATAACTAAGGTCTTGACACTATCCCTAGGTCATTTCCTGAAACTCTCCCTAGACTTTAACCTAACCTTCTCTTTAGCTAATGTCGAGATTAGCTAAAGAGATTCTTTAGAACGAGATTCTTTCATCTTCTGAATAGAGTTTTCTTCAAAACATAATTTTTATAGTGTTACTAACTTTAAAAAATTGTACTCAACTGCTGTGGAATATTCCTTCATAGGAGCGTGTATGGTTCTCTTCTGCATCTGCTTGTGGTGGTGTTCAGGTTGCTTTCAGCTGGAGATCCCCTTATGCTAGCTAATTCCCTGATTCTGTCCCTAAATGAGGCCCTGAATTTAGGTCCGAGGCCGTGAACGTGTGAACGTGTCCTTAACTGAGGCCTGGAAGCTCGTCCTAATGCAGGCCCTGACACTGTCCCTAACTAAGGCTCTGACACTACACCTAACTCAGTCACTGACACTGTACCTAACAAAGGCTCTGATGCTAGTCCTAACTTAGGCCCTGACACTGCCTCTAACTAAGGCCCTGCTGCCGTCAATATCTGAACACCTGATATTATCCTGAGCTAATAGCCTGACCCATGTCTTACCAAGGACCTGAAACTTTCCCAAAGTAAGCCCTGACGCTGTCCCTAAGTGAGGCCTTGAGGCTATCCCTAACGGAGGCCCTGATAATAGCTTTAACGAAGACCCTAATGCTGATCCTACAGAGGCCTTTATGCTGCTCCTAAGTCATGCCCTGATACTGTCCCTTACTCAGGCCCTAAAGATAGGCCCCACTTAGGCCCTGTTGCTGTACCTTAGTTAGGCTCTGACGCTGTCCGTACATCAAGCCCTGGCGCTGGTCCTGATTAAGGCGCTCATGCTGCTGCTAACTAAGGCCCTGATGCTCTCAATAACTAAGGTCTTCTCGTTATCCCTTGGTCATTTCCTTTCACTATCTCTGGCCTGGGACCTGACTCTGTCCCGAGATAATCTCCTGCATCTTATGCCAACTGAAACCCTAATGCTCTCCCTAACTAAGGCCCTGACTACTCCTAACTAAGGCCATGACACTGAATCTAACAAAGGCCCGGAATGTGTCCTTAATATAGTTCCTGCTGCCAGCAAGAACTAAAATCCTGACACTCTCCTGAGCTAATATCCTGACTCATTTCTAACCAAGGTCCTGACACTGTCCCTAAGAAAGCCCTGTCTCTGTCTTTAAGTGAAAACTTGAGGTTGTCTGTAACTCAGACCCTGAAGCTTTCCCTAACTGAGGCCTTGACGCTGTGACTAACTAGAGCTCCGGTCATGTCTTTAACTAAGAGCCTAAAGCTGATCCAAAAAAGGCACTGATGCTGCTCCTAAATCATTCCCCGACAGTGTCCACAGCTAAGGGCCTGACATTAGGCCTCACTCAGGCCCTGTCGCTCTCCCTAAGTCAGGCCCTGATGCTGTGCCTACCTGAAGCCCTAACGCTACTTCTGAATAAGTCCCTGAAAGTCTCAGTAACAAAGGTCTTCACATTATCCTTAGGTCATTTCCTGACACGATTCCAAGCCTTTACCCTAACCCTGTCCCGAGCTAGTGTCCTACCTCTTATGCTAACTAAAGACCTTATGCTGTGCCTAATTCAGGCACTGAATTTAGTACCAAGGCCACTAGACTGTCCCTAACTCGGCTCGATGCCCTTATCGTCACAATGTTCCATGACCACTGTCATCACAATGCTCCACGCCCTTGTCATCACAATGCTCCATAACCCCTGTCATCACAATGCTCCATGACCTTTGTCATCGCAATGCTACATGCCACTGTCATCACAATGCTCCATGCCCTTATCATCACAATGCTCCATGACCCCTTTCATCACAATGCTCCATGACCCTTGTCTAAAATGCTACATGTCTGTGAAATCACAAAGCTCCATGCCCCCTGTCCTCACAAGTCTCCATGACTCTTGTCATCACAATGCTCCATGACCCTTGTCATCACAATGCTCCATGATCCTTGTAATCAAAATGCTCCTTGACCCTTTCTTCACAATGTTACAGTACTCCTTTCTTCACAATGCTCCATGCCGCTGGTCACCACAATGCTCCATGACTTCTGTCATCACAATGCTCCATGTCCCTTGTCATTAAAATGCTCCATGGCCCCTGTCATCACAATGCTGCAGGATCCTTATAATCTCAATGCTCCATGGTCCCCATCATCACAAACCTCCACGCATTTGTCATCACAATGCTCCATGACCCCTGTCATCCCAATGCTCCATAGCACTTTTCATCACAATGCTACATGACCACTTTTACCAAAATATTCCATGACCAATTTAATCACAGTGCTCCATGACCACTTTCATCACAATGCCCCATGACCCCTGTAATCAAAATGCTCCATGGCCCTTGTCACCACAATGCACCAGGACCCGTCATCCCAATTCTCCATGGCCCTTGTCATCACAATGCTCCATGGCGCTTGTCATCACAATGATCCAGAGCCTTAGTGCTTGAGTTGGGAGTAGTGTCATTGCCTCAGTTAGGGACACTGTCATTGCCTGAATTGGGAGTAGTGTCAGAGCCTTAGTTAGGGACAGCGCCAGGGCGAGTTGGGAGTAGTGCCAGTGCCTTAGTTAGGGACAGCACCAGTGCTTGCGTTGGGAGTAGTGTCAGGGCCATAGTTAGGGACAGTGTCAGTGGTTGAGATGGGAATAGTGTCAGGGCCTTAGTTACGGACATTGTCAGTGCCTAAGTTGGGATTTTTGTCAGGGTCTTTTTTGTGGACAGTGTCAGGCCCTGAGTTAAGAGTAGTGTCAAGGCCTTAATTTGGAAGAGTGTCAGTGTCTCAGTTTGGAGTAGTGTCTGACCCTTAGTTAGAAACAGCGTCAGTGCCTGAGTTGGGAGTAGTGACATGGCCTAAGTTATGGACAGTGTCAGTGTCTGAGTTAGGAATAGTCTCAGGACCTTAGTTAGGGACAGTGTCAGTTAATGTGTTAGGAATAGTGTCAGGGCCTAAGTTAGGAGTAGTCTGAGACCGGTAGTTAGGAACAGTGTCAGGGCCTGAGTTGTGAGTAGTTTCAGGGCCTTAGTTAGAGAAAGTGTCAGTGCCGGGTTTGAGAGTTATGTCAGGGCCTTAGTTAGGGACAGTGTCAGTGCCTGAGTTGGGAGTAGTGTCAGGGCCTAGTTAGGGACAGGGTCAGTGTCTGAGTTGGGAGTAGTTTCAGGGCCTTAGTTAGAGAAAGTGTCAGTGCCGGAGTTGGGAGTTATGTCAGGGCCTTAGTTAGGGACAGGGTCAGTGCCTGAGTTGGGAGTAGTGTCAGGGCCTAGTTAGGGACAGTGTCAGTGCCTGAGTTGGAAGTAGTGTCAGGGCATTAGGGACAGTGTCAGTGGCTGAGATGGGAGTAGTGTCAGGGTCTTAGGGAGAGTGTCAGTGCCTGAGTTGGGAATAGTCTCAGGGTCTTTTTTGGGGACAGCATCAGGGCATGAGTTAAAAGTAGTGTCAAGGCCTTAGTTAGGGAGAGTGTCAGTGCCTGTGTTGGGAGTAATATCAAGCCCTTCGTTAGGGACAGTGTCAGGGTCTGAGGTAGAAATAGTCTCAGGGCCTTAGTTAGGTAGCGTGTCAGTGCCTAAGTAAGTAGTAGTGTGAGGGCCTTAGTTAGGGACAGTGTCAATGCCTCTGTTGGGAGTTGTGTCAGAGACTTAGTAAGGGACAGCGTCAGTGCCTGCGTTGGGAGTAGTGTCAGGGCCTTACTTAGGGACAGCGTCAGTGCCTGAGTTAGGAGTAGTGTGATGGCCGTAGTTAGGGACACTCTCAGTGCCAGAGTTGGGGGTAGTGGCAGGCCTTTGTTAGGGACTGTGCCAGGGCCTGAGTTAAGAGTAGTGTCAAGTCCTTAGTTAGGGACAGTGTCAGTACCTGAGTTGGGAGTACTGTCAGGGCGTATTTAGGGACAGTCTCAATGCCTATTTTGGGAGTAGTGTCACGGCCTTAGTGACATTATCAGTGCCTGAGTAGGGAGTAGTGTCCGGGCCTTAGTTAGGGACAGTGTCAGTTGCTTAGTTAGGAGTAGCGTCACGGCCTAAGTTAGGGCCAGTGTCAGTGCCTGAGTCAGGAGTAGAGTCAGGGCCTAAGTTAGGGACAGTGTCATTGCTTGAGATAGGAGTAGTGTCAGGGCCTTAGTTACGGACATTGTCATGGCATGATTTAGGAGTTGTGTTAGGGCGTGAGCTATGAATAGTGTCAGGGCCTTAGTTAGTGACAGTGTCAGTGCTGAGTTTGGAGTAGTATCAGGGCCTTAGTTAGAGACAGTGTCAGGGCCTGAGTTAGGTGTATGTCAGGGCCTTAGTTAGGGACAGCGTCAGTGCCTGATTTAGGAGTAGTGTCAGAGGCTTTGTTAGGGACAGTGTCAGGGCCTGAGTTAAGAGTAGTGTCACAGCTTTAGTTAGGACCAGTGTCAGGGCCTTAGTTAAGTCAGTCCAACATCAGCGCCTATGATAGGAATCAGATCAGGACCTGTGTTACAGGTAATGTCAGGGCCTTATTTAAGAACAGTGTCAGGGCCTGAGTCCTGACTTACTCCTTACTCTCCTCACTAAGGACTTTGGACACTACTGCTAATTCAGGCCCTGATAATGTCCCTAACTAATTCCCTGACACTTTCCCTGGCTAAGGCCCTGAACTTCTCCTACGTCAGGCACTGATACTGTCCCTAACAATGGCCCTGACACTACACCTAACTGAGGCCCCGACATGATACCTTACAAACGCTTTGTTGCTAGTCCAAACTAAAGCCCTAAAATTGGTCCTAAATAAGGCCTTGACACTAATCCTAACTCAGGCCCTAAAACTGTCCCTAACTAAGGCCCTGATAGTATGCCTAACTCAGGCCCTCATACGATTCCTAACAATGGCTCTGATGCTAGTCCAAACTAAGGCCCTGAAATTGGTCCTAAATAAGGCCTTGACACTAATCCTAACTCAGGCCCTAGCACTGTCCCTAAGTAGGTCTCAGACAGTACACTTAAATCAGACCCTGACACTGTCCCTAAGCAAGGCCCTGACACTACTCCTAACTCAGTCCCTTACACTGTACCTAACAAAGTCTCTGATGCTAGGCCTAACTCAGGCCCTGAAACCGTCTGTAACGAAGGCCCTGCTGCCATCACTATCAAAAGTCCTGACATTATTCTGAGCTAATATCCTGACCTATGTCTTTCCAAGGTCCGGAAACTGTCCCAAAGTAAGCCCTGACGCTGTCTCTAAGTGAAGACCTGAGGCTGTCCCTAACTCAGGCCCTGAAGCTTTCCTGAACTGAAGCCTTGAAGCTGTGACTAATTCAGGCCCTGATCATGTACCTAACGAAGACCTTAATGCTGATCCAGCAAAGAGGCTGATGCTGCTCCAAAGTCATGCCCTGACAGTGTACCCAGCTAAGGGCCTGATGCTCAGCCTCACTCTGGCCCTGTCGCTCTCCCTAAGTCAGGCCCTGACACTGTCACTAACTAAGGCCCTGACTCTACTCCTAATTCAGTCCCGTACATTGTATCTAACAAAGACTCTGATGCTAGTCGTAACTCAGGGCCTGACACTGTCTCTAACTAAGGGCTGCTGCCATCAACATCTAAAGTCCTGACATTATCTGGAGCTAATACCCTGACCCATGTCTTACCAAGGTCCTGAAACTGTCCCAAAGTAAGCCCTGACGCTGTCCCTAAGTGAGGCCCTGAAGCTTTCCCTAACTAACTCAGGCCTTGATGCTGTGACTAACTCAGACCCTGATCATGTCTTTAACTAAGACCCTAAGGCTGATCCAACAGAGGCCCTGATGCTGCTCCTAAGTCAGGCCCCGATAGTGTCCCCCACTAAGTGTCTGATGCTAGGCCTCACTCAGACCCTAACGCTCTCCCTAAGTCAGGCTCTGATGCTGTCCCTACCTGAAGCCCTAACACTGGTTCTGAATAAGGCCCTGAGAGTCTCCGTAACAAAGATCTTCACACTATCCTTAGGTCATTTGCTGACACTATCCCTAGATGTTAAACTGACACGGCCACTAGATAATGTCCTGCCTCTTATGCTAACTGAAGTCCTTAGGCTGTGCCTACCTCAGGCACTGAATTTAGTCCCAAGACCATGAAACTGTCCCGAACTAAGGCCTAGATGCTCGCCCTACATCCGGCCCTGACACTGTCCCTAACTAAGGCCCTAACACTATTGCTAACTGAGGATCTGACACTGGACCTATCAGAGGCCCGCTAATCCTAACTAACGCCTTGGAACTTTGCCTAACGTAGGCGCTGCTACCATCAATATCTAAAGTCCTGACATTATCCTGAGCTAATATCCTGACCCATGTCTTACCAAGGTCCTGAAACTCTCCCAACGTTAGCCCTGACACTGTCCCTAAGTGAGGCCCTGAGGCTGTCCCTCACAGAGGTCCTGATAATGTCTTTAACTAAACTCTAATGCTGATCTTACAGAGACCCTTATGTTTATCCTATGTCATGCCCTGACGCTGTCCGTAGCTAAGGCCCTGACTCTAGGCATCACTCAGGCCCTGTCACTCTCCCTAAGTCAGGCTAAGACTCTGTCCCTACCTGAAGCCCTGACACTGGGCCTAAATTAGGCACTGATGCTCTAATTAGCTATGGTCTTGACACTATCCCTAGGTCATTTCCTGACACTATCCCTAGATCTTAACCTAAACTTGTCTTTAGCTATTGTCGAGCCTCTTATGCTAACTAAATCTCTGATGCTGTCTCTAACTATGTGCCTGAAATTAGTCCCGAGGCCGTCAACCTGTCCCTAACTTAGGTTGGAGGCTCATCCTAACTGAGGCGCTGACACTGTCCCTAACTAAAGCCCTGACACCGTACTTTACAAGGACTCTGATGCTAGTCCTAACTCAGGCCCTGACACTGTCTCTAAGTAAGTCTCAGAATTTGCCCCTAATATAGGCCCTGCTGTCAGCAATAACTAAAAACTGGACACTAGCCTGTGTTAATATCCTGACATATTTCTAACCAAGGTCCTGACACTGTCCCTAAGAAAGCCCTGTCGCTGTCCCTATGTTAAGAAAAGAGGCTGCCCCTAACTCAGGCCCTGAAGCTTTCCCTAACTGAGGCCTTGACGCTGTGACTAAGTCAGGCCCTGATCATATCTGTAACAAAGACGCTAAGGCTGATCCAACAGAGGCGCTGATTCTGTTCCTAAGTCATGCCCTGACAGTGTCCTCAGCTAAGGGCCTGACGCTAGGCCTCACTCAGGCCCTGTCGCTCTCCCTAAGTCAGGCTCTGATGCTGTCCCTACCCGAAGCCCTGACACTGGTTCTAAATAAGGATCTGATAGTCTCAGTAACTAAGGTTTTGACACTATGCTTAGGTCCTTTCCTGACACTATCCCTAGACCATAACCTGACCCTGTCCCTAGCAAAGGTCGTGCCTCTTATGCTAACTACAGCCCTGCTGCTGTTCTTAACTAAGGGCCTAAATTTACTCTCGAGGCTGTGACCCTGTCCGTACCTAAGGCCTCGATGTTCGTCCTAATTCAGGGCCTGACACTGTCCCTAACTAAGGCCCTGCTGTCGACAATATCTAAAGTCCTGACACTATCCTGAGCTAATTTCTTTTTTTTTTTTAATTTTATTTATTTATTTATTTATTTATTTATTTATTTATTTATTTATTTATTTATGGCTCTGTTGGCTCTTGGTTTCTGTGTGAGGGCTTTCTCTAGATGCGGCAAGTGGGGACCACTCTTCATCGCGGTTCGCGGCCCTCTCACTATCGTGGCCTCTCCCGTTGCGGAGCACAGGCTCCAGACGCGCAGGCTCAGCAATTGTGGCTCACGGGCTTAGTCGCTCCGTGGCATGTGGGATCTTCCCAGACCAGGGGTCGAACCCGTGTCCCCTGCATTGGCAGGCAGATTCTCAACCACTGCGCCACCTGGGAAGCCCCTGAGCTAGTTTCTTGACCCATCTCTTACCAAGGTCCTGAAACTGTCCCTAAGAAAACCCTGATGCTGTCTCTAAGTGAGGCCTTGAGGCTGTCCCTACCAGAGGGCCTGATAATATCTTTAACATAGACCCTGAGGCTGATCCTACCGTGGCTCTTATGCTACTCCTAAGTCATGCCCTGACACTGTCTCTAGCTAAGGCCCTGACGCTAGGCCTCACTCAGGCCCTGTCCCACTCCCTAAGTCAGGCTCTGACGTTGTTCCTATCCGAAGCACTGACACTCACTGCTCCTAAATTAGGTCCTGATGTGCTAAATAACTAAGGTCTTGACACTATCCCTAGGTCATTTCCTGAAACTCTCCCTAGACTTTAACCTAACCTTCTCTTTAGCTAATGTCGAGATTAGCTAAAGAGATTCTTTAGAACGAGATTCTTTCATCTTCTGAATAGAGTTTTCTTCAAAACATAATTTTTATAGTGTTACTAACTTTAAAAAATTGTACTCAACTGCTGTGGAATATTCCTTCATAGGAGCGTGTATGGTTCTCTTCTGCATCTGCTTGTGGTGGTGTTCAGGTTGCTTTCAGCTGGAGATCCCCTTATGCTAGCTAATTCCCTGATTCTGTCCCTAAATGAGGCCCTGAATTTAGGTCCGAGGCCGTGAACGTGTGAACGTGTCCTTAACTGAGGCCTGGAAGCTCGTCCTAATGCAGGCCCTGACACTGTCCCTAACTAAGGCTCTGACACTACACCTAACTCAGTCACTGACACTGTACCTAACAAAGGCTCTGATGCTAGTCCTAACTTAGGCCCTGACACTGCCTCTAACTAAGGCCCTGCTGCCGTCAATATCTGAACACCTGATATTATCCTGAGCTAATAGCCTGACCCATGTCTTACCAAGGACCTGAAACTTTCCCAAAGTAAGCCCTGACGCTGTCCCTAAGTGAGGCCTTGAGGCTATCCCTAACGGAGGCCCTGATAATAGCTTTAACGAAGACCCTAATGCTGATCCTACAGAGGCCTTTATGCTGCTCCTAAGTCATGCCCTGATACTGTCCCTTACTCAGGCCCTAAAGATAGGCCCCACTTAGGCCCTGTTGCTGTACCTTAGTTAGGCTCTGACGCTGTCCGTACATCAAGCCCTGGCGCTGGTCCTGATTAAGGCGCTCATGCTGCTGCTAACTAAGGCCCTGATGCTCTCAATAACTAAGGTCTTCTCGTTATCCCTTGGTCATTTCCTTTCACTATCTCTGGCCTGGGACCTGACTCTGTCCCGAGATAATCTCCTGCATCTTATGCCAACTGAAACCCTAATGCTCTCCCTAACTAAGGCCCTGACTACTCCTAACTAAGGCCATGACACTGAATCTAACAAAGGCCCGGAATGTGTCCTTAATATAGTTCCTGCTGCCAGCAAGAACTAAAATCCTGACACTCTCCTGAGCTAATATCCTGACTCATTTCTAACCAAGGTCCTGACACTGTCCCTAAGAAAGCCCTGTCTCTGTCTTTAAGTGAAAACTTGAGGTTGTCTGTAACTCAGACCCTGAAGCTTTCCCTAACTGAGGCCTTGACGCTGTGACTAACTAGAGCTCCGGTCATGTCTTTAACTAAGAGCCTAAAGCTGATCCAAAAAAGGCACTGATGCTGCTCCTAAATCATTCCCCGACAGTGTCCACAGCTAAGGGCCTGACATTAGGCCTCACTCAGGCCCTGTCGCTCTCCCTAAGTCAGGCCCTGATGCTGTGCCTACCTGAAGCCCTAACGCTACTTCTGAATAAGTCCCTGAAAGTCTCAGTAACAAAGGTCTTCACATTATCCTTAGGTCATTTCCTGACACGATTCCAAGCCTTTACCCTAACCCTGTCCCGAGCTAGTGTCCTACCTCTTATGCTAACTAAAGACCTTATGCTGTGCCTAATTCAGGCACTGAATTTAGTACCAAGGCCACTAGACTGTCCCTAACTCGGCTCGATGCCCTTATCGTCACAATGTTCCATGACCACTGTCATCACAATGCTCCACGCCCTTGTCATCACAATGCTCCATAACCCCTGTCATCACAATGCTCCATGACCTTTGTCATCGCAATGCTACATGCCACTGTCATCACAATGCTCCATGCCCTTATCATCACAATGCTCCATGACCCCTTTCATCACAATGCTCCATGACCCTTGTCTAAAATGCTACATGTCTGTGAAATCACAAAGCTCCATGCCCCCTGTCCTCACAAGTCTCCATGACTCTTGTCATCACAATGCTCCATGACCCTTGTCATCACAATGCTCCATGATCCTTGTAATCAAAATGCTCCTTGACCCTTTCTTCACAATGTTACAGTACTCCTTTCTTCACAATGCTCCATGCCGCTGGTCACCACAATGCTCCATGACTTCTGTCATCACAATGCTCCATGTCCCTTGTCATTAAAATGCTCCATGGCCCCTGTCATCACAATGCTGCAGGATCCTTATAATCTCAATGCTCCATGGTCCCCATCATCACAAACCTCCACGCATTTGTCATCACAATGCTCCATGACCCCTGTCATCCCAATGCTCCATAGCACTTTTCATCACAATGCTACATGACCACTTTTACCAAAATATTCCATGACCAATTTAATCACAGTGCTCCATGACCACTTTCATCACAATGCCCCATGACCCCTGTAATCAAAATGCTCCATGGCCCTTGTCACCACAATGCACCAGGACCCGTCATCCCAATTCTCCATGGCCCTTGTCATCACAATGCTCCATGGCGCTTGTCATCACAATGATCCAGAGCCTTAGTGCTTGAGTTGGGAGTAGTGTCATTGCCTCAGTTAGGGACACTGTCATTGCCTGAATTGGGAGTAGTGTCAGAGCCTTAGTTAGGGACAGCGCCAGGGCGAGTTGGGAGTAGTGCCAGTGCCTTAGTTAGGGACAGCACCAGTGCTTGCGTTGGGAGTAGTGTCAGGGCCATAGTTAGGGACAGTGTCAGTGGTTGAGATGGGAATAGTGTCAGGGCCTTAGTTACGGACATTGTCAGTGCCTAAGTTGGGATTTTTGTCAGGGTCTTTTTTGTGGACAGTGTCAGGCCCTGAGTTAAGAGTAGTGTCAAGGCCTTAATTTGGAAGAGTGTCAGTGTCTCAGTTTGGAGTAGTGTCTGACCCTTAGTTAGAAACAGCGTCAGTGCCTGAGTTGGGAGTAGTGACATGGCCTAAGTTATGGACAGTGTCAGTGTCTGAGTTAGGAATAGTCTCAGGACCTTAGTTAGGGACAGTGTCAGTTAATGTGTTAGGAATAGTGTCAGGGCCTAAGTTAGGAGTAGTCTGAGACCGGTAGTTAGGAACAGTGTCAGGGCCTGAGTTGTGAGTAGTTTCAGGGCCTTAGTTAGAGAAAGTGTCAGTGCCGGGTTTGAGAGTTATGTCAGGGCCTTAGTTAGGGACAGTGTCAGTGCCTGAGTTGGGAGTAGTGTCAGGGCCTAGTTAGGGACAGGGTCAGTGTCTGAGTTGGGAGTAGTTTCAGGGCCTTAGTTAGAGAAAGTGTCAGTGCCGGAGTTGGGAGTTATGTCAGGGCCTTAGTTAGGGACAGGGTCAGTGCCTGAGTTGGGAGTAGTGTCAGGGCCTAGTTAGGGACAGTGTCAGTGCCTGAGTTGGAAGTAGTGTCAGGGCATTAGGGACAGTGTCAGTGGCTGAGATGGGAGTAGTGTCAGGGTCTTAGGGAGAGTGTCAGTGCCTGAGTTGGGAATAGTCTCAGGGTCTTTTTTGGGGACAGCATCAGGGCATGAGTTAAAAGTAGTGTCAAGGCCTTAGTTAGGGAGAGTGTCAGTGCCTGTGTTGGGAGTAATATCAAGCCCTTCGTTAGGGACAGTGTCAGGGTCTGAGGTAGAAATAGTCTCAGGGCCTTAGTTAGGTAGCGTGTCAGTGCCTAAGTAAGTAGTAGTGTGAGGGCCTTAGTTAGGGACAGTGTCAATGCCTCTGTTGGGAGTTGTGTCAGAGACTTAGTAAGGGACAGCGTCAGTGCCTGCGTTGGGAGTAGTGTCAGGGCCTTACTTAGGGACAGCGTCAGTGCCTGAGTTAGGAGTAGTGTGATGGCCGTAGTTAGGGACACTCTCAGTGCCAGAGTTGGGGGTAGTGGCAGGCCTTTGTTAGGGACTGTGCCAGGGCCTGAGTTAAGAGTAGTGTCAAGTCCTTAGTTAGGGACAGTGTCAGTACCTGAGTTGGGAGTACTGTCAGGGCGTATTTAGGGACAGTCTCAATGCCTATTTTGGGAGTAGTGTCACGGCCTTAGTGACATTATCAGTGCCTGAGTAGGGAGTAGTGTCCGGGCCTTAGTTAGGGACAGTGTCAGTTGCTTAGTTAGGAGTAGCGTCACGGCCTAAGTTAGGGCCAGTGTCAGTGCCTGAGTCAGGAGTAGAGTCAGGGCCTAAGTTAGGGACAGTGTCATTGCTTGAGATAGGAGTAGTGTCAGGGCCTTAGTTACGGACATTGTCATGGCATGATTTAGGAGTTGTGTTAGGGCGTGAGCTATGAATAGTGTCAGGGCCTTAGTTAGTGACAGTGTCAGTGCTGAGTTTGGAGTAGTATCAGGGCCTTAGTTAGAGACAGTGTCAGGGCCTGAGTTAGGTGTATGTCAGGGCCTTAGTTAGGGACAGCGTCAGTGCCTGATTTAGGAGTAGTGTCAGAGGCTTTGTTAGGGACAGTGTCAGGGCCTGAGTTAAGAGTAGTGTCACAGCTTTAGTTAGGACCAGTGTCAGGGCCTTAGTTAAGTCAGTCCAACATCAGCGCCTATGATAGGAATCAGATCAGGACCTGTGTTACAGGTAATGTCAGGGCCTTATTTAAGAACAGTGTCAGGGCCTGAGTCCTGACTTACTCCTTACTCTCCTCACTAAGGACTTTGGACACTACTGCTAATTCAGGCCCTGATAATGTCCCTAACTAATTCCCTGACACTTTCCCTGGCTAAGGCCCTGAACTTCTCCTACGTCAGGCACTGATACTGTCCCTAACAATGGCCCTGACACTACACCTAACTGAGGCCCCGACATGATACCTTACAAACGCTTTGTTGCTAGTCCAAACTAAAGCCCTAAAATTGGTCCTAAATAAGGCCTTGACACTAATCCTAACTCAGGCCCTAAAACTGTCCCTAACTAAGGCCCTGATAGTATGCCTAACTCAGGCCCTCATACGATTCCTAACAATGGCTCTGATGCTAGTCCAAACTAAGGCCCTGAAATTGGTCCTAAATAAGGCCTTGACACTAATCCTAACTCAGGCCCTAGCACTGTCCCTAAGTAGGTCTCAGACAGTACACTTAAATCAGACCCTGACACTGTCCCTAAGCAAGGCCCTGACACTACTCCTAACTCAGTCCCTTACACTGTACCTAACAAAGTCTCTGATGCTAGGCCTAACTCAGGCCCTGAAACCGTCTGTAACGAAGGCCCTGCTGCCATCACTATCAAAAGTCCTGACATTATTCTGAGCTAATATCCTGACCTATGTCTTTCCAAGGTCCGGAAACTGTCCCAAAGTAAGCCCTGACGCTGTCTCTAAGTGAAGACCTGAGGCTGTCCCTAACTCAGGCCCTGAAGCTTTCCTGAACTGAAGCCTTGAAGCTGTGACTAATTCAGGCCCTGATCATGTACCTAACGAAGACCTTAATGCTGATCCAGCAAAGAGGCTGATGCTGCTCCAAAGTCATGCCCTGACAGTGTACCCAGCTAAGGGCCTGATGCTCAGCCTCACTCTGGCCCTGTCGCTCTCCCTAAGTCAGGCCCTGACACTGTCACTAACTAAGGCCCTGACTCTACTCCTAATTCAGTCCCGTACATTGTATCTAACAAAGACTCTGATGCTAGTCGTAACTCAGGGCCTGACACTGTCTCTAACTAAGGGCTGCTGCCATCAACATCTAAAGTCCTGACATTATCTGGAGCTAATACCCTGACCCATGTCTTACCAAGGTCCTGAAACTGTCCCAAAGTAAGCCCTGACGCTGTCCCTAAGTGAGGCCCTGAAGCTTTCCCTAACTAACTCAGGCCTTGATGCTGTGACTAACTCAGACCCTGATCATGTCTTTAACTAAGACCCTAAGGCTGATCCAACAGAGGCCCTGATGCTGCTCCTAAGTCAGGCCCCGATAGTGTCCCCCACTAAGTGTCTGATGCTAGGCCTCACTCAGACCCTAACGCTCTCCCTAAGTCAGGCTCTGATGCTGTCCCTACCTGAAGCCCTAACACTGGTTCTGAATAAGGCCCTGAGAGTCTCCGTAACAAAGATCTTCACACTATCCTTAGGTCATTTGCTGACACTATCCCTAGATGTTAAACTGACACGGCCACTAGATAATGTCCTGCCTCTTATGCTAACTGAAGTCCTTAGGCTGTGCCTACCTCAGGCACTGAATTTAGTCCCAAGACCATGAAACTGTCCCGAACTAAGGCCTAGATGCTCGCCCTACATCCGGCCCTGACACTGTCCCTAACTAAGGCCCTAACACTATTGCTAACTGAGGATCTGACACTGGACCTATCAGAGGCCCGCTACTCCTAACTAACGCCTTGGAACTTTGCCTAACGTAGGCGCTGCTACCATCAATATCTAAAGTCCTGACATTATCCTGAGCTAATATCCTGACCCATGTCTTACCAAGGTCCTGAAACTCTCCCAACGTTAGCCCTGACACTGTCCCTAAGTGAGGCCCTGAGGCTGTCCCTCACAGAGGTCCTGATAATGTCTTTAACTAAACTCTAATGCTGATCTTACAGAGACCCTTATGTTTATCCTATGTCATGCCCTGACGCTGTCCGTAGCTAAGGCCCTGACTCTAGGCATCACTCAGGCCCTGTCACTCTCCCTAAGTCAGGCTAAGACTCTGTCCCTACCTGAAGCCCTGACACTGGGCCTAAATTAGGCACTGATGCTCTAATTAGCTATGGTCTTGACACTATCCCTAGGTCATTTCCTGACACTATCCCTAGATCTTAACCTAAACTTGTCTTTAGCTATTGTCGAGCCTCTTATGCTAACTAAATCTCTGACGCTGTCTCTAACTATGTGCCTGAAATTAGTCCCGAGGCCGTCAACCTGTCCCTAACTTAGGTTGGAGGCTCATCCTAACTGAGGCGCTGACACTGTCCCTAACTAAAGCCCTGACACCGTACTTTACAAGGACTCTGATGCTAGTCCTAACTCAGGCCCTGACACTGTCTCTAAGTAAGTCTCAGAATTTGCCCCTAATATAGGCCCTGCTGTCAGCAATAACTAAAAACTGGACACTAGCCTGTGTTAATATCCTGACATATTTCTAACCAAGGTCCTGACACTGTCCCTAAGAAAGCCCTGTCGCTGTCCCTATGTTAAGAAAAGAGGCTGCCCCTAACTCAGGCCCTGAAGCTTTCCCTAACTGAGGCCTTGACGCTGTGACTAAGTCAGGCCCTGATCATATCTGTAACAAAGACGCTAAGGCTGATCCAACAGAGGCGCTGATTCTGTTCCTAAGTCATGCCCTGACAGTGTCCTCAGCTAAGGGCCTGACGCTAGGCCTCACTCAGGCCCTGTCGCTCTCCCTAAGTCAGGCTCTGATGCTGTCCCTACCCGAAGCCCTGACACTGGTTCTAAATAAGGATCTGATAGTCTCAGTAACTAAGGTTTTGACACTATGCTTAGGTCCTTTCCTGACACTATCCCTAGACCATAACCTGACCCTGTCCCTAGCAAAGGTCGTGCCTCTTATGCTAACTACAGCCCTGCTGCTGTTCTTAACTAAGGGCCTAAATTTACTCTCGAGGCTGTGACCCTGTCCGTACCTAAGGCCTCGATGTTCGTCCTAATTCAGGGCCTGACACTGTCCCTAACTAAGGCCCTGCTGTCGACAATATCTAAAGTCCTGACACTATCCTGAGCTAATTTCTTTTTTTTTTTAATTTTATTTATTTATTTATTTATTTATTTATTTATTTATTTATTTATTTATTTATGGCTCTGTTGGCTCTTGGTTTCTGTGTGAGGGCTTTCTCTAGATGCGGCAAGTGGGGACCACTCTTCATCGCGGTTCGCGGCCCTCTCACTATCGTGGCCTCTCCCGTTGTGGAGCACAGGCTCCAGACGCGCAGGCTCAGCAATTGTGGCTCACGGGCTTAGTCGCTCCGTGGCATGTGGGATCTTCCCAGACCAGGGGTCGAACCCGTGTCCCCTGCATTGGCAGGCAGATTCTCAACCACTGCGCCACCTGGGAAGCCCCTGAGCTAGTTTCTTGACCCATCTCTTACCAAGGTCCTGAAACTGTCCCTAAGAAAACCCTGATGCTGTCTCTAAGTGAGGCCTTGAGGCTGTCCCTACCAGAGGGCCTGATAATATCTTTAACATAGACCCTGAGGCTGATCCTACCGTGGCTCTTATGCTACTCCTAAGTCATGCCCTGACACTGTCTCTAGCTAAGGCCCTGACGCTAGGCCTCACTCAGGCCCTGTCCCACTCCCTAAGTCAGGCTCTGACGTTGTTCCTATCCGAAGCACTGACACTCACTGCTCCTAAATTAGGTCCTGATGTGCTAAATAACTAAGGTCTTGACACTATCCCTAGGTCATTTCCTGAAACTCTCCCTAGACTTTAACCTAACCTTCTCTTTAGCTAATGTCGAGATTAGCTAAAGAGATTCTTTAGAACGAGATTCTTTCATCTTCTGAATAGAGTTTTCTTCAAAACATAATTTTTATAGTGTTACTAACTTTAAAAAATTGTACTCAACTGCTGTGGAATATTCCTTCATAGGAGCGTGTATGGTTCTCTTCTGCATCTGCTTGTGGTGGTGTTCAGGTTGCTTTCAGCTGGAGATCCCCTTATGCTAGCTAATTCCCTGATTCTGTCCCTAAATGAGGCCCTGAATTTAGGTCCGAGGCCGTGAACGTGTGAACGTGTCCTTAACTGAGGCCTGGAAGCTCGTCCTAATGCAGGCCCTGACACTGTCCCTAACTAAGGCTCTGACACTACACCTAACTCAGTCACTGACACTGTACCTAACAAAGGCTCTGATGCTAGTCCTAACTTAGGCCCTGACACTGCCTCTAACTAAGGCCCTGCTGCCGTCAATATCTGAACACCTGATATTATCCTGAGCTAATAGCCTGACCCATGTCTTACCAAGGACCTGAAACTTTCCCAAAGTAAGCCCTGACGCTGTCCCTAAGTGAGGCCTTGAGGCTATCCCTAACGGAGGCCCTGATAATAGCTTTAACGAAGACCCTAATGCTGATCCTACAGAGGCCTTTATGCTGCTCCTAAGTCATGCCCTGATACTGTCCCTTACTCAGGCCCTAAAGATAGGCCCCACTTAGGCCCTGTTGCTGTACCTTAGTTAGGCTCTGACGCTGTCCGTACATCAAGCCCTGGCGCTGGTCCTGATTAAGGCGCTCATGCTGCTGCTAACTAAGGCCCTGATGCTCTCAATAACTAAGGTCTTCTCGTTATCCCTTGGTCATTTCCTTTCACTATCTCTGGCCTGGGACCTGACTCTGTCCCGAGATAATCTCCTGCATCTTATGCCAACTGAAACCCTAATGCTCTCCCTAACTAAGGCCCTGACTACTCCTAACTAAGGCCATGACACTGAATCTAACAAAGGCCCGGAATGTGTCCTTAATATAGTTCCTGCTGCCAGCAAGAACTAAAATCCTGACACTCTCCTGAGCTAATATCCTGACTCATTTCTAACCAAGGTCCTGACACTGTCCCTAAGAAAGCCCTGTCTCTGTCTTTAAGTGAAAACTTGAGGTTGTCTGTAACTCAGACCCTGAAGCTTTCCCTAACTGAGGCCTTGACGCTGTGACTAACTAGAGCTCCGGTCATGTCTTTAACTAAGAGCCTAAAGCTGATCCAAAAAAGGCACTGATGCTGCTCCTAAATCATTCCCCGACAGTGTCCACAGCTAAGGGCCTGACATTAGGCCTCACTCAGGCCCTGTCGCTCTCCCTAAGTCAGGCCCTGATGCTGTGCCTACCTGAAGCCCTAACGCTACTTCTGAATAAGTCCCTGAAAGTCTCAGTAACAAAGGTCTTCACATTATCCTTAGGTCATTTCCTGACACGATTCCAAGCCTTTACCCTAACCCTGTCCCGAGCTAGTGTCCTACCTCTTATGCTAACTAAAGACCTTATGCTGTGCCTAATTCAGGCACTGAATTTAGTACCAAGGCCACTAGACTGTCCCTAACTCGGCTCGATGCCCTTATCGTCACAATGTTCCATGACCACTGTCATCACAATGCTCCACGCCCTTGTCATCACAATGCTCCATAACCCCTGTCATCACAATGCTCCATGACCTTTGTCATCGCAATGCTACATGCCACTGTCATCACAATGCTCCATGCCCTTATCATCACAATGCTCCATGACCCCTTTCATCACAATGCTCCATGACCCTTGTCTAAAATGCTACATGTCTGTGAAATCACAAAGCTCCATGCCCCCTGTCCTCACAAGTCTCCATGACTCTTGTCATCACAATGCTCCATGACCCTTGTCATCACAATGCTCCATGATCCTTGTAATCAAAATGCTCCTTGACCCTTTCTTCACAATGTTACAGTACTCCTTTCTTCACAATGCTCCATGCCGCTGGTCACCACAATGCTCCATGACTTCTGTCATCACAATGCTCCATGTCCCTTGTCATTAAAATGGTCCATGGCCCCTGTCATCACAATGCTGCAGGATCCTTATAATCTCAATGCTCCATGGTCCCCATCATCACAAACCTCCACGCATTTGTCATCACAATGCTCCATGACCCCTGTCATCCCAATGCTCCATAGCACTTTTCATCACAATGCTACATGACCACTTTTACCAAAATATTCCATGACCAATTTAATCACAGTGCTCCATGACCACTTTCATCACAATGCCCCATGACCCCTGTAATCAAAATGCTCCATGGCCCTTGTCACCACAATGCACCAGGACCCGTCATCCCAATTCTCCATGGCCCTTGTCATCACAATGCTCCATGGCGCTTGTCATCACAATGATCCAGAGCCTTAGTGCTTGAGTTGGGAGTAGTGTCATTGCCTCAGTTAGGGACACTGTCATTGCCTGAATTGGGAGTAGTGTCAGAGCCTTAGTTAGGGACAGCGCCAGGGCGAGTTGGGAGTAGTGCCAGTGCCTTAGTTAGGGACAGCACCAGTGCTTGCGTTGGGAGTAGTGTCAGGGCCATAGTTAGGGACAGTGTCAGTGGTTGAGATGGGAATAGTGTCAGGGCCTTAGTTACGGACATTGTCAGTGCCTAAGTTGGGATTTTTGTCAGGGTCTTTTTTGTGGACAGTGTCAGGCCCTGAGTTAAGAGTAGTGTCAAGGCCTTAATTTGGAAGAGTGTCAGTGTCTCAGTTTGGAGTAGTGTCTGACCCTTAGTTAAAAACAGCGTCAGTGCCTGAGTTGGGAGTAGTGACATGGCCTAAGTTATGGACAGTGTCAGTGTCTGAGTTAGGAATAGTCTCAGGACCTTAGTTAGGGACAGTGTCAGTTAATGTGTTAGGAATAGTGTCAGGGCCTAAGTTAGGAGTAGTCTGAGACCGGTAGTTAGGAACAGTGTCAGGGCCTGAGTTGTGAGTAGTTTCAGGGCCTTAGTTAGAGAAAGTGTCAGTGCCGGGTTTGAGAGTTATGTCAGGGCCTTAGTTAGGGACAGTGTCAGTGCCTGAGTTGGGAGTAGTGTCAGGGCCTAGTTAGGGACAGGGTCAGTGTCTGAGTTGGGAGTAGTTTCAGGGCCTTAGTTAGAGAAAGTGTCAGTGCCGGAGTTGGGAGTTATGTCAGGGCCTTAGTTAGGGACAGGGTCAGTGCCTGAGTTGGGAGTAGTGTCAGGGCCTAGTTAGGGACAGTGTCAGTGCCTGAGTTGGAAGTAGTGTCAGGGCATTAGGGACAGTGTCAGTGGCTGAGATGGGAGTAGTGTCAGGGTCTTAGGGAGAGTGTCAGTGCCTGAGTTGGGAATAGTCTCAGGGTCTTTTTTGGGGACAGCATCAGGGCATGAGTTAAAAGTAGTGTCAAGGCCTTAGTTAGGGAGAGTGTCAGTGCCTGTGTTGGGAGTAATATCAAGCCCTTCGTTAGGGACAGTGTCAGGGTCTGAGGTAGAAATAGTCTCAGGGCCTTAGTTAGGTAGCGTGTCAGTGCCTAAGTAAGTAGTAGTGTGAGGGCCTTAGTTAGGGACAGTGTCAATGCCTCTGTTGGGAGTTGTGTCAGAGACTTAGTAAGGGACAGCGTCAGTGCCTGCGTTGGGAGTAGTGTCAGGGCCTTACTTAGGGACAGCGTCAGTGCCTGAGTTAGGAGTAGTGTGATGGCCGTAGTTAGGGACACTCTCAGTGCCAGAGTTGGGGGTAGTGGCAGGCCTTTGTTAGGGACTGTGCCAGGGCCTGAGTTAAGAGTAGTGTCAAGTCCTTAGTTAGGGACAGTGTCAGTACCTGAGTTGGGAGTACTGTCAGGGCGTATTTAGGGACAGTCTCAATGCCTATTTTGGGAGTAGTGTCACGGCCTTAGTGACATTATCAGGCCTGAGTAGGGAGTAGTGTCCGGGCCTTAGTTAGGGACAGTGTCAGTTGCTTAGTTAGGAGTAGCGTCACGGCCTAAGTTAGGGCCAGTGTCAGTGCCTGAGTCAGGAGTAGAGTCAGGGCCTAAGTTAGGGACAGTGTCATTGCTTGAGATAGGAGTAGTGTCAGGGCCTTAGTTACGGACATTGTCATGGCATGATTTAGGAGTTGTGTTAGGGCGTGAGCTATGAATAGTGTCAGGGCCTTAGTTAGTGACAGTGTCAGTGCTGAGTTTGGAGTAGTATCAGGGCCTTAGTTAGAGACAGTGTCAGGGCCTGAGTTAGGTGTATGTCAGGGCCTTAGTTAGGGACAGCGTCAGTGCCTGATTTAGGAGTAGTGTCAGAGGCTTTGTTAGGGACAGTGTCAGGGCCTGAGTTAAGAGTAGTGTCACAGCTTTAGTTAGGACCAGTGTCAGGGCCTTAGTTAAGTCAGTCCAACATCAGCGCCTATGATAGGAATCAGATCAGGACCTGTGTTACAGGTAATGTCAGGGCCTTATTTAAGAACAGTGTCAGGGCCTGAGTCCTGACTTACTCCTTACTCTCCTCACTAAGGACTTTGGACACTACTGCTAATTCAGGCCCTGATAATGTCCCTAACTAATTCCCTGACACTTTCCCTGGCTAAGGCCCTGAACTTCTCCTACGTCAGGCACTGATACTGTCCCTAACAATGGCCCTGACACTACACCTAACTGAGGCCCCGACATGATACCTTACAAAGGCTTTGTTGCTAGTCCAAACTAAAGCCCTAAAATTGGTCCTAAATAAGGCCTTGACACTAATCCTAACTCAGGCCCTAAAACTGTCCCTAACTAAGGCCCTGATAGTATGCCTAACTCAGGCCCTCATACGATTCCTAACAATGGCTCTGATGCTAGTCCAAACTAAGGCCCTGAAATTGGTCCTAAATAAGGCCTTGACACTAATCCTAACTCAGGCCCTAGCACTGTCCCTAAGTAGGTCTCAGACAGTACACTTAAATCAGACCCTGACACTGTCCCTAAGCAAGGCCCTGACACTACTCCTAACTCAGTCCCTTACACTGTACCTAACAAAGTCTCTGATGCTAGGCCTAACTCAGGCCCTGAAACCGTCTGTAACGAAGGCCCTGCTGCCATCACTATCAAAAGTCCTGACATTATTCTGAGCTAATATCCTGACCTATGTCTTTCCAAGGTCCTGAAACTGTCCCAAAGTAAGCCCTGACGCTGTCCCTAAGTGAAGACCTGAGGCTGTCCCTAACTCAGGCCCTGAAGCTTTCCTGAACTGAAGCCTTGAAGCTGTGACTAATTCAGGCCCTGATCATGTACCTAACGAAGACCTTAATGCTGATCCAGCAAAGAGGCTGATGCTGCTCCAAAGTCATGCCCTGACAGTGTGCCCAGCTAAGGGCCTGATGCTAAGCCTCACTCAGGCCCTGTCGCTCTCCCTAAGTCAGGCCCTGACACTGTCACTAACTAAGGCCCTGACTCTACTCCTAATTCAGTCCCGTACATTGTATCTAACAAAGACTCTGATGCTAGTCGTAACTCAGGGCCTGACACTGTCTCTAACTAAGGGCTGCTGCCATCAACATCTAAAGTCCTGACATTATCTGGAGCTAATACCCTGACCCATGTCTTACCAAGGTCCTGAAACTGTCCCAAAGTAAGCCCTGACGCTGTCCCTAAGTGAGGCCCTGAAGATTTCCCTAACTAACTCAGGCCTTGATGCTGTGACTAACTCAGACCCTGATCATGTCTTTAACTAAGACCCTAAGGCTGATCCAACAGAGGCCCTGATGCTGCTCCTAAGTCATGCCCCGATAGTGTCCCCCACTAAGTGTCTGATGCTAGGCCTCACTCAGACCCTAACGCTCTCCCTAAGTCAGGCTCTGATGCTGTCCCTACCTGAAGCCCTAACACTGGTTCTGAATAAGGCCCTGAGAGTCTCCGTAACAAAGGTCTTCACACTATCCTTAGGTCATTTCCTGACACTATCCCTAGATGTTAAACTGACACGGCCACTAGATAATGTCCTGCCTCTTATGCTAACTGAAGTCCTTAGGCTGTGCCTACCTCAGGCACTGAATTTAGTCCCAAGACCATGAAACTGTCCCGAACTAAGGCCTAGATGCTCGCCCTACATCCGGCCCTGACACTGTCCCTAACTAAGGCCCTAACACTATTGCTAACTGAGGATCTGACACTGGACCTATCAGAGGCCCGCTACTCCTAACTAACGCCTTGGAACTTTCCCTAACGTAGGCGCTGCTACCATCAATATCTAAAGTCCTGACATTATCCTGAGCTAATATCCTGACCCATGTCTTACCAAGGTCCTGAAACTCTCCCAACGTTAGCCCTGACACTGTCCCTAAGTGAGGCCCTGAGGCTGTCCCTCACAGAGGTCCTGATAATGTCTTTAACTAAACTCTAATGCTGATCTTACAGAGACCATTATGTTGATCCTATGTCATGCCCTGAGCTGTCCGAAGCTAAGGCCCTGACTCTAGGCATCACTCAGGCCCTGTCGCTCTCCCTAAGTCAGGCTAAGACTCTGTCCCCACCTGAAGCCCTGACACTTGGCCTAAATTAGGCACTGATGCTCTAATTAGCTATGGTCTTGACACTATCCCTAGGTCATTTCCTGACACTATCCCTAGATCTTAACCTAAACTTGTCTTTAGCTATTGTCGAGCCTCTTATGCTAACTACATCCCTGATGCTGTCTCTAACTAAGAGCCTGAAATTAGTCCCGAGGCCGTCAACCTGTCCCTAACTGAGGTTGGAGGCTCATCGTAACTGAGGCGCTGACACTGTCCCTAACTAAAGCCCTGACACTGTACTTTACAAGGGCTCTGATGCTAGTCCTAACTCAGGCCCTGACACTGTCTCTAAGTAAGGCTCAGAATTTGCCCCTAATATAGGCCCTGCTGTCAGCAATAACTAAAAACTGGACACTAGCCTGAGTTAATATCCTGACATATTTCTAACCAAGGTCCTGACACTGTCCCTAAGAAAGCCCTGTCGCTGTCCCTATGTTAAGAACTGAGGCTGCCCCTAACTCAGGCCCTGAAGCTTTCCCTAACTGAGGCCTTGAAGCTGTGACTAAGTCAGGCCCTGATCATATCTGTAACAAAGACGCTAAGGTTGATCCAACAGAGGCGCTGATTCTGTTCCTAAGTCATGCCCTGACAGTGTCCTCAGCTAAGGGCCTGACGCTAGGCCTCACTCAGGCCCTGTCGCTCTCCCTAAGTCAGGCTCTGATGCTGTTCCTACCTGAAGCCCTGACACTGGTTGTAAATAAGGATCTGATAGTCTCAGTAACTAAGGTTTTGACACTATGCTTAGGTCCTTTCCTGACACTATCCCTAGACCATAACCTGACCCTGTCCCTGGCAAATGTCGTGCCTCTTATGCTAACTACAGCCCTGCTGCTGTCCTTAACTAAGGGCATAAAATTACTCTCGAGGCTGTGACCCTGTCCGTCCCTAAGGCCTCGATGTTCGTCCTAATTCAGGGCCTGACACTGTCCCTAACTAAGGCCCTGCTGTCGACAATATCTAAAGTCCTGACAGTATCCTGAGCTAATTTCTTTTTTTTTTTAATTTTATTTATTTATTTATTTATTTATTTATGTATTTATGGCTCTGTTGGGTCTTGGTTTCTGTGTGAGGGCTTTCTCTAGTTGCGACAAGTGGGGACCACTCTTCATCGCGTTTCGCGGCCCTCTCACTATCGTGGCCTCTCCCGTTGCGGAGCACAGGCTCCAGACGCGCAGGCTCAGCAGTTGTGGCTCACGGGCTTAGTCACTCCGCGGCATGTGGGATCCTCCCAGACCAGGGGTCGAACCCGTGTCCCCTGCATTGGCAGGCAGATTCTCAACCACTGCGCCACCTGGGCAGCCCCTGAGCTAATTTCTTGACCCATCTCTTACCAAGGTCCTGAAACTGTCCCTAAGAAAGTCCTGATGCTGTCTCTAAGTGAGGCCTTGAGGCTGTCCCTACCAGAGGCCCTGATAATATCTTTAACATAGCCCCTGAGGCTGATCCTACCGTGGCTCTTATGCTGCTCCTAAGTCATGCCCTGACACTGTCTCTAGCTAAGGCCCTGACGCTAGGCCTCACTCAGGCCCTGTCTCACTTCCTAAGTCAGGCTCTGACGCTGTTCCTACCCGAAGCCCTGACACTCACTGCTCCTAAATTAGGTCCTGATGTGCTAAGTAACTAAGGTCTTTACACTATCCCTAGTTCATTTCCTGACACTCTCCCTTGACCTTAACCTAACCTTGTCTTTAGCTAATGTTGAGATTAGCTAAAGAGATTCTTTAGAACGAGATGCTTTCATCTTCTGAATAGAGTTTTCTTCAAAACATAATTTTTATAGTGTTACTAACTTTAAACAAAATGTACTCAACTGCTGTGGAATATTCCTTCATAGGAGCATGCATGGTTCACTTCTGCATCTGCTTGTGGTGGTGTTCAGGTTGCTTTCAGCTGTAGATCCCCTTATGCTAGCTAAATCCCTGATTCTGTCCCTAAATGAGGCCTTGAATTTAGGTCCGAGGCCGTGAACCTGTCCCTAACTGAGGCCTGGAAGCTCGTCCTAATGCAGGACCTGACACTGTCCCTAACTAAGGCTCTGACACTACACCTAACTCACTCACTGACACTGTACCTAACAAAGGCTCTGATGCTAGTCCTAACTTAGGCCCTGACCCTGCCTCTAACTAAGGCCCTGCTGCCGTCAATATCTGAACACCTGATATTATCCTGATCTAATAGCCTGACCCATGTCTTACCAAGGTCCTGAAACTTTCCCAAAGTAAGCCCTGACGCTGTCCCTAAGTGAGGCCTTGAGGCTATCCCTAACGGAGGCCCTGATAATAGCTTTAACGAAGACCCTAATGCTGATCCTACAGAGGCCTTTATGCTGCTCCTAAGTCATGCCCTGATACTGTCCCTTACTCAGGCCCTAAGGATAGGCCTCACTTTGGCCCTGTTGCTGTACCTTAGTTAGGCTCTGACGCTGTCCGTACATCAAGCCCTGGCGCTGGTCCTGATTAAGGCGCTCATGCTGCTGCTAACTAAGGCCATGATGCTCTCAATAACTAAGGTCTTCTCGTTATCCCTTGGTCATTTCCTTTCACTATCTCTGGCCTGGGACCTGACTCTGTCCCGAGATAATCTCCTGCATCTTATGCTAACTGAAACCCTAATGCTCTCCCTAACTAAGGCCCTCACTACCCCTAACTAAGGCCATGACACTGAATCTAACAAAGGCCCGGAATCTGTCCTTAATATAGGCCCTGCTGCCAACAAGAACTAAAATCCTGACACTCTCCTGACCTAATATCCTGACTCATTTCTAACCAAGGTCCTGACACTGTCCCTAAGAAAGACCTGTCGCTGTCTTTAAGTGAAAACTTGAGGCTGTCTGTAACTAAGACCCTGAAGCTTTCCCTAACTGAGGCCTTGACGCTGTGACTAAGTAGGGCTCCGGTCAAGTCTTTAACTAAGAGCCTAAAGCTGATCCAACAAAGGCACTGATTCTGCTCCTAAATCATTCCCTGACAGTGTCCCCAGCTAAGGGCCTGACTTTAGGCTTCACTCAGGCCCTGTCGCTCTCCCTAAGTCAGGCTAAGACTCTGTCCCCACCTGAAGCCCTGACACTTGGCCTAAATTAGGCACTGATGCTCTAATTAGCTATGGTCTTGACACTATCCCTAGGTCATTTCCTGACACTATCCCTAGATCTTAACCTAAACTTGTCTTTAGCTATTGTTGAGCCTCTTATGCTAACTACATCCCTGATGCTGTCTCTAACTAAGAGCCTGAAATTAGTCCCGAGGCCGTCAACCTGTCCCTAACTGAGGTTGGAGGCTCATCGTAACTGAGGCGCTGACACTGTCCCTAACTAAAGCCCTGACACTGTACTTTACAAGGGCTCTGATGCTAGTCCTAACTCAGGCCCTGACACTGTCTCTAAGTAAGGCTCAGAATTTGCCCCTAATATAGGCCCTGCTGTCAGCAATAACTAAAAACTGGACACTAGCCTGAGTTAATATCCTGACATATTTCTAACCAAGGTCCTGACACTGTCCCTAAGAAAGCCCTGTCGCTGTCCCTATGTTAAGAACTGAGGCTGCCCCTAACTCAGGCCCTGAAGCTTTCCCTAACTGAGGCCTTGAAGCTGTGACTAAGTCAGGCCCTGATCATATCTGTAACAAAGACGCTAAGGTTGATCCAACACAGGCGCTGATTCTGTTCCTAAGTCATGCCCTGACAGTGTCCTCAGCTAAGGGACTGATGCTAGGCCTCACTCAGGCCCTGTCGCTCTCCCTAAGTCAGGCTCTGATGCTGTCCCTACCTGAAGCCCTGACACTGGTTGTAAATAAGGATCTGATAGTCTCAGTAACTAAGGTTTTGACACTATGCTTAGGTCCTTTCCTGACACTATCCCTAGACCATAACCTGACCCTGTCCCTGGCAAATGTCGTGCCTCTTATGCTAACTACAGCCCTGCTGCTGTCCTTAACTAAGGGCCTAAAATTACTCTCGAGGCTGTGACCCTGTCCGTCCCTAAGGCCTCGATGTTCGTCCTAATTCAGGGCCTGACACTGTCCCTAACTAAGGCCCTGCTGTCGACAATATCTAAAGTCCTGACACTATCCTGAGCTAATTTCTTTTTTTTTTAAATTTTATTTATTTATTTATTTATTTATTTATGTATTTATGGCTCTGTTGGGTCTTGGTTTCTGTGTGAGGGCTTTCTCTAGTTGCGACAAGTGGGGACCACTCTTCATCGCGTTTCGCGGCCCTCTCACTATCGTGGCCTCTCCCGTTGCGGAGCACAGGCTCCAGACGCGCAGGCTCAGCAGTTGTGGCTCACGGGCTTAGTCACTCCGCGGCATGTGGGATCTTCCCAGACCAGGGGTCGAACCCGTGTCCCCTGCATTGGCAGGCAGATTCTCAACCACTGCGCCACCTGGGCAGCCCCTGAGCTAATTTCTTGACCCATCTCTTACCAAGGTCCTGAAACTGTCCCTAAGAAAGCCCTGATGCTGTCTCTAAGTGAGGCCTTGAGGCTGTCCCTACCAGAGGCCCTGATAATATCTTTAACATAGCCCCTGAGGCTGATCCTACCGTGGCTCTTATGCTGCTCCTAAGTCATGCCCTGACACTGTCTCTAGCTAAGGCCCTGACGCTAGGCCTCACTCAGGCCCTGTCTCACTTCCTAAGTCAGGCTCTGACGCTGTTCCTACACGAAGCCCTGACACTCACTGCTCCTAAATTAGGTCCTGATGTGCTAAGTAACTAAGGTCTTTACACTATCCCTAGTTCATTTCCTGACACTCTCCCTTGACCTTAACCTAACCTTCTCTTTAGCTAATGTTGAGATTAGCTAAAGAGATTCTTTAGAACGAGATGCTTTCATCTTCTGAATAGAGTTTTCTTCAAAACATAATTTTTATAGTGTTACTAACTTTAAACAAAATGTACTCAACTGCTGTGGAATATTCCTTCATAGGAGCGTGCATGGTTCACTTCTGCATCTGCTTGTGGTGGTGTTCAGGTTGCTTTCAGCTGTAGATCCCCTTATGCTAGCTAAATCCCTGATTCTGTCCCTAAATGAGGCCCTGAATTTAGGTCCGAGGCCGTGAACCTGTCCCTAACTGAGGCCTGGAAGCTCGTCCTAATGCAGGCCCTGACACTGTCCCTAACTAAGGCTCTGACACTACACCTAACTCAGTCACTGACACTGTACCTAACAAAGGCTCTGATGCTAGTCCTAACGTAGGCCCTGACACTGCCTCTAACTAAGGCCCTGCTGCCGTCAATATCTGAACACCTGATATTATCCTGAGCTAATAGCCTGACCCATGTCTTACCAAGGTCCTGAAACTTTCCCAAAGTAAGCCCTGACGCTGTCCCTAAGTGAGGCCTTGAGGCTATCCCTAACGGAGGCCCTGATAATAGCTTTAACGAAGACCCTAATGCTGATCCTACAGAGGCCTTTATGCTGCTCCTAAGTCATGCCCTGATACTGTCCCTTACTCAGGCCCTAAGGATAGGCCTCACTTAGGCCCTGTTGCTGTACCTTAGTTAGGCTCTGACGCGGTCCGTACATCAAGCCCTGGCGCTGGTCCTGATTAAGGCGCTCATGCTGCTGCTAACTAAGGCCCTGATGCTCTCAATAACTAAGGTCTTCTCGTTATCCCTTGGTCATTTCCTTTCACTATCTCTGGCCTGGGACCTGACTCTGTCCCGAGATAATCTCCTGCATCTTATGCTAACTGAAACCCTAATGCTCTCCCTAACTAAGGCCCTGACTACCCCTAACTAAGGCCATGACACTGAATCTAACAAAGGCCCGGAATCTGTCCTTAATATAGGCCCTGCTGCCAGCAAGAACTAAAATCCTGACACTCTCCTGACCTAATATCCTGACTCATTTCTAACCAAGGTCCTGACACTGTCCCTAAGAAAGCCCTGTCGCTGTCTTTAAGTGAAAACTTGAGGCTGTCTGTAACTCAGACCCTGAAGCTTTCCCTAACTGAGGCCTTGACGCTGTGACTAAGTAGGGCTCCGGTCATGTCTTTAACTAAGAGCCTAAAGCTGATCCAACAAAGGCACTGATTCTGCTCCTAAATCATTCCCTGACAGTGTCCCCAGCTAAAGGCCTGACTTTCGGCTTCACTCAGGCCCTGTCGCTCTCCCTAAGTCAGGCCCTGATGCTCTGCCTACCTGAAGCCCTAACACTGCTTCTGAATAAGTCCCTGAGAGTATCAGTAACAAAGGTCTTCACAATATCCTTAGGTCATTTCCTGACACGATTCCAAGCCTTTACCCTAACCCTGTCCCGAGCTAATGTCCTACCTCTTATGATAACTAAAGACCTTATGCTGTGCCTAATTCAGGCACTGAATTTACTCCCGAGGCCGCTAGACTGTCCCTAACTCAGCTCGATGCCCTTATCGTCACAATGTTCCATGACCACTGTCATCACAATGCTCCACGCCCTTGTCATCACAATGCTCCATAACCCCTGTCATCACAATGCTCCATGACCTTTGTCATCGCAATGCTACATGCCACTGTCATCACAATGCTCCATGCCCTTATCATCACAATGCTCCATGACCCCTTTCATGACAATGCTCCATGACCCTTTTCTAAAATGCTACATGTCTGTGAAATCACAAAGCTCCATGCCCCCTGTCCTCACAAGTCTCCATGACTCTTGTCATCACAATGCTCCATGATCCTTGTAATCAAAATGCTCCTTGACCCTTTCTTCACAATGTTACAGTACTCCTTTCTTCACAATGTTCCATGCCGCTCGTCACCACAATGCTCCATGACTTCTGTCATCACAATGCTCCATGTCCCTTGTCATTAAAATGCTCCATGACCCCTGTCATCCCAATGCTCCATAGCACTTTTCATCACAATGCTACATGACCACTTTTACCAAAATATTCCATGACCACTTTAATCACAGTGCTCCATGACCACTTTCATCACAATGCCCCATGACCCCTGTAATCAAAATGCTCCATGGCCCTTGTCACCACAATGCACCAGGACCCGTCATCCCAATTCTCCATGGCCCTTGTCATCACAATGCTCCATGGCGCTTGTCATCACAATGATCCAGAGCCTTAGTGCTTGAGTTGGGAGTAGTGTCATTGCCTCAGTTAGGGACACTGTCATTGCCTGAATTGGGAGTAGTGTCAGAGCCTTAGTTAGGGACAGCGCCAGGGCGAGTTGGGAGTAGTGCCAGTGCCTTAGTTAGGGACAGCACCAGTGCTTGCGTTGGGAGTAGTGTCAGGGCCATAGTTAGGGACAGTGTCAGTGGCTGAGATGGGAATAGTGTCAGGGCCTTAGTTACGGACATTGTCAGTGCCTAAGTTGGGATTTTTGTCAGGGTCTTTATTGTGGACAGTGTCAGGCCCTGAGTTAAGAGTAGTGTCAAGGCCTTAATTTGGAAGAGTGTCAGTGTCTCAGTTTGGAGTAGTGTCAGACCCTTAGTTAGAAACAGCGTCAGTGCCTGAGTTGGGAGTAGTGACATGGCCTAAGTTATGCACAGTGTCAGTGTCTGAGTTAGGAATAGTCTCACGACCTTAGATAGGGACAGTGTCAGTTAATGTGTTAGGAATAGTGTCAGGGCCTAAGTTAGGAGTAGTCTGAAACCGGTAGTTAGGAACAGTGTCATGGCCTGAGTTGTGAGTAGTTTCAGGACCTTAGTTAGACAAAGAGTCAGTGCCGGGTTTGGGAGTTATGTCAGGGCCTTAGTTAGGGACAGTGTCAGTGCCTGAGTTGGGAGTAGTGTCAGGGCCTAGTTAGGGACAGGGTCAGTGCCTGAGTTGGGAGTAGTGTCAGGGCCTAGTTAGGGACAGTGTCAGTGCCTGAGATGGGAGTAGTGTCAGGGTCTTAGTTAGGGAGAGTGTCAGTGCCTGAGTTGGGAATAGTCTCAGGGTATTTTCTGGGGACAGCATCAGGGCATGAGTTAAAAGTAGTGTCAAGGCCTTAGTTAGGGAGAGTGTCAGTGCCTGTGTTGGGAGTAATATCAAGCCCTTCGTTAGGGACAGTGTCGGGGTCTGAGGTAGAAGTAGTCTCAGGGCCTTAGTTAGGTAGCGTGTCAGTGCCTAAGTAAGTAGTAGTGTGAGGGCCTTAGTTAGGGACAGTGTCAATGCCTGTGTTGGGAGTTGTGTCAGAGACTTAGTAAGGGACAGCGTCAGTGCCTGCGTTGGGAGTAGTGTCAGGGCCTTACTTAGGGACAGCGTCAGTGCCTGAGTTAGGAGTAGTGTGATGGCCGTAGTTAGGGACACTCTCAGTGCCAGAGTTGGGGGTAGTGGCAGGCCTTTGTTAGGGACTGTGCCAGGGCCTGAGTTAAGAGTAGTGTCAAGTCCTTAGTTAGGGACAGTGTTAGTGCCTGAGTTGAGAGTAATGTCAGGGCCTTAGTTAGGGACAATGTCAGTGCCTAGTTTGGGAGTAGTGTCAGGGCCTTAGTTAGGGACAGTGTCAGTGCCTGAGTTGGGAGTACTGTCAGGGCGTATTTAGGGACAGTCTCAATGCCTATTTTGGGAGTAGTGTCACGGCCTTAGTGACATTATCAGTGCCTGAGTAGGGAGTAGTGTCCGGGCCTTATTTAGGGACAGTGTCAGTTGCTTAGTTAGGAGTAGCGTCACGGCCTAAGTTAGGGCCAGTGTCAGTGCCTGAGTCAGGAGTAGAGTCAGGGCCTAAGTTAGGGACAGTGTCATTGCTTGAGATAGGAGTAGTGTCAGGGCCTTAGTTACGGACATTGTCATGGCATGATTTAGGAGTTGTGTTAGGGCGTGAGCTATGAATAGTGTCAGGGCCTTAGTTAGTGACAGTGTCAGTGCTGAGTTTGGAGTAGTATCAGGGCCTTAGTTAGAGACAGTGTCAGGGCCTGAGTTAGGTGTATGTCAGGGCCTTAGTTAGGGACAGCGTCAGTGCCTGATTTAGGAGTAGTGTCAGAGGCTTTGTTAGGGACAGTGTCAGGGCCTGAGTTAAGAGTAGTGTCACAGCTTTAGTTAGGACCAGTGTCAGGGCCTTAGTTAAGTCAGTCCAACATCAGCGCCTATGATAGGAATCAGATCAGGACCTGTGTTACAGGTAATGTCAGGGCCTTATTTAAGAACAGTGTCAGGGCCTGAGTCCTGACTTACTCCTTACTCTCCTCACTAAGGACTTTGGACACTACTGCTAATTCAGGCCCTGATAATGTCCCTAACTAATTCCCTGACACTTTCCCTGGCTAAGGCCCTGAACTTCTCCTACGTCAGGCACTGATACTGTCCCTAACAATGGCCCTGACACTACACCTGAGGCCCCGACATGATACCTTACAAAGGCTTTGTTGCTAGTCCAAACTAAAGCCCTAAAATTGGTCCTAAATAAGGCCTTGACACTAATCCTAACTCAGGCCCTAAAACTGTCCCTAACTAAGGCCCTGATAGTATGCCTAACTCAGGCCCTCATACGATTCCTAACAATGGCTCTGATGCTAGTCCAAACTAAGGCCCTGAAATTGGTCCTAAATAAGGCCTTGACACTAATCCTAACTCAGGCCCTAGCACTGTCCCTAAGTAGGTCTCAGACAGTACACTTAAATCAGACCCTGACACTGTCCCTAAGCAAGGCCCTGACACTACTCCTAACTCAGTCCCTTACACTGTACCTAACAAAGTCTCTGATGCTAGGCCTAACTCAGGCCCTGAAACCGTCTGTAACGAAGGCCCTGCTGCCATCACTATCAAAAGTCCTGACATTATTCTGAGCTAATATCCTGACCTATGTCTTTCCAAGGTCCGGAAACTGTCCCAAAGTAAGCCCTGACGCTGTCTCTAAGTGAAGACCTGAGGCTGTCCCTAACTCAGGCCCTGAAGCTTTCCTGAACTGAAGCCTTGAAGCTGTGACTAATTCAGGCCCTGATCATGTACCTAACGAAGACCTTAATGCTGATCCAGCAAAGAGGCTGATGCTGCTCCAAAGTCATGCCCTGACAGTGTACCCAGCTAAGGGCCTGATGCTCAGCCTCACTCTGGCCCTGTCGCTCTCCCTAAGTCAGGCCCTGACACTGTCACTAACTAAGGCCCTGACTCTACTCCTAATTCAGTCCCGTACATTGTATCTAACAAAGACTCTGATGCTAGTCGTAACTCAGGGCCTGACACTGTCTCTAACTAAGGGCTGCTGCCATCAACATCTAAAGTCCTGACATTATCTGGAGCTAATACCCTGACCCATGTCTTACCAAGGTCCTGAAACTGTCCCAAAGTAAGCCCTGACGCTGTCCCTAAGTGAGGCCCTGAAGCTTTCCCTAACTAACTCAGGCCTTGATGCTGTGACTAACTCAGACCCTGATCATGTCTTTAACTAAGACCCTAAGGCTGATCCAACAGAGGCCCTGATGCTGCTCCTAAGTCAGGCCCCGATAGTGTCCCCCACTAAGTGTCTGATGCTAGGCCTCACTCAGACCCTAACGCTCTCCCTAAGTCAGGCTCTGATGCTGTCCCTACCTGAAGCCCTAACACTGGTTCTGAATAAGGCCCTGAGAGTCTCCGTAACAAAGATCTTCACACTATCCTTAGGTCATTTGCTGACACTATCCCTAGATGTTAAACTGACACGGCCACTAGATAATGTCCTGCCTCTTATGCTAACTGAAGTCCTTAGGCTGTGCCTACCTCAGGCACTGAATTTAGTCCCAAGACCATGAAACTGTCCCGAACTAAGGCCTAGATGCTCGCCCTACATCCGGCCCTGACACTGTCCCTAACTAAGGCCCTAACACTATTGCTAACTGAGGATCTGACACTGGACCTATCAGAGGCCCGCTACTCCTAACTAACGCCTTGGAACTTTGCCTAACGTAGGCGCTGCTACCATCAATATCTAAAGTCCTGACATTATCCTGAGCTAATATCCTGACCCATGTCTTACCAAGGTCCTGAAACTCTCCCAACGTTAGCCCTGACACTGTCCCTAAGTGAGGCCCTGAGGCTGTCCCTCACAGAGGTCCTGATAATGTCTTTAACTAAACTCTAATGCTGATCTTACAGAGACCCTTATGTTTATCCTATGTCATGCCCTGACGCTGTCCGTAGCTAAGGCCCTGACTCTAGGCATCACTCAGGCCCTGTCACTCTCCCTAAGTCAGGCTAAGACTCTGTCCCTACCTGAAGCCCTGACACTGGGCCTAAATTAGGCACTGATGCTCTAATTAGCTATGGTCTTGACACTATCCCTAGGTCATTTCCTGACACTATCCCTAGATCTTAACCTAAACTTGTCTTTAGCTATTGTCGAGCCTCTTATGCTAACTAAATCTCTGATGCTGTCTCTAACTATGTGCCTGAAATTAGTCCCGAGGCCGTCAACCTGTCCCTAACTGAGGTTGGAGGCTCACCCTAACTGAGGCGCTGACACTGTCCCTAACTAAAGCCCTGACACCGTACTTTACAAGGGCTCTGATGCTAGTCCTAACTCAGGCCCTGACACTGTCTCTAAGTAAGGCTCAGAATTTGCCCCTAATATAGGCCCTGCTGTCAGCAATAACTAAAAACTGGACACTAGCCTGAGTTAATATCCTGACATATTTCTAACCAAGGTCCTGACACTGTCCCTAAGAAAGCCCTGTCGCTGTCCCTATGTTAAGAACTGAGGCTGCCCCTAACTCAGGCCCTGAAGCTTTCCCTAACTGAGGCCTTGACGCTGTGACTAAGTCAGGCCCTGATCATATCTGTAACAAAGACGCTAAGGCTGATCCAACAGAGGCGCTGATTCTGTTCCTAAGTCATGCCCTGACAGTGTCCTCAGCTAAGGGCCTGACGCTAGGCCTCACTCAGGCCCTGTCGCTCTCCCTAAGTCAGGCTCTGATGCTGTCCCTACCCGAAGCCCTGACACTGGTTCTAAATAAGGATCTGATAGTCTCAGTAACTAAGGTTTTGACACTATGCTTAGGTCCTTTCCTGACACTATCCCTAGACCATAACCTGACCCTGTCCCTAGCAAAGGTCGTGCCTCTTATGCTAACTACAGCCCTGCTGCTGTTCTTAACTAAGGGCCTAAATTTACTCTCGAGGCTGTGACCCTGTCCGTACCTAAGGCCTCGATGTTCGTCCTAATTCAGGGCCTGACACTGTCCCTAACTAAGGCCCTGCTGTCGACAATATCTAAAGTCCTGACACTATCCTGAGCTAATTTCTTTTTTTTTTTTAATTTTATTTATTTATTTATTTATTTATTTATTTATTTATTTATTTATTTATGGCTCTGTTGGCTCTTGGTTTCTGTGTGAGGGCTTTCTCTAGATGCGGCAAGTGGGGACCACTCTTCATCGCGGTTCGCGGCCCTCTCACTATCGTGGCCTCTCCCGTTGTGGAGCACAGGCTCCAGACGCGCAGGCTCAGCAATTGTGGCTCACGGGCTTAGTCGCTCCGTGGCATGTGGGATCTTCCCAGACCAGGGGTCGAACCCGTGTCCCCTGCATTGGCAGGCAGATTCTCAACCACTGCGCCACCTGGGAAGCCCCTGAGCTAGTTTCTTGACCCATCTCTTACCAAGGTCCTGAAACTGTCCCTAAGAAAACCCTGATGCTGTCTCTAAGTGAGGCCTTGAGGCTGTCCCTACCAGAGGGCCTGATAATATCTTTAACATAGACCCTGAGGCTGATCCTACCGTGGCTCTTATGCTACTCCTAAGTCATGCCCTGACACTGTCTCTAGCTAAGGCCCTGACGCTAGGCCTCACTCAGGCCCTGTCCCACTCCCTAAGTCAGGCTCTGACGTTGTTCCTATCCGAAGCACTGACACTCACTGCTCCTAAATTAGGTCCTGATGTGCTAAATAACTAAGGTCTTGACACTATCCCTAGGTCATTTCCTGAAACTCTCCCTAGACTTTAACCTAACCTTCTCTTTAGCTAATGTCGAGATTAGCTAAAGAGATTCTTTAGAACGAGATTCTTTCATCTTCTGAATAGAGTTTTCTTCAAAACATAATTTTTATAGTGTTACTAACTTTAAAAAATTGTACTCAACTGCTGTGGAATATTCCTTCATAGGAGCGTGTATGGTTCTCTTCTGCATCTGCTTGTGGTGGTGTTCAGGTTGCTTTCAGCTGGAGATCCCCTTATGCTAGCTAATTCCCTGATTCTGTCCCTAAATGAGGCCCTGAATTTAGGTCCGAGGCCGTGAACGTGTGAACGTGTCCTTAATTGAGGCCTGGAAGCTCGTCCTAATGCAGGCCCTGACACTGTCCCTAACTAAGGCTCTGACACTACACCTAACTCAGTCACTGACACTGTACCTAACAAAGGCTCTGATGCTAGTCCTAACTTAGGCCCTGACACTGCCTCTAACTAAGGCCCTGCTGCCGTCAATATCTGAACACCTGATATTATCCTGAGCTAATAGCCTGACCCATGTCTTACCAAGGACCTGAAACTTTCCCAAAGTAAGCCCTGACGCTGTCCCTAAGTGAGGCCTTGAGGCTATCCCTAACGGAGGCCCTGATAATAGCTTTAACGAAGACCCTAATGCTGATCCTACAGAGGCCTTTATGCTGCTCCTAAGTCATGCCCTGATACTGTCCCTTACTCAGGCCCTAAAGATAGGCCCCACTTAGGCCCTGTTGCTGTACCTTAGTTAGGCTCTGACGCTGTCCGTACATCAAGCCCTGGCGCTGGTCCTGATTAAGGCGCTCATGCTGCTGCTAACTAAGGCCCTGATGCTCTCAATAACTAAGGTCTTCTCGTTATCCCTTGGTCATTTCCTTTCACTATCTCTGGCCTGGGACCTGACTCTGTCCCGAGATAATCTCCTGCATCTTATGCCAACTGAAACCCTAATGCTCTCCCTAACTAAGGCCCTGTCTACTCCTAACTAAGGCCATGACACTGAATCTAACAAAGGCCCGGAATGTGTCCTTAATATAGTTCCTGCTGCCAGCAAGAACTAAAATCCTGACACTCTCCTGAGCTAATATCCTGACTCATTTCTAACCAAGGTCCTGACACTGTCCCTAAGAAAGCCCTGTCTCTGTCTTTAAGTGAAAACTTGAGGTTGTCTGTAACTCAGACCCTGAAGCTTTCCCTAACTGAGGCCTTGACGCTGTGACTAACTAGAGCTCCGGTCATGTCTTTAACTAAGAGCCTAAAGCTGATCCAAAAAAGGCACTGATGCTGCTCCTAAATCATTCCCCGACAGTGTCCACAGCTAAGGGCCTGACATTAGGCCTCACTCAGGCCCTGTCGCTCTCCCTAAGTCAGGCCCTGATGCTGTGCCTACCTGAAGCCCTAACGCTACTTCTGAATAAGTCCCTGAAAGTCTCAGTAACAAAGGTCTTCACATTATCCTTAGGTCATTTCCTGACACGATTCCAAGCCTTTACCCTAACCCTGTCCCGAGCTAGTGTCCTACCTCTTATGCTAACTAAAGACCTTATGCTGTGCCTAATTCAGGCACTGAATTTAGTACCAAGGCCACTAGACTGTCCCTAACTCGGCTCGATGCCCTTATCGTCACAATGTTCCATGACCACTGTCATCACAATGCTCCACGCCCTTGTCATCACAATGCTCCATAACCCCTGTCATCACAATGCTCCATGACCTTTGTCATCGCAATGCTACATGCCACTGTCATCACAATGCTCCATGCCCTTATCATCACAATGCTCCATGACCCCTTTCATCACAATGCTCCATGACCCTTGTCTAAAATGCTACATGTCTGTGAAGTCACAAAGCTCCATGCCCCCTGTCCTCACAAGTCTCCATGACTCTTGTCATCACAATGCTCCATGACCCTTGTCATCACAATGCTCCATGATCCTTGTAATCAAAATGCTCCTTGACCCTTTCTTCACAATGTTACAGTACTCCTTTCTTCACAATGCTCCATGCCGCTGGTCACCACAATGCTCCATGACTTCTGTCATCACAATGCTCCATGTCCCTTGTCATTAAAATGGTCCATGGCCCCTGTCATCACAATGCTGCAGGATCCTTATAATCTCAATGCTCCATGGTCCCCATCATCACAAACCTCCACGCATTTGTCATCACAATGCTCCATGACCCCTGTCATCCCAATGCTCCATAGCACTTTTCATCACAATGCTACATGACCACTTTTACCAAAATATTCCATGACCACTTTAATCACAGTGCTCCATGACCACTTTCATCACAATGCCCCATGACCCCTGTAATCAAAATGCTCCATGGCCCTTGTCACCACAATGCAGCAGGACCCGGCATCCCAATTCTCCATGGCCCTTGTCATCACAATGCTCCATGGCGCTTGTCATCACAATGATCCAGAGCCTTAGTGCTTGAGTTGGGATTAGTGTCATTGCCTCAGTTAGGGACACTGTCATTGCCTGAATTGGGAGTAGTGTCAGAGCCTTAGTTAGGGACAGCGCCAGGGCGAGTTTCGAGTAGTGCCAGTGCCTTAGTTAGGGACAGCACCAGTGCTTGCGTTGGGAGTAGTGTCAGGGCCATAGTTAGGGACAGTGTCAGTGGCTGAGATGGGAATAGTGTCAGGGCCTTAGTTACGGACATTGTCAGTGCCTAAGTTGGGATTTTTGTCAGGGTCTTTATTGTGGACAGTGTCAGGCCCTGAGTTAAGAGTAGTGTCAAGGCCTTAATTTGGAAGAGTGTCAGTGTCTCAGTTTGGAGTAGTGTCAGACCCTTAGTTAGAAACAGCGTCAGTGCCTGAGTTGGGAGTAGTGACATGGCCTAAGTTATGGACAGTGTCAGTGTCTGAGTTAGGAATAGTCTCAGGACCTTAGTTAGGGACAGTGTCAGTGACTGTGTTAGGAATAGTGTCAGGGCCTAAGTTAGGAGTAGTCTGAGACCGGTAGTTAGGAACAGTGTCAGGGCCTGAGTTGTGAGTAGTTTCACGACCTTAGTTAGAGAAAGTGTCAGTGCCGGGTTTGGGAGTTATGTCAGGGCCTTAGTTAGGGACAGTGTCAGTGCCTGAGTTGGGAGTAGTTTCAGGGCCTTAGTTAGAGAAAGTGTCAGTGCCGGAGTTGGGAGTTATGTCAGGGCCTTAGTTAGGGACAGGGTCAGTGCCTGAGTTGGGAGTAGTGTAAGGGCCTACTTAGGGACAGTGTCAGTGCCTGAGTTGGAAGTAGTGTCAGGGCATTAGGGACAGTGTCAGTGGCTGAGATGGGAGTAGTGTCAGGGTCTTAGTTAGGGAGAGTGTCAGTGCCTGAGTTGGGAATAGTCTCAGGGTCTTTTCTGGGGACAGCATCAGGGAATGAGTTAAAAGTAGTGTCAAGGCCTTAGTTAGGGAGAGTGTCAGTGCCTGTGTTGGGAGTAATATCAAGCCCTTCGTTAGGGACAGTGTCAGGGTCTGAGGTAGAAATAGTCTCAGGGCCTTAGTTAGGTAGCGTGTCAGTGACTAAGTAAGTAGTAGTGTGAGGGCCTTAGTTAGGGACAGTGTCAATGCCTGTGTTGGGAGTTGTGTCAGAGACTTAGTAAGGCACAGCGTCAGTGCCTGCGTTGGGAGTAGTGTCAGGGCCTTACTTAGGGACAGCGTCAGTGCCTGAGTTAGGAGTAGTGTGATGGCCGTAGTTAGGGACACTCTCAGTGCTAGAGTTGGGGGTAGTGGCAGGCCTTTGTTAGGGACTGTGCCAGGGCCTGATTTAAGAGTAGTGTCAAGTCCTTAGTTAGGGACAGTGTCAGTGCCTGATTTGGGAATACTGTCAGGGTGTATTTAGGGACAGTCTCAATGCCTATTTTGGGAGTAGTGTCACGGCCTTAGTGACATTATCAGTGCCTGAGTAGGGAGTAGTGTCCGGGCCTTAGTTAGGGACAGTGTCAGTTGCTTAGTTAGGAGTAGCGTCACGGCCTAAGTTAGGGCCAGTGTCAGTGCCTGAGTCAGGAGTAGAGTCAGGGCCTAAGTTAGGGACAGTGTCATTGCTTGAGATAGGAGTAGTGTCAGGGCCTTAGTTACGGACATTGTCATGGCATGATTTAGGAGTTGTGTTAGGGCGTGAGCTATGAATAGCGTCAGGGCCTTAGTTAGTGACAGTGTCAGTGCTGAGTTTGGAGTAGTATCAGGGCTTTAGTTAGAGACAGTGTCAGGGCCTGAGTTAGGTGTATGTCAGGGCCTTAGTTAGGGACAGCGTCAGTGCCTGATTTAGGAGTAGTGTCAGAGGCTTTGTTAGGGACAGTGTCAGGGCCTGAGTTAAGAGTAGTGTCACAGCTTTAGTTAGGACCAGTGTCAGGGCCTTAGTTAAGTCAGTCCAACATCAGCGCCTATGATAGGAATCAGATCAGGACCTGTGTTACAGGTAATGTCAGGGCCTTATTTAAGAACAGTGTCAGGGCCTGAGTCCTGACTTACTCCTTACTCTCCTCACTAAGGACTTTGGACACTACTGCTAATTCAGGCCCTGATAATGTCCCTAACTAATTCCCTGACACTTTCCCTGGCTAAGGCCCTGAACTTCTCCTACGTCAGGCACTGATACTGTCCCTAACAATGGCCCTGACACTACACCTGAGGCCCCGACATGATACCTTACAAAGGCTTTGTTGCTAGTCCAAACTAAAGCCCTAAAATTGGTCCTAAATACGGCCTTGACACTAATCCTAACTCAGGCCCTAAAACTGTCCCTAACTAAGGCCCTGATAGTATGCCTAACTCAGGCCCTCATACGATTCCTAACAATGGCTCTGATGTTAGTCCAAACTAAGGCCCTGAAATTGGTCCTAAATAAGGCCTTGACACTAATCCTAACTCAGGCCCTAGCACTGTCCCTAACTAGGTCTCAGACAGTACACTTAAATCAGACCCTGACACTGTCCCTAAGCAAGGCCCTGACACTACTCCTAACTCAGTCCCTTACACTGTACCTAACAAAGTCTCTGATGCTAGGCCTAACTCAGGCCCTGAAACCGGTCTGTAACGAAGGCCCTGCTGCCATCACTATCAAAAGTCCTGACATTATTCTGAGCTAATATCCTGACCTATGTCTTTCCAAGGTCCTGAAACTGTCCCAAAGTAAGCCCTGACGCTGTCCCTAAGTGAAGACCTGAGGCTGTCCCTAACTCAGGCCCTGAAGCTTTCCTTAACTGAAGCCTTGAAGCTGTGACTAATTCAGGCCCTGATCATGTACCTAACGAAGACCTTAATGCTGATCCAGCAAAGAGGCTGATGCTGCTCCAAAGTCATGCCCTGACAGTGTGCCCAGCTAAGGGCCTGATGCTAAGCCTCACTCAGGCCCTGTCGCTCTCCCTAAGTCAGGCCCTGACACTGTCACTAACTAAGGCCCTGACTCTACTCCTAATTCAGTCCCGTACATTGTATCTAACAAAGACTCTGATGCTAGTCGTAACTCAGGGCCTGACACTGTCTCTAACTAAGGGCTGCTGCCATCAACATCTAAAGTCCTGACATTATCTGGAGCTAATACCCTGACCCATGTCTTACCAAGGTCCTGAAACTGTCCCAAAGTAAGCCCTGACGCTGTCCCTAAGTGAGGCCCTGAAGCTTTCCCTAACTAACTCAGGCCTTGATGCTGTGACTAACTCAGACCATGATCATGTCTTTAACTAAGACCCTAAGGCTGATCCAACAGAGGCCCTGATGCTGCTCCTAAGTCATGCCCCGATAGTGTCCCCCACTAAGTGTCTGATGCTAGGCCTCACTCAGACCCTAACGCTCTCCCTAAGTCAGGTTCTGATGCTGTCCCTACCTGAAGCCCTAACACTGGTTCTGAATAAGGCCCTGAGAGTCTCCGTAACAAAGGTCTTCACACTATCCTTAGGTCATTTCCTGACACTATCCCTAGATGTTAAACTGACACGGCCACTAGATAATGTCCTGCCTCTTATGCTAACTGAAGTCCTTAGGCTGTGCCTACCTCAGGCACTGAATTTAGTCCCAAGACCATGAAACTGTCCCGAACTAAGGCCTAGATGCTCGCCCTACATCCGGCCCTGACACTGTCCCTAACTAAGGCCCTAACACTATTGCTAACTGAGGATCTGACACTGGACCTATCAGAGGCCCGCTACTCCTAACTAACGCCTTGGAACTTTACCTAACGTAGGCGCTGCTACCATCAATATCTAAAGTCCTGACATTATCCTGAGCTAATATCCTGACCCATGTCTTACCAAGGTCCTGAAACTCTCCCAACGTTAGCCCTGACACTGTCCCTAAGTGAGGCCCTGAGGCTGTCCCTCACAGAGGTCCTGATAATGTCTTTAACTAAACTCTAATGCTGATCTTACAGAGACCATTATGTTGATCCTATGTCATGCCCTGACGCTGTCCATAGCTAAGGCCCTGCCTCTAGGCATCACTCAGGCCCTGTCGCTCTCCCTAAGTCAGGCTAAGACTCTGTCCCCACCTGAAGCCCTGACACTTGGCCTAAATTAGGCACTGATGCTCTAATTAGCTATGGTCTTGACACTATCCCTAGGTCATTTCCTGACACTATCCCTAGATCTTAACCTAAACTTGTCTTTAGCTATTGTCGAGCCTCTTATGCTAACTAAATCTCTGATGCTGTCTCTAACTAAGAGCCCAAAATTAGTCCCGAGGCCGTCCACCTGTCCCTAACTGAGATTGTAGGCTCATCCTAACTGAGGCGCTGACACTGTCCCTAACTAAAGCCCTGACACCGTACTTTACAAGGGCTCTGATGCTAGTCCTAACTCAGGCCCTGACACTGTCTCTAAGTAAGGCTCAGAATTTGCCCCTAATATAGGCCCTGCTGTCAGCAATAACTAAAAACTGGACACTAGCCTGAGTTAATATCCTGACATATTTCTAACCAAGGTCCTGACACTGTCCCTAAGAAAGCCCTGTCGCTGTCCCTATGTTAAGAACTGAGGCTGCCCCTAACTCAGGCCCTGAAGCTTTCCCTAACTGAGGCCTTGACGCTGTGACTAAGTCAGGCCCTGATCATATCTGTAACAAAGACGCTAAGGTTGATCCAACAGAGGCGCTGATTCTGTTCCTAAGTCATGCCCTGACAGTGTCCTCAGCTAAGGGCCTTACGCTGGGACTCACTCAGGCCCTGTCGCTCTCCCTAAGTCAGGCTCTGATGCTGTCCCTACCCGAAGCCCTGACACTGGTTCTAAATAAGGATCTGATAGTCTCAGTAACTAAGGTTTTGACACTATGCTTAGGTCCTTTCCTGACACTCTCCCTAGACCATAACCTGACCCTGTCCCTAGCAAATGTCGTGCCTCTTATGCTAACTACAGCCCTGCTGCTGTCCTTAACTAAGGGCCTAAAATTACTCTCGAGGCTGTGACCCTGTCCGTACCTAAGGCCTCGATGTTCGTCCTAATTCAGGACCTGACACTGTCCCTAACTAAGGCCCTGCTGTCGACAATATCTAAAGTCCTGACACTATCCTGAGCTAATTTCTTTTTCTTTTTAAATTTTATCTATCTATTTATTTATTTATTTATTTATTTATTTATTTATTTATTTATGTATTTATGGCTCTGTTGGGTCTTGGTTTCTGTGTGAGGGCTTTCTCTAGTTGCGACAAGTGGGGACCACTCTTCATCGCGGTTCGCGGGCCTCTAACTATCGTGGCCTCTCCCGTTGCGGAGCACAGGCTCCAGACGCGCAGGCTCAGCAATTGTGGCTCACGGGCTTAGTCGCTCCACGGCATGTGGGATCTTCCCAGACCAGGGCTCGAACCCGTCTCCCCTGCATTGGCAGGCAGATTCTCAACCACTGCGCCACCTGGGAAGCCCCTGAGCTAATTTCTTGACCCATTTCTTACCAAGGTCCTGAAACTGTCCCTAAGAAAGCCCTGATGCTGTCTGTAAGTGAGGCCTTGAGGCTGTCCCTACCAGAGGCCCTGATAATATCTTTAACATAGACCCTGAGGCTGATCCTACCGTGGCTCTTATGCTGCTCCTAAGTCATGCCCTGACACTGTCTCTAGCTAAGGCCCTGACGCTAGGCCTCACTCAGACCCTGTCCCACTCCCTAAGTCAGGCTCTGACGTTGTTCCTATCCGAAGCCCTGACACTCACTGCTCCTAAATTAGGTCCTGATGTGCTAAATAACTAAGGTCTTGACACTATCCCTAGGTCATTTCCTGACACTCTCCCTAGACCTTAACCTAACCTTCTCTTTAGCTAATGTCGAGATTAGCTAAAGAGATTCTTTAGAACGAGATTCTTTCATCTTCTGAATAGAGTTTTCTTCAAAACATAATTTTTATAGTGTTACTAACTTTAAACAAAATGTACTCAACTGCTGTGGAATATTCCTTCATAGGAGCGTGCATGGTTCTCTTCTGCATCTGCTTGTGGTGGTGTTCAGGTTGCTTTCAGCTGGAGATCCCCTTATGCTATTAATTCCCTGATTCTGTCCCTAAATGAGGCCCTGAATTTAGGTCCGAGGACGTGAACGTGTCCCTAACTGAGGCCTGGAAGCTCGTCCTAATGCAGGCCCTGACACTGTCCCTAACTAAGGCTCTGACACTACACCTAACTCAGTCACTGACACTGTACCTAACAAAGGCTCTGATGCTAGTCCTAACTTAGGCCCTGACACTGCCTCTAACTAAGGCCCTGCTGCCGTCAATATCTGAACACCTGATATTATCCTGAGCTAATAGCCTGACCCATGTCTTACCAAGGACCTGAAACTTTCCCAAAGTAAGCCCTGACGCTGTCCCTAAGTGAGGCCTTGAGGCTATCCCTAACGGAGGCCCTGATAATAGCTTTAACGAAGACCCTAATGCTGATCCTACAGAGGCCTTTATGCTGCTCCTAAGTCATGCCCTGATACTGTCCCTTACTCAGGCCCTAAAAATAGGCCCCACTTAGGCCCTGTTGCTGTACCTTAGTTAGGCTCTGATGCTGTCCGTACATCAAGCCCTGGCGGTGGTCCTGATTAAGGCGCTCATCCTGCTGCTAACTAAGGCCCTGATGCTCTCAATAACTAAGGTCTTCTCGTTATCCCTTGGTCATTTCCTTTTACTATCGCTGGCCTGGGACCTGACTCTGTCCCGAGATAATCTCCTGCATCTTATGCTAACTGAAACCCTAATGCTCTCCCTAACTAAGGCCCTGACTACTCCTAACTAAGGCCATGACACTGAATCTAACAAAGGCCCGGAATCTGTCCTTAATATAGGCCCTGCTGCCAGCAAGAACTAAAATCCTGACACTCTCCTGAGCTAATATCCTGACTCATTTCTAACCAAGGTCCTGACACTGTCCCGAAGAAAGCCCTGTCGCTGTCTTTAAGTGAAAACTTGAGGCTGTCTGTAACTCAGACCCTGAAGCTTTCCCTAACTGAGGCCTTGACGCTTTGACTAACTAGGGCTCCGGTCATGTCTTTAACTAAGAGCCTAAAGCTGATCCAAAAAAGACACTGATGCTGCTCCTAAGTCATTCCCTGACAGTGTCCCCAGCTAAGGGCCTGACATTAGGCCTCACTCAGGCCCTGATGCTCTCCCTAAGTCAGGCCCTGATGCTGTGCCTACCTGAAGCCCTAACGCTGCTTCTGAATAAGTCCCTGAAAGTCTCAGTAACAAAGGTCTTCACACTATCCTTAGGTCATTTCCTGACACGATTCCAAGCCTTTACCCTAACCCTGTCCCGAGCTAATGTCCTACCTCTTATGCTAACTAAAGACCTTATGCTGTGCCTAATTCAGGCACTGAATTTACTCCCAAGGCCGCTAGACTGTCCCTAACTCGGCTCGATGCCCTTATCGTCACAATGTTCCATGACCACTGTCATCACAATGCTCCACGCCCTTGTCATCACAATGCTCCATAACCCCTGTCATCACAATGCTCCATGACCTTTGTCATCGCAATGCTACATGCCACTGTCATCACAATGCTCCATGCCCTTATCATCACAATGCTCCATGACCCCTTTCATGACAATGCTCCATGACCCTTGTCTAAAATGCTACATGTCTGTGAAATCACAAAGCTCCATGCCCCCTGTCCTCACAAGTCTCCATGACTCTTGTCATCACAATGCTCCATGACCCTTGTCATCACAATGCTCCATGATCCTTGTAATCAAAATGCTCCTTGACCCTTTCTTCACAATGTTACAGTACTCCTTTCTTCACAGTGCTCCATGCCGCTGGTCACCACAATGCTCCATGACTTCTGTCATCACAATGCTCCATGTCCCTTGTCATTAAAATTCTCCATGGCCCCTGTCATCACAATGCTGCAGGATCCTTATAATCTCAATGCTCCATGGTCCCCATCATCACAAATCTCCACGCATTTGTCATCACAATGCTCCATGACCCCTGTCATCCCAATGCTCCATAGCACTTTTCATCACAATGCTACATGACCACTTTTACCAAAATATTCCATGACCACTTTAATCACAGTGCTCCATGACCACTTTCATCACAATGCCCCATGACCCCTGTAATCAAAATGCTCCATGGCCCTTGTCACCACAATGCAGCAGGACCCGGCATCCCAATTCTCCATGGCCCTTGTCATCACAATGCTCCATGGCCCTTGTCATCACAATGATCCAGAGCCTTAGTGCTTGAGTTGGGAGTAGTGTCATTGCCTCAGTTAGGGACACTGTCATTGCCTGAATTGGGAGTAGTGTCAGAGCCTTAGTTAGGGACAGCGCCAGGGCGAGTTGGGAGTAGTGCCAGTGCCTTAGTTAGGGACAGCACCAGTGCTTGCGTTGGGAGTAGTGTCAGGGCCATAGTTAGGGACAGTGTCAGTGGCTGAGATGGGAATAGTGTCAGGGCCTTAGTTACGGAGATTGTCAGTGCCTAAGTTGGGATTTTTGTCAGGGTCTTTATTGTGGACAGTGTCAGGCCCTGAGTTAAGAGTAGTGTCAAGGCCTTAATTTGGAAGAGTGTCAGTGTCTCAGTTTGGAGTAGTGTCTGACCCTTAGTTAGAAACAGCGTCAGTGCCTGAGTTGGGAGTAGTGACATGGCCTAAGTTATGGACAGTGTCAGTGTCTGAGTTAGGAATAGTCTCAGGACCTTAGTTAGGGACAGTGTCAGTGACTGTGTTAGGTATAGTGTCAGGGCCTAAGTTAGGAGTAGTCTGAGACCGGTAGTTAGGAACAGTGTCAGGGCCTGAGTTGTGAGTAGTTTCAGGACCTTAGTTAGAGAAAGTGTCAGTGCCGGGTTTGGGAGTTATGTCAGGGCCTTAGTTAGGGACAGTATCAGTGCCTGAGTTGGGAGTAGTGTCAGGGACTAGTTACGGACAGGGTCAGTGCCTGAGTTGGGAGTAGTTTCAGGGCCTTAGTTAGGGACAGTGTCAGTGCCTGAGTTGGGAGTAGTGTCAGGGCCTAGTTAGGGACAGTGTCAGTGCCTGAGTTGGGAGTAGTGTCAGGGCCTAGTTAGGGACAGTGTCAGTGCCTGAGTTGGAAGTAGTGTCAGGGCATTAGGGACAGTGTCAGTGGCTGAGATGGGAGTAGTGTCAGGGCCTTAATTAGGGACAGTGTCAGTGCCTGAGTTGGGAGTAGTTTCAGGGCCTTAGTTAGAGAAAGTGTCAGTGCCGGAGTTGGGAGTTATGTCAGGGCCTTAGTTAGGGACAGGGTCAGTGCCTGAGTTGGGAGTAGTGTCAGGGCCTAGTTAGGGACAGTGTCAGTGCCTGAGTTGGAAGTCGTGTCAGGGCATTAGGGACAGTGTCAGTGGCTGAGATGGGAGTAGTGTCAGGGTCTTAGTTAGGGAGAGTGTCAGTGCCTAAGTTGGGAATAGTCTCAGGGTCTTTTCTGGGGACAGCATCAGGGCATGAGTTAAAAGTAGTGTCAAGGCCTTAGTTAGGGAGAGTGTCAGTGCCTGTGTTGGGAGTAATATCAAGCCCTTCGTTAGGGACAGTGTCAGGGTCTGAGGTAGAAGTAGTCTCAGGGCCTTAGTTAGGTAGCGTGTCAGTGCCTAAGTAAGTAGTAGTGTGAGGGCCTTAGTTAGGGACAGTGTCAATGCCTCTGTTGGGAGTTGTGTCAGAGACTTAGTAAGGGACAGCGTCAGTGCCTGCGTTGGGAGTAGTGTCAGGGCCTTACTTAGGGACAGCGTCAGTGCCTGAGTTAGGAGTAGTGTGAAGGCCGTAGTTAGGGACACTCTCAGTTCCAGAGTTGGGGGTAGTGGCAGGCCTTTGTTAGGGACTGTGCCAGGGCCTGAGTTAAGAGTAGTGTGAAGTCCTTAGTTAGGGACAATGTTAGTGCCTGAGTTGAGAGTAATGTCAGGGCCTTAGTTAGGGACAATGTCAGTGCCTAGTTTGGGAGTAGTGTCAGGGCCTTAGTTAGGGACAGTGTCAGTGCCTGAGTTGGGAGTACTGTCAGGGCGTATTTAGGGACAGTCTCAATGCCTATTTTGGGAGTAGTGTCACGGCCTTAGTGACATTATCAGTGCCTGAGTAGGGAGTAGTGTCCGGGCCTTAGTTAGGGACAGTGTCAGTTGCTTAGTTAGGATTAGCGTCACGGCCTAAGTTAGGGCCAGTGTCAGTGCCTGAGTCAGGAGTAGAGTCAGGGCCTAAGTTAGGGACAGTGTCATTGCTTGAGATAGGAGTAGTGTCAGGGCCTTAGTTACGGACATTGTCATGGTATGATTTAGGAGTTGTGTTAGGGCGTGAGCTATGAATAGTGTCAGGGCCTTAGTTAGTGACAGTGTCAGTGCTGAGTTTGGAGTAGTATCAGGGCCTTAGTTAGAGACAGTGTCAGGGCCTGAGTTAGGTGTATGTCAGGGCCTTAGTTAGGGACAGCGTCAGTGCCTGATTTAGGAGTAGTGTCAGAGGCTTTGTTAGGGACAGTGTCAGGGCCTGAGTTAAGAGTAGTGTCACAGCTTTAGTTAGGACCAGTGTCAGGGCCTTAGTTAAGTCAGTCCAACATCAGCGCCTATGATAGGAATCAGATCAGGACCTGTGTTACAGGTAATGTCAGGGCCTCATTTAAGAACAGTGTCAGGGCCTGAGTCCTGACTTACTCCTTACTCTCCTCACTAAGGACTTTGGACACTACTGCTAATTCAGGCCCTGATAATGTCCCTAACTAATTCCCTGACACTTTCCCTGGCTAAGGCCCTGAACTTCTCCTACGTCAGGCACTGATACTGTCCCTAACAATTGCCCTGACACTACACCTAACTGAGGCCCCGACATGATACCTTACAAAGGCTTTGTTGCTAGTCCAAACTAAAGCCCTAAAATTGGTCCCAAATAAGGCCTTGACACTAACCCTAACTCAGGCCCTAAAACTGTCCCTAACTAAGGCCCTGATAGTATGCCTAACTCAGGCCCTCATACGATTCCTAACAATGGCTCTGATGCTAGTCCAAACTAAGGCCCTGAAATTGGTCCTAAATAAGGCCTTGACACTAATCCTAACTCAGGCCCTAGCACTGTCCCTAACTAGGTCTCAGACAGTACACTTAAATCAGACCCTGACACTGTCCCTAAGCAAGGCCCTGACACTACTCCTAACTCAGTCCCTTACACTGTACCTAACAAAGTCTCTGATGCTAGGCCTAACTCAGGCCCTGAAACCGTCTGTAACGAAGGCCCTGCTGCCATCACTATCAAAAGTCCTGACATTATTCTGAGCTAATATCCTGACCTATGTCTTTCCAAGGTCCTGAAACTGTCCCAAAGTAAGCCCTGACGCTGTCCCTAAGTGAAGACCTGAGGCTGTCCCTAACTCAGGCCCTGAAGCTTTCCTGAACTGAAGCCTTGAAGCTGTGACTAATTCAGGCCCTGATCAGGTACCTAACGAAGACCTTAATGCTGATCCAGCAAAGAGGCTGATGCTGCTCCAAAGTCATGCCCTGTCAGTGTGCCCAGAGAAGGGCCTGATGCTAAGCCTCACTCAGGCCCTGTCGCTCTCCCTAAGTCAGGCCCTGACACTGTCACTAACTAAGGCCCTGACTCTACTCCTAATTCAGTCCCGTACATTGTATCTAACAAAGACTCTGATGCTAGTCGTAACTCAGGGCCTGACACTGTCTCTAACTAAGGGCTGCTGCCATCAACATCTAAAGTCCTGACATTATCTGGAGCTAATACCCTGATCCATGTCTTACCAAGGTCCTGAAACTGTCCCAAAGTAAGCCCTGACGCTGTCCCTAAGTGAGGCCCTGAAGCTTTCCCTAACTAACTCAGGCCTTGATGCTGTGACTAACTCAGACCCTGATCATGTCTTTAACTAAGACCCTAAGGCTGATCCAACAGAGGCCCTGATGCTGCTCCTAAGTCATGCCCCGATAGTGTCCCCCACTAAGTGTCTGATGCTAGGCCTCACTCAGACCCTAACGCTCTCCCTAAGTCAGGCTCTGATGCTGTCCCTACCTGAAGCCCTAACACTGGTTCTGAATAAGGCCGTGAGAGTCTCCATAACAAAGGTCTTCACACTATCCTTAGGTCATTTCCTGACACTATCCCTAGATGTTAAACTGACACGGCCACTAGCTAATGTCCTGCCTCTTATGCTAACTGAAGTCCTTAGGCTGTGCCTACCTCAGGCACTGAATTTAGTCCCAAGACCATGAAACTGTCCCGAACTAAGGCCTAGATGCTCGCCCTACATCCGGCCCTGACACTGTCCCTAACTAAGGCCCTAACACTATTGCTAACTGAGGATCTGACACTGGACCTATCAGAGGCCAGCTACTCCTAACTAACGCCTTGGAACTTTCCCTAACGTAGGCGCTGCTACCATCAATATATAAAGTCCTGACGTTATCCTGAGCTAATATCCTGACCCATGTCTTACCAAGGTCCTGAAACTCTCCCAACGTTAGCCCTGACACTGTCCCTAAGTGAGGCCCTGAGGCTGTCCCTCACAGAGGTCCTGATAATGTCTTTAAATAAACTCTAATGCTGACCTTACAGAGACCATTATGTTGATCCTATGTCATGCCCTGACGCTGTCCGTAGCTAAGGCCCTGACTCTAGGCATCACTCAGGCCCTGTCGCTCTCCCTAAGTCAGGCTAAGACTCTGTCCCTACCTGAAGCCCTGACACTGGGCCTACATTAGGCACTGATGCTCTAAATAGCTATGGTCTTGACAGTATCCCTAGGTCATTTCCTGACACTATCCCTAGATCTTAACCTAAACTTGTCTTTAGCAATTGTCAAGCCTCTTATGCTAACTAAATCTCTGATGCTGTCTCTAACTAAGAGCCTGAAATTAGTCCCGAGGCCGTCCACCTGTCCCTAACTGAGATTGAAGGCTCATCCTAACTGAGGGGCTGACACTGTCCCTAACTAAAGCCCTGACACTGTACTTTACAAGGGCTCTGATGCTAGTCCTAACCCAGGCCCTGACACTGTCTCTAAGTAAGGCTCAGAATTTGCCCGTAATATAGGCCCTGCTGTCAGCAATAACTAAAAACTGGACACTAGCCTGAGTTAATATCCTGACATATTTCTAACCAAGGTCCTGACACTGTCCCTTAGAAAGCCCTGTCGCTGTCCCTATGTTACGAACTGAGGCTGCCCCTAACTCAGGCCCTGAAGCTTTCCCTAACTGAGGCCTTGACGCTGTGACTAAGTCAGGCCCTGATCATATCTGTAACAAAGACGCTAAGGTTGATCCAACAGAGGCGCTGATTCTGTTCCTAAGTCATGCCCTGACAGTGTCCTCAGCTAAGGGCCTGACGCTAGGCCTCACTCAGGCCCTGTCGCTCTCCCTAAGTCAGGCTCTGATGCTGTCCCTACCCGAAGCCCTGACACCGGTTCTAAATAAGGACCTGATACTCTCAGTAACTAAGGTTTTGACACTATGCTTAGGTCCTTTCCTGACACTATCCCTAGACCATAACCTGACCCTGTCCCTAGCAAATGTCGTGCCTCTTATGCTAACTACAGCCCTGCTGCTGTCCTTAACTAAGGGCCTAAAATTACTCTCGAGGCTGTGACCCTGTCCGTCCCTAAGGCCTCGATGTTCGTCCTAATTCAGGGCCTGACACTGTCCTTAACTAAGTCCCTGCTGCCATCCATATCTAAAGGCCTGACAGTATCGTGAGCTAATTTCTTGACCCATCTCTTACCAAGGTCCTGAAACTGTCCCTAAGGAAGCCCTGATGCTGTCTCTAAGTGAGGCCTTGAGGCTGTCCCTAACAGAAGCCCTGATAATATCTTTAACATAGCCCCTGAGGCTGATCCTACCTTGGCTCTTATGCTGCTCCTAAGTCATGCCCTGACACTGTCTCTAGCTAAGGCCCTGACGCTAGGCCTCACTCAGGCCCTGTCTCACTCCCTAAGTTAAGCTCTGACGCTGTTCCTACCCGAAGCCCTGACACTCACTAATCCTAAATTAGGTCCTGATGTGCTAAGTAACTAAGGTCTTGACACTATCTCTAGGTCATTTCCTAACACTCTCCCTAGAACTTAACCTAACCTTCTCTTTAGCTAATGTCAAGATTAGCTAAAGAGATTCTTTAGAACGAGATTCTTTCATCTTCTGAATATATTTTTCTTCAAAACATAATTTTTATAGTGTTACTAACTTTAAACAAAATGTACTCAACTGCTGTGGAATATTCCTTCATAGGAGCGTGCATGGTTCACTTCTGCATCTGCTTGTGGTGGTGTTCACGTTGCTTTCAGCTGGAGATCCCCTTATGCTAGCTAAATCCCTGATTCTGTCCTTAAATGAGACCCTGAATTTAGGTCCGAGGCCGTGAACCTGTCCCAACTGAGGCCTGGAGGCTAGTCCTAATGCATGCACTGACACTTTCCCTAACTAAGGCTCTGACCCTACACCTAACTCAGTCACTGACACTGTACCTAACAAAGGCTCTGATGCTAGTCCTAACTTAGGCCCTGACACTGCCTCTAACTACGGCCCTGCTGCCTTCAATATCTGAACACCTGATTTTATCCTGAGCTAATAGCCTGACACATGTCTTACCAAGGTCCTGAAACTTTCCCAAAGTAAGCCCTGACGCTGTCCCTACGTGAGGCCTTGAGGTTATCCCTAACGGAGACCCTGATAATAGCTTTAACGAAGACCCTAATGCTGATCCTACAGAGGCCTTTATGCTGCTCCTAAGTCATGCCCTGATACTGTCCCTTACTCAGGCCATAAAGATAGGCCTCACTTAGGCCCTGTTGCTGTACCTTAGTTAGGCTCTGACGCTGTCTGTACATCAAGCCCTGGCGCTGGTCCTTATTAAGGTGCTCATGCTGCTGCTAACTATGGCCCTGATGCTCTCAATAACTCAGGTCTTCTCGTTATCCCTTGGTCATTTCCTTTCACTATCTCTGGCCTGGAACCTGACTCTGTCCCGAGATAATCTCCTGCATCTTATGCTAACTGAAACCCTAATGCTCTCCCTAACTAAGGCCCTGACTACTCCTAACTAAGGCCATGACACTGAATCTAACAAAGGCCCGTAATCTGTCCTTAATATAGGCCCTGCTGCCAGCAAGAACTAAAATCCTGACACTCTCCTGAGCTAATATCCTGACTCATTTCTAACCAAGGTCCTGACACTGTCTCTAAGAAAGCCCTGTCGCTGTCTTTAAGTGAAGACCTGAGGCTGTTTGTAACTAAGACCCTTAAGTTTTCCCTAACTGAGGCCTTGACGCTGTGAGTAACTTGGGCTCTGGTCATGTCTTTAACTAAGAGGCTAAAGCTGATCCAACAAAGGCACTGATGCTGCTCCTAAGTCATTCCCTGACAGTGTCCCCAGCTACGGGCCTGACATTAGGACTCACTCAGGCCCTGTCGCTCTCCCTAAGCCAGGCCCTAATGCTGTGCCTACCTGAAGCCCTAACGCTGCTTCTGAATAAGTCCCTGAGAGTCTCAGTAACAAAGGTCTTCACACTATCCTTAGGTCATTTCCTGACACGATTCCAAGCCTTTACCCTAACCCTATCCAGAGCTAATGTCCTACCTCTTATGCTAACTAAAGACCTTATGCTGTGCCTAATTCAGGCACTGAATTTAGTCCCAAGGCCGCTAGACTGTCCCTAACTCGGTTCGATGTCCTTATCGTCAAAACGTTCCATGACCAGTGTCATCACAATGCTCCACGCCCTTGTCATCACAATGCTCCAGAACCCCTGTCATCACAATGCCCCATAACGCCTGCCATCACAATTCTCCAAGCCCTCTCTTACCAAAAAGTTCCATGATCTCTGTCAGCACAATGTTCCATGACACTTTTCATCACAATGCTCCATGACCCCTGCCATCACAAAGTTCTCTGCCCATATCATCACAATGCTCCTTGTCACCTTTTATCACAATGCTCCATGCCCTTTCATCACAATGCTCCAGAATTCTTGTCATCGCAATGTTCCTTGACCGTGTCATCACAATGCTCCATGACCCTTGTCAGCACAAATCTCCATGACCCCTGTCATCACAATGATCCATGATTCCTTTCCTCACAGTGCTCCAGTACCCTTTTCATCACAATGCTCCATGCCATTGTCAGCACAATGCTCCTTGGACCCTGTCATCAAAATGCTCCATCCCCTTTTCATCACAATGCTCCAGATATCCTATCACTACAATTCTCCATGCCCGTGTCAACACAATGCTCCCTGACCCCTGTCATCAAAATGCTTTATGAACCTTGTTATCAGAATGTTCCATGAACCCTGTCATCAAAATGCTTTATGAACCTTGTTATCAGAATGTTCCATGACCCCTGTCATCAAAATGATCCATGACCGTTGTCATCACAATGCTGCATGATACCTTTCATCCCAATTCTCTGTGACCGCTATCATCACAATGCTCCAGGACAATTTTCATCACAATGCTACATGCCCCCTGTCATCACAGTGCCCCATAAACCCTGTAATCACAATGCTCCATGACCCGTCATCACAATGCTACATGACCCCTGTCATCACATTGTTCCATGGCCTATGTATTCACAATGCTCCATGGACCCTGTAATCACATTGCTCCATGTTGCCTTTCAACACAATGCTCCATGACCCCTGTCATCACAACGTTCCATGAAAGTTGCCATCAAAATGCTCCATGACCCTTGTCACCACAAGGTTCCCTCCCCTTGTCAACACAATGCTCCATGACCCTTGTTATCACAATGGTACATGGCCTTGTCATCACAATGTTCCATGGCCTCTGTCATCACCATGCTACATGGTCTTTCTCATCACAATGCTCCATGAACTGTGTCATCACTAGGTATCAGGACACATGTCATCACAGTGATCCATGTCCACTTTCATCACAATGCTCCATGAACTCTGTTATCTCAATGTTCCATGGCCTTTGTATTCACAATGCCCCATTGTCCCGATAATCGCGTTGCTCTATGAACACTTTCTCACAATACTCCTTGACCACTGTCACCGTAATGCCCCATGACATCTCTCATCACTGTGCTCCAAGGCCACTCTCATCAAAATGCTCCATGATCTGTGTCAACACAATATTGCATGACACTTGTCATCACAATGCTCCATGATCCCTGTCATCACAATGAACTGTGCCAATGTCATCACAATGCTCCATGTCTCCTGTAATCACAATGCTCCATGCCCTTGTCATCACAATGCTCCAGGTCTGTTGTCATCAGCATGCTTCATGCCCGTGTCATCACAATGCTCCATGAATCTTCTCTTCACAATGCTCCATGGCCTATGTCATCACAATGCTCCATGACCCATGTCATCACAATGCTCTATGGCCTTTGTCATCACAATGCTCCGTGACCCCTGTCAACACAATGCCTGATGACACCTTTCATCAAAATGCTAAATGGCACTTGTCATAACAATGCTCTATGACGCCTGTCATCACTATTCTCCATGTCACTTGTTATCACAATGCTCCATGGCCCCTGTAATCCCAGTACTCCATGACACCTTTCATCACAATGCCCAATGTCACCTCTCATCACAATTCTCCATGGCATTTGTCATCACGATGCTCCATGACACCTGTCATCACAATGCTCAATGACACTAATCACAATGCTCGATGGCCCTTGTCATCACAATGTTTCTTGGTGCTTTTCATCGCAATGCTCCATGACAACTTTCAGCAAAATACTCCAAGATTTGTTTCATAACAATGCTCCATGGCCCTTGTCATTACAAATCCACATGATCTTTTTCATCACAATTCTCCATGGCCAATTACATAAAAATACTCCATGCCCCTGTCATCACAATGCCCAATGATACCTGTTTTTACAATGACCCATGACCCTTGTTATCCCAAGCCTCCATGTCCCTTGTATTCACAATGCTCCATGACCCTTGTCATCACAATGCTCCATGACCCTTGTAATCAAAATGGTAAATGGTCTTGTCATCACAATGGTCCATGGCCTCTGTCATCACCATGCTCCATGGTCTTTCTCATTACAATGCTCTATGACCCCTGTCATCACAATGCTTGATGACCATTGTCATGACAATGCTCCAAGGCCCCTGTCATCACAGTGCCTCATGGTCTTTGTAATCACAATGCTCAATGGCCCCTCTAATCACAGTGCTCCATGCCCTTGTCATCACAATGCTCCAGAACACTTGTCATTATAATACTCCATTCCCGTGTCATCCCATTGCTCAATGACACTTGTCATCAAAATGTTCCTTGGCCTTTGTCATCAGAGTACTCCATGATACATTTAATCAAAATTGTACATGACTACTATCATCACAATGCAAGATGACCAATGTCATCACAATGCCCCATGACACGTGTCATCACAATTCGCCTTGGCCCTTGTCATCTCAATGCTATATGAACCGTGTCATCACTAGGTTCCAGGACACTTGTCATCACAGTGATCCATGACCACTTTCATCACAATGCTCCATGAACTCTGTTATCTCAATGCTCCATGGCCTTTGTATTCACAATGCTCCATTGTCCCGATAATCGAGGTGCTCCATGAACACTTTCATCACAATGCTCCTTGACCACTGTCACCATAATGTCCCATGACCTCTCTCATCAATGTGCTCCAAGGCCACTCTCATCAAAATGCTCCATGATCTGTGTCAGCGCAATATTGCATGACACTTGTCATCACAATGCTCCATGATCCCTGGAATCACAAAGGTCCCCGCCAATGTCATCACAATGCTCCATGTCTCCTGTAATCACAATGCTCCATGCCCTTGTCATCAGAATTCTCCAGGTCTGTTGTCATCACAATGCTTCATGCCTGTGACATCACAAAGCTCCATGAATCTTGTCTTCACACTGCTCAATGGCCCATGTCATCACAAAGCTCCATAAACCCTGTCATCACTATGCTCTATGGCCTTTGTCATCACAATGCTCCGTGACCCCTGTCAACACAATGCCTGATGACCCCTGTCATCAAAATGCTAAATGGCACTTGTCATCACAATGCTCTATTACGCCTGTCATCGTTATTCTCCATGTCACTTGTTGTCACAATGCTCCATGGCCCCTGTAATCACAGTACTCCATGACCCCTTTCATCAAAATTCCCAATGTCACATCTCATCACAATTCTCCATGGCATTTGTCATCACGATGCTCCATGACACCTGTCATCACAATGCTCCATGACACTTGTCATCACAATGCTAGATGGCTCTTGTCATCACAATGTTCCTTGGTGCATTTCATCTCAATTCTCCATGACAACATTCATCAAAATACTCCAAGATTTGTTTCATCACAATGCTCCATGTCCCTTGTCATTACAAATCCACATGATCCCTTTCATCACAATTCTCCATGGAAACTTACAGAAAAATGCTCCATGCCCCTGTCATCACAATGCCCAATGATACCTGTTTTTACAATGATCCATGATCCTTGTCATCACAAGGTTCCATGTCCCTTGTATTCACAATGCTCCATGGCCCTTGTGATCACAATGCTCCATCGCGTTTTTCATCGCAATGCTCCCTGACCGCTTTCAGCACAATGCCCCATGACCCCTGTCATCACGATGCTCCATGGCCCTTGTCATCACAATGCTCCATGAAACATTCCCTCACAATGCTCCAGTACGCCTTTCATCCAAATTCCCCATGGCCACTGTCATCACAATTCTCCATGACCCCTGTCATCGTAAAGGTCCTGACCCGTTTCATCTCAATGCTCCATGACACCTGTCATCACAATGCTCCATGGCCTTTGTCTTCACAATGCTCCATGGACCCTATAATCACAGTGCTCAATGACCAGTTTCATCTCAATGCTCCATGACCTCACTCATCACAATGCCCCATGACCCCTGTAATCATAATGCTCCATGGCCCTTGTCATCACAGTGCTCCAAGCCTTTTTCATCAAACTGCTCCATGGCCCCTGTAATCACAGTACTCCATGCCCTTGTCATCACAAGGCTCCAGAACCCTTGTCATTATAATGCTCCATGTGCGTTTCATCACCATGCTCCATGACACTTGTCATCACAATGCTCCATGGCCCCTCTCATTACTGTGCTGCATAATAACTTGAATCACATTTCTAGATGACCAGTGCCATCACAATGCCCCATGACATTGTCATCACAATTCGCCATGACCACTGTCATCACAATGCTCCATGAACCATGTCATCACAGGGACGAGGACACTTGTCATCACAATGATCCATTACCACTTTCATCACAATGCTCCATGACCACTGTCATCTCAAAGCTCCATGGCCTTTGTATTCACAATGCTCCATGGCCCCTGTAATGAAAGTGCTCCATAACACCTTTCATCATAATGCTCCATGACCACTGCCAACTCAATGCCCCATGACGCTTTTCATCAAAATTCTCCAAGGCCCCTCTCATCAAAATGCTCCATGACACTTGTCATCACATTGCTCCATTACACCTGTCATCACAGTGTTCCCGGTCCATGTCATCAGAAGGATCCATGTCCCCTATAATCAAAATGCCCCATACCTTTTTTCTCACAATGCTCCAGAATTCTTGTCATCACAATGTTCCATGAGCGTGTCATCACAATGCTACATGACCCTGGTCATCACACTTCTCCATGACATTTGTCATCATAATGCTATATGTCGCTTTTCATCACAATTCTCAATGACCACTTTAATCACTATGCTCGCTGACCTTTTTCATCACATTTCTCTATTGTCATTACAATTCCCCTTGGCCCCTTTCTTCACAATGCTCCATGATGCCTGTCATCACAATGCTCCATGGCTTTTGTTATCACAATGCTCCAGGACCAGTTTCATCACAATACTCCATCCCCCTTGTCATCACAGTGCACAATGAAACCTTTCATTACAATGCTCCATGACACTTGTCATCACAATGCTCCATGGCCTTTATCGTCACAATGCTCCCAGGCACTTTTCATCACGATGTTCCATGAAAATTTTCATCACATTGCTCCATGACCATTGTCATCACCATAGTCCATACCCTTTTCAACACAATGCTGCATAATCCCTGTCATCACAATTCTCCATGACTGTTGTAATCATAATAATCCAGGACAATTTTCATAACAATGCTTCATGCCCACAGTCATCACAGTGCTCCATGATACCTTTCATCACAATTCCTAGATGATCAATGTCATCACAATGCCCCATGACACCTGTCATCACAATTCGCTATGACCCTTGTCATCACAATACTCGATGAACCGTGTCATCACAGTGTTCCAGGACACATGCCATCACGATGATCCATGACTACATTCATCACAATGCTCCAATACACCTGTCATCACAATGCTCCATGGCCCCTGTTATCATATTGCTCCATGATCTCTTTCATCACAATGCTCCATGACGCCAGTCACCTCAATGCTCCATGGCCCTTTTCATCACAATGCTCCATGAACCCAGTCATCACAATTTTCCCTGCCCTTTTCATCAAAATGCTCCATGGGCCCTGTCATCACAATGCTCCATGCCCTTGTCATCAAAATGCTCCAGAACTCTTGTCATCATAATGCTCCATGTCAATGTCTTCAAAATGCATGATGACACTTGTCATCACAATGCTCCATGGCCTTTGTCATCACAGTGTTCCATGGCCCCTGTCATCACAGTGCTCCATGACACCTTTCATCACAAATCTAGATGACTTCTGTCATCACAATGCCCCATGACAGATGTCATCACAATTCGCCATGGTCCTTGTCATCACAATGCTCCATGAACCGTGTCATCACAAGGTTCCAGGACACTTGTCATCACAATGATCCTTGATCACTTTCATCACAATGCTCCATGAACCCTGTCATCTCAATGCTCCATAGCCTTTTTATTCACAATGCTTCATGGCCCCTGTAATCACAGTGCTCCATAACACCTTTCATCATAATGCTCCATGACCACTGCCATCTCAATGCCCCGTGACGCCTGTCATCACAATTCTCTAAGGCCCCTCTCATCACAATGCTCCACAACACTTGTCATCACATTGCTCCATAACACCTGTCATCACAGTGTTCCCTGCCCGTGTCATCACAATGCTCCATGTCCCCTATAATCACAATGCTCTATGCCGTTTTCCTCGCAAAGCTCCAGAATTTTTGTCATCACGATGTTCCATAACCGTGGCATCACAATGCTACATGACCCTGGTCATCACAGTTTTCCATGACCTTTGTCATCACAATGCTCTATGTCGCTTTTCATCACAATTCTCAATGACCACTTTAATCACTAAGCTCGCTGAATATTTTCATCACATTTCTCTATTGTCATTACAATTCCCCATGTCCCGTTTCTTCACAATGCTCCATGATGCCTGTCATCACAATGCTCCATGGCTTTTGTTATAACAATGCTCCAGGACCAGTTTCATCACAATACTCCATCCCCCTTGTCATCACAGTGCAAAATGAAACCTTTCATTACAATGCTCCAGGACCCTGTCATCACAATGCTACATGACACCTGTCATCACATCGTTCCATGACCTATGTATTCACAATGCTCCGTGGACCCTGTAATCACACTTCTCCATGTTCCCTTTCAACACAATGCTCCATGATCCATGTCATCACAACGTTCCATGAAAGTTGTCATCAAAATGGTCCATAACCCCGGTCACCACAAGGTTACCTGTCCTTGTCATCACAATGCTCCATGACCGTTGTAATCACAATGGTATATGGCCTTGTCATCACAACGGTCCATGGCCTCTGTCATCACCATGCTCCATGGTCTTTCTCATTACAATGCTCTATGACCCCTGTAATCACAATGCTCGATGACCCTTCTCACCACAGTGCTGCAAGTCTTTTTCATCACACTGCTCCATGGCCCGTGTAATCACAAGGCCCCATGCCCTTGTTATGACAAGGCTCCAGAACTCTTATCATTATAATGCTCCATGTCCGTTTCATCACCATGCCCCATGACACTTCTAATCACAATGCTCCATGGCCCCTCTCATTACCGTGCTCCACAATAACTTTAATCACATTTCTATATGACCACTGCCATCACAATGCCCCATTACATTGTCATCACAATTCGCCATGACCATTGTCATCACAATGATCCATGAACCATGTCATCACAGGGTCGCAGGACACTTGTCATCACAATGATCCATTACCACTTTCATCACAATGCTCCATAACCACTGTCATCTCAATGCTCCATGGCCTTTGTATTCACAATGCTCCATGGCCCCAGTAATCACAGTGCTCCATAACACCTTTCATCATAATGCTCCATGACAACTGCCATCTCAATGCCTCATGAGGCCTGTCATCACAATTCTCCAAGGCCCCTCTCATCACAATGCTCCATGACACTTGTCATCACATTGCTCCATAACACCTGTCATCACAGTGTTCCCTGCCCATGTCATCACAATGCTCCATGTCCACTATAATCACAATGCTTCATGCCTTTTTCCACACAATGCTCCAGAATTCTTGTCATCACAATGTACCATGACTGTGTCATCACAATGCTACATGACCCTGGTCATTACAGTTCTCCATGACCTTTGTCATCACAATGCTCTATGTCGCTTTTCATCAAAATTTTCAATGACCACTTTAATCACTATGCTCGCTGACCATTTTCATCACATTTCTCTATTGTCATTACAATTCCCCATGGCCCGTTTCTTCACAATGCTCCATGATGCCTGTCATCACAATGCTCCATGGCTTTTGTTATCACAATGCTCCAGGACCAGTTTCATCACAATACTCCATCCCCCTTGTCATCACAGTGCACAATGAAAGCTTTCATTACAATGCTCCAGGACACTTGTCATCACAATGCTCCATGGCCTTTATCGTCACAATGCTCCCAGGCACTTTTCATCACGATGTTCCATGAAAACTTTCATCACATTGCTCCATGACCATTGTCATCACAATAGTCCATACCCTTGTCAACACAATGCTGCATAATCCCTGTCATCACAATTCTCCATGAACGCTGTCATCACAATAATCCAGGACAACTTTCATAACAATGCTTCATACCCCCAGTCATCACAGTGCTCCATGATACCTTCCATCACAATTCCTAGATGATCAATGTCATCACCATGCCCATGACACCATTCATCACAATTCGCTATGAACCTTCTCATCACAATACTCGATGAACCATGTCATAACAGTGTTCCAGGACACATGTCATCACAATGATCCATGACTACTTTCATCACAATTCTCCAATACACCTGTCATCACAATGCTCCATGGCCCCTGTTATCATACTGCTCCATGATCCCTTTCTTCACAATGCTCTATGACCACTGTCATCACCATGCCTCATGACGCCTGTCATCTCAATGCTCCATGGCCCCTTTCATCACAATGCTCCATGAACCCAGTCATCAAAATGTTCCTTGCCCTTTTCAACACAATGCTCCATGGGCCCTGTCATCACAATGTTCCATGCCCTTGTCATCAAAATGCTCCAGAACTCTTGTCATCATAATGCTCCATGCGAACGTCATCAAAATGCCCCATGACACTTGTCATCACAATGCTCCATGGCCTTTGTCATCACAATGTTCCATGGCCCCTGTCATCACAGTGCTCGATGATAGCTTTCATCACAATTCTAGATGACCACTGTCATCACAATGCCCCATTAGAGATGTCATCAGGATTCGCCAGGGTCCTTGCCATCACAATGCTCCATGAACCGTGTCATCACAAGGTTCCAGGACACTTGTCATCACAATGATCCATGATCACTTTCATCACAATGCTCCATGACACCTGTCATCTCAATGCTCCATAGCCTTTGTATTCACAATGCTCCATGGCCCCTGTAATCACAGTGCTCCATGACCCCTTTCATCACAATGCTCCAAGAGCGCTGTCATCACAATGCCCCATGACTCCTGCCACCACAAAACTCCAAGGAATCTCTTACCAAAAAGCTCCATGATCCCTGTCAGTACAATGTTCCATGACACTTTTCATCACAATGCTCCATGAACCCTGTCACCACAAAGTTCTCTGCCCATATCATCACAATGCTCCTTGTCACCTTTCATCACAATGCTCCATGCCCTTTCATCACAATGCTCTAGAATTCTTGTCATCGCAATGTTCCTTGACCGTGTCATCACAATGCTCCATGACCCTTGTCATCACAAAGCTCCATGAGCCCTGTCATCACAATGATCCATGATTCCTTTCCTCACAGTGCTCCAGTACCCTTTTCATCACAATGCTCCATGCCATTGTCAGCACAATGCTCCTTGGACACTGTCATCAAAATGTTCCATCCCCTTTTCATCACAATGCTCCAGATATCCTATCATTACAATGCTCCATGCCCGTGTCAACACAATGCTCCATGACCCCTGCCATCAAAATGCTTTATGTACATTCTTATCACAATGTCCCATGACCCCTGTCATCAAAATGATCCATGACCGTTGTCATCACAATGCTGCATGACACCTTTCATCCCAATCCTCTGTGACTGCTGTCAACACAATGCTCCAGGACAATATTCATCACAATGCTCCATGCCCCCTGTCATCACAGTGCCCCATAAGCCCTGTAATCACAATGATCCATGACCCTCTCATCATAATGCTACATGACCCCTGTCATCACATTGTTCCATGGACTATGTATTCACAAAGCTCCATGGACCCTGTAATCACACTGCTCCATGTTCCCTTTCACCACAATTGTCCATGACCCCTGTCATCACAACGTTCCATGAAAGTTGTCATCAAAATGCTCCATGACCCCGGTCACCACAAGGTTCCCTGGCCTTGTCATCACAATGGTACATGGCCTTGTCATCACAATGTTCCATGGCCTCTGTCATCACCATGCTCCATGGTCTTTCTCATCACAATGCTCTATGACACCTGTCATCACAATGCTTGATGACCATTGTCATCACAATGCTCCAAAGCCCCTGTCAACACAATGCCTCATGGTCTTTGTAATCACAATGCTCAATGACCACTGTCATCACAATGCCCCATGCCGTTGTCATCACAATGCTCCATGGCCCCTGTAATCACAATGCTCCATGCGCTTGTCATCACAATGCTCCAGAACATTTGTCATCATAATGCTCCATTCCCGTGTCATCACATTGCTGAATGACACTTGTCATCAAAATGTTCCTTGGCCTTTGTCATCACATTGCTCCATGATACCTTTAATCAAAATTCTACATGACCACTGTCATCACAATGCAAGATGACCAATGTCATCACAATGCCCCATGACACGTGTCATCACAATTCGCCTTGGCCCTTGTCATCTCAATGCAGTATGAAACGTGTCATCAGTAGGTTCCAAGACCCTTGTCATCACAATGCTCCATGAACTCTGTTATCTCAAAGTTCCATGGCCTTTGTATTCACAATGCTCCATTGTCCCGATAATCGCGTTGCTCCATGAACACTTTCATCACAATGCTCCTTGACCACTGTCATCATAATGCCTCATGACGTCTCTCATCACTGTGCTCCAAGGCCACTCTCATCAAAATGCTCCATGATCTGTGTCAGCACAATATTGCATGACACTTGTCATCACAATGCTCCATGATCCCTGTCCTCACAAAGATCCCTGCCAATGTCATCACTATGCTCCATGTCTCCTGTAATCACAATGCTCCATGCCCTGGTCATCACAATGCTCCAGGTCTGTTGTCATCACCATGCTTCATGCCCGTGTCATCACAATGCTCCATGAATCTTGTCTTCACAATGCTCCATGGCCCATGTCATCACAATGCTCCATGAGCCCTGTCATCAAAATGCTCTATGGCCTTTGTCATCACAATGCTCCGTGACCACCGTCAACACAATGCCTGATGACCCCTGTCATCAAAATGCTAAATGGCACTTGTCATCACAATGCTCTATGATGCCTGTCATCACTATTCTCCATGTCACTTGTTTTCACAATGCTCCATGCCCCCTGTAATCCCAGTACTCCATGACCCCTTTCATCACAATGCCCAATGCCACCTCTCATCACAATTCTCCATGGCATTTGTCATCACGATGCTCCATGACACCTGTCATCACAATGCTCCATGACACTTGTCATCAGAATGCTCCATGGCCCCTCTCATTACTGTGCTCCGTAAAAACTTTAATCACATTTCTAGATGACCACTGCCATCACAATGCCACATGAATTTTCATCAAAATTCGCCATGACCATTGTCATCACAATGCTCCATGAACCATGTCATCACAGGGTCCCAGGACACTTGTCATCACAATGATCCATTACCACTTTCATCACAATGCTCCATGACCACTGTCATCTCAATGCTCCATGGCCTTTGTATTCACAATGCTCCATGGCCCCTGTAATCACAGTGCTCCAAAACACCTTTCATCATAATGCTCCATGACCACTGCCATCTCAATGCCTCATGATGCCTGTCATCACATTTCTCCAAGGCCCCTCTCATCACAATGCTCCATGACACTTGTCATCACATTGCTCCATAACACCTGTCATCACAGTGTTCCCTGCCCATGTCATCACAATGCTCCATGTCCCCTATAATCTCAATGCTCCAAGCCATTTGACTCACAGTGCTCCAGAATCTTGTCATCACAATGTTCCATGACCCTGGCATCACAATGCTCCATGGCACTTGTCATCCCAATGCTCCAGAATTCTTGTCATCACAATGTTCCATGGACGTGTCATCACAATGCTACATGACCCTGGTCATCACAGTTCTCCATGACCTTTGTCATCACAATGCTCTATGTCACTATTCATCACAATTCTAAATGACCCCTTTAATCACTATGCTCGCTGACCATTTTCATCACATTTCTCTATTGTCATTACAATTCCCCATGGCCCCTTTCTTCACAATGCTCCATGATGCCTGTCACCACAATGCTCCATGGCTTTTGTTATCACAATGCTCCAGGAGCAGTTTCATCGCAATACTCTATCCCCCTTGTCATCACAGTGCATAATGAAAGCTTTCATTACAATGCTCCATGGCACTTGTCATCACAATGCTCCATGGCCTTTATCGTCACAATTCTCCCAGGCAATTTTCATCACGATGTTCCATGAAAACTTTCATCACATTGCTCCATGACCATTGTCATCACAATAGTCCATACCCTTGTCACCACAATGCTGCATAATCCCTGTCCTCACAATTCTCCATGAGTGCTGTCATCACAATAATCCAGGACAATTTTCATAACAATGCTTCATGCCCCCAGTCATCACAGTGCTCCATGATACCCTACATCACAATTCCTAGATGATCAATGTCATCACAATGCCCCATGACACCTGTCATCACAATTCGCTATGATCCTTGTCATCACAATACTCGATGAACCGTGTCATCACAGTGTTGCAGGACACATGTCATCACAATGAGCCATGACTATTTTCATCACAATGCTCCAATACACCTGTCATCACAATGCTCCATGGCCCCTGTTATCATATTGCTCCATGATCTCTTTCATCACAATGCTCCATGACCACTGTCATCACCATACCTCAAGACGCCTGTCATCTCAATGCTCCATGGCCCCTTTCATCACAATGCTCCATGAACCCAGTCATCACAATGTTCCCTGCGTTTTCATCACAATGCTCCATGGGCCGTGTCTTCACAGTGCTCCATGCCCTTGTCATCAAAATGCTCCAGAACTCTTGTCATCATAATGCTCCATGCCAATGTCATCAAAATGTCCCATGACACTTGTCATCACAATGCTCCATGGCCTTTGCCATCACAATGTTCCATGGCCCCTGTCATCACAATGCTCCATGCCCTTTTCATCAAAATGCTCCAGAACTCTCTTCATCATAATGCTCCATGCCAATGTCATCAAAATGCCCCATGACACTTGTCATCACAATGCTCCATGGCCTTTGTCATCACAATGTTCCATGGCACCTGTCATCACAGTGCTCCATGATACCTTTCATCACAATTCTAGATGACCACTGTCATCACAATGCCCCAAGCCACATGTCATCACAATTCGCCATGGTCCTTGTCATCACAATGCTCCATGAACCGTGTCATCACAAGGTTCCAGGACTCTTGTCCTCACAATGATCCATGATCAGTTTCATCACAATGCTCCATGAAACCTGTCATGTCAATGCTTCATAGCCTTTGTATTCACAATGCTTCATGGCCCTTGTAATCACAGTGCTCCATGACCCCTTTCATCACAATGATCCAAGACCACTGTCATCACAATTCCCCATGACGCCTGCCACCACAAATCTCCAAGGCCTCTCTTACCAAAAAGCTCCATGATCCCTGTCAGTACAATGTTCCATGACACTTTTCATCACAATGCTCCATGACCCCTGTCATCACAAAGTTCTCTGCCCATATCATCACAATGCTATGCTCCTTGTCACCTTTCATCACAATGCTCCATGCCCTTTCATCACAATGCTCCAGAATTCTAGTCATCGCAATGTTCCTTGACCGTGTCATCACAATGCTCCATGACCCTTGTCATCAGAAAGCTCCATGACCCCTGTCATCACAATGATCCATGATTCCTTTCCTCACAGTGCTCCAGTACCCTTTTCATCACAATGCTCCATGCCATTGTCAGCACAATGCTCCTTGGACCCTGTCATCAAAATGCTCCATCCCCTTTTCATCACAATGCTCCAGATATCCTATCATTACAATGCTCCATGCCCGTGTCAACACAATGCTCCATGATCCCTGTCATCAAAATGCTTTATGAACATTCTTATCACAATGTTCCATGACCCCTGTCATCAAAATGATCCATGACCGTTGTCATCACAATGCTGCATGATACCTTTCATCCCAATCCTCTGTGACTGCTGTCATCACAATGCTCCAGGACAATTTTCATCGCAATGCTCTATGCCCCCTGTCATCACATTGCCCCATAAGCCCTGTAAACACAATGCTCCATGACCCTGTCATCACAATGCTTCATGACCCCTGTCATCACAATGTTCCATGAAAGTTGTCATCAAAATGCTCCATGACCCTGGTCACCACAAGGTTCCCTGCCCTTGTCATCACAATGGTACATGGCCTTGTCATCACAATGTTCCATGGCCTCTGTCATCACCATGCTCCATGGTCTTTCTCATCACAATGCTCTATGACCCCTGTCATCACAATGCTTGATGACCATTGTCATCACAATGCTCCAAGGCCCCTTTCATCACAATGCCTCATGGTCTTTGTAATCACAATGCTCAATGACCACTGTCATCACAATGCTCCATGCCGTTTTCATCACAATGCTCCATGGCCCCTGTAATCACAATGCTCCATGCCCTTGTCATCACAATGCTCCAGGACACTTGTCATCATAATGCTCCATTCCCGTGTCATCACATTGCTGAATGACACTTGTCATCAAAATGTTCCTTGGCCTTTGTCATCACAGTGCTCCATGATACCTTTAATCAAAATTCTACATGACCACTGTCATCACAATGCAAGATGACCAATGTCATCACAATGCCACATGACACGTGTCATCACAATTCGCCTTGGCCCTTGTCATCTCAATGCTGTATGAAACGTGTCATCAGTAGGTTCCAAGACCCTTGTCATCACAATGCTCCATGAACTCTGTTATCTCCATGTTCCATGGCTTGTGTATTCACAATGCTCCATTGTCCCGATAATCGCGTTGCTCCATGAACACTTTCATCACAATGCTACTTGACCACTTTCACAATAATGCCTCATGACGTCTCTCATCACCGTGCTCCAATGCCAATCTTATCAAAATGCTCCATGATCTGTGTCAGCACTATTTTGCATGACACTTGTCATCACAATGCTCCATGATCCCTGTCTTCACAAGGATCCCTACCAATGTCATCACAATGCTCCATGTCTCCTGTAAACACATTGCTCCATGCCCTTGTCATCACAATGCTCCAGGTGTGTTGTCATCACCATGCTTCATGCCCGTGTCATCACAATGCTCCATGAATCTTGTCTTCACAATGCTCCATGGCCCATGTCATCACAATGCTCCATGAGCCCTGTCATCAAAATGCTCTATGGCCTTTGTCATCACAATGCTCCGTGACCACCGTCAACACAATGCCTGATGACCCCTGTCATCAAAATGCTAAATGGCACTTGTCATCACAATGCTCTATGATGCCTGTCATCACTATTCTCCATGTCACTTGTTTTCACAATGCTCCATGCCCCCTGTAATCCCAGTACTCCATGACCCCTTTCATCACAATGCCCAATGCCACCTCTCATCACAATTCTCCATGGCATTTGTCATCACGATGCTCCATGACACCTGTCATCACAATGCTCCATGACACTTGTCATCAGAATGCTCCATGGCCCCTCTCATTACTGTGCTCCGTAAAAACTTTAATCACATTTCTAGATGACCACTGCCATCACAATGCCACATGAATTGTCATCAAAATTCGCCATGACCATTGTCATCACAATGCTCCATGAACCATGTCATCACAGGGTCCCAGGACACTTGTCATCACAATGATCCATTACCACTTTCATCACAATGCTCCATGACCACTGTCATCTCAATGCTCCATGGCCTTTGTATTCACAATGCTCCATGGCCCCTGTAATCACAGTGCTCCAAAACACCTTTCATCATAATGCTCCATGACCACTGCCATCTCAATGCCTCATGATGCCTGTCATCACATTTCTCCAAGGCCCCTCTCATCACAATGCTCCATGACACTTGTCATCACATTGCTCCATAACACCTGTCATCACAGTGTTCCCTGCCCATGTCATCACAATGCTCCATGTCCCCTATATTTACAATGCTCCAAGCCATTTGACTCACAATGCTCCAGAATCTTGTCATCACAATGTTCCATGACCCTGGCATCACAATGCTCCATGGCACTTTTCATCCCAATGCTCCAGAATTCTTGTCATCACAATGTTCCATGGACGTGTCATCACAATGCTACATGACCCTGGTCATCACAGTTCTCCATGACCTTTGTCATCACAATGCTCTATGTCACTATTCATCACAATTCTAAATGACCCCTTTAATCACTATGCTCGCTGACCATTTTCATCACATTTCTCTATTGTCATTACAATTCCCCATGGCCCCTTTCTTCACAATGCTCCATGATGCCTGTCACCACAATGCTCCATGGCTTTTGTTATCACAATGCTCCAGGAGCAGTTTCATCGCAATACTCTATCCCCCTTGTCATCACAGTGCATAATGAAAACTTTCATTACAATGCTCCATGACACTTGTCATCACAATGCTCCATGGCCTTTATCGTCACAATTCTCCCAGGCAATTTTCATCACGATGTTCCATGAAAACTTTCATCACATTGCTCCATGACCATTGTCATCACAATAGTCCATACCCTTGTCACCACAATGCTGCATAATCCCTGTCCTCACAATTCTCCATGAGTGCTGTCATCACAATAATCCAGGACAATTTTCATAACAATGCTTCATGCCCCCAGTCATCACAGTGCTCCATGATACCCTACATCACAATTCCTTGATGATCAATGTCATCACAATGCCCCATGACACCTGTCATCACAATTCGCTATGATCCTTGTCATCACAATACTCGATGAACCGTGTCATCACAGTGTTGCAGGACACATGTCATCACAATGAGCCATGACTATTTTCATCACAATGCTCCAATACACCTGTCATCACAATGCTCCATGGCCCCTGTTATCATATTGCTCCATGATCTCTTTCATCACAATGCTCCATGACCACTGTCATCACCATACCTCAAGACGCCTGTCATCTCAATGCTCCAAGGCCCCTTTCATCACAATGCTCCATGAACCCAGTCATCACAATGTTCCCTGCGCTTTTCATCACAATGCTCCATGGGCCGTGTCTTCACAATGCTCCATTCCCTTGTCATCAAAATGCTCCAGAACTCTTGTCATCATAATGCTCCATGCCAATGTCATCAAAATGTCCCATGACACTTGTCATCACAATGCTCCATGGCCTTTGCCATCACAATGTTCCATGGCCCCTGTCATCACAATGCTCCATGCCCTTTTCATCAAAATGCTCCAGAACTCTCTTCATCATAATGCTCCATGCCAATGTCATCAAAATGCCCCATGACACTTGTCATCACAATGCTCCATGGCCTTTGTCATCACAATGTTCCATGGCACCTGTCATCACAGTGCTCCATGATACCTTTCATCACAATTCTAGATGACCACTGTCATCACAATGCCCCATGCCACATGTCATCACAATTCGCCATGGTCCTTGTCATCACAATGTTCCATGAACCGTGTCATCACAAGGTTCCAGGACTCTTGTCCTCACAATGATCCATGATCAGTTTCATCACAATGCTCCATGAAACCTGTCATCTCAATGCTTCATAGCCTTTGTATTCACAGTGCTCCATGGCCCTTGTCATCACAGTGCTCTATGACCCCTTTCATCACAATGATCAAAGACCACTGTCATCACAATGCCCCATGACGCCTGCCACCACAAATCTCCAAGGCCTCTCTTACCAAAAAGCTCCATGATCCCTGTCAGTACAATGTTCCATGACACTTTTCATCACAATGCTCCATGACCCCTGTCATCACAAAGTTCTCTGCCCATATCATCACAATGCTATGCTCCTTGTCACCTTTCATCACAATGCTCCATGCCCTTTCATCACAATGCTCCAGAATTCTAGTCATCGCAATGTTCCTTGACCGTGTCATCACAATGCTCCATGACCCTTGTCATCAGAAAGCTCCATGACCCCTGTCATCACAATGATCCATGATTCCTTTCCTCACAGTGCTCCAGTACCCTTTTCATCACAATGCTCCATGCCATTGTCAGCACAATGCTCCTTGGACCCTGTCATCAAAATGCTCCATCCCCTTTTCATCACAATGCTCCAGATATCCTATCATTACAATGCTCCATGCCCGTGTCAACACAATGCTCCATGACCCCTGTCATCAAAATGCTTTATGAACATTCTTATCACAATGTTCCATGACCCCTGTCATCAAAATGATTCATGACCGTGGTCATCACAATGCTGCATGATACCTTTCATCCCAATCCTCTGTGACTGCTGTCATCATAATGCTCCAGGACAATTTTCATCACAATGCTCCATGCCCCCTTTCATCACAGTGCCCCATAAGCCCTGTAATCACAATGCTCCATGACCCGGTCATCACAATGCTACATGACCCCTGTCATCACATTGTTCCATGGCCTATGTATTCACAATGCTCCATGGACCCTGTAATCACACTGCTCCATGTTCCCTTGCAACACAATGCTCCATGACCCCTGTCATCACTACGTTCCATGAAAGTTGTCATCAAAATGATCCATGACCCCGGTCACCACAAGGTTCCCTGCCCTTGTCATCACAATGGTACATTGCCTTGTCATCACAATGTTCCAAGGCCTCTGTCATCACCATGCTCCATGGTCTTTCTCGTCACAATGCTCTATGACCCCTGTCATCACAATGCTTGATGACCATTGTCATCACAATGCTCCAAGGCCCCTGTCATCACAATGCCTCATGGTCTTTGTAATCACAATGCTCAATGACCACTGTCATCACAATGCTCCATGCCGTTTTCATCACAATGCTCCATGGCCCCTGTAATCACAATGCTCCATGCCCTTGTCATCACAATGCTCCAGGACACTTGTCATCATAATGCTCCATTCCCGTGTCATCACATTGCTGAATGACACTTGTCATCAAAATGTTCCTTAGCCTTTGTCATCACATTGCTCCATGATACCTTTAATCAAAATTCTACATGACCACTGTCATCACAATGCAAGATGACCGATGTCATCACAATGTCCCATGACACGTGTCATCACAATTCACCTTGGCCCTTGTCATCTCAATGCAGTATGAAACGTGTCATCAGTAGGTTCCAAGACCCTTGTCATCACAATGCTCCATGAACTCTGTTATCTCAATGTTCCATGGCCTTTGTATTCACAATGCTCCATTGTCCCGATAATCGCGTTGCTCCATGAACACTTTCATCACAATGCTCCTTGACCACTGTCACCATAATGCCTCATGACGTCTCTCATCACTGTGCTCCAAGGCCACTCTCATCAAAATGCTCCATGATCTGTGTCAGCACAATATTGCATGACACTTGTCATCACAATGCTCCATGATCCCTGTAATCACAATGCTCCAAGCCTTTTTCCTCACAATGCTCCAGAATTTTGTCATCACAATGTTCCATGACCGTGGCATCACAATGCTCCACGGCCCTTGTCATCACAATGCTCCAGAATTCTTGTCATCACAATGTTCCATGGACGTGTCATCACAAAGCTACATGACCCTGGTCATCACAGTTCTCCATGACCTTTGTCATCACCATGCTCTATGTCACTATTCATCACAATTCTCAATGACCAGTTTAATCACTATGCTCGCTGACCATTTTCATCACATTCCTCTATTGTCATTACAATTCCCATTGTCCCCTTTCTTCACAAAGCTCTATGATTCCTGTCATCACAATGCTCCATGGCTTTCGTTATCACAATGCTCCAGGACCAGTTTCATCACAATACTCCATCCCCCTTGTCATCACAGTGCACAATGAAAGCTTTCATTACAATGCTCCATGACACTTGTCATCACAATGCTCCATGGCCTTTATCGTCACAATGCTCCCAGGCACTTTTCATCACGATGTTCCATGAAAACTTTCATCATATTGCTCCATGACCATTGTCATTACAATAGTCCATAGCCTTGTCAACACAATGCTGCATAATCCCTCTCATCACAATTCTCAATGACTGCTGTCATCACAATAATCCAGGACAATTTTCAGAACAATGCTTCATGCCCCCAGTCATCACAGTGCTCCATGATACCTTTAACCACAATTTCTAGATGATCAATTTCATCACAATGCCCCATGACACCTTTCATCACAATTCGCTATGACCCTTGTCATCACAATACTCGATGAACCGTGTCATCACAGTGTTCCAGGACACATGTCATCACAATGATCCATTACTATTTTCATCACAATGCTCCAATACACCTGTCATCACAATGCTCCATGGCCCCTGTTATCATATTGCTCCATGATCTCTTTCATCACAATGTTCCATGGCCACTGTCATCACCATACCTCAAGACGTGTGTCATCTCAATGCTCCATGGCCCTTTTCATCATAATGCTCCATGGGCCCTGTCATCACAATGCTCCATGCCCTTTTCATCAAAATGTTCCAGAATTCTTGTCATCATAATGCTCCATGCCAAGGTCATCAAAATGTCCCATGACAATTGTCATCCCAATGCTCCATGGCCTATGCCATCACAATGTTCCATGGCCCCTGTCATCACAATGTTCCATGCGCTTGTCATCAAAAAGCTCCAGAACTCTTGTCATCCTAATGCTCCAAGCCAATGTCATCAAAATGTCCCATGACACATTTCATCACAATGCTCCATGATCCCTGTCATCACAAAATTCCCTGCCCATGTCATCACAATGCTCCATGTCCCATATAATCACAATGCTCCAAGCCATTTTCCTCACAATGCTCCAGAATCTTGTCATCACAATGTTCCATGACCCTGGCATCACAATGCTCCATGGCTTTTGTTATCACAATGCTCCAGGACCAGTTTCATCACAATACTCCATCCCCCTTGTCATCACAGTGCATGATGACAGCTTTCATTACAATGCTCCGTGACACTTGTCAACACAATGCTCCATGGCCTTTATCGTCACAATGCTCCCAGGCTCTTTTCATCACGAAGTTCCCTGAAAACTTTCATCACATTGCTCCATGACCATTGTCATCACAATAGTCCATACCCTTGTCAACACAATGCTGCATAAACCCTGTCATCACAATTCTCCATGACTGCTGTCATCACAATAATCCAGGACAATATTCATAACAATGATTCATGCCCCCAGTCATCAGAGTGCTCCATGATACCTTTCATCACAATTCTTAGATGATCAATGCCATCACAATGCACCATGACACCTGTCATCACAATTCGCTATGACCCTTGTCATCACAATACTCGATGAACTGTGTCATCACAGTGTTCCAGGACACATGTCATCACAATGATCCATTAATATTTTCATCACAATGATCCAATACACCTCTCATCACAATGCTCCATGGCCCCTGTTATCATGTTGCTACATGATCTCTTTCATCACAATTCCCCATGACCACTGTTGTCACCATACTTCAAGACGCCTGTCATCTCAAAGCTCCATGGCCCCTTTCATTACAATGCTCCATGAACCCAGTCATCACAATGTTCCCTGACCTTTTCATCAATATGTTCCATGGGCCCTGTCATCGCATTGCTCCATGCCCTTGTCATCAAAATGCTCCAGAACTCTTGTCATCATAATGCTCCATGCCAATGTCATCAAAATGCCCCATGACACTTGTCATCACAATGCTCCATGGCCTTTCTCATCACAATGTTCCATGGCCCCTGTCATCACAGTGCTCCATGATACCTTTCATCACAATCCTAGATTACCACTGTCATCACAATGCCCCATAACAGATGTCATCACAATTCGCCATGGTCCTTGTCATCACAATGCTCCATGAACCGTGTCATCACAAGGTTCCAGGACACTTGTCATCACAATGATACATGATCACTTTCATCACAATGCTCCATGAACCGTGTCATCTCAATGCTCCATAGCCTTTGTATTCACAATGCTCCCTGGCCCCTGTAATCACAGTGCTCCATGACCCCTTTCATAACAATGCTCCAAGACCGCTGTCATCACAATGCCCGATGACGCCTGCCACCACAAATCTCCAAGGCCTCTCTTACCAAAAAGCTCCATGATCCCTGTCAGTACAATGTTCCATGACACTTTTCATCACAATGCTCCATGACCCCTGTCATCACAAAGTTCTCTGCCCATATCATCACTATGCTCCTTGTCACCTTTAATCACAATGCTCCATGCCTTTCATCACAATGCTCCAGAATTCTGTTCATCGCAATGTTCCTTGACCGTGTCATCACAATGCTCCATGACCCTTGTCATCACAAAGCTCCATGACCCCTGTCATCACAATGATCCATGATTCCTTTCCTCACAGTGCTCCAGTACCCTTTTCATCACAATGCTCCATGCCATTGTCAGCACAATGCTCCTTGGACCCTGTCATCAAAATGCTCCATCCCCTTTACATCACAATGCTCCAGATATCCTATCATTAAAACGCTCCATGCCCGTGTCAACACAATGCTCCATGACCCCTGTCATCAAAATGCTTTATGAACATTCTTATCACAATGTTCCATGACCCCTGTCATCAAAATGCTTTATGAACCTTGTTATCACAATGTTCCATGACCCCTGTCATCAAAATGATTAATGAACGTTGTCATCACAATGCTGCATGATACTTTCATCACAATCCTCTGTGACTGTTGTCATCACAATGCTCCAGGACAATATTCATCACAATGCTCCATGCCCCCAGTCATCACAGTGCCCCATAACCCCTGTAATCACAATGCTCCATGACCCTGTCATCACAATGCTACATGACCCCTGTCATCACATTGTTCCATGGCCTATGTATTCACAATGCTCCATGGATCCTGTAATCACAATGCTCCATGTTCCTTTTCAACACAATGCTCCATGACCCCTGTCATCACAACGTTTCATGAAAGTTTTCATCAAAATGCTCCATGACCCCGGTCACCACAAGATTCCCTGCCCTTGTCATCACAATGGTACACGGCCTTGCCATCACAATATTTCATGGCCTCTGTCATCACCATGCTCCATGGTCTTTCTCATCACAATGCGCTATGACCGCTGTCTTCACAATGCTTGATGACCATTGTCATCACAATGCTCCAAGGCCCCTGTCATCACAATGCCTCATGGTCTTTGTAATCACAATGCTCAATGACCACTGTCATCACAATGCTCCATGCCGTTTTCATCACAATGCTCCATGGCCCCTGTAATCACAATGCTCCATGCCCTTGTCATCACAATGCTCCAGAACACTTGTCATCATAATGCTCAATTCCCGTGTCATCACATTGCTCAATGACACTTGTCATCAAAATGTTCCTTGGCCTTTGTCATCACAGTGCTCCATGATACCTTTAATCAAAATTCTACATGACCACTGTCATCACAATGCAAGATGACCAATGTCTTCACAATGCCCCATGACACGTGTCATCACAATTTGCCTTGGCCCTTCTGATCTCAATACTGTATGAAACGTGTCATCAGTAGGTTCCAAGACCCTTGTCATCACAATGCTCCATGAACTCTGTTGTCTCAATGTTCCATGGCCTTTGTATTCACAATGCTCCATTGTAACGATAATCGCGGTGCTCCATGAACACTTTCATCACAATGCTCCTTGACCACTGTCACCATAATGCCCCATGACGTCTCTCATCACTGTGCTCCAAGGCCACTCTTATCAAAATGCTCCATGATCTGTGTCAGCACAATATTGCATGACACTTGTCATCACAATGCTCCATGACCCCTGTCATCACAATGATCCCTGCCAATGTCATCACAATGCTCCATCTCTCCTGTAATCACAATGCTCCATGCCCTTGTCATCACAATGCTCCAAGTCCATTGTCATCACCATGCTTCATGCCCGTGTCATCACAATGTTCCGTGAATCTTGTCTTCACAATGCTCCGTGGCCCATGTCATCACAATGCTCCATGACCCATGTCATCAAAATGCCAAATAGCACTTGTCATCACAATGCTCTATGATGCCTGTCATCACTATTCTGCATGTCACTTGTTATCACAATGCTCCATGGCCCCTGTAATCCCAGTACTCCATGACCCCTTTCATCACAATGCCCAATTTCACCTCACATCAGAATTCTCCATGGCATTTGTCATCACGATGCTCCATGACACTTTTTATCACAATGCTCCATGTCCCTTCTCATTACTGTGCTCCATAATAACTTTAATCACATTTCTAGATGACCACTGCCATCACAATGCCCCATGAAATTGTCATCACAGTTCGCCATGACCATTGTCATCACAATGCTCCATGAACCATGTCATCACAGGGTCCCAGGACACTTGTCATCACAATGTTCCATTACCAATTTCATCACAATGCTCCGTGACCACTGTCATCTCAATGCTCCATGGCCTTTGTATTCACAATGCTCCATGGCCCCTTTAATAACAGTGCTCCAAAACACCTTTCATCATAATGCTTCATGACCACTGCCATCTCAATGCCTCATGACACCTGTCATCACAATTCTCCAAGGCCCCTCTCATCACAATGCTCCATGACACTTGTCATCACATTGCTCCATAACACCTGTCATCACAGTGTTCCCTGCCCATGTCATCACAATGCTCCATGTCCCCTATGATCACAATGCTCCATGCAGTTTTCCTCACAATGCTCCAGAATTTTGTCATCACAATGTTCCATGACCGTGGCATCACAATGCTCCGTGGCCCTTGTCATCACAATGCTCCAGAATTCTTGTCATCACAATGTTCCGTGAACGTGTCATCACAATGCTACATGACCCTGGTCATCACAGTTCTCCATGATCTTTGCCATCACAATGCTCTATGTCACTTTTCATCACAATTCTCAATGACCACTTTAATCAATATGTTCGCTGACCATTTTCATCACATTTCTCTATTGTCATTACAATTCCCCATGGCCCCTTTCTTCACAATGCTCCATGATGCCTGTCATCACAATGCTCCATGGCTCTTTTCATCACAATGCTCCATGGGCCCTGTAATCACAATGCTCCATGCCCTTGTCATCAAAATGCTCCAGAATTCTTGTCATCATAATGCTCCATGCCAATGTCATCAAAATGTCCCATGACACTTGTCATCACAATGCTCCATGGCCTATGCCATCACAATGTTCCATGGCCCTGTCATCACAATGCTCCATGGGCCCTGTCATCACAATGCTCCATGCTCTTGTCATCAAAATGCTCCACAACTCTTGCCATCATAATGCTCCATGCCAATGTCATCAAAATATCACATGACACTTGTCATCACAATGTTCCATGGCCTTTGCCATCACAGAGTTCCATGGCCTCTGTCATCACAGTGCTCCATGCCCTTGTCATCAAAATGCTCCAGAACTCTTGTCATCACAATGCTCCATGGCTCTTTTCATCACAATGCTCCATGGGCCCTGTCATCACAGTGCTCCATGCCCTTGTCATCAAAATGCTCCAGAACTCTTGTCATCATAATGCTCCATGCCAATGTCATCAAAATGTCCCATGACACTTGTCATCACAATGTTCCATGGCCTATGCCATCACAATGTTCAATGGCCCTGTCATCACAATGCTTCATGCTCTTGTCATCAAAATGCTCCAGAACTCTTGCCATCATAATGCTCCATGCCAATGTCATCAAAATATCACATGACACTTGTCATCCCAATGTTCCATGGCCTTTGCCATCACAGAGTTCCATGGCCTCTGTCATCACAGTGCTCCATGCCCTTGTCATCAAAATTCTCCAGAACTCTTGTCATCATAATGCTCCATGCCAATGTCATCAAAATGTTCCATGACACTTGTCATCACAATGCTCCATGGCCTTTGCCATCACAGTGTTCCATGGCCCCTGTCATCACAGTGCTCCATGCCCTTGTCATCAAAATGCTCCAGAAGTTTGAATGTTTATAATACCACTTTGACTAGAGAGGTACATGATATATGAAGCAGTCAAAACTTAATACATTAGATTGTTACAGAGGCAAATAATATATTTAACATTGTCTTAGTACTGTAGTGTCTAAGGCACTTTCTGTAATGTCAGTTTGATTAACTATCAACCAAAAACAGAATGCTAAGTGTTCACTGTAACACTGTCCCAAGGGGGAGGGGAAAGGAGAAATGAAAAAGGAGTCACATCCACTGGCATGTCAACATTCAGGCAGGTGGCATCTGTTCTCGAGATTCTGTCAACCTCACCAACAAACTTGGAACAAGTCTCGGACACAAAACCAATATTCCCATTTTGGGCTCAAAGCAGTGGCTGAATTTGCAAGGTCAGCATGAGAGCCTGGCTGGCGAGGGAGGGTATGCCCCGAGCTGCTGCTCAGGGGCCTGCAGCTGCTCGCTCCAGAAGCGAGGAGCACACTGGGGAAGCCGGGGCCTCAGGAGGCCATCCTGAAGTCACTGTGATGGCTGCCCCCGGGGCCTCAGCTGGGTGGTGGCCACCGTTCTTCCTATGCACAGACTGGGCCGAGGACAGTTGACGTGAAGAGATACGGGCACACCACGACTCGAGGGAGGTGGGCATGGCCACCCCACACGGATGCCGCTTCCCCCCATCCAACCCACCCCTCCTAATCTCTCCAAAGCCCCTTTCACAGTTTGCTCACTGAAATAGTGTTGATCATTATTTGAAGGAAATGAGAGCTACAAGTGCAGTTTAGGTTCCACGACGTTCTAAAAGAGACTTTACGTGGCTGAGGAGGCAGGGGCCACATGAACACAGAACTAAGGTAGCTGTCCGTACGACAGAGCATGCAGAGCGACTGGGCAGCAACCCCGGGGCTGCCCCAGCGACCGGCAACGGGGTCTAGAGTTTGTTTGAAAAAGGGTTCTCTTCTTAACATGTATTATAAAATGGTCTCTTGATGGATATATGGAAAATAGACGCAATGATGAGACGATCTGTTTAATATGTGTAGGTTTTGTGTATATATATATAAAAAGGGGAGCAATTGTACCTAAATCTGAAGCAGGAGACAGTTGTGTAGGCTGCAAGTCCTTAAGACACAGTTGATCTCTCAGGAAGGAGTCGTGCAGTTCGCCAGTCCCCCAGATCTGCAGGGCGGCCCCCGGGGCCGGGGCACTGGGTGACTTCCTGCGTGTCCCTCGGTATCGCCTCCCCCGGCTTCCTTGGATCTACTCAGACTGGGGTGGCTGCGTCTCATTGACGTCACTGGTCTTACTTTCTGTGTCATCATCCGACAGCTCCAGGGAAGCGCCCTCGATGTGCAGCTGGCACCAGCCAGATCGGCTGGCGGAGAAGCTGATGGGGCCTCCTCGCCTCAGCCGGTTCTTCAGCGTGCTGACCTCGTGGCTCAGGCCCTCGTTGGCCTCGGTGGCGTCATCCAGTTCCCGCTGGAGTTTGCGCCGAGACGCGTTGGCACGTGTAGCTTCTTCCTCTGCTTCCTCCAGCTGCCGTTTGAGCTGCTTCATCCTGGCATTGGCCTTCTCCATCTGTTCTTTATACTGATCGGCATGGCGGCGTTCATCCTCAACCTGCATGAAGATTTCCTTCAGCTTCTTCTCGGTACGACGGACTAGTTTGTTGGCAGCTGCTCTTTCCTTGGCCTCCTGCTCAAGCTGCTCCTCCAACTGCCCAATCTTGGCTTCCAGGGCCGAGATGGTGGCCTTGAACTTGGACTTGACAGCGCCCTCCAGCTCCTGCAGCTTGGCCTTCAGCTCCTTGTTCTGCCGCTCCAGCTGCTGGCGCGCATTGTCGCTCTTCTGGGCGGCGCTGCGCTCGGCCGCCAGCTCTGTGTTCAGCGTGTCCACCTGCAGCGTGGTCTTGCGGAAGCGGTCATTGAGCAACTCCATGTTGCTCTGCTCCTCTTCAAGCTCCTCCTCCAGCTGCGCTATCCATGCCTCCAGACGCCGCTTCTCATCCAGCAGCGCAGACTTGCCAGAGGCACTGTTGGCGATCTCATCCGCCAGCTCATCTCTCTCCTGCTCGGCGTGTCGGTGGGCTTGCTCAGATGAGGCAAGTTCCTCCTGCAGTTGAAGGATTTCTGCTTCCAGACTCTTCAGTTTCTTTTCACTCTCTTTGGACTGAGCAAAAATCTCATCCCGGGATGCACGAGCTTCTTCTAATTCACGTTGGTAGTCCTTCATCTGAGCCTGAAGTTTGCGGAGCTGCTTGATCACTTCATCCCTAGCTTTGTTTGCAGCCTCGATCTGCGCTTCCAGGTCCTTCAGGTCTATTTCCATTTTCTTCTTTGAAGCCACAGCAAGGGCCCGCTGTTTCCGCTCATCCTCCAGCTCAGCCTCCAGCTCCCACACCTGTTTAACGAGGAGCCGCTTCTTCTCCTCGTTCTGCTCATCTCTGGCCTGCAAGTCCCTCTCAAACTGGGCCTTCATGGCCTGCATGTTGACCTCCAGGCGAAGCTTGGCGTCTTCTGTAGCCTGAAGCTCATCTTCCAGCTCTTCCAGCTGGGTCCTCATTTCCTCCACCTGCTGCTCTAGGGCCCGTTTGGATTTTACAAGTTCATGAACGTTCTTGCCCACGTCGTCCTTGGAGCTCATCAGGTCCTCCATGTCTGCCCGCATCTGCTTGTTCTGCCGCTCAGACTCTTCCTTGGCCTCCAGGGCCTCCTCAAGGGCGCGGGCCAGGGACAGGGCTTTGGTTTCCTTCTCTCTGGCCTCTGCTTCGGCCCGGTCTCGCTCTTCCGCGTAGCGGGCAGAGACGTTCTTCTCTTCTGCTAACAGCTGATCGAACTTCTTCTGCTTCTTCTCCAAGTTGGAGACGATCTGGCGCTGGTGGTCCAGGTCCACCAGCAGGTCATCGAGCTCCTGCTGCAGGCGGTTCTTGGTCTTCTCCAGCTTGTCGTAGGCCAGGGCCTTCTCCTCCAGGCGCTGGCTCAGTGCTTCCACGTCTTTAAGGAGCTTCTTCTTGGCTTCTTCCAAACTTTCAATTGTCCCCAGGTCATCATCTACTTTCTTCTTGGTATCTGTCAACTGGGCCTGCAGGGCCAGCACCTGCTTTTCCAGGTTCTTCCTGGCCTCCTCCTCCTCCTCCTGCTGCTCCTGAAGGCTGTTCTTCTCCTCCTCCAGCTGCCGGATCCGACTGCTCAGGTTCAGTTTCTGTCGTGTCTCCTCCTGAAGAAGCTCCTGTGTGTCCTGGAGTTGAGACTCAAGACCAGCTGCGTCCTTGGCAAACTTAATACCCTTTTTCTCTGCTTCTTCTAGAAGAGTTGAGACATTATCCAATTCATTCTGTAACTTGTTCGCTTTCTCGGCCAGTTCCACCCTGAGTCTGTCTCCTTCCGAGACCTTGGCGTGGAGCTCCTGGACCTGGGCGTCCAGCTTCTTCCGCTTGTGCTCAGACTCGGCCTTGACCTGCTGCAGCACCTTCACCTCGCACGCCAGCTCCTTGATGTCTGTCTCCAGGCCCTGCTTGTTCTTCTCCAGATTTGCTTTGAACCGCTTCGCCTGCTCCAGCTGCTCCGAGAGCTCCTCCAGGGCGGTCGCGTGCCGCTGCCTCATGTCCTGGATCTGAGCCTCGTGGTTCTTCGTTTCCTCCTCAAGAGCCTTCTTCAGCTCTGCCACTTCTTGTTCACGTTTGGTGCGCAGCTCCTGCTGAGCTGCCGTGGTGTCCAGCGTGTCCTCAAGCTCTGTCTTCAGAGCTTCCAGCTCCTCACTCAAGTCCCTCTTCTGCTTTTCCGCCTTGTTCCGCGAAGCCTTCTCGGATTCAAAGTCTTCCTGCAGCTCAGCAAGCTGGGCTTGCAGCTCTCGCACAACTTTAAGCGCATTGTTTTTGTGCAGCGTCTCATCGTCACCCCTGGCCAGGGCGCCCTGCAGCTCCTCCTCCTTCTTGGCCACCTGGATCTTGAGCTCGTCAATCTGCACCTGGAGCTCAGCGATCTGGTCCTGCAGGTCCGTGGTCTCGCCGTGCAGTTTCCTTTTGGCCTTTTCCAGTTCCTGGCGGGTCTTCTTCTCCTTCTTTAAGCGCTCTTCTAAATCTGAGATCATCACTTCTTGCTTATTCCTGATCTTGGCCAGGATCAAATCCTTGATCCTCTGCAACATGCTTGAAAACACAAACCTTTTGGGTTAAAAGCTTTAACATCTGTTAGGAAGAATTTGTCATGTGGGTTTGGAATCTTTGATTTTCCCCCTTTATGAATTGTACTGGCTGTTGACCACCAGACACATGACTGCAAATATCTTTTCTTGTATTCCCATATTTCTAGACAATGATTTTTGTAAGACAATACATTTATTCATTATAGAAAAAAAAATGCTCCAGAACACTTGTCATCATAATGCTCCATGCCAATGTCATCAAAATGCCCCATGACACTTGTCATCACAATGCTCCATGGCCTTTGTCATCACAATGTTCCATGGCCCCTGTCATCACAGTGCTCCATGATACCTTTCATCACAATTCTAGATGACCACTGTCATCACAATGCCCCATGACAGATGTCATAACAATTCGCCATGGTCCTTGTCATCACAATGCTCCATGAACCGTGTCATCACAAGGTTCCAGGACTCTTGTCATCACAATGATCCATGATCACTTTCATCACAATGCTCCATGAAACCTGTCATCTCAATGCTCCATAGCCTTTGTATTCACAATGCTCCATGGCCCCTGTAATCCCGGTGCTCCATGACCCCTTTCATCACAAAGTTCTCTGCCCATATCAACACTATGCTCCCTGTCACCTTTCATCACAATGCTCCATGCCCTTTCATCACAATGCTCCAGAATTCTTGTCTTTGCAATGTTCCTTGACCGTGTTATCACAATGCTCCATGACCCTTGTCATCACAAAGCTCCATGAGCCCTGTCATCACAATGATCCTTGATTCCTTTCCTCACAGTGCTCCAGTACCCTTTTCATCACAATGCTCCATGCCATTGTCAGCACAATGCTCCTTGGACCCTGTCATCAAAATGCTCCATCCCATTTTCATCACAATGCTCCAGATATCCTATCATTACAATGCTCCATGCCCGTGTCAACACAATGCTCCATGACCCCTGTCATCAAAATGCTTTATGAACATTCTTATCACAATGTTCCATGACCCCTGTCATCAAAATGATCCATGACCGTTGTCATCACAATGCTGCATGATACCTTTCATCCCAATCCTCTGTGACTGCTGTCATCACAATGCTCCAGGACAATTTTCATCGCAATGCTCTATGCCCCCTGTCATCACATTGCCCCATAAGCCCTGTAAACACAATGCTAAATGACCCTGTCATCACAATGCTCCATGACCCCTGTCATCACAATGTTCCATGAAAGTTGTCATCAAAATGCTCCATGACCCTGGTCACCACAAGGTTCCCTGCCCTTGTCATCACAATGGTACATGGCCTTGTCATCACAATGTTCCATGGCCTCTGTCATCACCATGCTCCATGGTCTTTCTCATCACAATGCTCTATGACCCCTGTCATCACAATGCTTGATGACCATTGTCATCACAATGCTCCAAGGCCCCTGTCATCACAATGCCTCATGGTCTTTGTAATCACAATGCTCAATGACCACTGTCATCACAATGCTCCATGCCGTTTTCATCACAATGCTCCATGGCCCCTGTAATCACAATGCTCCATGCCCTTGTCATCACAATGCTCCAGGACACTTGTCATCATAATGCTCCATTCCCGTGTCATCACATTGCTGAATGACACTTGTCATCAAAATGTTCCTTGGCCTTTGTCATCACAGTGCTCCATGATACCTTTAATCAAAATTCTACATGACCACTGTCATCACAATGCAAGATGACCAATGTCATCACAATGCCCCATGACACGTGTCATCACAATTCGCCTTGGCCCTTGTCATCTCAATGCTGTATGAAACGTGTCATCAGTAGGTTCCAAGACCCTTGTCATCACAATGCTCCATGAACTCTGTTATCTCCATGTTCCATGGCTTGTGTATTCACAATGCTCCATTGTCCCGATAATCGCGTTGCTCCATGAACACTTTCATCACAATGCTCCTTGACCACTTTCACAATAATGCCTCATGACGTCTCTCATCACCGTGCTCCAATGCCAATCTTATCAAAATGCTCCATGATCTGTGTCAGCACTATTTTGCATGACACTTGTCATCACAATGCTCCATGATCCCTGTCTTCACAAGGATCCCTACCAATGTCATCACAATGCTCCATGTCTCCTGTAAACACATTGCTCCATGCCCTTGTCATCACAATGCTCCAGGTGTGTTGTCATCACCATGCTTCATGCCCGTGTCATCACAATGCTCCATGAATCTTCTCTTCACAATGCTCCATGGCCCATGTCATCACAATGCTCCATGAGCCCTGTCATCACAATGCTCTATGACCTTTGTCATCACAATGCTCCATGACCCCCATCAGCACAATGCCTGATGAACCCTGACATCAAAATGCTAAATGGCACTTGTCATCACAATGCTCTATGATGCCTGTCATCACTATTCTCCATGTCACTTGTTATCACAATGCTCCATGGCCCTTGTAATCCCAGTACTCCATGACCCCTTTCATCACAATGCCCAATGCCACCTCTCATCACAATTCTCCATGGCATTTGTCATCACGATGCTCCATGACACCTGTCATCACAATGCTCCATGACACTTGTCATCACAATGCTCCATGGCCCCTCTCATTACTGTGCTCCATAATAACTTGAATCACATTTCTAGATGACCACTGCCATCACAATGCCCCATGACATTGTCATCACAATTCGCCATGACCATTGTCATCACAATGCTCCATGAACCATGTCATCACAGGGTCCCAGGACACTTGTCATCACAATGATCCATTACCACTTTCATCACAATGCTCCATGACCACTGTCATCTCAATGCTCCATGGCCTTTGTATTCACAATGCTCCATGGCCCCTGTAATCACAGTGCTCCAAAACACCTTTCATCATAATGCTCCATGACCACTGCCATCTCAATGCCTCATGACGCCTGTCATCACAATTCTCCAAGGCCCCTCTCATCACAATGCTCCAGGACACGTGTCATCACATTGTTCCATAACACCTGTCATCAGAGTGTTCCCTGCCCATGTCATCACAATGCTCCATGTCCCCTATAATCACAATGCTCCAAGCCATTTTCCTCACAATGCTCCAGAATCTTATCATCAAAATGTTCCATGACTCTGGCATCACAGTGGTTCATGGCCCTTCTCATCACAATGCTCCAGAATTCTTGTCATCACAATATTCCATGGACGTGTCATCACAATGCTACATGACCCTGGTCATCACACTTCTCAATGACCTTTGTCATCACCATGCTGTATGTCACTATTCATCACAATTCTCAATGACCACTTTAATCACTATGCTCGCTGACCATTTTCATCACATTTCTCTATTGTCATTACAATTCCCCTGGCCCATTTCTTCACAATGCTCCATGATGCCTGTCATCACAATGCTCCATGGCTTTTGTTATCACAATGCTCCAGGACCAGTTTTATCACAATACTCCATCCCCCTTGTCATCACAGTGCATAATGAATGCTTTCATTACAATGCTCCATGACACTTGTCTTCACAATGCTCCATGGCCTTTATAGTCACAATGCTCCCAGGCACTTTTCATCACGATGTTCCATGAAAACTTTCATCACATTGCTCCATAACCATTGTCATCACAATAGTCCATACCCTTGTCAACACAATGCTGCATAATTCCTGTCATCCCAATTCTCCATGACTGCTGTCATCACAATAATCCAGGACAATTTTCATAACAATGCTTCATGCCCCCAGTCATCACAGTGCTCCATGATACCTTTCATCACAACTCTTATGTGATCAATGCCATCACAATGCCCCATGACACCTGTCATCACAATTCGCTATGACCCTTGTCATCACAATACTCGAAGAACCGTGTCATCACACTGTTCCAGGCCACATGTCATCACAATTATCCATTCATATTTTCATCACACTGATCCAATACACCTCTCATCACAATGCTCCATGGCCCCTGTTATCATGTTGCTCCATGATCTCTTTCATCACAATGCCCCATGACCACTGTCATCACCATACTTCAAGACGCCTGTCATCTCAATGCTCCATGGCCCCTTTCGTCACAATGCTCCATGAACCCAGTCATCACAATTTTCCCTGCCCTTTTCATCACAATGCTCCAAGGGCCCAGTCATCACAATGCTCCATGCCCTTGTCGTCAAAATGCTCCAGAACTCTTGTCATCATAATGCTCCATGCCAATGTCATCAAAATGTCCCATGACACTTGTCATGACAATGATCCATGGCCTTTGCCATCACAATGTTCCATGGCCCCTGTCATCACAGTGCTCCATGATACCTTTCATCACAATTCTAGATGACCACTGTCATCACAATGCCCAATAACAGATGTCATCACAATTCGCCATGGTCCTTGTCATCACAATGCTCCATGAACCGTGTCATCACAAGGTTCCAGGACACTTGTCATCACAATGATCCATGATCACTTTCATCACAATGCTCCATGAACCGTGTCATCTCAATGCTCCATAGCCTTTGTATTCACAATGCTCCCTGGCCCCTGTAATCAGAGTGCTCCATGACCCCTTTCATCACAATGCTCCAAGACCGCTCTCATCACAATGCTCGATGACGCCTGCCACCACAAATCTCCAAGGCCTCTCTTACCAAAAAGCTCCATGATCCCTGTCAGTAAAATGTTCCATGACACTTTTCATCACAATGCTCCATGACCCGTGTCATCACAAAGTTCTCTGCCCATATCATCACTATGCTCCTTGTCACCTTTAATCACAATGCTCCATGCCTTTCATCACAATGCTCCAGAATTCTTGTCATCGCAATGTTCCTTGACCGTGTCATCACAATGCTCCATGACCCTTGTCATCACAAAGCTCCATGACCCCTATCATCACAATGATCCATGATTCCTTTCCTCACAGTGCTCCAGTACCCTTTTCATCACAATGCTCCATGCCATTGTCAGCACAATGCTCCTTGGACCCTGTCATCAAAATGCTCCATCCCCTTTTCATCAAAATGCTCCAGATATCCTATCATTACAATGCTCCATGCCCGTGTCAACACAATGTTCCATGACCCCTGTCATCAAAATGCTTTATGAACATTCTTATCACAATGTTCCATGACCCCTGTCATCAAAATGCTTTATGAACCTTGTTATCACAATGCTCCATGACCCCTGTCATCAAAATGATTAATGGACGTTGTCATCACAATGCTGCATGATACCTTTCATCACAATTCTCTGTGACTGCTGTCATCACAATGCTCCAGGACAATATTCATCACAATGCTCCATGCCCCCTGTCATCACAGTGCCCCATAAGCCCTGTAATCACAATGCTCCATGACCCTGTCATCACAATGCTACATGACCCCTGTCATCACATTGTTCCATGGCCTATGTATTCACAATGCTCCATGGATCCTGTAATCACACTGCTCCATGTTCCTTTTCAACACAATGCTCCATGACCCCTGTCATCACAACGTTCCATGAAAGTTTTCATCAAAATGCTCCATGACCCCGGTCACCACAAGATTCCCTGCCCTTGTCATCACAATGGTACATGGCCTTGCCATCACAATATTTCATGGCCTCTGTCATCACCATGCTCCATGGTCTTTCTCATCACAATGCGCTATGACCCCTGACTTCACAATGCTTGATGACCATTGTCATCACAATGCTCCAAGGCCCCTGTCATCACAATGCCTCATGGTCTTTGTAATCACAATGCTCAATGACCACTGTCATCACAATGCTCCATGCCGTTTTCATCACAATGCTCCATGGCCCTTGTAATCACAATGCTCCATGCCCTTGTCATCACAATGCTCCAGAACATTTGTCATCATAATGCTCCATTCCCATGTCATCACATTGCTCAATGACACTTGTCATCAAAATGTTCCTTGGCCTTTGTCATCACAGTGCTCCATGATACCTTTAATCAAAATTCTACATGACCACTGTCATCACAATGCAAGATGACCAATGTCATCACAATGCCCCATGACACGTGTCATCACAATTTGCCTTGGCCCTTCTGATCTCAATACTGTATGAAACGTGTCATCAGTAGGTTCCAAGACCCTTGTCATCACAATGCTCCATGAACTCAGTTGTCTCAATGTTCCATGGCCTTTGTATTCACAATGCTCCATTGTAACGATAATCGCGTTGCTCCCTGAACACTTTCATCACAATGCTCCTTGACCACTGTCACCATAATGCCCCATGACGTCTCTCATCACTGTGCTCCAAGGCCACTCTTATCAAAATGCTCCATGATCTGTGTCAGCACAATATTGCATGACACTTGTCATCACAATGCTCCATGACCCCTGTCATCACAATGATCCCTGCCAATGTCATCACAATGCTCCATCTCTCCTGTAATCACAAAGCTCCATGCCCTTGTCATCACAATGCTCCAAGTCCATTGTCATCACCATGCTTCATGCCCGTGTCATCACAATGCTCCATGAATCTTGTCTTCACAATGCTCCATGGCCCATGTCATCACAATGCTCCATGATCCATGTCAACAAAATGCCAAATAGCACTTGTCATCACAATGCTCTATGATGCCTGTCATCACTATTCTGCATGTCAATTGTTATCACAATGCTCCATGGCCCCTGTAATCCCAGTACTCCATGACCCCTTTCATCACAATGCCCAATTTCACCTCACATCACAATTCTCCATGGCATTTGTCATCACGATGCTCCATGACACTTTTTATCACAATGCTCCATGTCCCCTCTCATTACTGTGCTCCATAATAACTTTAATCACATTTCTAGATGACCACTGCCATCACAATGCCCCATGAAATTGTCATCACAGTTCGCCATGACCATTGTCATCACAATGCTCCATGAACCATGTCATCACAGGGTCCCAGGACACTTGTCATCACAATGTTCCATTACCACTTTCATCACAATGCTCCATGACCACTGTCATCTCAATGCTCCATGGCCTTTGTATTCACAATATTCCATGGCCCCTTTAATAACAGTGCTCCAAAACACCTTTCATCAAAATGCTTCATGACCACTGCCATCTCAATGCCTCATGACGCCTGTCATCACAATTCTCCAAGGCCCCTCTCATCACAATGCTCCATGACACTTGTCATCACATTGCTCCATAACACCTGTCATCACAGTGTTCCCTGCCCATGTCATCACAATGCTCCATGTCCCCTATGATCACAATGCTCCATGTAGTTTTCCTCACAATGCTCCAGAATTTTGTCATCACAATGTTCCATGACCGTGGCATCACAATGCTCCATGGCCCTTGTCATCACAATGCTCCAGAATTCTTGTCATCACAATGTTCCGTGAACGTGTCATCACAATGCTACATGACCCTGGTCATCACATTTCTCCATGACCTTTGTCATCACAATGCTCTATGTCACTTTTCATCACAATTCTCAATGACCACTTTAATCAATATGTTCGCTGACCATTTTCATCACATTTCTCTATTGTCATTAAAATTCCCCATGGCCCCTTTCTTCACAATGCTCCATGATGCCTGTCATCACAATGCTCCATGGCTTTTTTCATCACAATGCTCCATGGGCCCTGTCATCACAATGCTCCATGCCCTTGTCATCAAAATGCTCCAGAACTCTTGTCATCATAATGCTCCATGCCAATGTCATCAAAATGTCCCATGACACTTGTCATCACAATGCTCCATGGCCTATGCCATCACAATGTTCCATGGCCCTGTCATCACAATGCTCCATGATGCCTGTCATCACAATGCTCCATGGCTCTTTTCATCACAATGCTCCATGCCCATGTCCACACAATGCTCCATGACCCCTGTCATCAAAATGCTTTATGAACCTTGTTATGACAATGCTCCATGAACCCTGTCATCACAGTGCCCCATAACTCCTGTAATCACAATGCTCCGTGACCCTTTCATCAGAATGCTACTTGATTCCTGTCATCACATTGTTCCATGGCCTATGTATTCACAATGCTCCATGGACCCTGTAATCACACTGCTCCATGTTCCCTTTCAACACAATGCTCCATGACCCCTGTCATCACAACGTTCCATGAAAGTTGTCATCAAAAACTCCATGACCCCGTTCAGCACAAGTTTCCCTGCCCTTGTCATCACACTGGTACATGGCCTTGTCATCACAATGTTCCAAGGCCTCTGTCATCACCATGCTCCAAGGTCTTTCTCATCACAATGCTCTATGAACCCTGTCATCACAATGCTTGATGACCATTGTCATCACAATGCTCCAAGGCCCCTGTCATCACAATGCCTCATGGTCTTTGCAATCACAATGCTCAATGACCACTGTCATCACACTGCTCCATGCCGTTGTCATCACAATGCTCCATGGCCCCTTGAATCACAATGTTCCATGCCCTTGTCATCACAATGCTCCGGAACACTTGTCATCATAATGCTCCATTCCCGTGTCATCACATTGTTCAATGACACTTGTCATCAAAATGTTCCTTGGCCTTTGTCATCACAGTGCTCCATGATACCTTTAATCAAAATTCTACATGACCACTGTCATCACAATGCAAGATGACCAATGTCATCACAATGCCACATGACACGTGTCATCACAATTCGCCTTGGGCCTTATCATCTCAATGCTGTATGAAACGTGTCATCAGTAAGTTCGAAGACCCTTGTCATCACAATACTCCATGAACTCTGTTATCTCAATGTTCCATGGGCTTTGTATTCACAATGCTCCATTGTCCCGATAATCGCGTTGCTCCATGAACACTTTCATCACAATGCACCTTGACCACTGTCACCATAATGCCCCATGACGTCTCTCATCACTGTGCTCCAAGGCCACTCTCATCAAAATGCTCCATGATCTGTGTCAGCACAATATTGCATGACACTTGTCCTCACAATGCTCCATGATCCCTGTCATCACAATGATCCTTGCCAATGTCATCACAATGTTCCATGTCTCCTGTAATCACAATGCTCCATGCCCTTGTCATCACAATGCTCCAGGTCTGTTGTCCTCACCATGCTTCATGCCCGTGTCATCACAATGCTCCATGAATCTTGTCTTCACAATGCTCCATGGCCCATGTCATCACAATGATCCGTGACCCCCGTCAACACAATGCCTGATGACCCTTGTCATCAAAATGCTAAATGGCACTTGTCATCACAAAGCTCTATGAGGCCTGTCATCACTATTCTCCATGTCACTTGTTATCACAATGCTCCATGGACCCTGAAATCCCAGTACTCCATGATCCCTTTCATCACAATGCCCAATGCCACCTCTCATCACAATTCTCCATGGCATTTGTCATCACGATGCTCCATGACACCTGTCATCACAATGTTCCATGACACTTGTCATTACAATGCTCCATGGCCCCTCTCATTACTGTGCTCCATAATAACTTGAATCACATTTCTAGGTGACCACTGCCATCACAATGCCCCATGACATTGTCATCACAATTCGCCATGACCATTGTCATCACAATGCTCCATGAACCGTGTCATCACAGGGTCCCAGGACACTTGTCATCACAATGATCCATTATCACTTTCATCACAATGCTCCATGACCACTGTCATCTCAATGCTCCATGGCCTTTGTATTCACAGTGCTCCATGGCCCGTGTAATCACAGTGCTCCATAACACCTTTCATCATAATGCTCCATGAACACTGCCATCTCAATGCCTTATGACGCCTGTCATCACAATTCTCCAAGGCCCCTCTCATCACATTGCTCCATGACACTTGTCATCTCATTGCTCCATAACACCTGTCATCACAGTGTTCCCTGCCCATGTCATCACAGTGCCCCATGTCCCCTATAATCACAATGCTCCATGTCTTTTTCCTCACAATGCTCCAGAATTTTTTCATCACAATGTTCCATGACCGTGGCATCACAATGCTCTATGGCCCTTGTCATCACAATGCTCCAGAATTGTTGTAATCACAATGTTCCATGAACGTGTCATCACAATGCTACATGACCCTGGTCATCACAGTTCTCCATGACTTTGTCATCACAATGCTCTATGCCACTTTTCATCACAATGCTCAATGACCATTTTAATCACTATGCTCGCTGACCGTTTTCATCACATTCCTCTATTGTCATTACAATTCCCATTGTCCCCTTTCTTCACAATGCTCCATGATGCCTGTCATCACAATGCTCCATGGCTTTTGTTATCACAATGCACCAGAACCAGTTTCATCACAACACTCCATCCCCCTTGTCATCACAGTGCACAATGAAAGCTGTCATTACAATGCTCCATGACACTTATCATCACAAAGCTCCATGACCCCTGTCATCACAAAGATCCATGTCTCCTTTCATCACAGTGCTCCAGTACCCTTTTCATCACAATGCTCCATGCCATTGTCAGCACAATGCTCCTTGGATCCTGTCATCAATATGCTCCATCCCATTTTCATCACAATACTCCAGATATCCTGTCATTACAATGCTCCATGACCCCTGTCATCAAAATGCTTTATGAACCTTGTTATCACAATGTTCCATGACCCCTGTCATCAAAATGATCCATGACCGTTGTCATCACAGTACTGCATGATACATTTCATCACAAATCTCTGTGACCGCTGTCATCACAATGCTCCAGGACAATTTTCATCACAATGCTCCATGCCCCCTGTCATCACAGTGCCCCATAACCCCTGTGATCACAATGCTCCATGACCCTTTCATCACAATGCTCCATGACAACTGTCATCACATTGTTCCATGGCCTATGTATTCACAATGCTCCATGGACCCTGTAATCACACTGCTCCATGTTCCCTTTCAACACAATGCTCCATGACCCCTGTCATCACAACGTTCCATGAAAGTTGTCATCAAAATGCTCCATGACCCCGGTCAGCACAAGGTTCCCTGCCCTTGTCATCACACTGGTACATTGCCTTGTCATCACAATGATCCATGGCCTCTGTCATCACCATGCTCCATGGTCTTTCTCATCACAATACTCTATGACCCCTGTCATCACAATGCTTTATGACCATTGTCATCACAATGCTCCAAGGCCCCTGTCATCACAATGCCTCATGGTCTTTGTAATCACAATGATCAATGACCCCTGTCATCACACTGCTCCATGCCGTTGTCATCACAATGCTCCATGGCCCCTGTAATCACAATGCTCCAGGCCCTTGTCATCACAATGCTCCAGAACACTTCTTATCATAATGCTCCATTCCCGTGTCATCACATTGCTCAATGACACTTGTCATCAAAATGTTCCTTGGCCATTGTCATCACAGTGCTCCATGATACCTTTAATCAAAATTCTACATGACCACTGTCATCACAATGCAAGATGACCAATGTCATCACAATGCCCCATGACACGTGTCATCACAATTCGCCTTGGCCCTTGTCATCTCAATGCTGTATGAAACGTGTCATCAGTAAGTTCGAAGACCCTTGTCATCACAATACTCCATGAACTCTGTTATCTCAATGTTCCATGGCCTTTGTATTCACAATGCTCCATTGTCCCGATAATCGCGTTGCTCCATGAACACTTTCATCACAATGCTCCTTGACCACTGTCACCATAATGCCCCATGACGTCTCTCATCACTGTGCTCCAAGGCCACTCTCATCAAAATGCTGCATGATCTGTGTCAGAACAATATTGCATGACACTTGTCATCACAATGCTCCATGATCCCTGTCATCACAATGATCCCTGCCAATGTCATCACAATGCTCCATGAATCTTGTCTACAGAATGCTCCATGGCCCATGTCATCACAATGCGCCGTGACCCCCGTCAACACAATGCCTGATGACCCCTGTCATCAAAATGCCTAATGGCACTTGTCATCACAATGCTCTATGATGCCTGTCATCATTATTTTCCATGTCACTTGTTATCACAATGCTCCATGGCCCCTGTAATCCCAGTACTCCATGACCCCTTTCATCACAATGCCCAATGCCACCTCTCATCACAATTCTCCATGGCATTTGTCATCACGATGCTCCATGACACCTGTCATCACAATGCTCCATGACACTTGTCATCACAATGCTCCATGGCCCCTCTCATTACTGTGCTCCATAATAACTTGAATCACATTTGTAGATGACCACTGTCATCACAATGCCCCATGACATTGTCATCCGAATTCGCCATGACCATTGTCATCACAATGTTCCATGAACCATGTCATCACAGGGTCCCAGGACACTTGTCATCACAATGATCCATGACCACTTTCATCACAATGCTCCATGACCACTGTCATCTCAATGCTCCATGGCCTTTGTATTCACAATGCTCCATGGCCCCTGTAATCACAGTGCTCCATAACACCTTTCATCATAATGCTCCATGAAAATTGCCAACTCAATGCCTCATGACGCCTGTCATCAAAATTCTCCAAGGCTCCTCTCATCACAATGCTCCATGACACTTGTCATCACATTGCTCCATAACACCTGTCATCACAGTGTTCCCTGCCCATGTCATCACAATGCTCCATGTCCCCTATAATCACAATGCTCCATGTCTTTTTCCTCACAATGCTCCAGAATTTTGTCATCACAATTCTCCATGACCGTGGCATCACAATGCTCTATGGCCCTTATAATCACAATGCTCCAGAATTGTTGTCATCACAATGTTCCATGAACGTGTCATCACAATGCTACATGACCCTGGTCATCACAGTTCTCCATGAACTTTGTCATCACAATGCTCTATGCCACTTTTCATCACAATGCTCAATGACCACTTTAATCACTATGCTCGCTGACCGTTTTCATCACATTCCTCTATTGTCATTACAATTCCCATTGTCCCCTTTCTTCACAATGCTCCATGATGCCTGTCATCACAATGCTCCATGGCTTTTGTTATCACAAGGCTCCAGGACCAGTTTCATCACAATACTCCATCCCCCTTGTCATCACAGTGGACAATGAAAGCTTTCATTACAATGCTCCATGGCACTTATCATCACAAAGCTTCATGACCCCTCTCATCACAATGATCCATGACTCCTTTCCTCACAGGGCTCCAGTACCCTTTTCATCACAATGCTCCATGCCATTGTCAGCACAATGCTCCTTGGACACTGTCATCAAAATGCTCCATCCCCTTTTCATCACAATGCTCCAGATATCCTATCATTACAATGCTCCATGCCCGTGTCAACACAATGCTCCATGACCCCTGTCATCAAAATGCTTTATGGACCTTGTTATCACAATGTTCCATGACCCCTGTCATCAAAATGATCCATGACCGTTGTCATCACAATACTGCATGATACATTTCATCCCAATTCTCTGTGACCGCTGTCATCACAATGCTCCAGGACAATTTTTATCTCAATGCTCCATGCCCCCTGTCATCACAGTGCCCCATAACCCCTGTAATCACAATGCTTCATGACCCTTTCTTCACAATGCTAAATGACTCCTGTCATCACATTGTTCCATGGCCTATGTATTCACAATGCTCCATGGACCCTGTAATCACACTGCTCCATGTTCCCTTTCAACACAATGCTCCATGACCCCTGTCATCACAACGTTCCATGAAAGTTGTCATCAAAATGCTCCATGACCCCGGTCAGCACAAGGTTCCCTGCCCTTGTCATCACACTGGTACATTGCCTTGTCATCACAATGATCCATGGCCTCTGTCATCACCATGCTCCATGGTCTTTCTCATCACAATACTCTATGACCCCTGTCATCACAATGCTTTATGACCATTGTCATCACAATGCTCCAAGGCCCCTGTCATCACAATGCCTCATGGTCTTTGTAATCACAATGATCAATGACCCCTGTCATCACACTGCTCCATGCCGTTGTCATCACAATGCTCCATGGCCCCTGTAATCACAATGCTCCAGGCCCTTGTCATCACAATGCTCCAGAACACTTCTTATCATAATGCTCCATTCCCGTGTCATCACATTGCTCAATGACACTTGTCATCAAAATGTTCCTTGGCCATTGTCATCACAGTGCTCCATGATACCTTTAATCAAAATTCTACATGACCACTGTCATCACAATGCAAGATGACCAATGTCATCACAATGCCCCATGACACGTGTCATCACAATTCGCCTTGGCCCTTGTCATCTCAATGCTGTATGAAACGTGTCATCAGTAAGTTCGAAGACCCTTGTCATCACAATACTCCATGAACTCTGTTATCTCAATGTTCCATGGCCTTTGTATTCACAATGCTCCATTGTCCCGATAATCGCGTTGCTCCATGAACACTTTCATCACAATGCTCCTTGACCACTGTCACCATAATGCCCCATGACGTCTCTCATCACTGTGCTCCAAGGCCACTCTCATCAAAATGCTGCATGATCTGTGTCAGAACAATATTGCATGACACTTGTCATCACAATGCTCCATGATCCCTGTCATCACAATGATCCCTGCCAATGTCATCACAATGCTCCATGAATCTTGTCTACAGAATGCTCCATGGCCCATGTCATCACAATGCGCCGTGACCCCCGTCAACACAATGCCTGATGACCCCTGTCATCAAAATGCCTAATGGCACTTGTCATCACAATGCTCTATGATGCCTGTCATCATTATTTTCCATGTCACTTGTTATCACAATGCTCCATGGCCCCTGTAATCCCAGTACTCCATGACCCCTTTCATCACAATGCCCAATGCCACCTCTCATCACAATTCTCCATGGCATTTGTCATCACGATGCTCCATGACACCTGTCATCACAATGCTCCATGACACTTGTCATCACAATGCTCCATGGCCCCTCTCATTACTGTGCTCCATAATAACTTGAATCACATTTGTAGATGACCACTGTCATCACAATGCCCCATGACATTGTCATCCGAATTCGCCATGACCATTGTCATCACAATGTTCCATGAACCATGTCATCACAGGGTCCCAGGACACTTGTCATCACAATGATCCATGACCACTTTCATCACAATGCTCCATGACCACTGTCATCTCAATGCCCCATGGCCTTTGTATTCACAATGCTCCATGTCCCCTGTAATCACAGTGCTCCATAACACCTTTCATCATAATGCTCCATGACCACTGCCATCTCAATGCCTCATGACGCCTGTCATCAAAATTCTCCAAGGCTCCTCTCATCACAATGCTCCATGACACTTGTCATCACATTGCTCCATAACACCTGTCATCACAGTGTTCCCTGCCCATGTCATCACAATGCTCCATGTCCCCTATAATCACAATGCTCCATGTCTTTTTCCTCACAATGCTCCAGAATTTTGTCATCACAATTCTCCATGACCGTGGCATCACAATGCTCTATGGCCCTTATAATCACAATGCTCCAGAATTGTTGTCATCACAATGTTCCATGAACGTGTCATCACAATGCTACATGACCCTGGTCATCACAGTTCTCCATGAACTTTGTCATCACAATGCTCTATGCCACTTTTCATCACAATGCTCAATGACCACTTTAATCACTATGCTCGCTGACCGTTTTCATCACATTCCTCTATTGTCATTACAATTCCCATTGTCCCCTTTCTTCACAATGCTCCATGATGCCTGTCATCACAATGCTCCATGGCTTTTGTTATCACAAGGCTCCAGGACCAGTTTCATCACAATACTCCATCCCCCTTGTCATCACAGTGGACAATGAAAGCTTTCATTACAATGCTCCATGGCACTTATCATCACAAAGCTTCATGACCCCTCTCATCACAATGATCCATGACTCCTTTCCTCACAGGGCTCCAGTACCCTTTTCATCACAATGCTCCATGCCATTGTCAGCACAATGCTCCTTGGACACTGTCATCAAAATGCTCCATCCCCTTTTCATCACAATGCTCCAGATATCCTATCATTACAATGCTCCATGCCCGTGTCAACACAATGCTCCATGACCCCTGTCATCAAAATGCTTTATGGACCTTGTTATCACAATGTTCCATGACCCCTGTCATCAAAATGATCCATGACCGTTGTCATCACAATACTGCATGATACATTTCATCCCAATTCTCTGTGACCGCTGTCATCACAATGCTCCAGGACAATTTTTATCTCAATGCTCCATGCCCCCTGTCATCACAGTGCCCCATAACCCCTGTAATCACAATGCTTCATGACCCTTTCTTCACAATGCTAAATGACTCCTGTCATCACATTGTTCCATGGCCTATGTATTCACAATGCTCCATGGACCCTGTAATCACACTGCTCCATGTTCCCTTTCAACACAATGCTCCATGACCCCTGTCATCACAAAGTTCCATGAAAGTTGTCATCAAAATGCTCCATGACCCCGGTGAGCACAAGGTTCCCTGCCCTTGTCATCACACTGGTACATGGCCTTGTCATCACAATGTTCCATGGCCTCTGTCATCACCCTGCTCCATGGTCTTTCTCATCACAATGCTCTATGAACCCTGTCATCACAATGCTTGATGACCATTGTCATCACAATGCTCCAAGGCCCCTGTCATCACAATGCCTCATGGTCTTTGTAATCACAATGCTCAATGACCACTGTCATCACACTGCTCCATGCCGTTGTCATCACAATGCTCCATGGCCCCTGTAATCACAATGCTCCATGCCCTTGTCATCACAATGCTCCAGAACACTTGTCATCATAATGCTCCATTCCCGTGTCATCACATTGCTGAATGACACTTGTCATCAAAATGTTCCTTGGCCTTTGTCATCACAGTGCTCCATGATACCTTTAATCAAAATTCTACATGACCACTGTCATCACAATGCAAGATGACCAATGTCATCACAATGCCCCATGACACGTGTCATCACAATTCGCCTTGGCCCTTGTCATCTCAATGCTGTGTGAACAGTGTCATCAGTATGTTCGAAGACCCTTGTCATCACAATGCTCCATGAACTCTGTTATCTCAATGTTCCATGGCCTTTGTATTCACAATGCTCCATTGTCCCGATAATCGCGTTGCTCCATGAACACTTTCATCACAATGCTCCTTGACCACTGTCACCATAATGCCCCATGACGTCTCTCATCACGGTGCTCCAAGGCCACTCTCATCAAAATGCTCCATGATCTGTGTCAGCACAATATTGGATGACACTTGTCCTCACAATGCTCCATGATCCCTGTCATCACAATGATCCCTGCCAATGTCATCACAATGTTCCATGTCTCCTGTAATCACAATGCTCCATGCCCTTGTCATCACAATGCTCCAGGTCTGTTGTCATCACCATGCTTCATGCCCGTGTCATCACAATGCTCCATGAATCTTGTCTTCACAATGCTCCATGGCCCATGTCATCACAATGATCCGTTACCTCTGTCAACACAATGCCTGATGACCCTTGTCATCAAAATGCTAAATGGCACTTGTCATCACAATGTTCTATGAGGCCTGTCATCACTATTCTCCATGTCACTTGTTATCACAATGCTCCATGGCCCCTGTAATCCCAGTACTCCTTGACCCCTTTCATCACAATACCCAATGCCACCTCTCATCACAATTCTCCATGGCATTTGTCATCACGATGCTCCATGACACAGGTCATCACAATGCACCATGACATGTCATCACAATGCTCCATGGCCCCTCTCATTACTGTGCTCCATAATAACTTGAAACACATTTCTAGATGACCACTGCCATCACAATGCCCCATGACATTGTCATCACAATTGGCCATGACCATTGTCATCACAATGCTCCATGAACCATGTCATCACAGGGTCCCAGGACACTTGTCATCACAATGATCCATGACCACTTTCATCACAATGCTCCATGACCACTGTCATCTCAATGCTCCATGGCCTTTGTATTCACAATGCTCCATGGCCCCTGTAACCACAGTGCTCCATAACACCTTTCATCATAATGCTCCATGAACACTGCCATCTCAATGCCTCATGACGCCTGTCATCACAATTCTCCAAGGCCCCTCTCATCACAATGCTCCATGACACTTGTCATCTCATTGCTCCATGACACCTGTCATCACAGTGTTCCCTGCCCATGTCATCACAGTGCCCCATGTCCCCTATAATCACAATGCTCCATGTCTTTTTCCTCACAATGCTCCAGAATTTTGTCATCACAATGTTCCATGACCGTGGCATCACAATGCTCTATGGCCCTTGTCATCACAATGCTCGAGAATTGTTGTAATCACAATGTTCCATGAACGTGTCATCACACTGCTACATGACCCTGGTCATCACAGTTCTCCATGACCTTTGTCATCACAATGCTCTATGCCACTTTTCATCACAATGCTCAATGACCATTTTAATCACTATGCTCGCTGACCGTTTTCATCACATTCCTCTATTGTCATTACAATTCCCATTGGCCCCTTTCTTCACAATGCTCCATGATGCCTGTCATCACAATGCTCCATGGCTTTTGTTATCACAATGCACCAGAAGCAGTTTCATCACAACACTCCATCCCCCTTGTCATCACAGTGCACAATGAAGGCTGTCATTACAATGCTCCATGACACTTATCATCACAAAGCTCCATGACCCCTGTCATCATAAAGATCCATATCTCCTTTCCTCACAGTGCTCCAGTACCCTTTTCATCACAATGCTCCATGCCATTGTCAGCACAATGCTCCTTGGATCCTGTCATCAATATGCTCCATCCCATTTTCATCACAATACTCCAGATATCCTATCATTACAATGCTCCATGCCCATGTCCACACAATGCTCCATGACCCCTGTCATCAAAATGCTTTATGAACCTTGTTATCACAATGCTACATGACCCCTGTCATCACAGTGCCCCATAACCCCTGTAATCACAATGCTCCGTGACCCTTTCATCACAATGCTACATGATTCCTGTCATCACATTGTTCCATGGCCTATGTATTCACAATGCTCCATGGAACCTGTAATCACACTGCTCCATGTTCCCTTTCAACACAGTGCTCCATGACCCTTGTCATCACAACGTTCCATGAAAGTTGTCATCAAAAAGCTCCATGACCCCGGTCAGCACAAGGTTCCCTGCCCTTGTCATCACAATGTTCCATGGCCTCTGTCATCACCATGTTCCATGGTCTTTCTCATCACAATGCTCTATGACCCCTGTCATCAAAATGCTTGATGACCATTGTCATCACAATGCTCCAAGGCCCCTGTCATCACAATGCCTCATGGTCTTTGTAATCACAATGCTCAATGACCACTGTCTTCACACTGCTCCATGCCGTTGTCATCACAATGCTCCATGGCCCCTGTAATCACAATGCTCCGTGCCCTTGTCATCACAATGCTCCGGAACACTTGTCATCATAATGCTCCATTCCCGTGTCATCACATTGCTCAATGACACTTGTCATCAAAATGTTCCTTGGCCTTTGTCATCACAGTGCTCCATGATACCTTTAATCAAAATTCCTCATGACCACTGTCATCACAATGCAAGATGACCAATGTCATCACAATGCCCCATGACACGTGTCATCGCAGTTCGCCTTGGGCCTTATCATCTCAATGCTGTATGAAATGTGTCATCAGTAAGTTCGAAGACCCTTGTCATCACAATACTCCATGAACTCTTTTATCTCAATGTTCCATGGCCTTTGTATTCACAATGCTCCATTGTCCCGATAATCGCGTTGCTCCATGAACACTTTCATCACAATGCTCCTTGACCACTGTCACCATAATGCCCCATGACGTCTCTCATCACTTTGCTCCAAGGCCACTCTCATCAAAATGCTCCATGATCTGTGTCAGCACAATATTGCATGACACTTGTCCTCACAATGCTCCATGATCCCTGTCATCACAATGATCCTTGCCAATGTCATCACAATGTTCCTTGTCTCCTGTAATCACAATGCTCCATGCCCTTGTCATCACAATGCTCCAGGTCTGTTGTCATCACCATGCTTCATGCCCGTGTCATCACAATGCTCCATGAATCTTGTCTTCACAATGCTCCATGGCCCATGTCATCACAATGATCCGTGACCCCCGTCAACACAATGCCTGATGACCCTTGTCATCAAAATGCTAAATGGCACTTGTCATCACAATGCTCTATGAGGCCTGTCATCACTATTCTCCATGTCACTTGTTATCACAATGCTCCATGGCCCCTGTAATCCCAGTAATCCATGACCCGTTTCATCACAATGCCCAATGCCACCTCTCATCACAATTCTCCATGGCATTTGTCATCACGATGCTCCATGACACGGGTCATCAGAATGCACCATGACTCTTGTCATCACAATGCTCCATGGCCCCTCTCATTACTGTGCTCCATAATAACTTGAATCACATTTCTAGATGACCACTGCCATCACAATGCCCCATGACATTGTCATCACAATTCGCCATGACCATTGTCATCACAATGCTCCATGAACCATGTCATCACAGGGTCCCAGGACACTTGTCATCACAATGATCCATTAACACTTTCATCACAATGCTCCATGACCACTGTCATCTCAATGCCCCATGGCCTTTGTATTCACAATGCTCCATGGCCCCTGTAATCACAGTGCTCCATAACACCTTTCATCATAATGCTCCATGAACACTGCCATCTCAATGCCTCATGACGCCTGTCATCACAATTCTCCAAGGCCCCTCTCATCACAATGCTCCATGACACTTGTCATCTCATTGCTCCATGACACCTGTCATCACAGTGTTCCCTGCCCATGTCATCACAGTGCCCCATGTCCCCTATAATCACAATGCTCAATGTCTTTTTCCTCACAATGCTCCAGAATTTTGTCATCACAATGTTCCATGACCGTGGCATCACAATGCTCTATGGCCCTTGTCATCACAATGCTCCAGAATTGTTGTAATCACAATGTTCCATGAACGTGTCATCACAATGCTACATGACCCTGGTCATCACAGTTCTCCATGACTTTGTCATCACAATGCTCTATGCCACTTTTCATCACAATGCTCAATGACCATTTTAATCACTATGCTCGCTGACCGTTTTCATCACATTCCTCTATTGTCATTACAATTCCCATTGGCCCCTTTCTTCACAATGCTCCATGATGCCTGTCATCACAATGCTCCATGGCTTTTTTTATCACAATGCACCAGAACCAGTTTCATCACAACACTCCATCCCCCTTGTCATCACAGTGCACAATGAAAGCTGTCATTACAATGCTCCATGACACTTATCATCACAAAGCTCCATGACCCCTGTCATCACAAAGATCCATGTCTCCTTTCCTCACAGTGCTCCAGTACCCTTTTCATCACAATGCTCCATGCCATTGTCAGCACAATGCTCCTTGGATCCTGTCATCAATATGCTCCATCCCATTTTCATCACAATACTCCAGATATCCTATCATTACAATGCTCCATGCCCATGTCCACACAATGCTCCATGACCCCTGTCATCAAAATGCTTTATGAACCTTGTTATCACAATGCTCCATGACCCCTGTCATCACAGTGCCCCATAACCCCTGTAATCACAATGCTCCGTGACCCTTTCATCACAATGCTACATGATTCCTGTCATCACATTGTTCCATGGCCTATGTATTCACAATGCTCCATGGACCCTATAATCACACTGCTCCATGTTCCCTTTCAACACAATGCTCCATGACCCTTGTCATCACAACGTTCCATGAAAGTTGTCATCCAAAAGCTCCATGACCCTGATCAGCACAAGATTCCCTGCCCTTGTCATCACACTGGTACATGGCCTTGTCATCACAATGTTCCATGGCCTCTGTCATCACCATGTTCCATGGTCTTTCTCATCACAATGCTCTATGACCCCTGTCATCAAAATGCTTGATGACCATTGTCATCACAATGCTCCAAGGCCCCTGTCATCACAATGCCTCATGGTCTTTGTAATCACAATGCTCAATGACCACTGTCATCACACTGCTCCATGCCGTTGTCATCACAATGCTCCATGGCCCCTGTAATCACAATGCTCCGTGCCCTTGTCATCACAATGCTCCGGAACACTTGTCATCATAATGCTCCATTCCCGTGTCATCACATTGCTCAATGACACTTGTCATCAAAATGTTCCTTGGCCTTTGTCATCACAGTGCTCCATGATACCTTTAATCAAAATTCCTCATGATCACTGTCATCACAATGCAAGATGACCAATGTCATCACAATGCCCCATGACACGTGTCATCGCAATTCGCCTTGGGCCTTATCATCTCAATGCTGTATGAAACGTGTCATCAGTAAGTTCGAAGACCCTTGTCATCACAATACTCCATGAACTCTTTTATCTCAATGTTCCATGGCCTTTGTATTCACAATGCTCCATTGTCCCGATAATCGCGTTGCTCCATGAACACTTTCATCACAATGCTCCTTGACCACTGTCACCATAATGCCCCATGACGTCTCTCATCACTGTGCTCCAAGGCCACTCTCATCAAAATGCTCCATGATCTGTGTCAGCACAATATTGCATGACACTTGTCCTCACAATGCTCCATGATCCCTGTCATCACAATGATCCTTGCCAATGTCATCACAATGTTCCTTGTCTCCTGTAATCACAATGCTCCATGCCCTTGTCATCACAATGCTCCAGGTCTGTTGTCATCACCATGCTTCATGCCCGTGTCATCACAATGCTCCATGAATCTTGTCTTCACAATGCTCCATGGCCCATGTCATCACAATGATCCGTGACCCCCGTCAACACAATGCCTGATGACCCTTGTCATCAAAATGCTAAATGGCACTTGTCATCACAATGCTCTATGAGGCCTGTCATCACTATTCTCCATGTCACTTGTTATCACAATGCTCCATGGCCCCTGTAATCCCAGTACTCCATGACCCGTTTCATCACAATGCCCAATGCCACCTCTCATCACAATTCTCCATGGCATTTGTCATCACGATGCTCCATGACACGGGTCATCACAATGCACCATGACTCTTGTCATCACAATGCTCCATGGCCCCTCTCATTACTGTGCTCCATAATAACTTGAATCACATTTCTAGATGACCACTGCCATCACAATGCCCCATGACATTGTCATCACAATTCGCCATGACCATTGTCATCACAATGCTCCATGAACCATGTCATCACAGGGTCCCAGGACACTTGTCATCACAATGATCCATTACCACTTTCATCACAATGCTCCATGACCACTGTCATCTCAATGCTCCATGGCCTTTGTATTCACAATGCTCCATGGCCCCTGTAATCACAGTGCTCCATAACACCTTTCATCATAATGCTCCATGAACACTGCCATCTCAATGCCTCATGACGCCTGTCATCACAATTCTCCAAGGCCCCTCTCATCACAATGCTCCATGACACTTGTCATCTCATTGCTCCATAACACCTGTCATCACAGTGTGCCCTGCCCATGTCATCACAGTGCCCCATGTCCCCTATAATCACAATGCTCAATGTCTTTTTCCTCACAATGCTCCAGAATTTTGTCATCACAATGTTCCATGACCGTGGCATCACAATGCTCTATGGCCCTTGTCATCACAATGCTCCAGAATTGTTGTAATCACAATGTTCCATGAACGTGTCATCACAATGCTACATGACCCTGGTCATCACAGTTCTCCATGACTTTGTCATCACAATGCTCTATGCCACTTTTCATCACAATGCTCAATGACCATTTTAATCACTATGCTCGCTGACCGTTTTCATCACATTCCTCTATTGTCATTACAATTCCCATTGGCCCCTTTCTTCACAATGCTCCATGATGCCTGTCATCACAATGCTCCATGGCTTTTTTTATCACAATGCACCAGAACCAGTTTCATCACAACACTCCATCCCCCTTGTCATCACAGTGCACAATGAAAGCTGTCATTACAATGCTCCATGACACTTATCATCACAAAGCTCCATGACCCCTGTCATCACAAAGATCCATGTCTCCTTTCCTCACAGTGCTCCAGTACCCTTTTCATCACAATGCTCCATGCCATTGTCCGCACAATGCTCCTTGGGTCCTGTCATCAATATGCTCCATCCCATTTTCATCACAATACTCCAGATATCCTATCATTACAATGCTCCATGCCCATGTCCACACAATGCTCCATGACCCCTGTCATCAAAATGCTTTATGAACCTTGTTATCACAATGCTCCATGACCCCTGTCATCACAGTGCCCCATAACCCCTGTAATCACAATGCTCCGTGACCCTTTCATCACAATGCTACATGATTCCTGTCATCACATTGTTCCATGGCCTATGTATTCACAATGCTCCATGGACCCTATAATCACACTGCTCCATGTTCCCTTTCAACACAATGCTCCATGACCCTTGTCATCACAACGTTCCATGAAAGTTGTCATCCAAAAGCTCCATGACCCTGGTCAGCACAAGATTCCCTGCCCTTGTCATCACACTGGTACATGGCCTTGTCATCACAATGTTCCATGGCCTCTGTCATCACCATGTTCCATGGTCTTTCTCATCACAATGCTCTATGACCCCTGTCATCACAATGTTTGATGACCATTGTCATCACAATGCTCCAAGACCCCTGTCATCACAATGCCTCATGGTCTTTGTAATCACAATGCTCAATGACCACTGTCATCACACTGCTCCATGCCGTTGTCATCACAATGCTCCATGGCCCCTGTAATCACAATGCTCCGTGCCCTTGTCATCACAATGCTCCAGAACACTTGTCATCATAATGCTCCATTCCCGTGTCATCACATTGCTCAATGACACTTGTCATCAAAATGTTCCTTGGCCTTTGTCATCACAGTGCTCCATGATACCTTTAATCAAAATTCTACATGACCACTGTCATCACAATGCAAGATGACCAATGTCATCACAATGCCCCATGACACGTGTCATCGCAATTCGCCTTGGGCCTTATCATCTCAATGCTGTATGAAACGTGTCATCAGTAAGTTCGAAGACCCTTGTCATCACAATACTCCATGAACTCTTTTATCTCAATGTTCCATGGCCTTTGTATTCACAATGCTCCATTGTCCCGATAATCGCGTTGCTCCATGAACACTTTCATCACAATGCTCCTTGACCACTGTCACCATAATGCCCCATGACGTCTCTCATCACTGTGCTCCAAGGCCACTCTCATCAAAATGCTCCATGATCTGTGTCAGCACAATATTGCATGACACTTGTCCTCACAATGCTCCATGATCCCTGTCATCACAATGATCCTTGCCAATGTCATCACAATATTCCTTGTCTCCTGTAATCACAATGCTCCATGCCCTTGTCATCACAATGCTCCAGGTCTGTTGTCATCACCATGCTTCATGCCCGTGTCATCACAATGCTCCATGAATCTTGTCTTCACAATGCTCCATGGCCCATGTCATCACAATGATCCGTGACCCCCGTCAACACAATGCCTGATGACCCTTGTCATCAAAATGCTAAATGGCACTTGTCATCACAATGCTCTATGAGGCCTGTCATCACTATTCTCCATGTCACTTGTTATCACAATGCTCCATGGCCCCTGTAATCACAATGCTCCGTGCCCTTGTCATCACAATGCTCCGGAACACTTGTCATCATAATGCTCCATTCCCGTGTCATCACATTGCTCAATGACACTTGTCATCAAAATGTTCCTTGGCCTTTGTCATCACAGTGCTCCATGATACCTTTAATCAAAATTCTACATGACCACTGTCATCACAATGCAAGATGACCAATGTCATCACAATGCCCCATGACACGTGTCATCGCAATTCGCCTTGGGCCTTATCATCTCAATGCTGTATGAAACGTGTCATCAGTAAGTTCGAAGACCCTTGTAATCACAATACTCCATGAACTCTGTTATCTCAATGTTCCATGGCCTTTGTATTCACAATGCTCCATTGTCCTGATAATCGCGTTGCTCCATGAACACTTTCATCACAATGCTCCTTGACCACTGTCACCATAATGCCCCATGACGTCTCTCATCACTGTGCTCCAAGGCCACTCTCATCAAAATGCTCCATGATCTGAGTCAGCACAATGTTGCATGACACTTGTCCTCAAAATGCTCCATGATCCCTGTCATCACAATGATCCTTGCCAATGTCATCACAATGTTCCTTGTCTCCTGTAATCACAATGCTCCATGCCCTTGTCATCACAATGCTCCAGGTCTGTTGTCATCACCATGTTTCATGCCCGTGTCATCACAATGCTCCATGAATCTTGTCTTCACAATGCTCCATGGTCCATGTCATCACAATGATCCGTGACCCCCGTCAACACAATGCCTGATGACCCTTGTCATCAAAATGCTAAATGGCACTTGTCATCACAATGCTCTATGAGGCCTGTCATCACTATTCTCCATGTCACTTGTTATCACAATGCTCCATGGCCCCTGTAATCCCAGTACTCCATGACCCGTTTCATCACAATGCCCAATGCCACCTCTCATCACAATTCTCCATGGCATTTGTCATCACGATGCTCCATGACACGGGTCATCACAATGCACCATGACTCTTGTCATCACAATGCTCCATGGCCCCTCTCATTACTGTGCTCCATAATAACTTGAATCACATATCTAGATGACCACTGCCATCACAATGCCCCATGACATTGTCATCACAATTCGCCATGACCATTGTCATCACAATGCTCCATGAACCATGTCATCACAGGGTCCCAGGACACTTGTCATCACAATGATCCATTACCACTTTCATCACAATGCTCCATGACCACTGTCATCTCAATGCTCCATGGCCTTTGTATTCACAATGCTCCATGGCCCCTGTAACCACAGTGTTCCATAACACCTTTCATCATAATGCTCCATGAACACTGCCATCTCAATGCCTCATGACGCCTGTCATCACAATTCTCCAAGGCCCCTCTCATCACAATGCTCCATGACACTTGTCATCTCATTGCTCCATAACACCTGTCATCACAGTGTTCCCTGCCCATGTCATCACAGTGCCCCATGTCCCCTATAATCACAATGCTCCATGTCTTTTTCCTCACAATGCTCCAGAATTTTGTCATCACAATGTTCCATGACCGTGGCATCACAATGCTCTATGGCCCTTGTCATCACAATGCTCCAGAATTGTTGTAATCACAATGTTCCATGAACGTGTCATCACACTGCTACATGACCCTGGTCATCACAGTTCTCCATGACCTTTGTCATCACAATGCTCTATGCCACTTTTCATCACAATGCTCAATGACCATTTTAATCACTATGCTCGCTGACCGTTTTCATCACATTCCTCTATTGTCATTACAATTCCCATTGGCCCCTTTCTTCACAATGCTCCATGATGCCTGTCATCACAATGCTCCATGGCTTTTGTTATCACAATGCACCAGAACCAGTTTCATCACAACACTCCATCCCCCTTGTCATCACAGTGCACAATGAAGGCTGTCATTACAATGCTCCATGATACTTATCATCACAAAGCTCCATGACCCCTGTCATCACAAAGATCCATATCTCCTTTCCTCACAGTGCTCCAGTACCCTTTTCATCACAATGCTCCATGCCATTGTCAGCACAATGCTCCTTGGATCCTGTCATCAATATGCTCCATCCCATTTTCACCACAATACTCCAGATATCCTATCATTACAATGCTCCATGCCCATGTCCACACAATGCTCCATGACCCCTGTCATCAAAATGCTTTATGAACCTTGTTATCACAATGCTCCATGACCCCTGTCATCACAGTGCCCCATAACCCCTGTAATCACAATGCTCCGTGACCCTTTCATCACAATGCTACATGATTCCTGTCATCACATTGTTCCATGGCCTATGTATTCACAATGCTCCATGAACCCTGTAATCACACTGCTCCATTTTCCCTTTCAACACAGTGCTCCATGACCCTTGTCATCACAACGTTCCATGAAAGTTGTCATCGAAAAGCTCCATGACCCCGGTCAGCACAAGGTTCCCTGCCCTTGTCATCACAATGTTCCATGGCTTCTGTCATCACCATGTTCCATGGTCTTTCTCATCACAATGCTCTATGACCCCTGTCATCAAAATGCTTGATGACCATTGTCATCACAATGCTCCAAGGCCCCTGTCATCACAATGCCTCATGGTCTTTGTAATCACAATGCTCAATGACCACTGTCATCACACTGCTCCATGCCGTTGTCATCACAATGCTCCATGGCCCCTGTAATCACAATGCTCCGTGCCCTTGTCATCACAATGCTCCGGAACACTTGTCATCATAATGCTCCATTCCCGTGTCATCACATTGCTCAATGACACTTGTCATCAAAATGTTCCTTGGCCTTTGTCATCACTGTGCTCCATGATACCTTTAATCAAAATTCCTCATGACCACGGTCATCACAATGCAAGATGACCAATGTCATCACAATGCCCCATGACACGTGTCATCGCAATTCACCTTGGGCCTTATCATCTCAATGCTGTATGAAACGTGTCATCAGTAAGTTCGAAGACCCTTGTCATAACAATACTCCATGAACTCTTTTATCTCAATGTTCCATGGCCTTTGTATTCACAATGCTCCATTGTCCCGATAATCGCGTTGCTCCATGAACACTTTCATCACAATGCTCCTTGACCACTGTCACCATAATGCCCCATGACGTCTCTCATCACTGTGCTCCAAGGCCACTCTCATCAAAATGCTCCATGATCTGTGTCAGCACAATATTGCATGACACTTGTCCTCACAATGCTCCATGATCCCTGTCATCACAATGATCCTTGCCAATGTCATCACAATGTTCCTTGTCTCCTGTAATCACAATGCTCCATGCCCTTGTCATCACAATGCTCCAGGTCTGTTGTCATCACCATGCTTCATGCCCGTGTCATCACAATGCTCCATGAATCTTGTCTTCACAATGCTCCATGGCCCATGTCATCACAATGATCCGTGACCACCGTCAACACAATGCCTGATGACCCTTGTCATCAAAATGCTAAATGGCACTTGTCATCACAATGCTCTATGAGGCCTGTCATCACTATTCTCCATGTCACTTGTTATCACAATGCTCCATGGCCCCTGTAATCCCAGTACTCCATGACCCGTTTCATCACAATGCCCAATGCCACCTCTCATCACAATTCTCCATGGCATTTGTCATCACGATGCTCCATGACACGGGTCATCAGAATGCACCATGACTCTTGTCATCACAATGCTCCATGGCCCCTCTCATTACTGTGCTCCATAATAACTTGAATCACATTTCTAGATGACCACTGCCATCACAATGCCCCATGACATTGTCATCACAATTCGCCATGACCATTGTCATCACAATGCTCCATGAACCATGTCATCACAGGGTCCCAGGACACTTGTCATCACAATGATCCATTACCACTTTCATCACAATGCTCCATGACCACTGTCATCTCAATGCTCCATGGCCTTTGTATTCACAATGCTCCATGGCCCCTGTAATCACAGTGCTCCGTAACACCTTTCATCATAATGCTTCATGAACACTGCCATCTCAATGCCTCATGACGCCTGTCATCACAATTCTCCAAGGCCCCTCTCATCACAATGCTCCATGACACTTGTCATCTCATTGCTCCATAACACCTGTCATCACAGTGTTCCCTGCCCATATCATCACAGTGCCCCATGTCCCCTATAATCACAATGCTCAATGTCTTTTTCCTCACAATGCTCCAGAATTTTGTCATCACAATGTTCCATGACCGTGGCATCACAATGCTCTATGGCCCTTGTCATCACAATGCTCCAGAATTGTTGTAATCACAATGTTCCATGAACGTGTCATCACAATGCTACATGACCCTGGTCATCACAGTTCTCCATGACTTTGTCATCACAATGCTCTATGCCACTTTTCATCACAATGCTCAATGACCATTTTAATCACTATGCTCGCTGACCGTTTTCATCACATTCCTCTATTGTCATTACAATTCCCATTGGCCCCTTTCTTCACAATGCTCCATGATGCCTGTCATCACAATGCTCCATGGCATTTTTTATCACAATGCACCAGAACCAGTTTCATCACAACACTCCATCCCCCTTGTCATCACAGTGCACAATGAAAGCTGTCATTACAATGCTCCATGACACTTATCATCACAAAGCTCCATGACCCCTGTCACCACAAAGATCCATGTCTCCTTTCCTCACAGTGCTCCAGTACCCTTTTCATCACAATGCTCCATGCCATTGTCAGCACAATGCTCCTTGGATCCTGTCATCAATATGCTCCATCCCATTTTCATCACAATACTCCAGATATCCTATCATTACAATGCTCCATGCCCATGTCCACACAATGCTCCATGACCCCTGTCATCAAAATGATCCATGACCGTTGTCATCACAATATTGCATGATACATTTCATCCCAATTCTCTGTGACCACTGTCATCACAATGCTCCAGGACAATTTTCATCACAATGCTCCATGCCCCCTGTCATCACAGTGCCCCATAACCCCTGTAATCACAATGCTCCATGACCCTTTCTTCACAATGCTAAATGACACCTGTCATCACATTGTTCCATGGCCTATGTATCCACAATGCTCCATGGACCCTGTAATCACACTGCTCCATGTTCCCTTTCAACACAATGCTCCATGACCCCTGTCATCACAACGTTCCATGAAAGTTGTCATCAAAATGCTCCATGACCCCGGTCAGCACAAGGTTCCCTGCCCTTGTCATCACACTGGTACATGGCCTTGTCATCACAATGTTCCATGGCCTCTCTCATCACCCTGCTCCATGGTCTTTCTCATCACAATGCTCTATGAACCCTGTCATCACAATGCTTGATGACCATTGTCATCACAATGCTCCAAGGCCCCTGTCATCACAATGCCTCATGGTCTTTGTAATCACAATGCTCAATGACCACTGTCATCACACTGCTCCATGCCGTTGTCATCACAATGCTCCATGGCCCCTGTAATCACAATGCTCCATGCCCTTGTCATCACAATGCTCCAGAACACTTGTCATCATAATGCTCCATTCCCGTGTCATCACATTGCTGAATGACACTTGTCATCAAAATGTTCCTTGGCCTTTGTCATCACAGTGCTCCATGATACCTTTAATCAAAATTCTACATGACCACTGTCATCACAATGCAAGATGACCAATGTCATCACAATGCCCCATGACACGTGTCATCACAATTCGCCTTGGCCCTTGTCATCTCAATGCTGTGTGAACCGTGTCATCAGTATGTTCGAAGACCCTTGTCATCACAATGCTCCATGAACTCTGTTATCTCAATGTTCCATGGCCTTTGTATTCACAATGCTCCATTGTCCCGATAATCACGTTGCTCCATGAACACTTTCATCACAATGCTCCTTGACCACTGTCACCAGAATGCCCCATGACCTCTCTCATCACTGTGCTCCAAGGCCACTCTCATCAAAATGCTCCATGATCTCTGTCCGCACAATATTGGATGACACTTGTCCTCACAATGCTCCATGATCTCTGTCATCACAATGATCCCTGCCTATGTCATCACAATGTTCCATGTCTCCTGTAATCACAATGCTCCATGTCCTTGTCATCACAATGCTCCAGGTCTGTTGTCATCACCATGCTTCATGCCCGTGTCATCACAATGTTCCATGAATCTTGTCTTCACAATGCTCCATGGCCCATGTCATCACAATGCTCCGTTACCTCTGTCAACACAATGCCTGATGACCCTTGTCATCAAAATGCTAAATGGCACTTGTCATCACAATGCTCTATGAGGCTTGTCATCACTATTCTCCATGTCACTTGTTATCACAATGCTCCATGGCCCCTGTAATCCCAGTACGCCATAACCCCTTTCATCACAATGCCCAATGCCACCTCTCGGCACAATTCTCCATGGCATTTGTCATCACGATGCTCCATGACACGGGTCATCACAATGAACCATGACACTTGTCATCACAATGCTCCATGGCCCCTCTCATTACTGTGCTCCATAATAACTTGAATCACATTTCTAGATGACCACTGCCATCACAATGCCCCATGAAATTGTCATGACAATTCGCCATGACCATTGTCATCACAATGCTCCATGAACCATGTCATCACAGGGTCCCAGCACACTTGTCATCACAATGATCCATTACCACTTTCATCACAATGCTCCATGACCACTGTCATCTCAATGCTCCATGACCTTTGTATTGACAATGCTCCATGGCCCCTGTAATCACAGTGCTCCATAACACCTTTCATCATAATGCTCCATGACCACTGCCATCTCAATGCCTCATGACGCCTGTCATCACAATTCTCCAAGGCCCCTCTCATCACAATGCTCCATGACACTTGTCATCTCATTGCTCCATAACACCTGTCATCACAGTGTTCCCTGCCCATGGCATCACAGTGCCCCATGTCCCCTATAATCACAAAGCTCCATGTCTTTTTCCTCACAATGCTCCAGAATTTTGTCATCACAGTGTTCCATGACCGTGGCATCACAATGCTCTATGGCCCTTGTCATCACAATGCTCCAGAATTGTTGTAATCACAATGTTCCATGAACGTGTCATCACAATGCTACATGACACTGGTCATCACAGTTCTCCATGACCTTTGTCATCACAATGCTCTATGCCACTTTTCATCACAATGCTCAATGACCACTTTAATCACTATGCTCGCTGACCGTTTTCATCACATTCCTCTATTGTCATTACAATTCCCATTGGCCCCTTTCTTCACAATGCTCCATGATGCCTGTCATCACAATGCTCCATTGCTTTTGTTATCACAATGCTCAAGGACCAGTTTCATCACAATACTCCATCCCCCTTGTCATCACAGTGCACAATGAAAGCTGTCATTACAATGCTCCATGACACTTATCATCACAAAACTCCATGACCCCTGTCATCACAATGATCCATGTCTACTTTCCTCACAGTGCTCCAGTACCATTTTCATCACAATGCTCCATGCCATTGTCAGCACAATGCTCTTTGGACGCTGTCATCAATATGCTCCATCCAATTTTCATCACAATACTCCAGATATCCTATCATTACAATGCTCCATGCCCGTGTCCACACAATGCTCCATGACCCCTGTCATCAAAATGCTTTATGAACCTTGTTATCACAATGCTCCATGACCCCTGTCATCAAAATGATCCATGACCGTTGTCATCACAATACTGCATGATACATTTCATCCCAATTCTCTGTGACCGCTGTCATCACAATGCTCCAGGACAATTTTCATCACAATGCTCCATGCCCCCAGTCATCACAGTGCCCCATAACCCCTGTAATCACAATGCTCCATGACCCTATCATCACAATGCTACATGACCCCTGTCATCACATTGTTCCATGGCCTATGTATTCACAATGCTCCATGGACCCTGTAATCACACTGCTCCATGTTCCCTTTCAACACAATGCTCCATGACCCCTGTCATCACAACGTTCCATGAAAGTTGTCATCAAAATGCTCCATGACCCCGGTCAGCACAAGGTTCCCTGCCCTTGTCATCACAATGGTACATGGCCTTGTCATCACAATGTTCCATGGCATCTGTCATCACCATGCTCCATTGTCTTTCTCATCACAATGCTCTATGACCCCTGTCATCACAATGCTTTATGACCATTGTCATCACAATACTCCAAGGCCCCTGTCATCACAATGCCTCATGGTCTTTGTAATCACAATGCTCAATGACCCGTGTCAGCACACTGCTCCATGCCGTTGTCATCACAATGCTCCATGGCCCCTGTAATCACAATGCTCCAGGCCATTGTCATCACAATGCTCCAGAACACTTGTCATCATAATGCTCCATTCCCGTGTCATCACATTGCTCAATGACACTTGTCATCAAAATGTTCCTTGGCCTTTGTCATCACAGTGCTCCATGATACCTTTAATCAAAATTCTAAATGACCACTGTCATCACAATGCAAGATGACAAATGTCATCACAATGCCCCATGACACGTGTCATCACAATTCGCCTTGACCCTTGTCATCTTAATGCAGTATGAAACGTGTCATCAGTAGGTTCCAAGACCCTTGTCATCACAATGCTCCATGAACTCTGTTATCTCAATGTTCCATGGCCTTTGTATTCACAATGCTCCATTGTCCCGATAATCGCGTTGCTCCATGAACACTTTCATCACAATGCTCCTTGACCACTGTCACCATAATGCCCCATGACGTCTCTCATCACTGTGCTCCAAGGCCACTCTCATCAAAATGCTCCATGATCTGAGTCAGCACAATATTGCATGACACTTGTCCTCACAATGCTCCATGATCCCTGTCATCACAATGATCCTTGCCAATGTCATCACAATGTTCCTTGTCTCCTGTAATCACAATGCTCCATGCCCTTGTCATCACAATGCTCCAGGTCTGTTGTCATCACCATGCTTCATGCCCGTGTCATCACAATGCTCCATGAATCTTGTCTTCACAATGCTCCATGGCCCATGTCATCACAATGCTCCATGACCCCTGTGATCACAATGCTCTATGGCCTTTGTCATCACAATGACACGTGACCCCCGTCAACACAATGCCTGATGAACCCTGACATCAAAATGCTAAATGGCACATGTCATCACAATGCTATATGAAGCCTGTCATCACTATTCACCATGTCACTTGTTTTCACAATGCTTCATGCTCCCTGTGATCCCAGTACTCCATGACCCCTTTCATCACAATGCCCAATGCCACCTCTCATCACAATTCTCCATGGCATTTGTCATCACGATGCTCCATGACATGGGTCATCACAATGCACCATGACACTTGTCATCACAATGCTCCATGGCCCCTCTCATTACTGTGCTCCATAATAATTTGAATGACATTTCTAGATGACCAGTGCCATCACAATGCCCCATGACATTGTCATCACAATTCGCCATGACCATTGTCATCACAATGCTCCATGAACCATGTCATCACAGGGTCCCAGGACACTTGTCATCACAATGATCCATTACCACTTTCATCACAATGCTCCATGACCACTGTCATCTCAATGCTCCATGGCCTTTGTATTCACAATGCTCCATGGCCCCTGTAATCACAGTGCTCCATAACACCTTTCATCATAATGCTCCATGAACACTGCCATCTCAATGCCTCATGACGCCTGTCATCACAATTCTCCAAGGCCCCTCTCATCACAATGCTCCATGACACTTGTCATCACATTGCTCCATAACAGCTGTTATCACAGTGTTCCCTGCCCATGTCATCACAATGCCCCATGTCCCCTATAATCACAGTGCTCCATGCCTTTTTCCTCACAATGCTCCAGAATTCTTGTCATCACAATGTTCCATGACCGTGGCATCACAATGCTCCATGGCCCTTGTCATCACAATGCTCCAGAATTCTTGTCATCACAATGTTCCATGAACGTGTCATCACAATGCTATATGACCCTGGTCATCACAGTTCTCCATGACCTTTGTCATCACAATGCTCTATGCCACTTTTCATCACAATTCTCAATGACCACTTTAATCACTATGCTCGCTGACCATTTTAATCACATTTCTGTATTGTCATTACAATTCCCCATCGCCCCTTTCTTCACAATGCTCCATGATGCCTGTCATCACAATGCTCCATGGCTTTTTTTATCACAATGCTCCATGACCAGTTTCATCACAATACTCCATCCCCCTTGTCATCACAGTGCACAATGAAAGCTGTCATTACAATGCTCCATGACACTTGTCATCACAATGCTCCATGGCCTTGATCATCACAATGCTCCCAGGCACTTTTCATCACGATGTTCCATGAAAACTTTCATCACATTGCTCCATGACCATTGTCATCACAATAGTCCATAGCCTTGTCAACACAATGCTGCATAATCCCTGTCATCACAATTCTCCATGACTGCTGTCATCACAATAATCCAGGACAATTTTCATAAAAATGCATCATGCCCCCAGTCATCACAGTGCTCCATGATACCTTTCATCACAATTCCTAGATGATCAATGTCATCACAATGCTCCATGGCCCCTGTTATCATATTGCTCCATGATCTCTTTCATCACAATGCTCCATGACCACTGTCATCACCATACCTCAAGACGCCTGTCATCTCAATGCTCCATGGCCCCTTTCATCACAATGTTCCATGAACCCACTCATCACAATGTTCCCTGCGCTTTTCATCACAATGCTCCATGGGCCGTGTCAACACAATGCTCCATGCCCTTGTCATCAAAATGCTCCAGAACTCTTGTCATCATAATGTTCCATGCCAATGTCATCAAAATGTCCCATGACACTTGTCATCACAATGCTCAATGACCACTGTCATCACAATGCTCCATGCCGTTGTCATCACAATGCTCCATGGCCCCTGTAATCACAATGCTCCATGCCCTTGTCATCACAATGCTCCAGAACACTTGTCATCATAATGCTCCATTCCCGTGTCATCACATTGCTGAATGACACTTGTCATCAAAATGTTCCATGGCCCCTTTCATCACAGTGCTCCATGATACCTTTAATCAAAATTCTACATGACCACTGTCATCACAATGGAAGATGACCAATGTCTTCACAATGCCCCATGACACCTGTCATCACAATTCGCTATGACCCTTGTCATCACAATACTCGATGAACCCTGTCATCACAGTGTTCCAGGACACATGTCATCACAATGATCCATGACTATTTTCATCACAATGCTCCAATACACCTGTCATCACAATGCTCCATGGCCCCTGTTATCATATTGCTCCATGATCTCTTTCATCACAATGCTCCATGACCACTGTCATCACCATACCTCAAGACGCCTGTCATCTCAATGCTCCATGGCCCCTTTCATCACAATGTTCCATGAACCCACTCATCACAATGTTCCCTGCGCTTTTCATCACAATGCTCCATGGGCCGTGTCATCACAATGCTCCATGCCCTTGTCATCAAAATGCTCCAGAACACTTGTCATCATAATGCTCCATGACAATGTCATCAAAATGTCCCATGACACTTGTCATCACAATGCTCCATGGCCTTTGGCATCCCAATGTTCCATGGCCCCTGTCATCACAGTGCTCCATGATACCTTTAATCAAAATTCTACATTAGCACTCTCATCACAATGCAAGATGACCAATGTCATCACAATGCCTCATGACACGTGTCATCACAATTCGCCTTGGCCCTTGTCATCTCAAAGCTGTATGAAACGTGTCATCAGTAAGTTCGAAGACCCTTGTCATCACAATGCTCCATGAACTCTGTTATCTCAATGTTCCATGGCCTTTGTATTCACAATGCTCCATTGTCCCGATAATCACGTTGCTCCATGAACACTTTCATCACAATGCTCCTTGACCACTGTCACCAGAATGCCCCATGACGTCTCTCATCACAGTGCTCCAAGGCCACTCTCATCAAAATGCTCCATGATCTGTGTCAGCACAATATTGCATGACACTTGTCCTCACAATGCTCCATGATCCCTGTGATCACAATGATCCTTGCCAATGTCATCACAATGTTCCATGTCTCCTGTAATCACACTGCTCCATGGCCCATGTCATCACAATGCTCCGTGACCCCCGTCAACACAATGCCTGATGACCCCTGTCATCAAAATGCTAAATGGCACTTGTCATCACAATGCTCTATGAGGCCTGTCATCACTATTCTCTATGTCACTTGTTATCACAATGCTCCATGGCCCCTGTAATCCCAGTACTCCATGACCCCTTTCATCACAATGCCCAATGCCACCTCTCATCACAATTCTCCATGGTATTTGTCATCACGATGCTCCATGACACGGGTCATCACAATGCACAATGACACTTGTCATCACAATGCTCCATGGCCCCTCTCATTACTGTGCTCCATAATAACTTGAATCACATTTCTAGATGACCACTGCCATCACAATGCCCCATGACATTGTCATCACAATTGGCCATGACCATTGTCATCACAATGCTCCATGAACCATGTCACCACAGGGTCCCAGGACACTTGTCATAACAATGATCCATTACCACTTTCATCACAATGCTCCATGACCACTGTCATCTCAATGCTCCATGGCCTTTTTATTCACAATGCTCCATGGCCCCTGTAATCACAGTGCTCCATAACACCTTTCATCATAATGCTCCATGAAAATTGCCATCTCAATGCCTCATGACGCCTGTCACCACAATTCTCCAAGGCTCCTCTCATCACAATGCTCCATGACACTTGTCATCACATTGCTCCATAACACCTGTCATCACAGTGTTCCCTGCCCATGTCATCACAATGCTCCATGTCCCCTATAATCACTATGCTCCATGTCTTTTTCCGCACAATGCTCCAGAATTTTGTCATCACAATGCTCCATGACCGTGGCATCACAATGCTCTATGGCCCTTATAATCACAATGCTCCAGAATTGTTGTCATCACAATGTTCCATGAACGTTTCATCACAATGCTACATGACCCTGGTCATCACAGTTCTCCATGACCTTTGTTATCACAATGCTCTATGCCACTTTTCATCACAATGCTCAATGACCACTTTAATCACTATGCTCGCTGACCGTTTTCATCACATTCCTCTATTGTCATTACAATTCCCATTGTTCCCTTTCTTCACAATGCTCCGTGATGCCTGTCATCACAATGCTCCATGGCTTTTGTTATCACAAGGCTCCAGGACCAGTTTCATCACAATACTCCATCCCCCTTGTCATCACAGTGCACAATGAAAGCTTTCATTACAATGCTCCATGACACTTATCATCACAAAGCTCCATGACCCCTGTCATCACAATGATCCATGTCTCCTTTCCTCACAGTGCTCCAGTACCCTTTTCATCACAATACTCCATGCCATTGTCAGCACAATGCTCCTTGGATTCTGTCATCAATATGCTCCATCCCATTTTCATCACAATACTCCAGATATCCTATCATTACAATGCTCCATGCCCATGTCCACACAATGGTCCATGACCCCTGTCATCAAAATGCTTTATGAACCTTGTTATCACAATGTTCCATGACCCCTGTCATCAAAATGATCCATGACCGTTGTCATCACAATACTGCATGATACATTTCATCCCTAATCTCTGTGACCGCTGTCATCACAATGCTCCAGGACAATTTTCATCACAATGCTCCATGCCCCCTGTCATCACAGTGCCCCATAACCCCTGTAATCACAATGCTCCATTACCCTTTCATCACAATGCTCCATGACCCCTGTCATCACATTGTTCCATGGCCTATGTATTCACAATGCTCCATGGACCCTGTAATCACACTGCTCCATGTTCCCTTTCAACACAATGCTCCATGACCCCTGTCATCACAACGTTCCATGAAAGTTGTCATCAAAATGCTCCATGACCCCGGTCAGCACAAGGTTCCCTGCCCTTGTCATCACACTGGTACATGGCCTTGTCATCACAATGTTCCATGGCCTCTGTCTTCACCATGCTCCATGGTCTTTCTCATCACAATACTCTATGACCCCTGTCATCACAATGCTTTATGACCATTGTCATCACAATGCTCCAAGGCCCCTGTCATCACAATGCCTCATGGTCTTTGTAATCACAAGGATCAATGACCCCTGTCATCACACTGCTCCATGCCGTTGTCATCACAATGCTCCATGGCCCCTGTACTCACAATGCTCCAGGCCCTTGTCATCACAATGCTCCAGAACACTTCTTATCATAATGCTCCATTCCCGTGTCATCACATTGCTCAATGACACTTGTCATCAAAATGTTCCTTTGCCTTTGTCATCACAGTGCTCCATGATACCTTTCATCAAAATTCTACATGACCACTGTCATCACAATGCAAGATGACCAATGTCATCACAATGCCTCATGACACGTGTCATCACAATTCGCCTTGGCCCTTGTCATCTCAAAGCTGTATGAAACGTGTCATCAGTAAGTTCGAAGACCCTTCTCATCACAATGCTCCGTGAACACTGTTATCTCAATGTTCCATGGCCTTTGTATTCACAATGCTCCATTGTCCCGATAATCGCGTTGCTCCATGAACACTTTCATCACAATGCTCCTTGACCACTGTCACCATAATGCCCCATGACGTCTCTCATCACTGTGCTCCAAGGCCACTCTCATCAAAATGCTCCATGATCTGTGTCAGCACAATATTGCATGACACTTGTCCTCACAATGCTCCATGATCCCTGTCTTCACAATGATCCTTGCCAATGTCATCACAATGTTCCATGTCTCCTGTAATCACAATGCTCCATGCCCTTGTCATCACAATGCTCCAGGTCTGCTGTCATCACCATGCTTCATGCCCGTGTCATCACAATGCTCCATGAATCTTCTCTTCACACTGCTCTATGGCCCATGTCATCACAATGCTCCGGGACCCCCGTCAACACAATGCCTGATGACCCCTGTCATCAAAATGCTAAATGGCACTTGTCATCACAATGCTCTATGAGGCCTGTCATCACTATTCTCTATGTCACTTGTTATCACAATGCTCCATGACCCCTGTAATCCCAGTACTCCATGACCCCTTTCATCACAATGCCCAATGCCACCTCTCATCACAATTCTCCATGGTATTTGTCATCACGATGCTCCATGACACGGGTCATCACAATGCACAATGACACTTGTCATCACAATGCTCCATGGCCCCTCTCATTACTGTGCTCCATAATAACTTGAATCACATTTCTAGATGACCACTGCCATCACAATGCCCCATGACATTGTCATCACAATTGGCCATGACCATTGTCATCACAATGCTCCATGAACCATGTCACCACAGGGTCCCAGGACACTTGTCATCACAATGATCCATTACCACTTTCATCACAATGCTCCATGACCACTGTCATCTCAATGCTCCATGGCCTTTTTATTCACAATGCTCCATGGCCCCTGTAATCACAGTGCTCCATAACACCTTTCATCATAATGCTCCATGGAAATTGCCATCTCAATGCCTCATGACGCCTGTCATCACAATTCTCCAAGGCTCCTCTCATCACAATGCTCCATGACACTTGTCATCACATTGCTCCATAACACCTGTCATCACAGTGTTCCCTGCCCATGTCATCACAATGCTCCATGTCCCCTATAATCACAATGCTCCATGTCTTTTTCCTCACAATGCTCCAGAATTTTGTCATCACAATGCTCCATGACCATGGCATCACAATGCTCTATGGCCCTTATAATCACAATGCTCCAGAATTGTTGTCATCACAATGTTCCATGAACGTGTCATCACAATGCTACATGACCCTGGCCATCACAGTTCTCCATGAACTTTGTCATCACAATGCTCAATGCCACTTTTCATCACAATGCTCAATGACCACTTTAATCACTATGCTTGCTGACCGTTTTCATCACATTCCTCTATTGTCATTACAATTCCCATTGTCCCCTTTCTTCACAATGCTCCATGATGCCTGTCATCACAATGCTCCATGGCTTTTGTTATCACAAGGCTCCAGGACCAGTTTCATCACAATACTCCATCCCCCTTGTCATCACAGTGCACAATGAAAGCTTTCATTACAATGCTCCATGACACTTATCATCACAAAGCTTCATGACCCCTCTCATCACAATGATCCATGACTCCTTTCCTCACAGGGCTCCAGTACCCTTTTCATCACAATGCTCCATGGCCCCTGTAATCACAATGCTCCAGGCCCTTGTCATCACAATGCTCCAGAACACTTGTCATCATAATGCTCCATTCCCGTGTCATCACATTGCTGAATGACACTTGTCATCAAAATGTTCCTTGGCCTTTGTCATCCCAGTGCTCCATGATACCTTTAATCAAAATTCTACATGACCACTGTCATCACAATGCAAGATGACCAATGTCATCACAATGCCCCATGACACGTGTCATCACAATTCGCCTTGGCCCTTGTCATCTCAATGCTGTGTGAACCATGTCATCAGTATGTTCGAAGACCCTTGTCATCACAATGCTCCATGAACTCTGTTATCTCAATGTTCCATGGCCTTTGTATTCACAATGCTCCATTGTCCAATAATCGCGTTGCTCCATGAACACTTTCATCACAATGCTCCTTGACCACTGTCACCATAATGCCCCATGACGTCTCTCATCACTTTGCTCCAAGGCCACTCTCATCAAAATGCTCCATGATCTGTGTCAGCAAAATATTGGATGACACTTGTCCTCACAATGCTCCATGATTCCTGTCATCACAATGATCCTTGCCAATGTCATCACAATGTTCCTTGTCTCCTGTAATCACAATGCTCCATGTCTTTTTCCTCACAATGCTCCAGAATTTTGTCATCACAATGCTCCATGACCGTGGCATCACAACGCTCTATGGCCCTTATAATCACAATGCTCCAGAATTGTTGTCATCACAATGTTCCATGAACGTGTCATCACAATACTACATGACCCTGGTCATCACAGTTCTCCATGACCTTTGTCATCACAATGCTCTATGCCACTTTTCATCACAATGCTCAATGACCACTTTAATCACTATGCTCGCTGACCGTTTTCATCACATTCCTCTATTGTCATTACAATTCCCATTGGCCCCTTTCTTCACAATGCTCTATGAGGCCTGTCATCACAATGCTCCATGGCGTTTGTTATCACAATGCTCCAGGACCAGTTTCATCACAATACTCCATCCCCCTTGTTATCACAGTGCACAATGAAAGCTTTCATTACAATGCACCATGACACTTATCATCACAAAGCTCCATGACCCCTGTCATCACAATGATCCATGACTCCTTTCCTCACAGGGCTCCAGTACCCCTTTCATCACAATGCTCCATGCCATTGTCAGCACAATGCTCCTTGGACACTGTCATCAAAATGCTCCATCCCCTTTTCATCACAATGCTCCAGATATCCTATCATTACAATGCTCCATGCCCGTGTCAACACAATGCTTCATGACCCCTGTCATCAAAATGCTTTATGAACATTCTTATCACAATGTTCCATGACCCCTGTCATCAAAATGATCCATGACCGTTGTCATCACAATGCTGCATGATACCTTTCATCCCAATCCTCTGTGACTGCTGTCATCATAAAGCTCCAGGACAATTTTCATCACAATGCTCCATGCCCCCTGTCATCACAGTGCCCCATAAGCCCTGTAATCCCAATGCTCCATGACCCTGTCATCACAATGCTACATGACCCCTGTCATCACATTGTTCCATGGCCTATGTATTCACAATGCTCCATGGATCCTGTAATCACACTGCTCCATGTTCCTTTTCAACACAATGCTCCATGACCCCTGTCATCACAACGTTCCAAGAAAGTCGTCAAAAAATGCTCCATGACCCCGGTCACCACAAGGTTCCCTGCCCTTGTCATCACAATGGTACATGGCCTTGTCATCACAATGTTCCATGGCCTCTGTCATCACCATGCTCCATGGTCTTTCTCATCACAATGCTCTCTGACCCCTGTCATCACAATGCTTGATGACCATTGTCATCACAATGCTCCAAGGTCCCTGTCATCACAATGCCTCATGGTCTTTGTAATCACAATGCTCAATGACCACTGTCATCACAATGCTCCATGCCGTTGTCATCACAATGCTCCATGGCCCCTGTAATCACAATACTCCATGCGCTTGTCATCACAATGCTCCAGAACATTTGTCATCATAATGCTCCATTCCTGTGTCATCACATTGCTCAATGACACTTGTCATCAAAATGTTCCTTGGTCTTTCTCATCACAATGCTCCATGATCCCTGTCATCACAATGATCCCTGCCAATGTCATCAAAATGCTCCATGTCTCCTGTAATCACAATGCTCCTTGCCCTTGTCATCACAATGCTCCAGTTCTGTTGTCATCACCATGCTTCATGCCAGTGTCATCACAATGCTCCATGAATCTTGTCTTCACAATGCTCCATGGCCCATGTCATCACAATGCTCCATGACCCCTGTGATCACAATGCTCTATGGCCTTTGTCATCACAATGACACGTGACCCCCGTCAAAACAATGCCTGATGAACCTTGACATCACAATGCTAAATGGCACTTGTCATCACAATGCTATATGAAGCCTGTCATCACTATTCACCATGTCACTTGTTTGCACAATGCTCCATGCCCCCTGTAATCCCAGTACTCCATGCACCCTTTCATCACAATGCCCAATGCCACCTCTCATCACAATTCTCCATGGCATTTGTCATCACGATGCTCCATGACACCTGTCATCACAATGCTCCATGACACTTGTCATCACAATGCTCCATGGCCCCTCTCATTACTGTGCTCCATAATAACTTGAATCACATTTCTAGATGACCAGTGCCATCACAATGCCCCATGACATTGTCATCACAATTCGCCATGACCATTGTCATCACAATGCTCCATGAACCATGTCATCACAGGGTCCCAGGACACTTGTCATCACAATGATCCATTACCACTTTCATCACAATGCTCCATGACCACTGTCATCTCAATGCCCCATGGCCTTTGTCTTCACAATGCTCCATGGCCCCTGTAATCACAGTGCTCCATAACACCTTTCATCATAATGCTCCATGACCACTGCCATCTCAATGCCTCATGACGCCTGTCATCACAATTCTCCAAAGCCCCTCTCATCACAATGCTCCATGACACTTGTCATCACATTGCTCCATAACAACTGTCATCACAGTGTTCCCTGCCCATGTCATCACAATGCTCCATGTCCCCTATAATCACAATGCTCCAAGCCTTTTTCCTCACAATGCTCCAGAATTTTGTCATCACAATGTTCCATGACCGTGGCATCACAATGCTCCACGGCCCTTGTCATCACAATGCTCCAGAATTCTTGTCATCACAATGTTCCATGGACGTGTCATCACAAAGCTACATGACCCTGGTCATCACAGTTCTCCATGACCTTTGTCATCACAATGCTCTATGTCACTATTCATCACAATTCTCAATGACCACTTTAATCACTATGCTCGCTGACCATTTTCATCACATTTCTCTATTGTCATTACAATTCCCCTTGGCCCCTTTCTTCACAATGCTCCATGATGCCTGTCATCACAATGCTCCATGGCTTTTGTTATCACAATGCGCCAGGACCAGTTTCATCACAATACTCCATCCCCCTTGTCATCACAGTGCATAATGAAAGCTTTCATTACAATGCCGCATGACACTTGTCCTCACAATGCTCCATGGCCTTTATCGTCACAATGCTCCCAGGCACTTTTCGTCACGATGTTCCATGAAAACTTTCATCACATTGCTCCATGACCATTGTCATCACAATAGTCCATAGCCTTGTCAACACAATGCTGCATAATCCCTGTCATCACAATTCTCCATGACTGCTGTCATCACAATAACCCAGGACAATTTTCATAAAAATGTTTCATGCCCCCAGTCATCACAGTGCTCCATGAAACCTTTCATCACAATTCCTAGATGATCAATGTCATCACAATGCCCAATGACACCTGTCATCACAATTCGCTATGACCCTTGTCATCACAATACTCGATGAACCGTGTCATCACAGTGTTCCAGGACACATGTCATCACAATGATCCATTACTATTTTCATCACAATGCTCCAATACACCTGTCATCACAGAGCTCAATGGCCTATGTTATCATATTGCTCCATGATCTCTTTCATCACAATGCTCCATGACCACTCTCATCACCATACCTCAAGACGCCTGTCATCTCAATGCTCTATGGCTCTTTTCATCACAATGCCCCATGGGCCCTGTGATCACAATGCTCCATGCCCTTGTCATCAAAGTGCTCCAGAACTCTTGTCATCATAATGCTCCATGCCAATGTCATCAAAATGTCCCATAACACTTGTCATCACAATGCTCCATGGCTTATGCCATCACAATTTTCCTTGGCCCCTGACATCACAATGCTCCATGCCCTTTTCATCTAAATGCTCCAGAACTCTGGTCATCATAATGCTCCATGCCAATGTCATCAAAATGCCCCATGACACTTGTCATCACAATGCTCCATGGCCTTTGTCATCACAATGTTCCATGGCCCCTGTCATCACAGTGCTCCATTATACCTTTCATCACAATTCTAGATGACCACTGTCATCACCATTCCCCATGACAGATGTCATAACAATTCGCCATGGTCCTTGTCATCACAATGCTCCATGAACCTTGTCATCACAAGGTTCCAGGACTCTTTTCATCACAATGATCCATGATCACTTTCATCACAATGCTCCATGAAACCTGTCACCTCAATGCTCCATAGCCTTTGTATTCACAATGCTCCATGGCCCCTGTAATCACAGTGCTCCATGACCCCTTTCACCACAATGATCCAAGACCGTTGTCATTTCAATGCCCCATGACGCCTGCCACCACAAATCTCCAAGGCCTCCCTTACCAAAAAGCTCCATGATCCCTGTCAGTACAATGTTCGATGACACTTTTCATCACAATGCTCCATGACCCCTGTCATCACAAAGTTCTCTGCCCATATCATCACAATGCTCCTTGTCACCTTTCCTCACAATGCTCCATGACCTTTCATCACAATGCTCCATAATTCTTGTCATCACAATGTTCCTTGACCGTGTCATCACAATGCTCCATGACCCTTGTCATCACAAATCTCCATGACCCCTGTCATCACAATGATCCATGATTCCTTTCCTCACAGTGCTCCAGTACCCTTTTCATCACAATGCTCCATGCCATTGTCAGCACAATGCTCCTTGGACCCTGTCATCAAAATGCTCCATCCCCTTTTCATCACAATGCTCCAGATATCCTATCATTACAATGCTCCATGCCCGTGTCAACACAATGCTTCATGACCCCTGTCATCAAAATGCTTTATGAACATTCTTATCACAATGTTCCATGACCCCTGTCATCAAAATGAACCATGACCGTTGTCATCACAATGCTGCATGATACCTTTCATCCCAATCCTCTGTGACTGCTGTCATCATAATGCTCCAGGACAATTTTCATCACAATGCTCCATGCCCCCAGTCATCACAGTGCCCCATAAGCCCTGTAATCCCAATGCTCCATGACCCTGTCATCACAATGCTACATGACCCCTGTCATCACATTGTTCCATGGCCTATGTATTCACAATGTTCCATGGACCCTGTAATCACACTGCTCCATGTTCCTTTTCAACACAATGCTCCATGACCCCTGTCATCACAATGTTCCATGAAAGTTTTCATCAAAATGCTCCATGACCCCGGTCACCACAAGGTTCCCTGCCCTTGTCATCACAATGTTCCATGGCCTTGTCATCACAATGTTCCATGGCCTCTGTCATCACCATGCTCCATGGTCTTTCTCATCACAATGCTCTATGATCCCTGTCATCGCAATGCTTGATGACCATTGTCATCACAATGCTCCAAGGTCCCTGTCATCACAGTGCCTCATGGTCTTTGTAATCACAATGCTCAATGACCACTGTCATCACAATGCTCCATGCCGTTGTCATCACAATGCTCCATGGCCCCTGTAATCACAATGCTCCATGCGCTTGTCATCACAATGCTCCAGAACCTTTGTCATCATAATGCTCCATTCCCGTGTCATCACATTGCTCAATGACACTTGTCATCAAAATGTTCCTTGGTCTTTGTCATCACAATGCTCCATGATCCCAGTCATCACAATGATCCCTGCCAATGTCATCACAATGCTCCATGTCTCCTGTAATCACAATGCTCCATGCCCTTGTCATCACAATGCTCCAGTTCTGTTGTCATCACCATGCTTCATGCCAGTGTCATCACAATGCTCCATGAAACTTGTCTTCACAATGCTCCATGGCCCATGTCATCACAATGCTCCATGACCCCTGTGATCACAATGATCTATGGCCTTTGTCATCACGATGACACGTGACCCCCGTCAACACAATGCCTGATGAACCCTGACATCACAATGCTAAATGGCACCTGTCATCACAATGCTATATGAAGCCTGTCATCACTATTCACCATGTCACTTGTTTTCACAATGCTCCATTCCCCCTGTAATCCCAGTACTCCATGACCCCTTTCATCACAATGCCCAATGCCACCTCTCATCACAATTCTCCATGGCATTTGTCATCACGATGCTCCATGACACCTGTCATCACATTGCTCCATGACACTTGTCATCACAATGCTCCATGGCCCCTCTCATTACTGTGCTCCATAATAACTTGAATCACCTTTCTAGATGACCAGTGCCATCACAATGCCCCATGATATTGTCATCACAATTCGCCATGACCATTGTCATCACAATGCTCCATGAACCATGTCATCACAGGGTCCCAGGACACTTGTCATCACAATGATCCATTACCACTTTCATCACAATGCTCCATGACCACTGTCATCTCAATGCCCCATGGCCTTTGTCTTCACAATGCTCCATGGCCCCTGTAATCACAGTGCTCCATAACACCTTTCATCATAATGCTCCATGACCACTGCCATCTCAATGCCTCATGACGCCTGTCATCACAATTCTCCAAAGCCCCTCTCATCACAATGCTCCATGACACTTGTCATCACATTGCTCCATAACAACTGTCATCACAGTGTTCCCTGCCCATGTCATCACAATGCTCCATGTCCCCTATAATCACAATGCTCCAAGCCTTTTTCCTCACAATGCTCCAGAATTTTGTCATCACAATGTTCCATGACCGTGGCATCACAAAGCTACATGACCCTGGTCATCACAGTTCTCCATGACCTTTGTCATCACAATGCTCTATGTCACTATTCATCACAATTCTCAATGACCACTTTAATCACTATGCTCGCTGACCATTTTCATCACATTTCTCTATTGTCATTACAATTCCCCTTGGCCCCTTTCTTCACAATGCTCCATGATGCCTGTCATCACAATGCTCCATGGCTTTTGTTATCACAATGCGCCAGGACCAGTTTCATCACAATACTCCATCCCCCTTGTCATCACAGTGCATAATGAAAGCTTTCATTACAATGCTCCATGACACTTGTCCTCACAATGCTCCATGGCCTTTATCGTCACAATGCTCCCAGGCACTTTTCGTCACGATGTTCCATGAAAACTTTCATCACATTGCTCCATGACCATTGTCATCACAATAGTCCATAGCCTTGTCAACACAATGCTGCATAATCCCTGTCATCACAATTCTCCATGACTGCTGTCATCACAATAACCCAGGACAATTTTCTTAAAAATGTTTCATGCCCCCAGTCATCACAGTGCTCCATGAAACCTTTCATCACAATTCCTAGATGATCAATGTCATCACAATGCCCAATGACACCTGTCATCACAATTCGCTATGACCCTTGTCATCACAATACTCGATGAACCGTGTCATCACAGTGTTCCAGGACACATGTCATCACAATGATCCATTACTATTTTCATCACAATGCTCAAATACACCTGTCATCACAGTGCTCCATGGCCTATGTTATCATATTGCTCCATGATCTCTTTCATCACAATGCTCCATGACCACTCTCATCACCATACCTCAAGACGCCTGTCATCTCAATGCTCTATGGCTCTTTTCATCACAATGCCCCATGGGCCCTGTGATCACAATGCTCCATGCCCTTGTCATCAAAGTGCTCCAGAACTCTTGTCATCATAATGCTCCATGCCAATGTCATCAAAATGTCCCATAACACTTGTCATCACAATGCTCCATGGCTTATGCCATCACAATTTTCCATGGCCCCTGTCATCACAATGCTCCATGCCCTTTTCATCTAAATGCTCCAGAACTCTGGTCATCATAATGCTCCATGCCAATGTCATCAAAATGCCCCATGACACTTGTCATCACAATGCTCCATGGCCTTTGTCATCACAATGTTCCATTGCCCCTGTCATCACAGTGCTCCATTATACCTTTCATCACAATTCTAGATGACCACTGTCATCACCATTCCCCATGACAGATGTCATAACAATTCGCCATGGTCCTTGTCATCACAATGCTCCATGAACCTTGTCATCACAAGGTTCCAGGACTCTTTTCATCACAATGATCCATGATCACTTTCATCACAATGCTCCATGAAACCTGTCACCTCAATGCTCCATAGCCTTTGTATTCACAATGCTCCATGGCCCCTGTAATCACAGTGCTCCATGACCCCTTTCACCACAATGATCCAAGACCGCTGTCATTTCAATGCCCCATGACGCCTGCCACCACAAATCTCCAAGGCCTCCCCTACCAAAAAGCTCCATGATCCCTGTCAGTACAATGTTCGATGACACTTTTCATCACAATGCTCCATGACCCCTGTCATCACAAAGTTCTCTGCCCATATCATAACAATGCTCCTTGTCACCTTTCCTCACAATGCTCCATGACCTTTCATCACAATGCTCCATAATTCTTGTCATCGCAATGTTCCTTGACCGTGTCATCACAATGCTCCATGACCCTTGTCATCACAAATCTCCATGACCCCTGTCAAAACAATGATCCATGATTCCTTTCCTCACAGTGCTCCAGTACCCTTTTCATCACAATGTTCCATGCCATTGTCAGCACAATGCTCCTTGGACCCTGTCATCAAAATGCTCCATCCCCTTTTCATCACAATGCTCCAGATATCCTATCATTACAATGCTCCATGCCCGTGTCAACACAATGCTTCATGACCCCTGTCATCAAAATGCTTTATGAACATTCTTATCACAATGTTCCATGACCCCTGTCATCAAAATGATCCATGACCGTTGTCATCACAATGCTGCATGATACCTTTCATCCCAATCCTCTGTGACTGCTGTCATCATAATGCTCCAGGACAATTTTCATCACAATGCTCCATGCCCCCAGTCATCACAGTGCCCCATAAGCCCTGTAATCCCAATGCTCCATGACCCTGTCATAACAATGCTACATGACCCCTGTCATCACATTGTTCCATGGCCTATGTATTCACAATGTTCCATGGACCCTGTAATCACACTGCTCCATGTTCCTTTTCAACACAATGCTCCATGACCCCTGTCATCACAATGTTCCATGAAAGTTGTCATCAAAATGCTCCATGACCCCGGTCACCACAAGGTTCCCTGCCCTTGTCATCACAATGTTCCATGGCCTTGTCATCACAATGTTCCATGGCCTCTGTCATCAGCATGCTCCATGGTCTTTCTCATCACAATGCTCTCTGACCCCTGTCATCACAATGCTTGATGACCATTGTCATCACAATGCTCCAAGGTCCCTGTCATCACAGTGCCTCATGGTCTTTGTAATCACAATGCTCAATGACCACTGTCATCACAATGCTCCATGCCGTTGTCATCACAATGCTCCATGGCCCCTGTAATCACAATGCTCCATGCGCTTGTCATCACAATGCTCCAGAACCTTTGTCATCATAATGCTCCATTCTCGTGTCATCACATTGCTCAATGACACTTGTCATCAAAATGTTCCTTGGTCTTTGTCATCACAATGCTCCATGATCCCAGTCATCACAATGATCCCTGCCAATGTCATCACAATGCTCCATGTCTCCTGTAATCACAATGCTCCATGCCCTTGTCATCACAATGCTCCAGTTCTGTTGTCATCACCATGCTTCATGCCAGTGTCATCACAATGCTCCATGAAACTTGTCTTCACAATGCTCCATGGCCCATGTCATCACAATGCTCCATGACCCCTGTGATCACAATGATCTATGGCCTTTGTCATCACAATGACACGTGACCCGCGTCAACACAATGCCTGATGAACCCTGACATCACAATGCTAAATGGCACCTGTCATCACAATGCTATATGAAGCCTGTCATCACTATTCACCATGTCACTTGTTTTCACAATGCTCCATTCCCCCTGTAATCCCAGTACTCCATGACCCCTTTCATCACAATGCCCAATGCCACCTCTCATCACAATTCTCCATGGCATTTGTCATCACGATGCTCCATGACACCTGTCATCACATTGCTCCATGACAGTTGTCATCACAATGCTCCATGGCCCCTCTCATTACTGTGCGACATAATAACTTTAATCACCTTTCTAGATGACCAGTGCCATCACAATGCCCCATGACATTGTCATCACAATTCGCCATGACCATTGTCATCACAATGCTACATGAACCATGTCATCACAGGGTCCCAGGACACTTGTCATCACAATGATCCATTACCACTTTCATCACAATGCTCCATGACCACTGTCATCTCAATGCCCCATGGCCTTTGTCTTCACAATGCTCCATGGCCCCTGTAATCACAGTGCTCCATAACACCTTTCATCATAATGCTCCATGACCACTGCCATCTCAATGCCTCATGACGCCTGTCATCACAATTCTCCAAAGCCCCTCTCATCACAATGCTCCATGACACTTGTCATCACATTGCTCCATAACAACTGTCATCACAGTGTTCCCTGCCCATGTCATCACAATGCTCCATGTCCCCTATAATCACAATGCTCCAAGCCTTTTTCCTCACAATGCTCCAGAATTTTGTCATCACAATGTTCCATGACCGTGGCATCACAAAGCTACATGACCCTGGTCATCACAGTTCTCCATGACCTTTGTCATCACAATGCTCTATGTCACTATTCATCACAATTCTCAATGACCACTTTAATCACTATGCTCGCTGACCATTTTCATCACATTTCTCTATTGTCATTACAATTCCCCTTGGCCCCTTTCTTCACAATGCTCCATGATGCCTGTCATCACAATGCTCCATGGCTTTTGTTATCACAATGCGCCAGGACCAGTTTCATCACAATACTCCATCCCCCTTGTCATAACAGTGCATAATGAAAGCTTTCATTACAATGCTCCATGACACTTGTCCTCACAATGCTCCATGGCCTTTATCGTCACAATGCTCCCAGGCACTTTTCGTCACGATGTTCCATGAAAACTTTCATCACATTGCTCCATGACCATTGTCATCACAATAGTCCATAGCCTTGTCAACACAATGCTGCATAATCCCTGTCATCACAATTCTCCATGACTGCTGTCATCACAATAACCCAGGACAATTTTCTTAAAAATGTTTCATGCCCCCAGTCATCACAGTGCTCCATGAAACCTTTCATCACAATTCCTAGATGATCAATGTCATCACAATGCCCAATGACACCTGTCATCACAATTCGCTATGACCCTTGTCATCACAATACTCGATGAACCGTGTCATCACAGTGTTCCAGGACACATGTCATCACAATGATCCATTACTATTTTCATCACAATGCTCAAATACACCTGTCATCACAGTGCTCCATGGCCTATGTTATCATATTGCTCCATGATCTCTTTCATCACAATGCTCCATGACCACTCTCATCACCATACCTCAAGACGCCTGTCATCTCAATGCTCTATGGCTCTTTTCATCACAATGCCCCATGGGCCCTGTGATCACAATGCTCCATGCCCTTGTCATCAAAGTGCTCCAGAACTCTTGTCATCATAATGCTCCATGCCAATGTCATCAAAATGTCCCATAACACTTGTCATCACAATGCTCCATGGCTTATGCCATCACAATTTTCCATGGCCCCTGTCATCACAATGCTCCATGCCCTTTTCATCTAAATGCTCCAGAACTCTGGTCATCATAATGCTCCATGCCAATGTCATCAAAATGCCCCATGACACTTGTCATCACAATGCTCCATGGCCTTTGTCATCACAATGTTCCATTGCCCCTGTCATCACAGTGCTCCATTATACCTTTCATCACAATTCTAGATGACCACTGTCATCACCATTCCCCATGACAGATGTCATAACAATTCGCCATGGTCCTTGTCATCACAATGCTCCATGAACCTTGTCATCACAAGGTTCCAGGACTCTTTTCATCACAATGATCCATGATCACTTTCATCACAATGCTCCATGAAACCTGTCACCTCAATGCTCCATAGCCTTTGTATTCACAATGCTCCATGGCCCCTGTAATCACAGTGCTCCATGACCCCTTTCACCACAATGATCCAAGACCGCTGTCATTTCAATGCCCCATGACGCCTGCCACCACAAATCTCCAAGGCCTCCCTTACCAAAAAGCTCCATGATCCCTGTCAGTACAATGTTCGATGACACTTTTCATCACAATGCTCCATGACCCCTGTCATCACAAAGTTCTCTGCCCATATCATAACAATGCTCCTTGTCACCTTTCCTCACAATGCTCCATGACCTTTCATCACAATGCTCCATAATTCTTGTCATCGCAATGTTCCTTGACCGTGTCATCACAATGCTCCATGACCCTTGTCATCACAAATCTCCATGACCCCTGTCAAAACAATGATCCATGATTCCTTTCCTCACAGTGCTCCAGTACCCTTTTCATCACAATGTTCCATGCCATTGTCAGCACAATGCTCCTTGGACCCTGTCATCAAAATGCTCCATCCCCTTTTCATCACAATGCTCCAGATATCCTATCATTACAATGCTCCATGCCCGTGTCAACACAATGCTTCATGACCCCTGTCATCAAAATGCTTTATGAACATTCTTATCACAATGTTCCATGACCCCTGTCATCAAAATGATCCATGACCGTTGTCATCACAATGCTGCATGATACCTTTCATCCCAATCCTCTGTGACTGCTGTCATCATAATGCTCCAGGACAATTTTCATCACAATGCTCCATGCCCCCAGTCATCACAGTGCCCCATAAGCCCTGTAATCCCAATGCTCCATGACCCTGTCATCACAATGCTACATGACCCCTGTCATCACATTGTTCCATGGCCTATGTATTCACAATGTTCCATGGACCCTGTAATCACACTGCTCCATGTTCCTTTTCAACACAATGCTCCATGACCCCTGTCATCACAATGTTCCATGAAAGTTGTCATCAAAATGCTCCATGACCCCGGTCACCACAAGGTTCCCTGCCCTTGTCATCACAATGTTCCATGGCCTTGTCATCACAATGTTCCATGGCCTCTGTCATCACCATGCTCCATGGTCTTTCTCATCACAATGCTCTCTGACCCCTGTCATCACAATGCTTGATGACCATTGTCATCACAATGCTCCAAGGTCCCTGTCATCACAGTGCCTCATGGTCTTTGTAATCACAATGCTCAATGACCACTGTCATCACAATGCTCCATGCCGTTGTCATCACAATGCTCCATGGCCCCTGTAATCACAATGCTCCATGCGCTTGTCATCACAATGCTCCAGAACCTTTGTCATCATAATGCTCCATTCTCGTGTCATCACATTGCTCAATGACACTTGTCATCAAAATGTTCCTTGGTCTTTGTCATCACAATGCTCCATGATCCCAGTCATCACAATGATCCCTGCCAATGTCATCACAATGCTCCATGTCTCCTGTAATCACAATGCTCCATGCCCTTGTCATCACAATGCTCCAGTTCTGTTGTCATCACCATGCTTCATGCCAGTGTCATCACAATGCTCCATGAAACTTGTCTTCACAATGCTCCATGGCCCATGTCATCACAATGCTCCATGACCCCTGTGATCACAATGATCTATGGCCTTTGTCATCACAATGACACGTGACCCCCGTCAACACAATGCCTGATGAACCCTGACATCACAATGCTAAATGGCACCTGTCATCACAATGCTATATGAAGCCTGTCATCACTATTCACCATGTCACTTGTTTTCACAATGCTCCATTCCCCCTGTAATCCCAGTACTCCATGACCCCTTTCATCACAATGCCCAATGCCACCTCTCATCACAATTCTCCATGGCATTTGTCATCACGATGCTCCATGACACCTGTCATCACATTGCTCCATGACAGTTGTCATCACAATGCTCCATGGCCCCTCTCATTACTGTGCTCCATAATAACTTTAATCACCTTTCTAGATGACCAGTGCCATCACAATGCCCCATGACATTGTCATCACAATTCGCCATGACCATTGTCATCACAATGCTCCATGAACCATGTCATCACAGGGTCCCAGGACACTTGTCATCACAATGATCCATTACCACTTTCATCACAATGCTCCATGACCACTGTCATATAAATGCCCCATGGCCTTTGTGTTCACAATGCTCCATGGCCCCTGTAATCACAGTGCTCCATAACACCTTTCATCATAATGCTCCATGACCACTGCCATCTCAATGCCTCATGACGCCTGTCATCACAATTCTCCAAGGCCCCTCTCATCACAATGCTCCATGACACTTGTCATCACATTGCTCCATAACACCTGTCATCACAGTGTTCCCTGCCCATGTCATCACAATGCTCCATGTCCCCTATAATCACAATGCTCCAAGCCTTTTTCCTCACAATGCTCCAGAATTTTGTCATCACAATGTTCCATGACCGTGGCATCACAATGCTCCACGGCCCTTGTCATCACAATGCTCCAGAATTCTTGTCATCACAATGTTCCATGGACGTGTCATCACAAAGCTACATGACCCTGGTCATCACAGTTCTCCATGTCCTTTGTCATCACAATGCTCTATGTCACTATTCATCACAATTCTCAATGACCACTTTAATCACTATGCTCGCTGACCATTTTCATCACATTTCTCTATTGTCATTACAATTCCCCATGGCCCCTTTCTTAACCATGCTCCATGATGCCTGTCATGACAATGCTTCATTGCTTTTGTTATCACAATGCGCCAGGACCAGTTTCATCACAATACTCCATCCCCCTTGTCATCACAGTGCATAATGAAACCTTTCATTACAATGCTCCGTGACACTTGTCATCACAATGCTCCATGGCCTTTATCGTCACAATGCTCCCAGGCACTTTTCATCACGATGTTCCATGAAAACTTTCATCACATTGCTCCATGACCATTGTCATCACAATAGTCCATAGCCTTGTCAACACAATGCTGCATAATCCCTGTCATCACAATTCTCCATGACTGCTGTCATCACAATAATCCAGGACAATTTTCATAACAATGCTTCATGCCCCCAGTCATCACAGGGCTCCATGATACCTTTCATCACAATTCCTAGATGATCAATGTCATCACAATGCCCAATGACACCTGTCATCACAATTCGCTATGGCCCTTGTCCTCACAATATTCGATGAACCGTGTCATCACAGTGTTCCAGGACACATGTCATCACAATGATCCATGACTATTTTCATCACAATGCTCCAATACACCTGTCATCACAATGCTCCATGGCCCCTGTTATCATATTGCTCCATGATCTCTTTCATCACAATGCTCCATGACCACTGTCATCACCATACCTCAAGACGCCTGTCATCTCAAAGCTCCATGGCTCTTTTCATCACAAAGCCCCATGGGCCCTGTGATCACAATGCTCCATGCCCTTGTCATCAAAGTGCTCCAGAACTCTTGTCATCATAATGCTCCATGCCAATGTCATCAAAATGTCCCATGACACTTGTCATCACAATGCTCCATGGCTTATGCCATCACAATTTTCCATGGCCCCTGTCATCACAGTGCTCCATGCCCTTTTCATCAAAATGCTCCAGAACTCTTGTCATCATAATGCTCCATGCCAATGTCATCAAAATGCCCCATGACACTTGTCATCACAATGCTCCATGGCCTTTGTCATCACAATGTTCCATGGCCCCTGTCATCACAGTGCTCCATTATACCTTTCATCACAATTCTAGATGACCACTGTCATCACCATGCCCCATGACAGATGTCATAACAATTCGCCATGGTCCTTGTCATCACAATGCTCCATGAACCTTGCCATCACAAGGTTCCAGGACTCTTGTCATCACAATGATCCATGATCACTTTCATCACAATGCTCCATGAAACCTGTCACCACAATGCTCCATAGCCTTTGTATTCACAATGCTCCATGGCCCCTGTAATCACAGTGCTCCATGACCCCTTTCATCACAATGATCCAAGACCGCTGTCATTACAATGCCCCATGACGCCTGCCACCACAAATCTCCAAGGCCTCTCTTACCAAAAAGCTCCATGATCCCTGTCAGTACAATGTTCGATGACACTTTTCATCACAATGCTCCATGACCCCTGTCATCACAAAGTTCTCTGCCCATATCATCACAATGCTCCTTGTCACCTTTCATCACAATGCTCCATGTCCTTTCATCACAATGCTCCATAATTCTTGTCATCGCAATGTTCCTTGACCGTGTCATCAAAATGCTCCATGACCCTTGTCATCACAAAGCTCCATGACCCCTGTCATCACAATGATCCATGATTCCTTTCCTCACAGTGCTCCAGTACCCTTTTCATCACAATGCTCCATGCCATTGTCAGCACAATGCTCCTTGGACCCTGTCATCAAAATGCTCCATCCCCTTTTCATCACAATGCTCCAGATATCCTATCATTACAATGCTCCATGCCCGTGTCAACACAATGCTTCATGACCCCTGTCATCAAAATGCTTTATGAACATTCTTATCACAATGTTCCATGACCCCTGTCATCAAAATGATCCATGACCGTTGTCATCACAATGCTGCATGATACCTCTCATCCCAATCCTCTGTGACTGCTGTCATCATAATGCTCCAGGACAATTTTCATCACAATGCTCCATGCCCCCAGTCATCACAGTGCCCCATAAGCCCTGTAATCCCAATGCTCCATGACCCTGTCATCACAATGCTACATGAACCCTGTCATCACATTGTTCCATGGCCTATGTATTCACAATGTTCCATGGACCCTGTAATCACACAGCTCCATGTTCCTTTTCAACACAATGCTCCATGACCCCTGTCATCACAATGTTCCATGAAAGTTGTCATCAAAATGCTCCATGACCCCGGTCACCACAAGGTTCCCTGCCCTTGTCATCACAATGGTACATGGCCTTGTCATCACAATGTTCCATGGCCTCTGTCATCACCATGCTCCATGGTCTCTCTCTTCACAATGCTCTATGACACCTGTCATCACAATGCTTGATGACCATTGTCATCACAATGCTCCAAGGTCCCTGTCATCACAATGCCTCATGGTCTTTGTAATCACAATGCTCAATGACCACTGTCATCACAATGCTCCATGCCGTTGTCATCACAATGCTCCATGGCCCCTGTAATCACAATGCTCCATGCGCTTGTCATCACAATGCTCCAGAACATTTGTCATCATAATGCTCCATTCCCGTGTCATCACATTTCTCAATGACACTTGTCATCAAAATGTTCCTTGGTCTTTGTCATCACAATGCTCCATGATCCCTGTCATCACAATGATCCCTGCCAATGTCATCACAATGCTCCATGTCTCCTGTAATTACAATGCTCCATGCCCTTGTCATCACAATGCTCCAGTTCTGTTGTCATCACCATGCTTCATGCCAGTGTCATCACAATGCTCCATGAATATTGTCTTCACAATGCTCCATGGCCCATGTCATCACAATGCTCCATGACCCCTGTGATCACAATGCTCTATGGACTTTGTCATCACAATGACACGTGACCCCCGTCAACACAATGCCTGATGAACCCTGACATCAAAATGCTAAATGGCACTTGTCATCACAATGCTATATGAAGCCTGTCATCAGTATTCACCATGTCACTTGTTTTCACAATGCTCCATGCCCCCTGTAATCCCAGTACTCCATGACCCCTTTCATCACAATGCCGAATGCCACCTCTCATCACAATTCTCCATGGCATTTGTCATCACGATGCTCCATGACACCTGTCATCACAATGCTCCATGACATTTCTCATCACAATGCTCCATGAACACTCTCATTACTGTGCTCCATAATAACTTGAATCACATTTCTAGATGACCAGTGCCATCTCAATGCCCCATGACATTGTCATCACAATTCGCCATGACCATTGTCATCACAATGCTCCATGAACCATGTCATCACAGGATCCCAGGACACTTGTCATCACAATGATCCATTACCACTTTCATCACAATGCTCCATGACCACTGTCATATCAATGCCCCATGGCCTTTGTGTTCACAATGCTCCATGGCCCCTGTAATCACAGTGCTCCATAACACCTTTCATCATAATGCTCCATGACCACTGCCATCTCAATGCCTCATGACGCCTGTCATCACAATTCTCCAAGGCCCCTCTCATCACAATGCTCCATGTCCTTTCATCACAATGCTCCATAATTCTTGTCAGCGCAATGTTCCTTGACCGTGTCATCAAAATGCTCCATGACCCCTGTCATCACAATGATCCATGATTCCTTTCCTCACAGTGCTCCAGTACCCTTTTCATCACAATGCTCCATGCCATTGTCAGCACAATGCTCCTTGGACCCTGTCATCAAAATGCTCCATCCCCTTTTCATCACAATGCTCCAGATATCCTATCATTACAATGCTCCATGCCCGTGTCAACACAATGCTTCATGACCCCTGTCATCAAAATGCTTTATGAACATTCTTATCACAATGTTCCATGACCCCTGTCATCAAAATGATCCATGACCGTTGTCATCACAATGCTGCATGATACCTGTCATCCCAGTCCTCTGTGACTGCTGTCATCATAATGCTCCAGGACAATTTTCATCACAATGCTCCATGCCCCCTGTCATCACAGTGCCCCATAAGCCCTGTAATCCCAATGCTCCATGACCCTGTCATCACAATGCTACATGACCCCTGTCATCACATTGTTCCATGGCCTATGTATTCACAATATTCCATGGACCCTGTAATCACACTGCTCCATGTTCCTTTTCAACACAATGCTCCATGACCCCTGTCATCACAATGTTCCATGAAAGTTGTCATCAAAATGCTCCATGACCCCGGTCACCACAAGGTTCCCTGCCCTTGTCATCACAATGGTACATGGCCTTGTCATCACAATGTTCCATGGCCTCTGTCATCACCATGCTCCATGGTCTTTCTCATCACAATGCTCTATGACCCCTGTCATCACAATGCTTGATGACCATTGTCATCACAATGCTCCAAGGTCCCTGTCATCACAATGCCTCATGGTCTTTGTAATCACAATGCTCAATGACCACTGTCATCACAATGCTCCATGCCGTTGTCATCACAATGCTCCATGGCCCCTGTAATCACAATGCTCCATGCGCTTGTCATCACAATGCTCCAGAACATTTGTCATCATAATGCTCCATTCCCGTGTCATCACATTTCTCAATGACACTTGTCATCAAAATGTTCCTTGGTCTTTGTCATCACAATGCTCCATGATCCCTGTCATCACAATGATCCCTGCCAATGTCATCACAATGCTCCATGTCTCCTGTAATTACAATGCTCCATGCCCTTGTCATCACAATGCTCCAGTTCTGTTGTCATCACCATGCTTCATGCCAGTGTCATCACAATGCTCCATGAATCTTGTCTTCACAATGCTCCATGGCCCATGTCATCACAATGCTCCATGACCCCTGTGATCACAATGCTCTATGGACTTTGTCATCACAATGACACATGACCCCCGTCAACACAATGCCTGATGAACCCTGACATCAAAATGCTAAATGGCACTTGTCATCACAATGCTATATGAACCCTGTCATCAGTATTCACCATGTCACTTGTTTTCACAATGCTCCATGCCCCCTGTAATCCCAGTACTCCATGACCCCTTTCATCACAATGCCCAATGCCACCTCTCATCACAATTCTCCATGGCATTTGTCATCACGATGCTGCATGACACCTGTCATCACAATGCTCCATGACATTTGTCATCACAATGCTCCATGGCCCCTCTCATTACTGTGCTCCATAATAATTTTAATCACATTTCTAGATGACCAGTGCCATCACAATGCCCCATGACATTGTCATCACAATTCGTCATGACCATTGTCATCACAATGCTCCATGAACCATGTCATCACAGGGTCCCAGGACAATTGTCATCACAATGATCCATTACCACTTTCATCACAATGCTCCATGACCACTGCCATCTCAATGCCTCATGACGCCTGTCATCACAATTCTCCAAGGCCCCTCTCATCACAATGCTCCATGACACTTGTCATCACATTGCTCCATAACACCTGTCATCACAGTCTTCCCTGCCCATGTCATCACAGTGCTCCATGTCCCCTATAATCACAATGCTCCAAGCCTTTTTCCTCACAATGCTCCAGAATTTTGTCATCACAATGTTCCATGACCGTGGCATCACAATGCTCCACGGCCCTTGTCATCACAATGCTCCAGAATTCTTGTCATCACAATGTTCCATGGACGTGTCATCACAAAGCTACATGACCCTGGTCATCACAGTTCTCCATGACCTTTGTCATCACAATGCTTTATGTCACTATTCATCACAATTCTCAATGACCACTTTAATCACTATGCACGCTTACCATTTTCATCACATTTCTCTATTGTCATTACAATTCCCCATGTGCCCTTTCTTCACCATGCTCCATGATGCCTGTCATCACAATGCTCCATGGCTTTTGTTATCACAATGCTCCAGGACCAGTTTCATCACAATACTCCATCCCCCTTGTCATCACAGTGCATAATGAAAGCTTTCATTACAATGCTCCATGACACTTGTCATCACAATGCTCCATGGCCTTTATCGTCACAATGCTCCAGGCACTTTTCATCACGATGTTCCATGAAAACTTTCATCACATTGCTCCATGACCATTGTCATCACAGTAGTCCATAGCCTTGTCAACACAATGCTGCATAATCCCTGTCATCACAATTCTCCATGACTGCTGTCATCACAATAATCCAGGACAATTTTCATAACAATGCTTCATGCCCCCAGTCATCACAGTGCTCCATGATACCTTTCATCACAAATCCTAGATGATCAATGTCATCACAATGCCCAATGACACCTGTCATCACAATTCGCTATGACCCTTGTCATCACAATACTCGATGAACCGTGTCATCACAGTGTTCCAGGACACATGTCATCACAATGATCCATTACTGTTTTCATCACAATGCTCCAATACACCTGTCATCACAATGCTCCATGGCCCCTGTTATCATATTGCTCCATGATCTCTTTCATCACAATGCTCCATGACCACTGTCATCACCATACCTCAAGACGCCTGTCATCTCAATGCTCCATGGCTCTTTTCATCACGAAGCCCCATGGGCCCTGTGATCACAATGCTCCATGCCCTTGTCATCAAAGTGCTCCAGAACTCTTGTCATCATAATGCTCCAAGCCAATGTCATCAAAATGTCCCATGACACTTGTCATCACAATGCTCCATGGCTTATGCCATCACAATTTTCCATGGCCCCTGTCATCACAATGCTCCATGCCCTTTTCATCAAAATGCTCCAGAACTCTTGTCATCATAATGCTCCATGCCAATGTCATCAAAATGCCCTATGACACTTGTCATCACAATGCTCCATGGCCTTTGTCATCACAATGTTCCATGGCCCCTCTCATCACAGTGCTCCATTATACCTTTCATCACAATTCTAGATGACCACTGTCATCACCATGCCCCATGACAGATGACATAACAATTCGCCATGGTCGTTGTCATCACAATGCTCCATGAACCTTGTCATCACAAGGTTCCAGGACTCTTGTAATCACAATGATCCATGATCACTTTCATCACAATGCTCCATGAAACCTGTCACCTCAATACTCCATAGCCTTTGTATTCACAATGCTCCATGGCCCCTGTAATCACAGTGCTCCATGACCCCTTTCATCACAATGATCCAAGACCGCTGTCATTACAATGCCCCATGACGCCTGCCACCACAAATCTCCAAGGCCTCTCTTACCAAAAAGCTCCATGATCCCTGTCAGTACAATGTTCGATGACACTTTTCATCACAATGCTCCATGACCCCTGTCATCACAAAGTTCTCTGCCCATATCATCACAATGCTCCTTGTCACCTTTCATCACAATGCTCCATGTCCTTTCATCACAATGCTCCATAATTCTTGTCATCGCAATGTTCCTTGACCGTTTCATCACAATGCTCTATGACCCTTGTCATCACAAAGCTCCATGACCCCTGTCATCACAATGATCCATGATTCCTTTCCTCACAGTGCTCCAGTACCCTTTTCATCACAATGCTCCATGCCATTGTCAGCACAATGCTCCTTGGACCCTGTCATCAAAATGCTCCATCCCCTTTTCATCACAATGCTCCAGATATCCTATCATTACAATGCTCCATGCCCGTGTCAACACAATGCTTCATGACCCCTGTCATCAAAATGCTTTATGAACATTCTTATCACAATGTTCCATGACCCCTGTCATCAAAATGATCCATGACCGTTGTCATCACAATGCTGCATGATACCTTTCATCCCAATCCTCTGTGACTGCTGTCATCATAATGCTCCAGGACAATTTTCATCACAATGCTCCATGCCCCCTGTCTTCACAGTGCCCCATAAGCCCTGTAATCCCAATGCTCCATGACCCTGTCATCACAATGCTACATGACCCCTGTCATCACATTGTTCCATGGCCTATGTATTCACAATGTTCCATGGACCCTGTAATCACACTGCTCCATGTTCCTTTTCAACACAATGCTCCATGACCCCTGTCATCACAATGTTCCATGAAAGTTGTCATCAAAATGCTCCATGACCCCGGTCACCACAAGGTTCCCTGCCCTTGTCATCACAATGGTACATGGCCTTGTCATCACAATGTTCCATGGCCTCTGTCATCACCATGCTCCATGGTCTTTCTCATCACAATGCTCTATGACCCCTGCCATCACAATGCTTGATGACCATTGTCATCACAATGCTCCAAGTTCCCTGTCATCACAATGCCTCATGGTCTTTGTAATCACAATGCTCAATGACCACTGTCATCCCAATGCTCCATGCCATTGTCATCACAATGCTCCATGGCCCCTGTAATCACAATGCTCCATGTGCTTGTCATCACAATGCTCCAGAACATTTGTCATCATAATGCTCCATTCCCGTGTCATCACATTGCTCAATGACACTTTTCATCAAAATGTTCCTTGGTCTTTGTCATCACAATGCTCCATGATCCCTGTCATCACAATGATCCCTGCCAATGTCATCACAATGCTCCATGTCTCCTGTAATCACAATGCTCCATGCCCTTGTCATCACAATGCTCCAGTTCTGTTGTCATCACCATGCTTCATGCCAGTGTCATCACAATGCTCCATGAATCTTGTCTTCACAATGCTCCATGGCCCATGTCATCACAATGCTCCATGACCCCTGTGATCACAATGCTCTATGGCCTTTGTCATCACAATGACACGTGACCCCCGTCAACACAATGCCTGATGAACCCTGACATCAAAATGCTAAATGGCACTTGTCATCACAATGCTATATGAAGCCTGTCATCAGTATTCACCATGTCACATGTTTTCACAATGCTCCATGCCCCCTGTAATCCCAGTACTCCATGACCCCTTTCATCACAATGCCCAATGCCACCTCTCATCACAATTCTCCATGGCATTTGTCATCACGATGCTCCATGACACCTGTCATCACAATGCTCCATGACACTTGTCATCACAATGCTCCATGGCCCCTCTCATTACTGTGCTCCATAATAACTTGAATCACATTTCTAGATGACCACTGCCATCACAATGCCCCATGACATTGTCATCACAACTCGCCATGACCATTGTCATCACAATGCTCCATGAACCATGTCATCACAGGGTCCCAGGACACTTGTCATCACAATGATCCATTACCACTTTCATCACAATGCTCCATGACCACTGTCATCTCAATGCCCCATGGCCTTTGTATTCACAATGCTCCATGGCCCCTGTAATCACAGTGCTCCATAACACCTTTCATCATAATGCTCCATGACCACTGCCATCTCAATGCCTCATGACGCCTGTCATCACAATTCTCCAAGGCCCCTCTCATCACAATGCTCCATGACATTTGTCATCACATTGCTCCATAACACCTGTCATCACAGTGTTCCCTGCCCATGTCATCACAATGCTCCATGTACCCTATAATCACAATGCTCCAAGCCTTTTTCCTCACAATGCTCCAGAATTTTGTCATCACAATGTTCCATGACCTTGGCATCACAATGCTCCACGGCCCTTGTCATCACAATGCTCCAGAATTCTTGTCATCACAATGTTCCATGGACGTGTCATCACAAACTACATGACCCTGGTCATCACAGTTCTCCATGACCTTTGTCATCACAATGCTCTATGTCACTATTCATCACAATTCTCAATGACCACTTTAATCACTATGCTCGCTGACCATTTTCATCACATTTCTCTATTGTCATTACAATTCCCCATGTCCCCTTTCTTCACCATGCTCCATGATGCCTGTCATCACAATGCTCCATGGCTTTTGTTATCACAATGCGCCAGGACCAGTTTCATCACAATACTCCATCCCCCTTGTCATCACAGTGCATAATGAAAGCTTTCAGTACAATGCTCCGTGACACTTGTCATCACAATGCTCCATGGCCATTATCGTCACAATGCTCCCAGGCACTTTTCATCACGATGTTCCATGAAAACTTTCATCATATTGCTCCATGACCATTGTCATCACAATAGTCCATAGCCTTGTCAACACAATGCTGCATAATCCCTGTCATCACTATTCTCCATGACTGCTGTCATCACAATAATCCAGGACAATTTTCATAGCAATGCTTCATGCCACCAGTCATCACAGTGCTCCATGATACCTTTCATCACAATTCCTAGATGATCAATGTCATCACAATACCCAATGACACCTGTCATCACAATTCGCTATGAACCTTGTCATCACAATACTTGCTTAACCGTGTCATCAAAGTGTTCCAGGACACATGTCATCACAATGATCCATTACTATTTTCATCACAATTCTCCAATACACCTGTCATCACAATGCTCCATGGCCCCTGTTATCATATTGCTCCATGATCTCTTTCATCACAATGCTCCATGACCACTCTCATCACCATACCTCAAGACCCCTGTCATCTCAATGCTCCATGGCTCTTTTCATCACAATGCCCCATGGGCCCGGTGATCACAATGCTCCATGCCCTTGTCATCAAAGTGCTCCAGAACTCTTGTCTTCATAATGCTCCATGCCAATGTCATCAAAATGTCCCATGACACTTGTCATCACAATGCTCCATGGCTTATGCCATCAAAATTTTCCATGGCCCTGTCATCACAATGCTCCATGAGATTTTCATCAAAATGCTCCATGCCCTTTTCATCAAAATGCTCCAGAACTCTTGTCATCATAATGCTACATGCCAATGTCATCAAAATGCCCCATGACACTTGTCATCACAATGCTCCATGGCTTATGCCATCACAATTTTCCATGGCCCCTGTCATCACAATGCTCCATGCCCTTTTCATCAAAATGCTCCAGAACTCTGGTCATCATAATGCTCCATGCCAATGTCATCAAAATGCCCCATGACACTTGTCATCACAATGCTCCATGGCCTTTGTCATCACAATGTTCCATGGCACCTGTCATCACAGTGCTCCATTATACCTTTCATCACAATTCTATATGACCACTGTCATCACCATGCCCCATGACAGATGTCATAACAATTCGCCATGGTCCTTGTCATCACAATACTCCATGAACCTTGTCATCACAAGGTTCCAGGACTCTTGTCATCACAATGATCCATGATCACTTTCATCACAATGCTCCATGAAACCTGTTACCTCAATGCTCCATAGCCTTTGTATTCACAATGCTCCATGGCCCCTGTAATCACAGTGCTCCATGACCCTTTTCATCACAATGATCCAAGACCGCTGTCATTACAATGCCCCATGACGCCTGCCACCACAAATCTCCAAGGCCTCTCTTACCAAAAAGCTCCATGATCCCTGTCAGTACAATGTTCGATGACACTTTTCATCACAATGCTCCATGACCCCTGTCATCACAAAGTTCTCTGCCCATATCATCACAATGCTCCTTGTCACCTTTCATCACAATGCTCCATACCCTTTCATCACAATGCTCCATAATTCTTGTCATCGCAATGTTCCTTGACCGTGTCATCACAATGCTCCATGACCCTTGTCATCACAAAGCTCCATGACCCCTGTCATCACAATGATCCATGATTCCTTTCCTCACAGTGCTCCAGTACCCTATTCATCACAATGCTCCATGCCATTGTCAGCACAATGCTCCTTGGACCCTGTCATCAAAATGCTCCATCCCCTTTTCATCACAATGCTCCAGATATCCTATCATTACAATTCTCCATGCCCGTGTCAACACAATGCTTCATGACCCCTGTCATCAAAATGCTTTATGAACATTCTTATCACAATGTTCCATGACCCCTGTCATCAAAATGATCAATGACCGTTGTCATCACAATGCTGCATGATACCTCTCATCCCAATCCTCTGTGACTGCTGTCATCATAATGCTCCAGGACAATATTCATCACAATGCTCCATGCCCCCTGTCATCACAGTGCCCCATAAGCCCTGTAATCCCAATGCTCCATGACCCTGTCATCACAATGATACATGACACCTGTCATCACATTGTTCCATGGCCTATGTATTCACAATGTTCCATGGACCCTGTAATCACACTGCCCCATGTTCCTTTTCAACACAATGCTCCATGACCACTGTCATCGCAATGTTCCATGAAAGTTGTCATCAAAATGCTCCATGACCCCGGTCACCACAAGGTTCCCTGCCCTTGTCATCACAATGGTACATGGCCTTGTCATCACAATGTTCCATGGCCTCTGTCATCACCATGCTCCATGGTCTTTCCCATCACAATGCTCTATGACCCCTGTCATCACAATGCTTGATGACCATTGTCATCACAATGCTCCAAGGTCCCTGTCATCACAATGCCTCATGGTCTTTGTAATCCCAATGCTCAATGACCACTGTCATCACAATGCTCCATGCCGTTGTCATCACAATGCTCCATGGCCCCTGTAATCACAATGCTCCATGCGCTTGTCATCACAATGCTCCAGAACATTTGTCATCATAATGCTCCATTCCCGTGTCATCACATTGCTCAATGACACTTGTCATCAAAATGTTCCTTGGTCTTTGTCATCACAATGCTCCATGATCCCTGTCATCACAATGATCCCTGCCAATGTCATCACAATGCTCCATGTCTCCTGTAATCACAATGCTCCATGCCCTTGTCATCACAATGCTCCAGTTCTGTTGTCATCACCATGCTTCATGCCAGTGTCATCACAATGCTCCATGAATCTTGTCTTCACAATGCTCCATGGCCCATGTCATCACAATGCTCCATGACCCCTGTGATCACAATGTTCTATGGCCTTTGTCATCACAATGACACGTGACCCCCGTCAACACAATGCCTGATGAACCCTGACATCAAAATGCTAAATGGCACTTGTCATCACAATGCTATATGAAGCCTGTCATTACTATTCACGATGTCACTTGTTTTCACAATGCTCCATGCCCCCTGTAATCCCAGTACTCCATGACCCCTTTCATCACAATGCCCAATGCCACCTCTCATCACAATTCTCCATGGCATTTGTCACCACGATGCTCCATGACACCTGTCATCACAATGCTCCATGACACTTGTCATCACAATGCTCCATGGCCCCTCTCATTACTGTGCTCCATAATAACTTTAATCACATTTCTAGATGACCAGTGCCATCACAATGCCCCATGACATTGTCATCACAATTCGCCATGACCATTGTCATCACAATGCTCCATGAACCATGTCATCACAGGGTCCCAGGACACTTGTCATCACAATGATCCATTACCACTTTCATCACAATGCTCCATGACCACTGTCATCTCAATGCCCCATGGCCTTTGTATTCACAATGCTCCATGGCCCCTGTAATCACAGTGCTCCATAACACCTTTCATCATAATGCTCCATGACCACTGCCATCTCAATGCCTCATGACGCCTGTCATCACAATTCTCCAAGGCCCCTCTCATCACAATGCTCCATGACACTTGTCATCACATTGCTCCATAACACCTGTCATCACAGTGTTCCTTGCCCATGTCATCACAATGCTCCATGTCCCCTATAATCACAATGCTCCAAGCCTTTTTCCTCACAATGCTCCAGAATTTTGTCATCACAATGTTCCATGACCGTGGCATCACAATGCTCCACGGCCCTTGTCATCACAATGCTCCAGAATTCTTGTCATCACAATGTTCCATGGACGTGTCATCACAAAGCTACATGACCCTGGTCATCACAGTTCTCCATGACCTTTGTCATCACAATGCTCTATGTCACTATTCATCACAATTCTCAATGACCACTTTAATCACTATGCTTGCTGACCATTTTCATCACATTTTTCTATTGTCATTACAATTCCCCATGGCCCCTTTCTTCACCATGCTCCATGATGCCTGTCATCACAATGCTCCATGGCTTTTGTTATCACAATGCGCCAGGACAAGTTTCATCACAATACTCCATCCCCCTTGTCATCACAGTGCATAATGAAAGCTTTCAGTACAATGCTCCGTGACACTTGTCATCACAATGCTCCATGGCCATTATCGTCACAATGCTCCCAGGCACTTTTCATCTCGATGTTCCATGAAAACTTTCATCATATTGCTCCATGACCATTGTCATCACAATAGTCCATAGCCTTGTCAAAACAATGCTGCATAATCCCTGTCATCACTATTCTCCATGACTGCTGTCATCACAATAATCCTGGACAATTTTCATAGCAATGCTTCATGCCCCCAGTCATCACAGTGCTCCATGATACCTTTCATCACAATTCCTAGATGATCAATGTCATCACAATACCCAATGACACCTGTCATCACAATTCGCTATGAACCTTGTCATCACAATACTTGATTAACCGTGTCATCACAGTTTTCCAGGACACATGTCATCACAATGATCCATTACTATTTTCATCACAATGCTCCAATACACCTGTCATCATAATGCTCCATGGCCCCTGTTATCATATTGCTCCATGATCTCTTTCATCACAATGCTCCATGACCACTCTCATCACCATACCTCAAGACCCCTGTCATCTCAATGCTCCATGGCTCTTTTCATCACAATGACCCATGGGCCTGGTGATCACAATGCTCCATGCCCTTGTCATCAAAGTGCTCCAGAACTCTTGTCTTCATAATGCTCCATGCCAATGTCATCAAAATGTCCCATGACACTTGTCATCACAATGCTCCATGGCTTATGCCATCACAATTTTCCATGGCCCTGTCATCACAATGCTCCATGACATTTTCATCAAAATGCTCCATGCCCTTTTCATCAAAATGCTCCAGAACTCTTGTCAACATAATGCTACATGTCAATGTCATCAAAATGCCCCATGACACTTGTCATCACAATGCTCCATGGCCTTTGTCATCACAATGTTCCATGGCCCCTCTCATCACAGTGCTCCATTATACCTTTCATCACAATTCTAGATGACCACTGTCATCACCATGCCCCATGACAGATGTCATAACAATTCGCCATGGTCCTTGTCATCACAATGCTCCATGAACCTTGTCATCACAAGGTTCCAGGACTCTTGTCATCACAATGATCCATGATCACTTTCATCACAATGCTCCATGAAACCTGTCACCACAATGCTCCATAGCCTTTGTATTCACAATGCTCCATGGCCCCTGCAATCACAGTGCTCCATGACCCCTTTCATCACAATGATCCAAGACCGCTGTCATTACAATGCCCCATAACGCCTGCCACCACAAATCTCCAAGGCCTCTCTTACCAAAAAGCTCCATGATCCCTGTCAGTACAATGTTCGATGACACTTTTCATCACAATGCTCCATGACCCCTGTCATCACAAAGTTCTCTGCCCATATCATCACAATGCTCCTTGTCACCTTTCATCACAATGCTCCATGTCCTTTCATCACAATGCTCCATAATTCTTGTCATCGCAATGTTCCTTGACCGTGTCATCACAATGCTCCATGACCCTTGTCATCACAAAGCTCCATGACCCCTGTCATCACAATGATCCATGATTCCTTTCCTCACAGTGCTCCAGTACCCTTTTCATCACAATGCTCCATGCCATTGTCAGCACAATGCTCCTTGGACCCTGTCATCAAAATGCTCCATCCCCTTTTCATCACAATGCTCCAGATATCCTATCATTACAATGCTCCATGCCCGTGTCAACACAATGCTTCATGACCCCTGTCATCAAAATGCTTTATGAACATTCTTACCACAATGTTCCATGACCCCTGTCATCAAAATGATCCATGACGGTTGTCATCACAATGCTGCATGATACCTTTCATCCCAATCCTCTGTGACTGCTGTCATCATAATGCTCCAGGACAATTTTCATCACAATGCTCCATGCCCCCTGTCATCACAGTGCCCCATAAACCCTGTAATCCCAATGCTCCATGACCCTGTCATCACAATGCTACATGACCCCTGTCATCACATTGTTCCAAGGCCTATGTATTCACAATGTTCCATGGACCCTATAATCACACTGCTCAATGTTCCTTTTCAAAACAATGCTCCATGACCACTGTCATCACAATGTTCCATGAAAGTTGTCATCAAAATGCTCCATGACCCCGGTCACCACAAGGTTCCCTGCCCTTGCCATCAAAATGGTACATGGCCTTGTCATCACAATGTTCCATGGCCTCTGTCATCACCATGCTCCATGGTCTTTCTCATCACAATGCTCTATGACCCCTGTCATCACAATGCTTGATGACCATTGTCATCACAATGCTCCAAGGTCCCTGTCATCACAATGCCTCATGGTCTTTGTAATCACAATGCTCAATGACCACTGTCATCACAATGCTCCATGCCGTTGTCATCACAATGCTCCATGGCCCCTGTAATCACAATGCTCCATGCGCTTGTCATCACAATGCTCCAGAACATTTGTCATCATAATGCTCCATTCCCGTGTCATCACATTGCTCAATGACACTTGTCATCAAAATGTTCCTTGGTCTTTGTCATCACAATGCTCCATGATCCCTGTCATCACAATGATCCCTGCCAATGTCATCACAATGCTCCATGTCTCCTGTAATCACAATGCTCCATGCCCTTGTCATCACAATGCTCCAGTTCTGTTGTCATCACCATGCTTCATGCCAGTGTCATCACAATGCTCCATGAATCTTGTCTTCACAATGCTCCATGGCCCATGTCATCACAATGCTCCATGACCCCTGTGATCACAATGCTCTATGGCCTTTGTCATCACAATGACACGTGACCCCCGTCAACACAATGCCTGATGAACCCTGACATCAAAATGCTAAATGGCACTTGTCATCACAATGCTATATGAAGCCTGTCATTACTATTCATGATGTCACTTGTTTTCACAATGCTCCATGCCCCCTGTAATCCCAGAACTCCATGACCCCTTTCATCACAATGCCCAATGCCACCTCTCATCACAATTCTCCATGGCATTTGTCACCACGATGCTCCATGACACCTGTCATCACAATGCTCCATGACACTTGTCATCACAATGCTCCATGGCCCCTCTCATTACTGTGCTCCATAATAACTTTAATCACATTTCTAGATGACCAGTGCCATCACAATGCCCCATGACATTGTCATCACAATTCGCCATGACCATTGTCATCACAATGCTCCATGAACCATGTCATCACAGGGTCCCAGGACACTTGTCATCACAATGATCCATTACCACTTTCATCACAATGCTCCATGACCACTGTCATCTCAATGCCCCATGGCCTTTGTATTCACAATGCTCCATGGCCCCTGTAATCACAGTGCTCCATAACACCTTTCATCATAATGCTCCATGACCACTGCCATCTCAATGCCTCATGACGCCTGTCATCACAATTCTCCAAGGCCCCTCTCATCACAATGCTCCATGACACTTGTCATCACATTGCTCCATAACACCTGTCATCACAGTGTTCCCTGCCCATGTCATCACAATGCTCCATGTCCCCTATAATCACAATGCTCCAAGCCTTTTTCCTCACAATGCTCCAGAATTTTGTCATCACAATGTTCCATGACCGTGGCATCACAATGCTCCACGGCCCTTGTCATCACAATGCTCCAGAATTCTTGTCATCACAATGTTCCATGGACGTGTCATCACAAAGCTACATGACCCTGGTCATCACAGTTCTCCATGACCTTTGTCATCACAATGCTCTATTTCACTATTCATCACGATTCTCAATGACCACTTTAATCACTATGCTTGCTGACCATTTTCATCACATTTCTCTATTGTCATTACAATTCCCCATGGCCCCTTTCTTCACCATGCTCCATGATGCCTGTCATCACAATGCTCCATGGCTTTTGTTATCACAATGCGCCAGGACAAGTTTCATCACAATACTCCATCCCCCTTGTCATCACAGTGCATAATGAAAGCTTTCAGTACAATGCTCCGTGACACTTGTCATCACAATGCTCCATGGCCATTATCGTCACAATGCTCCCAGGCACTTTTCATCACGATGTTCCATGAAAACTTTCATCATATTGCTCCATGACCATTGTCATCACAATAGTCCATAGCCTTGTCAAAACAATGCTGCATAATCCCTGTCATCACTATTCTCCATGACTGCTGTCATCACAATAATCCAGGACAATATTCATAGCAATGCTTCATGCCCCCAGTCATCACAGTGCTCCATGATACCTTTCATCACAATTCCTAGATGATCAATGTCATCACAATACCCAATGACACCTGTCATCCCAATTTGGTATGAACCTTGTCATCACAATACTTGATTAACCGTGTCATCACAGTGTTCCAGGACACATGTCATCACAATGATCCATTACTATTTTCATCACAATGCTCCAATACACCTGTCATCACAATGCTCCATGGCCCCTGTTATCATATTGCTCCATGATCTCTTTCATCACAATGCTCCATGACCACTCTCATCACCATACCTCAAGACCCCTGTCATCTCAATGCTCCATGGCTCTTTTCATCACAATGACCCATGGGCCCGGTGATCACAATGCTCCATGCCCTTGTCATCAAAGTGCTCCAGAACTCTTGTCTTCATAATGCTCCATGCCAATGTCATCAAAATGTCCCAAGACACTTGTCATCACAATGCTCCATGGCTTATTCCATCACAATTTTCCATGGCCCTGTCATCACAATGCTCCATGACATTTTCATCAAAATGCTCCATGCCCTTTTCATCAAAATGCTCCAGAACTCTGGTCATCATAATGCTACATGTCAATGTCATCAAAATGCCCCATGACACTTGTCATCACAATTCTCCATGGCCTTTGTCATCACAATGTTCCCTGTCCCCTGTCATCACAGTGCTCCATTATACCTTTCATCACAATTCTATATGACCACTGTCATCACCATGCCCCATGACAGATGTCATAACAATTTGCCATGGTCCTTGTCATCACAATGCTCCATGAACCTTGTCATCACAAGGTTCCAGGACTCTTGTCATCACAATGATCCATGATCACTTTCATCACAATGCTCCATGAAACCTGTTACCTCAATGCTCCATAGCCTTTGTATTCACAATGCTCCATGGCCCCTGTAATCACAGTGCTCCATGACCCCTTTCATCACAATGATCCAAGACCGCTGTCATTACAATGCCCCATGACGCCTGCCACCACAAATCTCCAAGGCCTCTCTTACCAAAAAGCTCCATGATCACTGTCAGTACAATGTTCGATGACACTTTTCATCACAATGCTCCATGACCCCTGTCATCACAAAGTTCTCTGCCCATATCATCACAATGCTCCTTGTCACCTTTCATCACAATGCTCCATGTCCTTTCATCACAATGCTCCATAATTCTTGTCATGGCAATATTCCTTGACCGTGTCATCACAATGCTCCATGACCCTTGTCATCACAAAGCTCCATGACCCCTGTCATCACAATGATCCATGATTCCTTTCCTCACAGTGCTCCAGTACCCTATTCATCACAATGCTCCATGCCATTGTCAGCACAATGCTCCTTGGACCCTGTCATCAAAATGCTCCATCCCCTTTTCATCACAATGCTCCAGATATCCTATCATTACAATTCTCCATGCCCGTGTCAACACAATGCTTCATGACCCCTGTCATCAAAATGCTTTATGAACATTCTTATCACAATGTTCCATGACCCCTGTCATCAAAATGATCCATGACCGTTGTCATCACAATGCTGCATGATACCTTTCATCCCAATCCTCTGTGAATACTGTCATCATAATGCTCCAGGACAATTTTCATCACAATGCTCCATGCCCCCTGTCATCACAGTGCCCCATAAGCCCTGTAATCCCAATGCTCCATGACCCTGTCATCACAATGATACATGACACCTGTCATCACATTGTTCCATGGCCTATGTATTCACAATGTTCCATGGACCCTGTAATCACACTGCTCCATGTTCCTTTTCAACACAATGCTCCATGACCCCTGTCATCGCAATGTTCCATGAAAGTTGTCATCAAAATGCTCCATGACCCCGGTCACCACAAGGTTCCCTGCCCTTGTCATCACAATGGTACATGGCCTTGTCATCACAATGTTCCATGGCCTCTGTCATCACCATGCTCCATGGTCTTTCTCATCACAATGCTCTATGACCCCTGTCATCACAATGCTTGATGACCATTGTCATCACAATGCTCCAAGGTCCCTGTCATCACAATGCCTCATGGTCTTTGTAATCACAATGCTCAATGACCACTGTCATCACAATGCTCCATGCCGTTGTCATCACAATGCTCCATGGCCCCTGTAATCACAATGCTCCATGCGCTTGTCATCACAATGCTCCAGAACATTTGTCATCATAATGCTCCATTCCCGTGTCATCACATTGCTCAATGACACTTGTCATCAAAATGTTCCTTGGTCTTTGTCATCACAATGCTCCATGATCCCTGTCATCACAATGATCCCTGCTAATGTCATCACAATGCTCCATGTCTCCTGTAATCACAATGCTCCATGCCCTTGTCATCACAATGCTCCAGTTCTGTTGTCTTCACCATGCTTCATGCCAGTGTCATCACAATGCTCCATGAATCTTGTCTTCACAATGCTCCATGGCCCATGTCATCACAATGCTCCATGACCCCTGTGATCACAATGCTCTATGGCCTTTGTCATCACAATGACACGTGACCCCCGTCAACACAATGCCTGATGAACCCTGACATCAAAATGCTAAATGGCACTTGTCATCACAATGCTATATGAAGCCTGTCATTACTATTCACCATGTCACTTGTTTTCACAATGCTCCATGCCCCCTGTAATCCCAGTACTCCATGACCCCTTTCATCACAATGCCCAATGCCACCTCTCATCACAATTCTCCATGGCATTTGTCACCACGATGCTCCATGACACCTGTCATCACAATGCTCCATGACACTTGTGATCACAATGCTCCATGGCCCCTCTCATTACTGTGCTCCATAATAACTTTAATCACATTTCTAGATGACCAGTGCCATCACAATGCCCCATGACATTGTCATCACAATTCGCCATGACCATTGTCATCACAATGCTCCATGAACCATGTCATCACAGGGTCCCAGGACACTTGTCATCACAATGATCCATTACCACTTTCATCACAATGCTCCATGACCACTGTCATCTCAATGCCCCATGGCCTTTGTATTCACAATGCTCCATGGCCCCTGTAATCACAGTGCTCCATAACACCTTTCATCATAAAGCTCCATGACCACTGCCATCTCAATGCCTCATGACGCCTGTCATCACAATTCTCCAAGGCCCCTCTCATCACAATGCTCCATGACACTTGTCATCACATTGCTCCATAACACCTGTCATCACAGTGTTCCCTGCCCATGTCATTACAATGCTCCATGTCCCCTATAATCACAATGCTCCAAGCCTTTTTCCTCACAATGCTCCAGAATTTTGTCATCACAATGTTCCATGACCGTGGCATCACAATGCTCCAGGGCCCTTGTCATCACAATGCTCCAGAATTCTTGTCATCACAATGTTCCATGGACGTGTCATCACAAAGCGACATGACCCTGGTCATCACAGTTCTCCATGACCTTTGTCATCACAATGCTCTATGTCACTATTCATCACAATTCTAAATGACCACTTTAATCACTATGCTCGCTGACCATTTTCATCACATTTCTCTATTGTCATTACAATTCCCCATGGCCCCTTTCTTCACAATGCTCCATGATGCCTGTCATCACAATGCTCCATGGCTTTTGTTATCACAATGCGCCAGGCCCAGTTTCATCACAATACTCCATCCCCCTTGTCATCACAGTGCATAATGAAAGCTTTCAGTACAATGCTCCGTGACATTTGTCATCACAATGCTCCATGGCCATTATCCTCACAATGCTCCCAGGCACTTTTCATCACGATGTTCCATGAAAACTTTCATCACATTGCTCCATGACCATTGTCATCACAATAGTCCATAGCCTTGTCAACACAATGCTGCATAATCCCTGTCATCACTATTCTCCATGACTGCTGTCATCACAATAATCCAGGACAAATTTCATAGCAATGCTTCATGCCCCCAGTCATCACAGTGCTCCATGATACCTTTCATCACAATTCCTAGATGATCAATGTCATCACAATGCCCAATGACACCTGTCATCACAATTCGCTATGACCCTTGTCATCACAATACTCGATGAACCGTGTCATCACAGCGTTCCAGGACACATGTCATCACAATGATCCATTACTATTTTCATCACAATGCTCCAATACACCTGTCATCACAATGCTCCATGGCCCCTGTTATCATATTGCTCCATGATCTCTTTCATCACAATGCTCCATGACCACTCTCATCACCATACCTCAAGACGCCTGTCATCTCAATGCTCTATGGCTCTTTTCATCACAATGCCCCATGGGCCCTGTGATCACAATGCTCCATGCCCTTGTCATCAAAGTGCTCCAGAACTCTTGTCATCATAATGCTCCATGCCAATGTCATCAAAATGTCCCATGACACTTGTCATCACAATGCTCCATGGCTTATGCCATCACAATTTTCCATGGCCCCTGTCATCACAATGCTCCATGCCCTTTTCATCAAAATGCTCCAGAACTCTGGTCATCATAATGCTCCATGCCAATGTCATCAAAATGCCCCATGACACTTGTCATCACAATGCTCCATGACCTTTGTCATCACAATGTTCCATGGCCCCTGTCATCACAGTGCTCCATTATACCTTTCATCACAATTCTAGATGACCACTGTCATCACCATGCCCCATGACAGATGTCATAACAATTCGCCATGGTCCTTGTCATCACAATGCTCCATGAACCTTGTCATCACAAGGTTCCAGGACTCTTGTCATCACAATGATCCATGATCACTTTCATCACAATGCTCCATGAAACCTGTCACCTCAATGCTCCATAACCTTTGTATTCACAATGCTCCATGGCCCCTGTAATCACAGTGCTCCATGACCCCTTTCATCACAATGATCCAAGACCGCTGTCATTACAATGCCCCATGACGCCTGCCACCACAAATCTCCAAGGCCTCTCTTACCAAAAAGCTCCATGATCCCTGTCAGTACAATGTTCGATGACACTTTTCATCACAATGCTCCATGACCCCTGTCATCACAAAGTTCTCTGCCCATATCATCACAATGCTCCTTGTCACCTTTCATCACAATGCTCCATGTCCTTTCATCACAATGCTCCATAATTCTTGTCATTGCAATGTTCCTTGACCGTGTCATCACAATGCTCCATGACCCTTGTCATCACAAAGCTCCATGACCCCTGTCATCACAATGATCCATGATTCCTTTCCTCACAGTGCTCCAGTACCCTTTTCATCACAATGCTCCATGCCATTGTCAGCACAATGCTCCTTGGACCCTGTCATCAAAATGCTCCATCCACTTTTCATCACAATGCTCCAGATATCCTATCATTACAATGCTCCATGCCCGTGTCAACACAATGCTTCATGACCCCTGTCATCAAAATGCTTTATGAACATTCTTATCACAATGTTCCATGACCCCTGTCATCAAAATGATCCATGACCGTTGTCATCACAATGCTGCATGATACCTTTCATCCCAATCCTCTGTGACTGCTGTCATCATAATGCTCCAGGACAATTTTCATCACAATGCTCCATGCCCCTTGTCATCACAGTGCCCCATAAGCCCTGTAATCCCAATGCTCCATGACCCTGTCATCACAATGCTACATGAACCCTGTCATCACATTGTTCCATGGCCTATGTATTCACAATGTTCCATGGACCCTGTAATCACACTGCTCCATGTTCCTTTTCAACACAATGCGCCATGACCCCTGTCATCGCAATGTTCCATGAAAGTTGTCATCAAAATGCTCCATGACCCCGGTCACCACAAGGTTCCCTGCCCTTGTCATCACAATGGTACATGGCCTTGTCATCACAATGTTCCATGGCCTCTGTCATCACCATGCTCCATGGTCTTTCTCATCACAATGTTCTATGACCCCTGTCATCACAATGCTTGATGACCATTGTCATCACAATGCTCCAAGGTCCCTGTCATCACAATGCCTCATGGTCTTTGTAATCACAATGCTCAATGACCACTGTCATCACAATGCTCCATGCCGTTGTCATCACAATGCTCCATGGCCCCTGTAATCACAATGCTCAATGCGCTTGTCATCACAATGCTCCAGAACATTTGTCATCATAATGCTCCATTCCCGTGTCATCACATTGCTGTTGACACTTGTCATCAAAATGTTCCTTGGTCTTTGTCATCACAATGCTCCATGATCCCTGTCATCACAATGATCCCTGCCAATGTCATCACAATGCTCCATGTCTACTGTAATCACAATGCTCCATGCCCTTGTCATCACAATGCTCCAGTTCTGTTGTCATCACCATGCTTCATGCCAGTGTCATCACAATGCTCCATGAATCTTGTCTTCACAATGCTCCATGGCCCATGTCATCACAATGCTCCATGACCCCTGTGATCACAATGCTCTATGGCCTTTGTCATCACAATGACACGTGACCCCCGTCAACACAATGCCTGATGAACCCTGACATCAAAATGCTAAATGGCACTTGTCATCACAATGCTATATGAAGCCTGTCATCAGTATTCACCATGTCACTTGTTTTCACAATGCTCCATGCCCCCTGTAATCCCAGTACTCCATGACCCCTTTCATCACAATGCCCAATGCCACCTCTCATCACAATTCTCCATGGCATATGTCATCACGATGCTCCATGACACCTGTCATCACAATGCTCCATGACACTTGTCATCACAATGCTCCATGGCCCCTCTCATTACTGTGCTCCATAATAACTTTAATCACATTTCTAGATGACCAGTGCCATCACAATGCCCCATGACATTGTCATCACAATTCGCCATGACCATTGTCATCACAATGCTCCATGAACCATGTCATCACTGGGTCCCAGGACACTTGTCATCATAATGATCCATTACCACTTTCATCACAATGCTCCATGACCACTGTCATCTCAATGCCCCATGGCCTTTGTATTCACAATGCTCCATGGCCCCTGTAATCACAGTGCTCCATAACACCTTTCATCATAATGCTCCATGACCACTGCCATCTCAATGCCTCATGACGCCTGTCATCACAATTCTCCAAGGCCCCTCTCATCACAATGCTCAATGACACTTGTCATCACATTGCTCCATAACATATGTCATCACAGTGTTCACTGCCCATGTCATCACAATGCTCCATGTCCCCTATAATCACAATGCTCCAAGCCTTTTTCCTCACAATGCTCCAGAATTTTGTCGCCACAATGTTCCATAACCTTGGCATCACAATGCTCCACGGCCCTTGTCATCAAAATGCTCCAGAATTCTTGTCATCACAATGTTCCATGGACGTGTCATCACAAAGCTACATGACCCTGGTCATCACAGTTCTCCATGACCTTTGTCATCACAATGCTCTATGTCACTATTCATCACAATTCTCAATGACCACTTTAATCACTATGCTTGCTGACAATTTTCATCACATTTCTCTATTGTCATTACAATTCCCCATGGCCCCTTTCTTCACCATGCTCCATGATGCCTGTCATCACAATGCTCCATGGCTTTTGTTATCACAATGCGACAGGACCAGTTTCATCACAATACTCCATCCCCCTTGTCATCACAGTGCATAATGAAAGATTTCAGTACAATGCTCCGTGACACCTGTCATCACAATGCTCCATGGCCTTTATCGTCACAATGCTCCCAGGCACTTTTCATCACGATGTACCATGAAAACTTTCATCACATTGCTCCATGACAATTGTCATCACAATAGTCCATAGCCTTGTCAACACAATGCTGCATAATCCCTGTCATCACAATTCTCCATGACTGCTGTCATCAAAATAATCCAGGACAATTTTCATAGCAATGCTTCTTGCGCCCAGTCATCACAGTGCTCCAAGATACCTTTCATCACAATTCCTAGATGATCAATGTCATCACAATGCCCAATGACACCTGTCATCACAATTCGCTATGACCCTTGTCATCACAATACTCGATGAACCGTGTCATCACATTGTTCCAAGACACATGTCATCACAATGATCCATTACTATTTTCATCACAATGCTCCAATACACCTGTCATCACAATGCTCCATGGCCCCTGTTATCATACTGCTCCATGATCTCTTTCATCACAATGCTCCATGCCCACTGTCATCACCATAACTCAAGACGCCTGTCATCTCAATGCTCCATGGCTCTTTTCATCACAATGCCCCATGGGCCCTGTGATCACAATGCTCCATGCCCTTGTCATCAAAGTGCTCCAGAACTCTTGTCATCATAATACTCCATGCCAATGTCATCAAAATGTCCCATGACACTTGTCATCACAATGCTCCATGGCTTATGCCATCACAATTTTCCATGGCCCTGTCATCACAATGCTCCATGACCTTTTCATCAAAATGCTCCATGCCCTTTTCATCAAAATGCTCCAGAACTCTTGTCATCATAATGCTCCATGCCAATGTCATCAAAATGCCCCATGACACTTGTCATCACAATGCTCCATGGCCTTTGTCATCACAATGTTCCATGGCCCCTGTCATCACAGTGCTCCATTATACCTTTCATCACAATTCTAGATGACCACTGTCATCACCATGACCCATGACAGATGTCATAACAATTCGCCATGGTCCTTGTCATCACAATGCTCCATGAACCTTGTCATCACAAGGTTCCAGGACTCTTGTCATCACAATGATCCATGATCACTTTCATCACAATGCTCCATGAAACCTGTCACCTCAATGCTCCATAGCCTTTGTATTCACAATGCTCCATGGCCCCTGTAATCACAGTGCTCCATGACCCCTTTCATCACAATGATCCAAGACCGCTGTCATTACAATGCCCCATGACGCCTGCCACCACAAATCTCCAAGGCCTCTCTTACCAAAAAGCTCCATGATCCCTGTCAGTACAATGTTCGATGACACTTTTCATCACAATGCTCCATGACCCCTGTCATCACAAAGTTCTCTGCCCATATCATCACAATGCTCCTTGTCACCTTTCATCACAATGCTCCATGTCCTTTCATCACAATGCTCCATAATTCTTGTCATCGCAATGTTCCTTGACCGTGTCATCACAATGCTCCATGACCCTTGTCATCACAAAGCTCCATGACCCCTGTCATCACAATGATCCATGATTCCTTTCCTCACAGTGCTCCAGTACCCTTTTCATCACAATGCTCCATGCCATTGTCAGCACAATGCTCCTTGGACCCTGTCATCAAAATGCTCCATCCCCTTTTCATCACAATGCTCCAGATATCCTATCATTAAAATGCTCCATGCCCGTGTCAACACAATGCTTCATGACCTCTGTTATCAAAATGCTTTATGAACATTCTTATCACAATGTTCCATGACCCCTGTCATCAAAATGATCCATGACCGTTGTCATCACAATGCTGCATGATACCTTTCATCCCAATCCTCTGTGACTGCTGTCATCATAATGCTCCAGGACAATTTTCATCACAATGCTCCATGCCCCCTGTCATCACAGTGCCCCATAAGCCCTGTAATCCCAATGCTCCATGACCCTGTCATCAAAATGCTACATGACCCCTGTCATCACATTGTTCCATGGCCTATGTATTCACAATGTTCCATGGACCCTGTAATCACACTGCTCCATGTTCCTTTTCAACACAATGCTCCATGACCCCTGTCATCACAATGTTCCATGAAAGTTGTCATCAAAATGCTCCATGACCCCGGTCACCACAAGGTTCCCTGCCCTTGTCATCACAATGGTACATGGCCTTGTCATCACAATGTTCCATGGCCTCTGTCATTACCATGCTCCATGGTCTTTCTCATCACAATGCTCTATGACCCCTGTCATCACAATGCTTGATGACCATTGTCATCACAATGCTCCAAGGTCCCTGTCATCACAATGCCTCATGGTCTTTGTAATCACAATGCTCAATGACCACTGTCATCACAATGCTCCATGCCGTTGTCATCACAATGCTCCATGGCCCCTGTAATCACAATGCTCAATGCGCTTGTCATCACAATGCTCCAGAACATTTGTCATCATAATGCTCCATTCCCGTGTCATCACATTGCTGTTGACACTTGTCATCAAAATGTTCCTTGGTCTTTGTCATCACAATGCTCCATGATCCCTGTCATCACAATGATCCCTGCCAATGTCATCACAATGCTCCATGTCTACTGTAATCACAATGCTCCATGCCCTTGTCATCACAATGCTCCAGTTCTGTTGTCATCACCATGCTTCATGCCAGTGTCATCACAATGCTCCATGAATCTTGTCTTCACAATGCTCCATGGCCCATGTCATCACAATGCTCCATGACCCCTGTGATCACAATGCTCTATGGCCTTTGTCATCACAATGACACGTGACCCCCGTCAACACAATGCCTGATGAACCCTGACATCAAAATGCTAAATGGCACTTGTCATCACAATGCTATATGAAGCCTGTCATCAGTATTCACCATGTCACTTGTTTTCACAATGCTCCATGCCCCCTGTAATCCCAGTACTCCATGACCCCTTTCATCACAATGCCCAATGCCACCTCTCATCACAATTCTCCATGGCATATGTCATCACGATGCTCCATGACACCTGTCATCACAATGCTCCATGACACTTGTCATCACAATGCTCCATGGCCCCTCTCATTACTGTGCTCCATAATAACTTTAATCACATTTCTAGATGACCAGTGCCATCACAATGCCCCATGACATTGTCATCACAATTCGCCATGACCATTGTCATCACAATGCTCCATGAACCATGTCATCACTGGGTCCCAGGACACTTGTCATCATAATGATCCATTACCACTTTCATCACAATGCTCCATGACCACTGTCATCTCAATGCCCCATGGCCTTTGTATTCACAATGCTCCATGGCCCCTGTAATCACAGTGCTCCATAACACCTTTCATCATAATGCTCCATGACCACTGCCATCTCAATGCCTCATGACGCCTGTCATCACAATTCTCCAAGGCCCCTCTCATCACAATGCTCAATGACACTTGTCATCACATTGCTCCATAACATATGTCATCACAGTGTTCACTGCCCATGTCATCACAATGCTCCATGTCCCCTATAATCACAATGCTCCAAGCCTTTTTCCTCACAATGCTCCAGAATTTTGTCGCCACAATGTTCCATAACCTTGGCATCACAATGCTCCACGGCCCTTGTCATCAAAATGCTCCAGAATTCTTGTCATCACAATGTTCCATGGACGTGTCATCACAAAGCTACATGACCCTGGTCATCACAGTTCTCCATGACCTTTGTCATCACAATGCTCTATGTCACTATTCATCACAATTCTCAATGACCACTTTAATCACTATGCTTGCTGACAATTTTCATCACATTTCTCTATTGTCATTACAATTCCCCATGGCCCCTTTCTTCACCATGCTCCATGATGCCTGTCATCACAATGCTCCATGGCTTTTGTTATCACAATGCGACAGGACCAGTTTCATCACAATACTCCATCCCCCTTGTCATCACAGTGCATAATGAAAGATTTCAGTACAATGCTCCGTGACACCTGTCATCACAATGCTCCATGGCCTTTATCGTCACAATGCTCCCAGGCACTTTTCATCACGATGTACCATGAAAACTTTCATCACATTGCTCCATGACAATTGTCATCACAATAGTCCATAGCCTTGTCAACACAATGCTGCATAATCCCTGTCATCACAATTCTCCATGACTGCTGTCATCAAAATAATCCAGGACAATTTTCATAGCAATGCTTCTTGCGCCCAGTCATCACAGTGCTCCATGATACCTTTCATCACAATTCCTAGATGATCAATGTCATCACAATGCCCAATGACACCTGTCATCACAATTCGCTATGACCCTTGTCATCACAATACTCGATGAACCGTGTCATCACATTGTTCCAAGACACATGTCATCACAATGATCCATTACTATTTTCATCACAATGCTCCAATACACCTGTCATCACAATGCTCCATGGCCCCTGTTATCATACTGCTCCATGATCTCTTTCATCACAATGCTCCATGCCCACTGTCATCACCATAACTCAAGACGCCTGTCATCTCAATGCTCCATGGCTCTTTTCATCACAATGCCCCATGGGCCCTGTGATCACAATGCTCCATGCCCTTGTCATCAAAGTGCTCCAGAACTCTTGTCATCATAATACTCCATGCCAATGTCATCAAAATGTCCCATGACACTTGTCATCACAATGCTCCATGGCTTATGCCATCACAATTTTCCATGGCCCTGTCATCACAATGCTCCATGACCTTTTCATCAAAATGCTCCATGCCCTTTTCATCAAAATGCTCCAGAACTCTTGTCATCATAATGCTCCATGCCAATGTCATCAAAATGCCCCATGACACTTGTCATCACAATGCTCCATGGCCTTTGTCATCACAATGTTCCATGGCCCCTGTCATCACAGTGCTCCATTATACCTTTCATCACAATTCTAGATGACCACTGTCATCACCATGACCCATGACAGATGTCATAACAATTCGCCATGGTCCTTGTCATCACAATGCTCCATGAACCTTGTCATCACAAGGTTCCAGGACTCTTGTCATCACAATGATCCATGATCACTTTCATCACAATGCTCCATGAAACCTGTCACCTCAATGCTCCATAGCCTTTGTATTCACAATGCTCCATGGCCCCTGTAATCACAGTGCTCCATGACCCCTTTCATCACAATGATCCAAGACCGCTGTCATTACAATGCCCCATGACGCCTGCCACCACAAATCTCCAAGGCCTCTCTTACCAAAAAGCTCCATGATCCCTGTCAGTACAATGTTCGATGACACTTTTCATCACAATGCTCCATGACCCCTGTCATCACAAAGTTCTCTGCCCATATCATCACAATGCTCCTTGTCACCTTTCATCACAATGCTCCATGTCCTTTCATCACAATGCTCCATAATTCTTGTCATCGCAATGTTCCTTGACCGTGTCATCACAATGCTCCATGACCCTTGTCATCACAAAGCTCCATGACCCCTGTCATCACAATGATCCATGATTCCTTTCCTCACAGTGCTCCAGTACCCTTTTCATCACAATGCTCCATGCCATTGTCAGCACAATGCTCCTTGGACCCTGTCATCAAAATGCTCCATCCCCTTTTCATCACAATGCTCCAGATATCCTATCATTAAAATGCTCCATGCCCGTGTCAACACAATGCTTCATGACCTCTGTTATCAAAATGCTTTATGAACATTCTTATCACAATGTTCCATGACCCCTGTCATCAAAATGATCCATGACCGTTGTCATCACAATGCTGCATGATACCTTTCATCCCAATCCTCTGTGACTGCTGTCATCATAATGCTCCAGGACAATTTTCATCACAATGCTCCATGCCCCCTGTCATCACAGTGCCCCATAAGCCCTGTAATCCCAATGCTCCATGACCCTGTCATCAAAATGCTACATGACCCCTGTCATCACATTGTTCCATGGCCTATGTATTCACAATGTTCCATGGACCCTGTAATCACACTGCTCCATGTTCCTTTTCAACACAATGCTCCATGACCCCTGTCATCACAATGTTCCATGAAAGTTGTCATCAAAATGCTCCATGACCCCGGTCACCACAAGGTTCCCTGCCCTTGTCATCACAATGGTACATGGCCTTGTCATCACAATGTTCCATGGCCTCTGTCATTACCATGCTCCATGGTCTTTCTCATCACAATGCTCTATGACCCCTGTCATCACAATGCTTGATGACCATTGTCATCACAATGCTCCAAGGTCCCTGTCATCACAATGCCTCATGGTCTTTGTAATCACAATGCTCAATGACCACTGTCATCACAATGCTCCATGCCGTTGTCATCACAATGCTCCACGGCCCCTGTAATCACAATGCTCCATGTGCTTGTCATCACAATGCTCCAGAACATTTGTCATCAAAATGCTCCATTCCCGTGTCAACACATTGCTCAAGACACTTGTCATCAAAATGTTCCTTGGTCTTTGTCATCACAATGCTCCATGATCCCTGTCATCACAATGATCCCTGCCAATGTCATCACAATGCTCCATGTCTCCTGTAATCACAATGCTCCATGCCCTTGTCATCACAATGCTCCAGTTCTGTTGTCATCACCATGCTTCATGCCAGTGTCATCACAATGCTCCATGAATCTTGTCTTCACAATGCTCCATGGCCCATGTCATCACAATGCTCCATGACCCCTGTGATCACAATGCGCTATGGCCTTTGTCATCACAATGACACGTGACCCCCGTCAACACAATGCCTGATGAACCCTGACATCAAAATGCTAAATGGCACTTGTCATCACAATGCTATATGAAGCCTGTCATCACTATTCACAATGTCACTTGTTTTCACAATGCTTCATGCCCCCTGTAAACCCAGTACTCCATGACCCCTTTCATCACAATGCCCAATGCCACCTCTCATCACAATTCTCCATGGCATTTGTCATCACGATGCTCCATGACACCTGTCATCACAATGCTCCATGACACTTGTCATCACAATGCTCCATGGCCCCTCTCATTACTGTGCTCCATAATAACTTTAATCACATTTCTAGATGACCAGTGCCATCACAATGCCCCCTGACATTGTCATCACAATTCGCCATGACCATTGTCATCACAATGCTCCATGAACCATGCCATCACAGGGTCCCAGGACACTTGTCATCACAATGATCCATTACCACTTTCATCACAATGCTCCATGACCACTGTCATCTCAATGCCCCATGGCCTTTGTATTCACAATGCTCCATGGCCCCTGTAATCACAGTGCTCCATAACACCTTTCATCATAATGCTCCATGACCACTGCCATCTCAATGCCTCATGACGCCTGTCATCACAATTCTCCAAGGCCCCTCTCATCACAATGCTCCATGACACTTGTCATCACATTGCTCCATAACACCTGTCATCACAGTGTTCCCTGCCCATGTCATCACAATGCTCCATGTCCCCTATAATCACAATGCTCCAAGCCTTTTTCCTCACAATGCTCCAGAATTTTGTCATCACAATGTTCCATGACCGTGGCAAAACAATGCTCCACGGCACTTGTCATCACAATGCTCCAGAATTCTTGTCATCACAATGTTCCATGGACGTGTCATCACAAAGCTATATGACCCTGGTCATCACAGGTCTCCATGACCTTTGTCATCACAATGCTCTATGTCACTATTCATCACAATTCTCAATGACCACTTTAATCACTATGCTCGCTGACCATTTTCATCACATTTCTCTATTGTCATTACAATTCCCCCTGGCCCCTTTCTTCACCATGCTCCATGATGCCTGTCATCACAATGCTCCATGGCTTTTGTTATCACAATGCGCCAGGACAAGTTTCATCACAATACTCCATCCCCCTTGTCATCACAGTGCATAATGAAAGCTTTCATTCCAAAGCTCCGTGACACTTGTCATCACAATACTCCATGGCCTTTATCGTCACAATGTTCCCAGGCACTTTTCATCACGATGTTCCATGAAAACTTTCATCACATTGCTCCATGACCATTGTCATCACAATAGTCCATAGCCTTGTCAACACAATACTGCATAATCCCTGTCATCACAATTCTCCATGACTGCTGTCATCACAATAATCCAGGACAATTTTCATAACAATGCTTCATGCCCCCAGTCATCAAAGTGTTCCATGATACCTTTCATCACAATTCCTAGATGATCAATGTCATCACAATGCCCAATGACACCTGTCATCACAATTCGCTATGACCCTTGTCATCACAATACTCGATGAACCGTGTCATCACAGTGTTCCAGGACACATGTCATCAAAATGATCCATTACTATTTTCATCACAATGCTCCAATACACCTGTCATCACAATGCTCCATGGCCCCTGTTATCATACTGCTCCATGATCTCTTTCATCACAATGCTCCATGCCCACTGTCATCACCATAACTCAAGACGCCTGTCATCTCAATGCTCCATGGCTCTTTTCATCACAATGCCCCATGGGCCCTGTGATCACAATGCTCCATGCCCTTGTCATCAAAGTGCTCCAGAACTCTTGTCTTCATAATACTCCATGCCAATGTCATCAAAATGTCCCATGACACTTGTCATCACAATGCTCCATGGCTTATGCCATCACAATTTTCCATGGCCCTGTCATCACAATGCTCCATGACCTTTTCATCAAAATGCTCCATGCCCTTTTCATCAAAATGCTCCAGAACTCTTGTCATCATAATGCTCCATGCCAATGTCATCAAAATGCCCCATGACACTTGTCATCACAATGCTCCATGGCCTTTGTCATCACAATGTTCCATGGCCCCTGTCATCACAGTGCTCCATTATACCTTTCATCACAATTCTAGATGACCACTGTCATCACCATGACCCATGACAGATGTCATAACAATTCGCCATGGTCCTTGTCATCACAATGCTCCATGAACCTTGTCATCACAAGGTTCCAGGACTCTTGTCATCACAATGATCCATGATCACTTTCATCACAATGCTCCATGAAACCTGTCACCTCAATGCTCCATAGCCTTTGTATTCACAATGCTCCATGGCCCCTGTAATCACAGTGCTCCATGACCCCTTTCATCACAATGATCCAAGACCGCTGTCATTACAATGCCCCATGACGCCTGCCACCACAAATCTCCAAGGCCTCTCTTACCAAAAAGCTCCATGATCCCTGTCAGTACAATGTTCGATGACACTTTTCATCACAATGCTCCATGACCCCTGTCATCACAAAGTTCTCTGCCCATATCATCACAATGCTCCTTGTCACCTTTCATCACAATGCTCCATGTCCTTTCATCACAATGCTCCATAATTCTTGTCATCGCAATGTTCCTTGACCGTGTCATCACAATGCTCCATGACCCTTGTCATCACAAAGCTCCATGACCCCTGTCATCACAATGATCCATGATTCCTTTCCTCACAGTGCTCCAGTACCCTTTTCATCACAATGCTCCATGCCATTGTCAGCACAATGCTCCTTGGACCCTGTCATCAAAATGCTCCATCCCCTTTTCATCACAATGCTCCAGATATCCTATCATTAAAATGCTCCATGCCCGTGTCAACACAATGCTTCATGACCTCTGTTATCAAAATGCTTTATGAACATTCTTATCACAATGTTCCATGACCCCTGTCATCAAAATGATCCATGACCGTTGTCATCACAATGCTGCATGATACCTTTCATCCCAATCCTCTGTGACTGCTGTCATCATAATGCTCCAGGACAATTTTCATCACAATGCTCCATGCCCCCTGTCATCACAGTGCCCCATAAGCCCTGTAATCCCAATGCTCCATGACCCTGTCATCAAAATGCTACATGACCTCTGTCATCACATTGTTCCATGGCCTATGTATTCACAATGTTCCATGGACCCTGTAATCACACTGCTCCATGTTCCTTTTCAACACAATGCTCCATGACCCCTGTCATCACAATGTTCCATGAAAGTTGTCATCAAAATGCTCCATGACCCCGGTCACCACAAGGTTCCCTGCCCTTGTCATCACAATGGTACATGGCCTTGTCATCACAATGTTCCATGGCCTCTGTCATTACCATGCTCCATGGTCTTTCTCATCACAATGCTCTATGACCCCTGTCATCACAATGCTTGATGACCATTGTCATCACAATGCTCCAAGGTCCCTGTCATCACAATGCCTCATGGTCTTTGTAATCACAATGCTCAATGACCACTGTCATCACAGTGCTCCATGCCGTTGTCATCACAATGCTCCACGGCCCCTGTAATCACAATGCTCCATGTGCTTGTCATCACAATGCTCCAGAACATTTGTCATCAAAATGCTCCATTCCCGTGTCAACACATTGCTCAAGACACTTGTCATCAAAATGTTCCTTGGTCTTTGTCATCACAATGCACCATGATCCCTGTCATCACAATGATCCCTGCCAATGTCATCACAATTCTCCATGTCTCCTGTAATCACAATGCTCCATGCCCTTGTCATCACAATGCTCCAGTTCTGTTGTCATCACCATGCTTCATGCCAGTGTCATCACAATGCTCCATGAATCTTGTCTTCACAATGCTCCATGGCCCATGTCATCACAATGCTCCATGACCCCTGTGATCACAATGCTCTATGGCCTTTGTCATCACAATGACACGTGACCCCCGTCAACACAATGCCTGATGAACCCTGACATCAAAATGCTAAATGGCACTTGTCATCACAATGCTATATGAAGCCTGTCATCACTATTCACCATGTCACTTGTTTTCACAATGCTTCATGCCCCCTGTAAACCCAGTACTCCATGACCCCTTTCATCACAATGCCCAATGCCACCTCTCATCACAATTCTCCATGACACCTGTCATCACAATGCTCCATGACACTTGTCATCACAATGCTCCATGGCCCCTCTCATTACTGTGCTCCATAATAACTTTAATCACATTTCTAGATGACCAGTGCCATCACAATGCCCCATGACATTGTCATCACAATTCGCCATGACCATTGTCATCACAATGCTCCATGAACCATGTCATCACAGGGTCCCAGGACACTTGTCATCACAATGATCCATTACCACTTTCATCACAATGCTCCATGACCACTGTCATCTCAATGCCCCATGGCCTTTGTATTCACAATGCTCAATGGCCCCTGTAATCACAGTGCTCCATAACACCTTTCATCATAATGCTCCATGACCACTGCCATCTCAATGCCTCATGACGCCTGTCATCACAATTCTCCAAGGCCCCTCTCATCACAATGCTCCATGACACTTGTCATCACATTGCTCCATAACACCTGTCATCACAGTGTTCCCTGCCCATGTCATCACAATGCTCGATGTCCCCTATAATCACAATGCTCCAAGCCTTTTTCCTCACAATGCTCCAGAATTTTGTCATCACAATGTTCCATGACCGTGGCATCACAATGCTCCACGGCCCTTGTCATCACAATGCTCCAGAATTCTTGTCATCACAATGTTCCATGGACGTGTCATCACAAAGCTACATGACCCTGGTCATCACAGTTCTCCATGACCTTTGTCATCACAATGCTCTATGTCACTATTCATCACAATTCTCAATGACCACTTTAATCACTATGCTCGCTGACCATTTTCATCACATTTCTCTATTGTCATTACAATTCCCCATGGCCCCTTTCTTCACCATGCTCCATGATGCCTGTCATCACAATGCTCCATGGCTTTTGTTATCACAATGCGCCAGGACAAGTTTCATCACAATACTCCATCCCCCTTGTCATCACAGTGCATAATGAAAGCTTTCATTACAATGCTCCGTGACACTTGTCATCACAATGCTCCATGGCCTTTATCGTCACAATGCTCCCAGGCAATTTTCATCACGATGTTCCATGAAAACTTTCATCACATTGCTCCATGACCATTGTCATCACAATAGTCCATAGCCTTGTCAACACAATGCTGCATAATCCCTGTCATCACAATTCTCCATGACTGCTGTCATCACAATAATCCAGGACAATTTTCATAACAATGCTTCATGCCCCCAGTCATCACAGTGCTCCATGATACTTTTCATCACAATTCCTAGATGATCAATGTCATCACAATGCCCAATGACACCTGTCATCACAATTCGCTATGACCCTTGTCATCACAATACTCGATGAACCGTGTCATCACAGTGTTCCAGGACACATGTCATCACAATGATCCATTACTATTTTCATCACAATGCTCCAATACACCTGTCATCACAATGCTCCATGGCCCCTGTTATCATATTGCTCCATGATCTCTTTCATCACAATGCTCCATGACCACTGTCATCACCATACCTCAAGACGCCTGTCATCTCAATGCTCCATGGCTCTTTTCATCACAATGCCCCATGGGCCCTGTGATCACAATGCTCCATGCCCTTGTCATCAAAGTGCTCCAGAACTCTTGTCATCATAATGCTCCATGCCAATGTCATCAAAATGTCCCATGACACTTGTCATCACAATGCTCCATGGCTTATGCCATCACAATTTTCCATGGCCCCTGTCATCACAATGCTCCATGCCCTTTTCATCAAAATGCTCCAGAACTCTGGTCATCATAATGCTCCATGCCAATGTCATCAAAATGCCCCATGACACTTGTCATCACAATGCTCCATGGCCTTTGTCATCACAATGTTCCATGGCCCCTGTCATCACAGTGCTCCATTATACCTTTCATCACAATTCTAGATGACCACTGTCATCACCATGACCCATGACAGATGTCATAACAATTCGCCATGGTCCTTGTCATCACAATGCTCCATGAAACTTGTCATCACAAGTTTCCAGGACTCTTGTCATCACAATGATCCATGATCACTTTCATCACAATGCTCCATGAAACCTGTCACCTCAATGCTCCATAGCCTTTGTATTCACAATGCTCCATGGCCCCTGTAATCACAGTGCTCCATGACCCCTTTCATCACAATGATCCAAGACCGCTGTCATTACAATGCCCCATGACGCCTGCCACCACAAATCTCCAAGGCCTCTCTTACCAAAAAGCTCCATGATCCCTGTCAGTACAATGTTCGATGACACTTTTCATCACAATGCTCCATGACCCCTGTCATCACAAAGTTCTCTGCCCATATCATCACAATGCTCCTTGTCACCTTTCATCACAATGCTCCATGTCCTTTCATCACAATGCTCCATAATTCTTGTCATCGCAATGTTCCTTGACCGTGTCATCACAATGCTCCATGACCCTTGTCATCACAAAGCTCCATGACCCCTGTCATCACAATGATCCATGATTCCTTTCCTCACAGTGCTCCAGTACCCTTTTCATCACAATGCTCCATGCCATTGTCAGCACAATGCTCCTTGGACCCTGTCATCAAAATGCTCCATCCCCTTTTCATCACAATGCTCCAGATATCCTATCATTAAAATGCTCCATGCCCGTGTCAACACAATGCTTCATGACCTCTGTTATCAAAATGCTTTATGAACATTCTTATCACAATGTTCCATGACCCCTGTCATCAAAATGATCCATGACCGTTGTCATCACAATGCTGCATGATACCTTTCATCCCAATCCTCTGTGACTGCTGTCATCATAATGCTCCAGGACAATTTTCATCACAATGCTCCATGCCCCCTGTCATCACAGTGCCCCATAAGCCCTGTAATCCCAATGCTCCATGACCCTGTCATCAAAATGCTACATGACCCCTGTCATCACATTGTTCCATGGCCTATGTATTCACAATGTTCCATGGACCCTGTAATCACACTGCTCCATGTTCCTTTTCAACACAATGCTCCATGACCCCTGTCATCACAATGTTCCATGAAAGTTGTCATCAAAATGCTCCATGACCCCGGTCACCACAAGGTTCCCTGCCCTTGTCATCACAATGGTACATGGCCTTGTCATCACAATGTTCCATGGCCTCTGTCATTACCATGCTCCATGGTCTTTCTCATCACAATGCTCTATGACCCCTGTCATCACAATGCTTGATGACCATTGTCATCACAATGCTCCAAGGTCCCTGTCATCACAATGCCTCATGGTCTTTGTAATCACAATGCTCAATGACCACTGTCATCACAATGCTCCATGCCGTTGTCATCACAATGCTCCACGGCCCCTGTAATCACAATGCTCCATGTGCTTGTCATCACAATGCTCCAGAACATTTGTCATCAAAATGCTCCATTCCCGTGTCAACACATTGCTCAAGACACTTGTCATCAAAATGTTCCTTGGTCTTTGTCATCACAATGCACCATGATCCCTGTCATCACAATGATCCCTGCCAATGTCATCACAATTCTCCATGTCTCCTGTAATCACAATGCTCCATGCCCTTGTCATCACAATGCTCCAGTTCTGTTGTCATCACCATGCTTCATGCCAGTGTCATCACAATGCTCCATGAATCTTGTCTTCACAATGCTCCATGGCCCATGTCATCACAATGCTCCATGACCCCTGTGATCACAATGCTCTATGGCCTTTGTCATCACAATGACACGTGACCCCCGTCAACACAATGCCTGATGAACCCTGACATCAAAATGCTAAATGGCACTTGTCATCACAATGCTATATGAAGCCTGTCATCACTATTCACCATGTCACTTGTTTTCACAATGCTTCATGCCCCCTGTAAACCCAGTACTCCATGACCCCTTTCATCACAATGCCCAATGCCACCTCTCATCACAATTCTCCATGACACCTGTCATCACAATGCTCCATGACACTTGTCATCACAATGCTCCATGGCCCCTCTCATTACTGTGCTCCATAATAACTTTAATCACATTTCTAGATGACCAGTGCCATCACAATGCCCCATGACATTGTCATCACAATTCGCCATGACCATTGTCATCACAATGCTCCATGAACCATGTCATCACAGGGTCCCAGGACACTTGTCATCACAATGATCCATTACCACTTTCATCACAATGCTCCATGACCACTGTCATCTCAATGCCCCATGGCCTTTGTATTCACAATGCTCCATGGCCCCTGTAATCACAGTGCTCCATAACACCTTTCATCATAATGCTCCATGACCACTGCCATCTCAATGCCTCATGACGCCTGTCATCACAATTCTCCAAGGCCCCTCTCATCACAATGCTCCATGACACTTGTCATCACATTGCTCCATAACACCTGTCATCACAGTGTTCCCTGCCCATGTCATCACAATGCTCGATGTCCCCTATAATCACAATGCTCCAAGCCTTTTTCCTCACAATGCTCCAGAATTTTGTCATCACAATGTTCCATGACCGTGGCATCACAATGCTCCACGGCCCTTGTCATCACAATGCTCCAGAATTCTTGTCATCACAATGTTCCATGGACGTGTCATCACAAAGCTACATGACCCTGGTCATCACAGTTCTCCATGACCTTTGTCATCACAATGCTCTATGTCACTATTCATCACAATTCTCAATGACCACTTTAATCACTATGCTCGCTGACCATTTTCATCACATTTCTCTATTGTCATTACAATTCCCCATGGCCCCTTTCTTCACCATGCTCCATGATGCCTGTCATCACAATGCTCCATGGCTTTTGTTATCACAATGCGCCAGGACAAGTTTCATCACAATACTCCATCCCCCTTGTCATCACAGTGCATAATGAAAGCTTTCATTACAATGCTCCGTGACACTTGTCATCACAATGCTCCATGGCCTTTATCGTCACAATGCTCCCAGGCAATTTTCATCACGATGTTCCATGAAAACTTTCATCACATTGCTCCATGACCATTGTCATCACAATAGTCCATAGCCTTGTCAACACAATGCTGCATAATCCCTGTCATCACAATTCTCCATGACTGCTGTCATCACAATAATCCAGGACAATTTTCATAACAATGCTTCATGCCCCCAGTCATCACAGTGCTCCATGATACTTTTCATCACAATTCCTAGATGATCAATGTCATCACAATGCCCAATGACACCTGTCATCACAATTCGCTATGACCCTTGTCATCACAATACTCGATGAACCGTGTCATCACAGTGTTCCAGGACACATGTCATCACAATGATCCATTACTATTTTCATCACAATGCTCCAATACACCTGTCATCACAATGCTCCATGGCCCCTGTTATCATATTGCTCCATGATCTCTTTCATCACAATGCTCCATGACCACTGTCATCACCATACCTCAAGACGCCTGTCATCTCAATGCTCCATGGCTCTTTTCATCACAATGCCCCATGGGCCCTGTGATCACAATGCTCCATGCCCTTGTCATCAAAGTGCTCCAGAACTCTTGTCATCATAATGCTCCATGCCAATGTCATCAAAATGTCCCATGACACTTGTCATCACAATGCTCCATGGCTTATGCCATCACAATTTTCCATGGCCCCTGTCATCACAATGCTCCATGCCCTTTTCATCAAAATGCTCCAGAACTCTGGTCATCATAATGCTCCATGCCAATGTCATCAAAATGCCCCATGACACTTGTCATCACAATGCTCCATGGCCTTTGTCATCACAATGTTCCATGGCCCCTGTCATCACAGTGCTCCATTATACCTTTCATCACAATTCTAGATGACCACTGTCATCACCATGACCCATGACAGATGTCATAACAATTCGCCATGGTCCTTGTCATCACAATGCTCCATGAACCTTGTCATCACAAGGTTCCAGGACTCTTGTCATCACAATGATCCATGATCACTTTCATCACAATGCTCCATGAAACCTGTCACCTCAATGCTCCATAGCCTTTGTATTCACAATGCTCCATGGCCCCTGTAATCACAGTGCTCCATGACCCCTTTCATCACAATGATCCAAGACCGCTGTCATTACAATGCCCCATGACGCCTGCCACCACAAATCTCCAAGGCCTCTCTTACCAAAAAGCTCCATGATCCCTGTCAGTACAATGTTCGATGACACTTTTCATCACAATGCTCCATGACCCCTGTCATCACAAAGTTCTCTGCCCATATCATCACAATGCTCCTTGTCACCTTTCATCACAATGCTCCATGTCCTTTCATCACAATGCTCCATAATTCTTGTCATCGCAATGTTCCTTGACCGTGTCATCACAATGCTCCATGACCCTTGTCATCACAAAGCTCCATGACCCCTGTCATCACAATGATCCATGATTCCTTTCCTCACAGTGCTCCAGTACCCTTTTCATCACAATGCTCCATGCCATTGTCAGCACAATGCTCCTTGGACCCTGTCATCAAAATGCTCCATCCCCTTTTCATCACAATGCTCCAGATATCCTATCATTAAAATGCTCCATGCCCGTGTCAACACAATGCTTCATGACCTCTGTTATCAAAATGCTTTATGAACATTCTTATCACAATGTTCCATGACCCCTGTCATCAAAATGATCCATGACCGTTGTCATCACAATGCTGCATGATACCTTTCATCCCAATCCTCTGTGACTGCTGTCATCATAATGCTCCAGGACAATTTTCATCACAATGCTCCATGCCCCCTGTCATCACAGTGCCCCATAAGCCCTGTAATCCCAATGCTCCATGACCCTGTCATCAAAATGCTACATGACCCCTGTCATCACATTGTTCCATGGCCTATGTATTCACAATGTTCCATGGACCCTGTAATCACACTGCTCCATGTTCCTTTTCAACACAATGCTCCATGACCCCTGTCATCACAATGTTCCATGAAAGTTGTCATCAAAATGCTCCATGACCCCGGTCACCACAAGGTTCCCTGCCCTTGTCATCACAATGGTACATGGCCTTGTCATCACAATGTTCCATGGCCTCTGTCATTACCATGCTCCATGGTCTTTCTCATCACAATGCTCTATGACCCCTGTCATCACAATGCTTGATGACCATTGTCATCACAATGCTCCAAGGTCCCTGTCATCACAATGCCTCATGGTCTTTGTAATCACAATGCTCAATGACCACTGTCATCACAATGCTCCATGCCGTTGTCATCACAATGCTCCACGGCCCCTGTAATCACAATGCTCCATGTGCTTGTCATCACAATGCTCCAGAACATTTGTCATCAAAATGCTCCATTCCCGTGTCAACACATTGCTCAAGACACTTGTCATCAAAATGTTCCTTGGTCTTTGTCATCACAATGCACCATGATCCCTGTCATCACAATGATCCCTGCCAATGTCATCACAATTCTCCATGTCTCCTGTAATCACAATGCTCCATGCCCTTGTCATCACAATGCTCCAGTTCTGTTGTCATCACCATGCTTCATGCCAGTGTCATCACAATGCTCCATGAATCTTGTCTTCACAATGCTCCATGGCCCATGTCATCACAATGCTCCATGACCCCTGTGATCACAATGCTCTATGGCCTTTGTCATCACAATGACACGTGACCCCCGTCAACACAATGCCTGATGAACCCTGACATCAAAATGCTAAATGGCACTTGTCATCACAATGCTATATGAAGCCTGTCATCACTATTCACCATGTCACTTGTTTTCACAATGCTTCATGCCCCCTGTAAACCCAGTACTCCATGACCCCTTTCATCACAATGCCCAATGCCACCTCTCATCACAATTCTCCATGACACCTGTCATCACAATGCTCCATGACACTTGTCATCACAATGCTCCATGGCCCCTCTCATTACTGTGCTCCATAATAACTTTAATCACATTTCTAGATGACCAGTGCCATCACAATGCCCCATGACATTGTCATCACAATTCGCCATGACCATTGTCATCACAATGCTCCATGAACCATGTCATCACAGGGTCCCAGGACACTTGTCATCACAATGATCCATTACCACTGTCATCTCAATGCCCCATGGCCTTTGTATTCACAATGCTCAATGGCCCCTGTAATCACAGTGCTCCATAACACCTTTCATCATAATGCTCCATGACCACTGCCATCTCAATGCCTCATGACGCCTGTCATCACAATTCTCCAAGGCCCCTCTCATCACAATGCTCCATGACACTTGTCATCACATTGCTCCATAACACCTGTCATCACAGTGTTCCCTGCCCATGTCATCACAATGCTCGATGTCCCCTATAATCACAATGCTCCAAGCCTTTTTCCTCACAATGCTCCAGAATTTTGTCATCACAATGTTCCATGACCGTGGCATCACAATGCTCCACGGCCCTTGTCATCACAATGCTCCAGAATTCTTGTCATCACAATGTTCCATGGACGTGTCATCACAAAGCTACATGACCCTGGTCATCACAGTTCTCCATGACCTTTGTCATCACAATGCTCTATGTCACTATTCATCACAATTCTCAATGACCACTTTAATCACTATGCTCGCTGACCATTTTCATCACATTTCTCTATTGTCATTACAATTCCCCATGGCCCCTTTCTTCACCATGCTCCATGATGCCTGTCATCACAATGCTCCATGGCTTTTGTTATCACAATGCGCCATGACAAGTTTCATCACAATACTCCATCCCCCTTGTCATCACAGTGCATAATGAAAGCTTTCATTACAATGCTCCGTGACACTTGTCATCACAATGCTCCATGGCCTTTATCGTCACAATGCTCCCAGGCAATTTTCATCACGATGTTCCATGAAAACTTTCATCACATTGCTCCATGACCATTGTCATCACAATAGTCCATAGCCTTGTCAACACAATGCTGCATAATCCCTGTCATCACAATTCTCCATGACTGCTGTCATCACAATAATCCAGGACAATTTTCATAACAATGCTTCATGCCCCCAGTCATCACAGTGCTCCATGATACTTTTCATCACAATTCCTAGATGATCAATGTCATCACAATGCCCAATGACACCTGTCATCACAATTCGCTATGACCCTTGTCATCACAATACTCGATGAACCGTGTCATCACAGTGTTCCAGGACACATGTCATCACAATGATCCATTACTATTTTCATCACAATGCTCCAATACACCTGTCATCACAATGCTCCATGGCCCCTGTTATCATATTGCTCCATGATCTCTTTCATCACAATGCTCCATGACCACTGTCATCACCATACCTCAAGACGCCTGTCATCTCAATGCTCCATGGCTCTTTTCATCACAATGCCCCATGGGCCCTGTGATCACAATGCTCCATGCCCTTGTCATCAAAGTGCTCCAGAACTCTTGTCATCATAATGCTCCATGCCAATGTCATCAAAATGTCCCATGACACTTGTCATCACAATGCTCCATGGCTTATGCCATCACAATTTTCCATGGCCCCTGTCATCACAATGCTCCATGCCCTTTTCATCAAAATGCTCCAGAACTCTGGTCATCATAATGCTCCATGCCAATGTCATCAAAATGCCCCATGACACTTGTCATCACAATGCTCCATGGCCTTTGTCATCACAATGTTCCATGGCCCCTGTCATCACAGTGCTCCATTATACCTTTCATCACAATTCTAGATGACCACTGTCATCACCATGACCCATGACAGATGTCATAACAATTCGCCATGGTCCTTGTCATCACAATGCTCCATGAACCTTGTCATCACAAGGTTCCAGGACTCTTGTCATCACAATGATCCATGATCACTTTCATCACAATGCTCCATGAAACCTGTCACCTCAATGCTCCATAGCCTTTGTATTCACAATGCTCCATGGCCCCTGTAATCACAGTGCTCCATGACCCCTTTCATCACAATGATCCAAGACCGCTGTCATTACAATGCCCCATGACGCCTGCCACCACAAATCTCCAAGGCCTCTCTTACCAAAAAGCTCCATGATCCCTGTCAGTACAATGTTCGATGACACTTTTCATCACAATGCTCCATGACCCCTGTCATCACAAAGTTCTCTGCCCATATCATCACAATGCTCCTTGTCACCTTTCATCACAATGCTCCATGTCCTTTCATCACAATGCTCCATAATTCTTGTCATCGCAATGTTCCTTGACCGTGTCATCACAATGCTCCATGACCCTTGTCATCACAAAGCTCCATGACCCCTGTCATCACAATGATCCATGATTCCTTTCCTCACAGTGCTCCAGTACCCTTTTCATCACAATGCTCCATGCCATTGTCAGCACAATGCTCCTTGGACCCTGTCATCAAAATGCTCCATCCCCTTTTCATCACAATGCTCCAGATATCCTATCATTAAAATGCTCCATGCCCGTGTCAACACAATGCTTCATGACCTCTGTTATCAAAATGCTTTATGAACATTCTTATCACAATGTTCCATGACCCCTGTCATCAAAATGATCCATGACCGTTGTCATCACAATGCTGCATGATACCTTTCATCCCAATCCTCTGTGACTGCTGTCATCATAATGCTCCAGGACAATTTTCATCACAATGCTCCATGCCCCCTGTCATCACAGTGCCCCATAAGCCCTGTAATCCCAATGCTCCATGACCCTGTCATCAAAATGCTACATGACCCCTGTCATCACATTGTTCCATGGCCTATGTATTCACAATGTTCCATGGACCCTGTAATCACACTGCTCCATGTTCCTTTTCAACACAATGCTCCATGACCCCTGTCATCACAATGTTCCATGAAAGTTGTCATCAAAATGCTCCATGACCCCGGTCACCACAAGGTTCCCTGCCCTTGTCATCACAATGGTACATGGCCTTGTCATCACAATGTTCCATGGCCTCTGTCATTACCATGCTCCATGGTCTTTCTCATCACAATGCTCTATGACCCCTGTCATCACAATGCTTGATGACCATTGTCATCACAATGCTCCAAGGTCCCTGTCATCACAATGCCTCATGGTCTTTGTAATCACAATGCTCAATGACCACTGTCATCACAATGCTCCATGCCGTTGTCATCACAATGCTCCACGGCCCCTGTAATCACAATGCTCCATGTGCTTGTCATCACAATGCTCCAGAACATTTGTCATCAAAATGCTCCATTCCCGTGTCAACACATTGCTCAAGACACTTGTCATCAAAATGTTCCTTGGTCTTTGTCATCACAATGCTCCATGATCCCTGTCATCACAATGATCCCTGCCAATGTCATCACAATGCTCCATGTCTCCTGTAATCACAATGCTCCATGCCCTTGTCATCACAATGCTCCAGTTCTGTTGTCATCACCATGCTTCATGCCAGTGTCATCACAATGCTCCATGAATCTTGTCTTCACAATGCTCCATGGCCCATGTCATCACAATGCTCCATGACCCCTGTGATCACAATGCGCTATGGCCTTTGTCATCACAATGACACGTGACCCCCGTCAACACAATGCCTGATGAACCCTGACATCAAAATGCTAAATGGCACTTGTCATCACAATGCTATATGAAGCCTGTCATCACTATTCACAATGTCACTTGTTTTCACAATGCTTCATGCCCCCTGTAAACCCAGTACTCCATGACCCCTTTCATCACAATGCCCAATGCCACCTCTCATCACAATTCTCCATGGCATTTGTCATCACGATGCTCCATGACACCTGTCATCACAATGCTCCATGACACTTGTCATCACAATGCTCCATGGCCCCTCTCATTACTGTGCTCCATAATAACTTTAATCACATTTCTAGATGACCAGTGCCATCACAATGCCCCCTGACATTGTCATCACAATTCGCCATGACCATTGTCATCACAATGCTCCGTGAACCATGCCATCACAGGGTCCCAGGACACTTGTCATCACAATGATCCATTACCACTTTCATCACAATGCTCCATGACCACTGTCATCTCAATGCCCCATGGCCTTTGTATTCACAATGCTCCATGGCCCCTGTAATCACAGTGCTCCATAACACCTTTCATCATAATGCTCCATGACCACTGCCATCTCAATGCCTCATGACGCCTGTCATCACAATTCTCCAAGGCCCCTCTCATCACAATGCTCCATGACACTTGTCATCACATTGCTCCATAACACCTGTCATCACAGTGTTCCCTGCCCATGTCATCACAATGCTCCATGTCCCCTATAATCACAATGCTCCAAGCCTTTTTCCTCACAATGCTCCAGAATTTTGTCATCACAATGTTCCATGACCGTGGCAAAACAATGCTCCACGGCACTTGTCATCACAATGCTCCAGAATTCTTGTCATCACAATGTTCCATGGACGTGTCATCACAAAGCTATATGACCCTGGTCATCACAGGTCTCCATGACCTTTGTCATCACAATGCTCTATGTCACTATTCATCACAATTCTCAATGACCACTTTAATCACTATGCTCGCTGACCATTTTCATCACATTTCTCTATTGTCATTACAATTCCCCCTGGCCCCTTTCTTCACCATGCTCCATGATGCCTGTCATCACAATGCTCCATGGCTTTTGTTATCACAATGCGCCAGGACAAGTTTCATCACAATACTCCATCCCCCTTGTCATCACAGTGCATAATGAAAGCTTTCATTCCAAAGCTCCGTGACACTTGTCATCACAATACTCCATGGCCTTTATCGTCACAATGTTCCCAGGCACTTTTCATCACGATGTTCCATGAAAACTTTCATCACATTGCTCCATGACCATTGTCATCACAATAGTCCATAGCCTTGTCAACACAATACTGCATAATCCCTGTCATCACAATTCTCCATGACTGCTGTCATCACAATAATCCAGGACAATTTTCATAACAATGCTTCATGCCCCCAGTCATCAAAGTGTTCCATGATACCTTTCATCACAATTCCTAGATGATCAATGTCATCACAATGCCCAATGACACCTGTCATCACAATTCGCTATGACCCTTGTCATCACAATACTCGATGAACCGTGTCATCACAGTGTTCCAGGACACATGTCATCAAAATGATCCATTACTATTTTCATCACAATGCTCCAATACACCTGTCATCACAATGCTCCATGGCCCCTGTTATCATACTGCTCCATGATCTCTTTCATCACAATGCTCCATGCCCACTGTCATCACCATAACTCAAGACGCCTGTCATCTCAATGCTCCATGGCTCTTTTCATCACAATGCCCCATGGGCCCTGTGATCACAATGCTCCATGCCCTTGTCATCAAAGTGCTCCAGAACTCTTGTCTTCATAATACTCCATGCCAATGTCATCAAAATGTCCCATGACACTTGTCATCACAATGCTCCATGGCTTATGCCATCACAATTTTCCATGGCCATGTCATCACAATGCTCCATGACCTTTTCATCAAAATGCTCCATGCCCTTTTCATCAAAATGCTCCAGAACTCTTGTCATCATAATGCTCCATGCCAATGTCATCAAAATGCCCCATGACACTTGTCATCACAATGCTCCATGGCCTTTGTCATCACAATGTTCCATGGCCCCTGTCATCACAGTGCTCCATTATACCTTTCATCACAATTCTAGATGACCACTGTCATCACCATGACCCATGACAGATGTCATAACAATTCGCCATGGTCCTTGTCATCACAATGCTCCATGAACCTTGTCATCACAAGGTTCCAGGACTCTTGTCATCACAATGATCCATGATCACTTTCATCACAATGCTCCATGAAACCTGTCACCTCAATGCTCCATAGCCTTTGTATTCACAATGCTCCATGGCCCCTGTAATCACAGTGCTCCATGACCCCTTTCATCACAATGATCCAAGACCGCTGTCATTACAATGCCCCATGACGCCTGCCACCACAAATCTCCAAGGCCTCTCTTACCAAAAAGCTCCATGATCCCTGTCAGTACAATGTTCGATGACACTTTTCATCACAATGCTCCATGACCCCTGTCATCACAAAGTTCTCTGCCCATATCATCACAATGCTCCTTGTCACCTTTCATCACAATGCTCCATGTCCTTTCATCACAATGCTCCATAATTCTTGTCATCGCAATGTTCCTTGACCGTGTCATCACAATGCTCCATGACCCTTGTCATCACAAAGCTCCATGACCCCTGTCATCACAATGATCCATGATTCCTTTCCTCACAGTGCTCCAGTACCCTTTTCATCACAATGCTCCATGCCATTGTCAGCACAATGCTCCTTGGACCCTGTCATCAAAATGCTCCATCCCCTTTTCATCACAATGCTCCAGATATCCTATCATTAAAATGCTCCATGCCTGTGTCAACACAATGCTTCATGACCTCTGTTATCAAAATGCTTTATGAACATTCTTATCACAATGTTCCATGACCCCTGTCATCAAAATGATCCATGACCGTTGTCATCACAATGCTGCATGATACCTTTCATCCCAATCCTCTGTGACTGCTGTCATCATAATGCTCCAGGACAATTTTCATCACAATGCTCCATGCCCCCTGTCATCACAGTGCCCCATAAGCCCTGTAATCCCAATGCTCCATGACCCTGTCATCAAAATGCTACATGACCTCTGTCATCACATTGTTCCATGGCCTATGTATTCACAATGTTCCATGGACCCTGTAATCACACTGCTCCATGTTCCTTTTCAACACAATGCTCCATGACCCCTGTCATCACAATGTTCCATGAAAGTTGTCATCAAAATGCTCCATGACCCCGGTCACCACAAGGTTCCCTGCCCTTGTCATCACAATGGTACATGGCCTTGTCATCACAATGGTCCATGGCCTCTGTCATTACCATGCTCCATGGTCTTTCTCATCACAATGCTCTATGACCCCTGTCATCACAATGCTTGATGACCATTGTCATCACAATGCTCCAAGGTCCCTGTCATCACAATGCCTCATGGTCTTTGTAATCACAATGCTCAATGACCACTGTCATCACAATGCTCCATGCCGTTGTCATCACAATGCTCCACGGCCCCTGTAATCACAATGCTCCATGTGCTTGTCATCACAATGCTCCAGAACATTTGTCATCAAAATGCTCCATTCCCGTGTCAACACATTGCTCAAGACACTTGTCATCAAAATGTTCCTTGGTCTTTGTCATCACAATGCACCATGATCCCTGTCATCACAATGATCCCTGCCAATGTCATCACAATGCTCCATGTCTCCTGTAATCACAATGCTCCATGCCCTTGTCATCACAATGCTCCAGTTCTGTTGTCATCACCATGCTTCATGCCAGTGTCATCACAATGCTCCATGAATCTTGTCTTCACAATGCTCCATGGCCCATGTCATCACAATGCTCCATGACCCCTGTGATCACAATGCTCTATGGCCTTTGTCATCACAATGACACGTGACCCCCGTCAACACAATGCCTGATGAACCCTGACATCAAAATGCTAAATGGCACTTGTCATCACAATGCTATATGAAGCCTGTCATCACTATTCACCATGTCACTTGTTTTCACAATGCTTCATGCCCCCTGTAAACCCAGTACTCCATGACCCCTTTCATCACAATGCCCAATGCCACCTCTCATCACAATTCTCCATGACACCTGTCATCACAATGCTCCATGACACTTGTCATCACAATGCTCCATGGCCCCTCTCATTACTGTGCTCCATAATAACTTTAATCACATTTCTAGATGACCAGTGCCATCACAATGCCCCATGACATTGTCATCACAATTCGCCATGACCATTGTCATCACAATGCTCCATGAACCATGTCATCACAGGGTCCCAGGACACTTGTCATCACAATGATCCATTACCACTTTCATCACAATGCTCCATGACCACTGTCATCTCAATGCCCCATGGCCTTTGTATTCACAATGCTCCATGGCCCCTGTAATCACAGTGCTCCATAACACCTTTCATCATAATGCTCCATGACCACTGCCATCTCAATGCCTCATGACGCCTGTCATCACAATTCTCCAAGGCCCCTCTCATCACAATGCTCCATGACACTTGTCATCACATTGCTCCATAACACCTGTCATCACAGTGTTCCCTGCCCATGTCATCACAATGCTCCATGTCCCCTATAATCACAATGCTCCAAGCCTTTTTCCTCACAATGCTCCAGAATTTTGTCATCACAATGTTCCATGACCGTGGCATCACAATGCTCCACGGCCCTTGTCATCACAATGCTCCAGAATTCTTGTCATCACAATGTTCCATGGACGTGTCATCACAAAGCTACATGACCCTGATCATCACAGTTCTCCATGACCTTTGTCATCACAATGCTCTATGTCACTATTCATCACAATTCTCAATGACCACTTTAATCACTATGCTCGCTGACCATTTTCATCACATTTCTCTATTGTCATTACAATTCCCCATGGCCCCTTTCTTCACCATGCTCCATGATGCCTGTCATCACAATGCTCCATGGCTTTGTTATCACAATGCGCCAGGACCAGTTTCATCACAATACTCCATCCTCCTTGTCATCACAGTGCATAATGAAAGCTTTCATTACAATGCTCCGTGACACTTGTCATCACAATGCTCCATGGCCTTTATCGTCACAATGCTCCCAGGCACTTTTCATCACGATGTTCCATGAAAACTTTCATCACATTGCTCCATGACCATTGTCATCACAATAGTCCATAGCCTTGTCAACACAATGCTGCATAATCCCTGTCATCACAATTCTCCATGACTGCTGTCATCACAATAATCCAGGACAATTTTCATAACAATGCTTCATGCCCCCAGTCATCACAGTGCTCCATGATACCTTTCATCACATTTCCTAGATGACCAATGTCATCACAATGCCCAATGACACCTGTCATCACAATTCGCTATGACCCTTGTCATCACAATACTCGATGAACCATGTCATCACAGTGTTCCAGGACACATGTCATCACAATGATCCATTACTATTTTCATCACAATGCTGCAATACACCTGTCATCACAATGCTACATGGCCCCTGTTATCATATTGCTCCATGATCTCTTTCATCACAATGCTCCATGACCACTGTCATCACCATACCTCAAGACGCCTGTCATCTCAATGCTCCATGGCTCTTTTCATCACAATGCCCCATGGGCCCTGTGATCACAATGCTCCATGCCCTTGTCATCAAAGTGCTCCAGAACTCTTGTCATCATAATGCTCCATGCCAATGTCATCAAAATGTCCCATGACACTTGTCATCACAATGCTCCATGGCTTATGCCATCACAATTTTCCATGGCCCCTGTCATCACAATGCTCCATGCTCTTTTCATCAAAATGCTCCAGAACTCTTGTCATCATAATGCTCCATGCCAATGTCATCAAAATGCCCCATGACACTTGTCATCACAATGCTCCATGGCCTTTGTCATCACAATGTTCCATGGCCCCTGTCATCACAGTGCTCCTTTATACCTTTCATCACAATTCTAGATGACCACTGTCATCACAATGCCCCATGACAGATGTCATAACAATTCGTCATGGTCCTTGTCATCACAATGCTCCATGAACCTTGTCATCACAAGGTTCCAGGACTCTTGTCATCACAATGATCCATTACCACTTTCATCACAATGCTCCATGACCACTGTCATCTCAATGCCCCATGGCCTTTGTATTCACAATGCTCCATGGCCCCTGTAATCACAGTGCTCCATAACACCTTTCATCATAATGCTCCATGACCACTGCCATCTCAATGCCTCATGACGCCTGTCATCACAATTCTCCAAGGCCCCTCTCATCACAATGCTCCATGACACTTGTCATCACATTGCTCCATAACAACTGTCATCACAGTGTTCCCTGCCCATGTCATCACAATGCTCCATGTCCCCTATAATCACAATGCTCCAAGCCTTTTTCCTCACAATGCTCCAGAATTTTGTCATCACAATGTTCCATGACCGTGGCATCACAATGCTCCACGGCCCTTGTCATCACAATGCTCCAGAATTCTTGTCATCACAATGTTCCATGGACGTGTCATCACAAAGCTACATGACCCTGGTCATCACAGTTCTCCATGACCTTTGTCATCACAATGCTCTATGTCACTATTCATCACAATTCTCAATGACCACTTTAATCACTATGCTCGCTGACCATTTTCATCACATTTCTCTATTGTCATTACAATTCCCCATGGCCCCTTTCTTCACCATGCTCCATGATGCCTGTCATCACAATGCTCCATGGCTTTGTTATCACAATGCGCCAGGACCAGTTTCATCACAATACTCCATCCCCCTTGTCATCACAGTGCATAATGAAAGCTTTCATTACAATGCTCCGTGACACTTGTCATCACAATGCTCCATGGCCTTTATCGTCACAATGCTCCCAGGCACTTTTCATCACGATGTTCCATGAAAACTTTCATCACATTGCTCCATGACCATTGTCATCACAATAGTCCATAGCCTTGTCAACACAATGCTGCATAATCCCTGTCATCACAATTCTCCATGACTGCTGTCATCACAATAATCCAGGACAATTTTCATAACAATGCTTCATGCCCCCAGTCCTCACAGTGCTCCATGATACCTTTCATCACAATTCCTAGATGACCAATGTCATCACAATGCCCAATGACACCTGTCATCACAATTCGCTATGACCCTTGTCATCACAATACTCGATGAACCGTGTCATCACAGTGTTCCAGGACACATGTCATCACAATGATCCATTACTATTTTCATCACAATGCTGCAATACACCTGTCATCACAATGCTCCATGGCCCCTGTTATCATATTGCTCCATGATCTCTTTCATCACAATGCTCCATGACCACTGTCATCACCATACCTCAAGACGCCTGTCATCTCAATGCTCCATGGCTCTTTTCATCACAATGCCCCATGGGCCCTGTGATCACAATGCTCCATGCCCTTGTCATCAAAGTGCTCCAGAACTCTTGTCATCATAATGCTCCATGCCAATGTCATCAAAATGTCCCATGACACTTGTCATCACAATGCTCCATGGCTTATGCCATCACAATTTTCCATGGCCCCTGTCATCACAATGCTCCATGCTCTTTTCATCTAAATGCTCCAGAACTCTTGTCATCATAATGCTCCATGCCAATGTCATCAAAATGCCCCATGACACTTGTCATCACAATGCTCCATGGCCTTTGTCATCACAATGTTCCATGGCCCCTGTCATCACAGTGCTCCTTTATACCTTTCATCACAATTCTAGATGACCACTGTCATCACAATGCCCCATGACAGATGTCATAACAATTCGTCATGGTCCTTGTCATCACAATGCTCCATGAACCTTGTCATCACAAGGTTCCAGGACTCTTGTCATCACAATGATCCATGATCACTTTCATCACAATGCTCCATGAAACCTGTCACCTCAATGCTCCATAGCCTTTGTATTCACAATGCTCCATGGCCCCTGTAATCACAGTGCTCCATGACCCCTTTCATCACAATGATCCAAGACCGCTGTCATTACAATGCCCCATGACGCCTGCCACCACAAATCTCCAAGGCCTCTCTTACCAAAAAGCTCCATGATCCCTGTCAGTACAATGTTCGATGACACTTTTCATCACAATGCTCCATGACCCCTGTCATCACAAAGTTCTCTGCCCATATCATCACAATGCTCCTTGTCACCTTTCATCACAATGCTCCATGTCCTTTCATCACAATGCTCCATAATTCTTGTCATCGCAATGTTCCTTGACCGTGTCATCACAATGCTCCATGACCCTTGTCATCACAAAGCTCCATGACCCCTGTCATCACAATGATCCATGATTCCTTTCCTCACAGTGCTCCAGTACCCTTTTCATCACAATGCTCCATGCCATTGTCAGCACAATGCTCCTTGGACCCTGTCATCAAAATGCTCCATCCCCTTTTCATCACAATGCTCCAGATATCCTATCATTACAATGCTCCATGCCCGTGTCAACACAATGCTTCATGACCCCTGTCATCAAAATGCTTTATGAACATTCTTATCACAATGTTCCATGACCCCTGTCATCAAAATGATCCATGACCGTTGTCATCACAATGCTGCATGATTCCTTTCATCCCAATCCTCTGTGACTGCTGTCATCATAATGCTCCAGGACAATTTTCACCACAATGCTCCATGCCCCCTGTCATCACAGTGCCCCATAAGCCCTGTAATCCCAATGCTCCATGACCCTGTCATCACAATGCTACATGACCCCTGTCATCACATTGTTCCATGGCCTATGTATTCACAATGTTCCATGGACCCTGTAATCACACTGCTCCATGTTCCTTTTCAACACAATGCTCCATGACCCCTGTCATCACAATGTTCCATGAAAGTTGTCATCAAAATGCTCCATGACCCCGGTCACCACAAGGTTCCCTGCCCTTGTCATCACAATGGTACATGGCCTTGTCATCACAATGATCCATGGCCTCTGTCAACACCATGATTCATGGTCTTTCTCATCACAATGCTCTATGACCCCTGTCATCACAATGCTTGATGACCATTGTCATCACAATGCTCCAAGGTCCCTGTCATCACAATGCCTCATGGTCTTTGTAATCACAATGCTCAATGATCGCTGTCATCACAATGCTCCATACCGTTGTCATCACAATGCTCCATGGCCCCTGTAATCACAATGCTCCATGCGCTTGTCATCACAATGCTCCAGAACATTTGTCATCATAATGCTCCATTCCCGTGTCATCACATTGCTCAATGACACTTGTCATCAAAATGTTCCTTGGTCTTTGTCATCACAATGCTCCATGATCCCGGTCATCACAATGATCCCTGCCAATGTCATCACAATGCTCATTGTCTCCTGTAATCACAATGCTCCATGCCCTTGTCATCACAATGCTCCAGTTCTGTTGTCATCACCATGCTTCATGCCAGTGTCATCACAATGCTCCATGAATCTTGTCTTCACAATGCTCCATGGCCCATGTCATCACAATGCTCCATGACCCCTGTGATCACAATGCTCTATGGCCTTTGTCATCACAATGACACGTGACCCCCTTCAACACAATGCCTGATGAACCCTTACATCAAAATGCTAAATGGCACTTGTCATCACAATGCTATATGAAGACTGTCATCACTATTCACCATGTCACTTGTTTTCACAACGCTCCATGCCCAGTGTAATCCCAGTACTCCATGACCCCTTTCATCAAAATGCCCAATGCCACCTCTCATCACAATTCTCCATGGCATTTGTCATCACGATGCTCCATGACACCTGTCATCCCAATGCTCCATGACACTTGTCATCACAATGCTCCATGGCCCCTCTCATTACGGTGCTCCATAATAACTTTAATCACATTTCTAGATGACCAGTGCCATCACAATGCCCCATGACATTGTCATCACAATTCACCATCACCATTGTCATCACAATGCTCCATGAACCATGTCATCACAGGGTCCCAGGACACTTCTCATCACAATGATCCATTACCTCTTTCATCACAATGCTCCATGACCACTGTCATCTCAATGCCCCATGGCCTTTGTATTCACAATGCTCCATGGCCCCTGTAATCACAGTGCGCCATAACACCTTTCATCATAATGCTCAATGACCACTGCCATCTCAATGCCTCAAGACGCCTGTCATCACAATTCTCCAAGGCCCCTCTCATCACAATGCTCCATGACACTTGTCATCACATTGCTCCATAACACCTATCATCACAGTGTTCCCTGCCCATGTCATCACAATGCTCCATGTCCCCTATAATCACAATGCTCCAAGCCTTTTTCCTCACAATGCTCCAGAATTTTGTCATCACAATGTTCCATGACCGTGGCATCACAATGCTCCACGGCCCTTGTCATCACAATGCTCCAGAATTCTTGTCATCACAATGTTCCATGGACGTGTCATCACAAAGCTACATGACCCTGGTCATCACAGTTCTCCATGACCTTTGTCATCACAATGCTCTATGTCACTATTCATCACAATTCTCAATGACCACTTTAATCACTATGCTCGCTGACCATTTTCATCACATTTCTCTATTGTCATTACAATTCCCCATGGCCCCTTTCTTCACCATGCTCCATGATGCCTGTCATCACAATGCTCCATGGCTTTTGTTATCACAATGCGCCAGGATCAGTTTCATCACAATACTCCATCCTCCTTGTCATCACAATGCATAATGAAAGCTTTCATTACAATGTTCCATGACACTTGTCATCACAATGCTCCATGGCCTTTATCCTCACAATGCTCCCAGGCACTTTTCATCACGATGTTCCATGAAAACTTTCATCACATTGCTCCATGACCATTGTCATCACAATAGTCCATAGCCTTGTCAACACAATGCTGCATAATCCCTGTCATCACAATTCTCCATGACTGCTGTCATCACAATAATCCAGGACAATTTTCATAACAATGCTTCATGCCCCCAGTCCTCACAGTGCTCCATGATACCTTTCATCACAATTCCTAGATGACCAATGTCATCACAATGCCCAATGACACCTGTCATCACAATTCGCTATGACCCTTGTCATCACAATACTCGATGAACCGTGTCATCACAGTGTTCCAGGACACATGTCATCACAATGATCCATTACTATTTTCATCACAATGCTGCAATACACCTGTCATCACAATGCTCCATGGCCCCTGTTATCATATTGCTCCATGATCTCTTTCATCACAATGCTCCATGACCACTGTCATCACCATACCTCAAGACGCCTGTCATCTCAATGCTCCATGGCTCTTTTCATCACAATGCCCCATGGGCCCTGTGATCACAATGCTCCATGCCCTTGTCATCAAAGTGCTCCAGAACTCTTGTCATCATAATGCTCCATGCCAATGTCATCAAAATGTCCCATGACACTTGTCATCACAATGCTCCATGGCTTATGCCATCACAATTTTCCATGGCCCCTGTCATCACAATGCTCCATGCTCTTTTCATCTAAATGCTCCAGAACTCTTGTCATCATAATGCTCCATGCCAATGTCATCAAAATGCCCCATGACACTTGTCATCACAATGCTCCATGGCCTTTGTCATCACAATGTTCCATGGCCCCTGTCATCACAGTGCTCCTTTATACCTTTCATCACAATTCTAGATGACCACTGTCATCACAATGCCCCATGACAGATGTCATAACAATTCGTCATGGTCCTTGTCATCACAATGCTCCATGAACATTGTCATCACAAGGTTCCAGGACTCTTGTCATCACAATGATCCATGATCACTTTCATCACAATGCTCCATGAAACCTGTCACCTCAATGCTCCATAGCCTTTGTATTCACAATGCTCCATGGCCCCTGTAATCACAGTGCTCCATGACCCCTTTCATCACAATGATCCAAGACCGCTGTCATTACAATGCCCCATGACGCCTGCCACCACAAATCTCCAAGGCCTCTCTTACCAAAAAGCTCCATGATCCCTGTCAGTACAATGTTCGATGACACTTTTCATCACAATGCTCCATGACCCCTGTCATCACAAAGTTCTCTGCCCATATCATCACAATGCTCCTTGTCACCTTTCATCACAATGCTCCATGTCCTTTCATCACAATGCTCCATAATTCTTGTCATCGCAATGTTCCTTGACCGTGTCATCACAATGCTCCATGACCCTTGTCATCACAAAGCTCCATGACCCCTGTCATCACAATGATCCATGATTCCTTTCCTCACAGTGCTCCAGTACCCTTTTCATCACAATGCTCCATGTCATTGTCAGCACAATGCTCCTTGGACCCTATCATCAAAATGCTCCATCCCCTTTTCATCACAATGCTCCAGATATCCTATCATTACAATGCTCCATGCCCGTGTCAACACAATGCTTCATGACCCCTGTCATCAAAATGCTTTATGAACATTCTTATCACAATGTTCCATGGCCTATGTATTCACAATGTTCCATGGCCCCTGTCATCACAATGCTCCATGCCCTTTTCATCAAAATGCTCCAGAACTCTTGTCATCATAATGCTCCATGCCAATGTCATCAAAATGCCCCATGACACTTGTCATCACAATTCTCCATGGCCTTTGTCATCACAATGTTCCATGGCCCCTGTCATCACAGTGCTCCTTTATACCTTTCATCACAATTCTAGATGACCACTGTCATCACAATGCCCCATGACAGATGTCATAACAATTCGCCATGGTCCTTGTCATCACAATGCTCCATGAAACTTGTCATCACAAGGTTCCAGGACTCTTGTCATCACAATGATCCATGATCACTTTCATCACAATGCTCCATGAAACCTGTCACCTCAATGCTCCATAGCCTTTGTATTCACAATGCTCCATGGCCCCTGTAATCACAGTGCTCCATGACCCCTTTCATCACAATGATCCAAGACCGCTGTCATTACAATGCCCCATGACGCCTGCCACCACAAATCTCCAAGGCCTCTCTTACCAAAAAGCTCCATGATCCCTGTCAGTACAATGTTCGATGACACTTTTCATCACAATGCTCCATGACCCCTGTCATCACAAAGTTCTCTGCCCATATCATCACAATGCTCCTTGTCACCTTTCATCACAATGCTCCATGTCCTTTCATCACAATGCTCCATAATTCTTGTCATCGCAATGTTCCTTGACCGTGTCATCACAATGCTCCATGACCCTTGTCATCACAAAGCTCCATGACCCCTGTCATCACAATGATCCATGATTCCTTTCCTCACAGTGCTCCAGTACCCTTTTCATCACAATGCTCCATGCCATTGTCAGCACAATGCTCCTTGGACCCTGTCATCAAAATGCTCCATCCCCTTTTCATCACAATGCTCCAGATATCCTATCATTACAATGCTCCATGCCCGTGTCAACACAATGCTTCATGACCCCTGTCATCAAAATGCTTTATGAACATTCTTATCACAATGTTCCATGACCCCTGTCATCAAAATGATCCATGACCGTTGTCATCACAATGCTGCATGATTCCTTTCATCCCAATCCTCTGTGACTGCTGTCATCATAATGCTCCAGGACAATTTTCACCACAATGCTCCATGCCCCCTGTCATCACAGTGCCCCATAAGCCCTGTAATCCCAATGCTCCATGACCCTGTCATCACAATGCTACATGACCCCTGTCATCACATTGTTCCATGGCCTATGTATTCACAATGTTCCATGGACCCTGTAATCACACTGCTCCATGTTCCTTTTCAACACAATGCTCCATGACCCCTGTCATCACAATGTTCCATGAAAGTTGTCATCAAAATGCTCCATGACCCCGGTCACCACAAGGTTCCCTGCCCTTGTCATCACAATGGTACATGGCCTTGTCATCACAATGATCCATGGCCTCTGTCAACACCATGATTCATGGTCTTTCTCATCACAATGCTCTATGACCCCTGTCATCACAATGCTTGATGACCATTGTCATCACAATGCTCCAAGGTCCCTGTCATCACAATGCCTCATGGTCTTTGTAATCACAATGCTCAATGATCGCTGTCATCACAATGCTCCATACCGTTGTCATCACAATGCTCCATGGCCCCTGTAATCACAATGCTCCATGCGCTTGTCATCACAATGCTCCAGAACATTTGTCATCATAATGCTCCATTCCCGTGTCATCACATTGCTCAATGACACTTGTCATCAAAATGTTCCTTGGTCTTTGTCATCACAATGCTCCATGATCCCGGTCATCACAATGATCCCTGCCAATGTCATCACAATGCTCATTGTCTCCTGTAATCACAATGCTCCATGCCCTTGTCATCACAATGCTCCAGTTCTGTTGTCATCACCATGCTTCATGCCAGTGTCATCACAATGCTCCATGAATCTTGTCTTCACAATGCTCCATGGCCCATGTCATCACAATGCTCCATGACCCCTGTGATCACAATGCTCTATGGCCTTTGTCATCACAATGACACGTGACCCCCTTCAACACAATGCCTGATGAACCCTTACATCAAAATGCTAAATGGCACTTGTCATCACAATGCTATATGAAGACTGTCATCACTATTCACCATGTCACTTGTTTTCACAACGCTCCATGCCCAGTGTAATCCCAGTACTCCATGACCCCTTTCATCAAAATGCCCAATGCCACCTCTCATCACAATTCTCCATGGCATTTGTCATCACGATGCTCCATGACACCTGTCATCCCAATGCTCCATGACACTTGTCATCACAATGCTCCATGGCCCCTCTCATTACGGTGCTCCATAATAACTTTAATCACATTTCTAGATGACCAGTGCCATCACAATGCCCCATGACATTGTCATCACAATTCACCATCACCATTGTCATCACAATGCTCCATGAACCATGTCATCACAGGGTCCCAGGACACTTCTCATCACAATGATCCATTACCTCTTTCATCACAATGCTCCATGACCACTGTCATCTCAATGCCCCATGGCCTTTGTATTCACAATGCTCCATGGCCCCTGTAATCACAGTGCTCCATAACACCTTTCATCATAATGCTCAATGACCACTGCCATCTCAATGCCTCAAGACGCCTGTCATCACAATTCTCCAAGGCCCCTCTCATCACAATGCTCCATGACACTTGTCATCACATTGCTCCATAACACCTATCATCACAGTGTTCCCTGCCCATGTCATCACAATGCTCCATGTCCCCTATAATCACAATGCTCCAAGCCTTTTTCCTCACAATGCTCCAGAATTTTGTCATCACAATGTTCCATGACCGTGGCATCACAGTGCTCCACGGCCCTTGTCATCACAATGCTCCAGAATTCTTGTCATCACAATGTTCCATGGACGTGTCATCACAAAGCTACATGACCCTGGTCATCACAGTTCTCCATGACCTTTGTCATCACAATGCTCTATGTCACTATTCATCACAATTCTCAATGACCACTTTAATCACTATGCTCGCTGACCATTTTCATCACATTTCTCTATTGTCATTACAATTCCCCATGGCCCCTTTCTTCACCATGCTCCATGATGCCTGTCATCACAATGCTCCATGGCTTTTGTTATCACAATGCGCCAGGATCAGTTTCATCACAATACTCCATCCTCCTTGTCATCACAATGCATAATGAAAGCTTTCATTACAATGTTCCATGACACTTGTCATCACAATGCTCCATGGCCTTTATCCTCACAATGCTCCCAGGCACTTTTCATCACGATGTTCCATGAAAACTTTCATCACATTGCTCCATGACCATTGTCATCACAATAGTCCATAGCCTTGTCAAAACAATGCTGCATAATCCCGGTCATCACAATTTTCCATGACTGCTGTCATCACAATAATCCAGGACAATTTTCATAACAATGCTTCATGCCCCCAGTCATCACAGTGCTCCATGATACCTTTCATCACAATTCCTAGATGATCAATGTCATCACAATGCCCAAGGACACCTGTCATCACAATTCGCTATGACCCTTGTCATCACAATACTCGATGAACCGTGTCATCACAGTGTTCCAGGACACATGTCATCACAATGATCCATTACTATTTTCATCACAATGCTCCAATACACCTGTCATCACAATGCTCCATGGCCCCTGTTATCATATTGCTCCATGATCTCTTTCATCACAATGCTCCATGACCACTGTCATCACCATACCTCAAGACGCCTGTCATCTCAATGCTCCATGGCTCTTTTCATCACAATGCCCCATGGGCCCTGTGATCACAATGCTCCATGCCGTTGTCATAAAAGTGCTCCAGAACTCTTGTCATCATAATGCTCCATGCCCTTGTCATCAAAATGCTCCAGAACACTTGTCATCATAATGCTCCATGCCAATGTCATCAAAATGCCCCATGACACTTGTCATCACAATGCCCCATGGCCTTTGTCATCACAATGTTCCATGGCCCCTGTCATCACAGTGCTCCATTATACCTTTCATCACAATTCTAGATGACCACTGTCATCACAATGCCCCATGACAGATGTCATAACAATTCGCCATGGTCCTTGTCATCACAATGCTCCATGAAACTTGTCATCACAAAGTTCCAGGACTCTTGTCATCACAATGACCCATGATCACTTTCATCACAATGCTCTATGAAACCTGTCATCTCAATGCTCCACTTTGTATTCACAATGCTCCATGGCCCCTGTAATCACAGTGCTCCATGACCCCTTTCATCACAATGATCCAAGACCGCTGTCATTACAATGCCCCATGACGCCTGCCACCACAAATCTCCAAGGCCTCTCTTACCAAAAAGCTCCATGATCCCTGTCAGTACAATGTTCGATGACACTTTTCATCACAATGCTCCATGACCCCTGTCATCACAAAATTCTCTGCCCATATCATCACAATGCTCCTTGTCACCTTTCATCACAATGCTCCATGTCCTTTCATCACAATGCTCCATAATTCTTGTCATCGCAATGTTCCTTGACCGTGTCATCACAATGCTCCATGACCCTTGTCATCACAAAGCTCCATGACCCCTGTCATCACAATGATCCATGATTCCTTTCCTCACAGTGCTCCAGTACCCTTTTCATCACAATGCTCCATGCCCTTGTCATCACAATGCTCCATAACACTTTTCATCATAATGCTCCATTCCCTTGTCATCACATTGCTCAATGACCCTTGTCATCAAAATGTTCCTTGGCCTTTGTCATCTCAGTGCTCCATGATACCTTTAATCAAAATTCTACATGACCACTGTCATCACAATGCAAGATGACCAATGTCATCACAATGCCCCATGATACGTGTCCTCACAATTCGCCTTGGCCCTTGTCATCTCAATGCTGTATGAAACGTGTCATCAGTAAGTTCGAAGACCCTTGTCATCACAATGCTCCATGAACTCTGTTATCTCAATGTTCCATGGCCTATGTATTCACAATGCTCCATTGTCCGGATAATCGCCCTGCTCCATGAACACTTTCATCACAATGCTCCTTGACCACTGTCACCATAATGCCCCATGACGTCTCTCATCACTGTGATCCAAGGCCACTCTCATCAAAATGCTCCATGATCTGTGTCAGCACAATATTGCATGACACTTGTCATCACAATGCTCCATGATCCCTGTGATCACAATGATCCCTGCCAATGTCATCACAATGCTCCACGTCTCCTGTAATCACAATGCTCCATGCCCTTGTCATCACAATGCTCCAGGTCTGTTGTCATCACCATGCTTCATGTCCGTGTCATCACAATGCTCAATGAATCTTGTCTTCAAAATGCTCCATGGCCCATGTCATCACAATGCTCCATTACCCCCGTCAACACAATGCCTGATGACCCCTGTCATCAAAATTCTAAACGGCACTTGTCATCACAATGCTCTATGATGCCTGTCATCACTATTCTCCATGTCACTTGTTATCACAATGCTCCATGGTCCCTGTAATCCCAGTATTCCATGACCCCTTTCATCACAATGCCCAATGCCACCTCTCATCACAATTCTCCATGGCATTTGTCATCACGATGCTCCATGACACTTGTCATCACAATGCTCCATGGCCCCTCTCATTACTGTGCTCCATAATAACTTTAATCACATTTCTAGATGACCACTGCCATCACAATGCCCCATGATATTGTCATCACAATTCACCATGACAATTGTCATCACAATGCTCCATGAAACATGTCATCACATGGTCCTAGGACACTTGTCATCACAATGATCCATTACCACTTTCATCACAATGTTCCATAACCACTGTCATCTCAATGCTCCATGGCCTTTGTATTCACAATGCTCCATGGCCCCTTTAATCAGAGTGCTCCATAACACCTTTCATCATAATGCTCCATGAACACTGCCATCTCAATTCCTCATGACGCCTGTTATCACAATTCTCCAAGGCCACTCTCATCACAGTGCTCCATGACACTTGTCATCACATTGCTCCATAACACCTGTTATCACAGCGTTCCCTGCCCATGTCATCAAAATGCCCCATGTCCCCTATAATCACAATGCTCCATGCCATTTTCCTCAAAATGCTCCAGAATTCTTGTCATCACAATGTTCCATGACCATGGCATCACAATGCTCCATGGCCCTTGTCATCACAATGCTCCAGAATTCTTGTCATCACAATGTTCCATGAACGTGTCATCACAATGCTACATGAACTTGGTCATCACAGTTCTCCATGACCTTTATCATCACAATGCTCCATGCACTTTTCATCAAAATGCTCCAGAACTCTTGTCATCATAATGCTCCATGCCAATGTCATCAAAATGTCCCATGACTCTTGTCATCACAATGCTCCATGGCTTATGCCATCACAATTTTCCATGGCCCCTGTCATCACAATGCTCCATGCCCTTTTCATCAAAATGCTCCAGAACTCTTGTCATCACAATGCTCCATGGCCTTTGTCATCACAATGTCCCATGGCCCCTGTCATCACAGTGCTCCATTATACCTTTCATCACAATTCTAGATGACCACTGTCATCACCATGCCCCATGACAGATGTCATAAAAATTCGCCATGGTCCTTGTCATCAAAATGCTCCATGAACCTTGTCATCACAAGGTTCCAGAACTCTTGTCATCACAATGCTCCATGATCACTGTCATCACAATGATCCCTGCCAATGTCATCACAATGCTCCATGTCTCCTGTAATCACAATGCTCCATGCCCTTGTCATCACAATGCTCCAGTTCTGTTGTCATCACCATGCTTCATGCCATTGTCATCACAATGCTCCATGAATCTTGTCTTCACAATGCTCAATGGCCCATGTCATCACAATGCTCCATGACCCCTGTGATCACAATGCTCTATGGCCTTTGTCATCACAATGACACGTGACCCCCGTCAACACAATGCCTGCTGAACCCTGACATCAAAATGCTAAATGGCACTTGTCATCACAATGCTATATGAAGCCTGTCATCAGTATTCACCATGTCACTTGTTTTCACAATGCTCCATGCCCCCTGTAATCCCAGTACTCCATGACCCCTTTCATCACAATGCCCAATGCCACCTCTCATCACAATTCTCCATGGCATTTGTCATCACGATGCTCCATGACACCTGTCATCACAATGCCCCATGACATTGTCATCACAATTCGCCATGACCATTGTCATCACAATGCTCCATGAACCATGTCATCACAGGGTCCCAGGACACTTGTCATCACAATGATCCATTACCACTTTCATCACAATGCTCCATGACCACTGTCATCTCAATGCCCCATGGCCTTTGTCTTCACAATGCTCCATGGCCCCTGTAATCACAGTGCTCCATAACACCTTTCATCATAATGCTCCATGACCACTGCCATCTCAATGCCTCATGACGCCTGTCATCACAATTCTCCAAGGCCCCTCTCATCACAATGCTCCATGACACTTATCATCATATTGCTCCATAACAACTGTCATCACAGTGTTCCCTGCCCATGTCATCACAATGCTCCATGTCCCCTATAATCACAATGCTCCAAGCCTTTTTCCTCACAATGCTCCAGAATTTTGTCATCACAATGTTCCATGACCGTGGCATCACAATGCTCCACGGCCCTTGTCATCACAATGCTCCAGAATTCTTGTCATCACAATGTTCCATGGACGTGTCATCACAAAGCTACATGACCCTGGTCATCACAGTTCTCCATGACCTTTGTCATCACAATGCTCTATGTCACTATTCATCACAATTCTCAATGACCACTTTAATCACTATGCTCGCTGACCATTTTCATCACATTTCTCTATTGTCATTACAATTCCCCATGGCCCCTTTCTTCACCATGCTCCATGATGCCTGTCATCACAATGCTCCATGGCTTTTGTTATCACAATGCGCCAGGACCAGTTTCATCACAATACTCCATCCTCCTTGTCATCACAATGCATAATGAAAGCTTTCATTACAATGTTCCATGACACTTGTCATCACAATGCTCCATTGCCTTTATCCTCACAATGCTCCCAGGCACTTTTCATCACGATGTTCCATGAAAACTTTCATCACATTGCTCCATGACCATTGTCATCACAATAGTCCATAGCCTTGTCAAAACAATGCTGCATAATCCCGGTCATCACAATTCTCCATGACTGCTGTCATCACAATAATCCAGGACAATTTTCATAAAATTGCTTCATGCCCCCAGTCATCACAGTGCTCCATGATACCTTTCATCACAATTCCTAGATGATCAATGTCATCACAATGCCCAAGGACACCTGTCATCACAATTCGCTATGTCCCTTGTCATCACAATACTCGATGAACCGTGTCATCACAGTGTTCCAGGACACATGTCATCACAATGATCCATTATTATTTTCATCACAATGCTCCAATACACCTGTCATCACAATGCTCCATGGCCCCTGTTATCATATTGCTCCATGATTTCTTTCATCACAATGCTCCATGACCACTGTCATCACCATACCTCAAGACGCCTGTCATCTCAATGCTCCATGTCTCTTTTCATCACAATGCCCCATGGGCCCTGTCATCACAATGCTCCATGCCGTTGTCATAAAAGTGCTCCAGAACTCTTGTCATCATAATGCTCCATGCCCTTGTCATCAAAATGCTCCAGAACACTTGTCATCATAATGCTCCATGCCAATGTCATCAAAATGCCCCATGACACTTGTCATCACAATGCCCCATGGCCTTTGTCATCACAATGTTCCATGGCCCCTGTCATCACAGTGCTCCATTATACCTGTCATCACAATTCTAGATGACCACTGTCATCACAATGCCCCATGACAGATGTCATAACAATTCGCCATGGTCCTTGTCATCACAATGCTCCATGAAACTTGTCATCACAAAGTTCCAGGACTCTTGTCATCACAATGACCCATGATCACTTTCATCACAATGCTCTATGAAACCTGTCATCTCAATGCTCCACAGCCTTTGTATTCACAATGCTCCATGGCCCCTGTAATCACAGTGCTCCATGACCCCTTTCATCACAATGATCCAAGACCGCTGTCATTACAATGCCCCATGACGCCTGCCACCACAAATCTCCAAGGCCTCTCTTACCAAAAAGCTCCATGATCCCTGTCAGTACAATGTTCGATGACACTTTTCATCACAATGCTCCATGACCCCTGTCATCACAAAGTTCTCTGCCCATATCATCACAATGCTCCTTGTCACCTTTCATCACAATGCTCCATGTCCTTTCATCACAATGCTCCATAATTCTTGTCATCGCAATGTTCCTTGACCGTGTCATCACAATGCTCCATGACCCTTGTCATCACAAAGCTCCATGACCCCTGTCATCACAATGATCCATGATTCCTTTCCTCACAGTGCTCCAGTACCCTTTTCATCACAATGCTCCATGCCCTTGTCATCACAATGCTCCATAACACTTTTCATCATAATGCTCCATTCCCTTGTCATCACATTGCTCAATGACCCTTGTCATCAAAATGTTCCTTGGCCTTTGTCATCTCAGTGCTCCATGATACCTTTAATCAAAATTCTACATGACCACTGTCATCACAATGCAAGATGACCAATGTCATCACAATGCCCCATGATACGTGTCCTCACAATTCGCCTTGGCCCTTGTCATCTCAATGCTGTATGAAACGTGTCATCAGTAAGTTCGAAGACCCTTGTCATCACAATGCTCCATGAACTCTGTTATCTCAATGTTCCATGGCCTATGTATTCACAATGCTCCATTGTCCGGATAATCGCCCTGCTCCATGAACACTTTCATCACAATGCTCCTTGACCACTGTCACCATAATGCCCCATGACGTCTCTCATCACTGTGCTCCAAGGCCACTCTCATCAAAATGCTCCATGATCTGTGTCAGCACAATATTGCATGACACTTGTCATCACAATGCTCCATGATCCCTGTGATCACAATGATCCCTGCCAATGTCATCACAATGCTCCACGTCTCCTGTAATCACAATGCTCCATGCCCTTGTCATCACAATGCTCCAGGTCTGTTGTCATCACCATGCTTCATGTCCGTGTCATCACAATGCTCCATGAATCTTGTCTTCAAAATGCTCCATGGCCCATGTCATCACAATGCTCCATTACCCCCGTCAACACAATGCCTGATGACCCCTGTCATCAAAATTCTAAACGGCACTTGTCATCACAATGCTCTATGATGCCTGTCATCACTATTCTCCATGTCACTTGTTATCACAATGCTCCATGGCCCCTGTAATCCCAGTATTCCATGACCCCTTTCATCACAATGCCCAATGCCACCTCTCATCACAATTCTCCATGGCATTTGTCATCACGATGCTCCATGACACTTGTCATCACAATGCTCCATGGCCCCTCTCATTACTGTGCTCCATAATAAGTTTAATCACATTTCTAGATGACCACTGCCATCACAATGCCCCATGATATTGTCATCACAATTCACCATGACAATTGTCATCACAATGCTCCATGAAACATGTCATCACATGGTCCTAGGACACTTGTCATCACAATGATCCATTACCACTTTCATCACAATGTTCCATAACCACTGTCATCTCAATGCTCCATGGCCTTTGTATTCACAATGCTCCATGGCCCCTTTAATCAGAGTGCTCCATAACACCTTTCATCATAATGCTCCATGAACACTGCCATCTCAATTCCTCATGACGCCTGTCATCACAATTCTCCAAGGCCACTCTCATCACAGTGCTCCATGACACTTGTCATCACATTGCTCCATAACACCTGTTATCACAGCGTTCCCTGCCCATGTCATCAAAATGCCCCATGTCCCCTATAATCACAATGCTCCATGCCATTTTCCTCAAAATGCTCCAGAATTCTTGTCATCACAATGTTCCATGACCATGGCATCACAATGCTCCATGGCCCTTGTCATCACAATACTCCAGAATTCTTGTCATCACAATGTTCCATGAACGTGTCATCACAATGCTACATGAACCTGGTCATCACAGTTCTCCATGACCTTTATCATCACAATGCTCCATGCACTTTTCATCAAAATGCTCCAGAACTCTTGTGATCATAATGCTCCATGCCAATGTCATCAAAATGTCCCATGACTCTTGTCATCACAATGCTCCATGGCTTATGCCATCACAATTTTCCATGGCCCCTGTCATCACAATGCTCCATGCCCTTTTCATCAAAATGCTCCAGAACTCTTGTCATCACAATGCTCCATGGCCTTTGTCATCACAATGTCCCATGGCCCCTGTCATCACAGTGCTCCATTATACCTTTCATCACAATTCTAGATGACCACTGTCATCACCATGCCCCATGACAGATGTCATAAAAATTCGCCATGGTCCTTGTCATCAAAATGCTCCATGAACCTTATCATCACAAGGTTCCAGAACTCTTGTCATCACAATGCTCCATGATCACTGTCATCACAATGATCCCTGCCAATGTCATCACAATGCTCCATGTCTCCTGTAATCACACTGCTCCATGTTCCTTTTAAACACAATGCTCCATGACCCCTGTCATCACAATGTTCCATGAAAGTGGTCATCAAAATGCTCCATGACCCCGGTCACCACAAGGTTCCCTGCCCGTGTCATCACAATGGTACATTGTCTTGTCATCACAATGTTCCATGGCCTCTGTCATCACCATGCTCCATGGTCTTTCTCATCACAATGCTCTATGACCCTGTCATCACAATGCTTGATGACCATTGTCATCACAATGCTCCAAGGTCCCTGTCATCACAATGCCTCATGGTCTTTGTAATCACAATGCTCAATGACCACTGTCATCACAATGCTCCATGCCGTTGTCATCACAATGCTCCATGGCCCCTGTAATCACAATGCTCCATGCGCTTGTCATCACAATGCTCCAGAACATTTGTCATCATAATGCTCCATTCCCGTGTCATCACATTGCTCAATGACACTTGTCATCAAAATGTTCCTTGGTCTTTGTCATCACAATGCTCCATGATCACTGTCATCACAATGATCCTTGCCAATGTCATCACAATGCTCCATGTCTCCTGTAATCACAATGCTCCATGCCCTTGTCATCACAATGCTCCAGTTCTGTTGTCATCACCATGCTTCATGCCATTGTCATCACAATGCTCCATGAATCTTGTCTTCACAATGCTCAATGGCCCATGTCATCACAATGCTCCATGACCCCTGTGATCACAATGCTCTATGGCCTTTGTCATCACAATGACACATGACTCCCGTCAAAACAATGCCTGATGAACCCTGACATCAAAATGCTAAATGGCACTTGTCATCACAATGCTATATGAAGCCTGTCATCACTATTCACCATGTCACTTGTTTACACAATGCTCCATGCCCCCTGTAATCCCAGTACTCCATGACCCCTTTCATCACAATGCCCAATGCCACCTCTCATCACAATTCTCCATGGCATTTGTCATCACGATGCTCCATGACACCTGTCATCACATTGCTCCATGACACTTGTCATCACAATGCTCCATGGCCCCTCTCATTACTGTGCTCCATAATAACTTGAATCACATTTCTAGATGACCAGTGCCATCACAATGCCCCATGACATTGTCATCACAATTCGCCATGACCATTGTCATCACAATGCTCCATGAACCATGTCATCACAGGGTCCCAGGACACTTGTCATCACAATGATCCATTACCACTTTCATCACAATGCTCCATGACCACTGTCATCTCAATGTCCCATGGCCTTTGTCTTCACAATGCTCCATGGCCCCTGTAATCACAGTGCTCCATAACACCTTTCATCATAATGCTCCATGACCACTGCCATCTCAATGCCTCATGACGCCTGTCATCACAATTCTCCAAGGCCCCTCTCATCACAATGCTCCATGACACTTGTCATCACATTGCTCCATAACACCTGTCATCACAGTGTTCCCTGCCCATGTCATCACAATGCTCCATGTCCCCTATAATCACAATGCTCCAAGCCTTTTTCCTCACAATGCTCCAGAATTTTGTCATCACAATGTTCCATGACCGTGGCATCACAATGCTCCACGGCCCTTGTCATCACAATGCTCCAGAATTCTTGTCATCATAATGTTCCATGGACGTGTCATCACAAAGCTACATGACCCTGGTCATCACAGTTCTCCATGACCTTTGTCATCACAATGCTCTATGTCACTATTCATCACAATTCTCAATGACCACTTTAATCACTATGCTCGCTGACCATTTTCATCACATTTCTCTATTGTCATTACAATTCCCCATGGCTCCTTTCTTCACCATGCTCCATGATGCCTGTCATCACAATGCTCCATGGCTTTTGTTATCACAATGCGCCAGGACAAGTTTCATCACAATACCCCATCCCCCTTGTCATCACAGTGCATAATGAAAGCTTTCATTACAAGGCTCCGTGACTCTTGTCATCACAATGCTCCATGGCCTTTATCGTCACAATGCTCCCAGGCACTTTTCATCACGATGTTCCAAGAAAACTTTCATCACATTGCTCCATGACCATTGTCATCACAATAGTCCATAGCCTTGTCAACACAATAATGCATAATCCCTGTCATCAAAATTCTCCATGACTGCTGTCATCACAATAATCCAGGACAATTTTCATAACAAGGCTTCATGCCCCCAGTCATCACAGTGCTCCATGATACCTTTCATCACAATTCCTAGATGATCAATGTCATCACAATGCCCAATGACACCTGTCATCACAATTCGCTATGACCCTTGTCATCACAATACTCGATGAACCGTGTCATCACAGTGTTCCAGTACACATGTCATCACAATGATCCATTATTATTTTCATCACAATGCTCCAATACACCTGTCATCACAATGCTCCATGGCCCCTGTTATCATATTGCTCCATGAGCTCTTTCATCACAATGCTCCATGACCACTGTCATCACCATACCTCAAGACGCCTGTCATCTCAATGCTCCATGGCTCTTTTCATCACAATGCCCCATGGGCCCTGTGATCACAATGCTCCATGCCCTTGTCATCAAAGTGCTCCAGAACTCTTGTCATCATAATGCTCCATGCCAATGTCATCAAAATGTCCCATGACACTTGTCATCACAATGCTCCATGGCTTATGCCATCACAATTTTCCATGGCCCCTGTCATCACAATGCTCCATGCCCTTTTCATCAAAATGCTCCAGAACTCTTGTCATCATAATGCTCCATGCCAATGTCATCAAAATGCCCCATGACACTTGTCATCACAATGCTCCATGGCCTTTGTCATCACAATGTTCCATGGCCCCTGTCATCACAGTGCTCCATTATACCTTTCATCACAATTCTAGATGACCACTGTCATCACCATGCCCCATGACAGATGTCATAACAATTCGCCATGGTCCTCGTCATCACAATGCTCCATGAACCTTGTCATCACAAGCTTCCAGGACTCTTGTCATCACAATGATCCATGATCACTTTCATCACAATGCTCCATGAAACCTGTCACCTCAATGCTCCATAGCTTTTGTATTCACAATGCTCCATGGCCCCTGTAATCACAGTGCTCCATGACCCCTTTCATCACAATGATCCAAGACCGCTGTCATTACAATGCCCCATGACGCCTGCCACCACAAATCTCCAAGGCCTCTCTTACCAAAAAGCTCCATGATCCCTGTCAGTACAATGTTCGATGACACTTTTCATCACAATGCTCCATGACCCCTGTCATCACAATGTTCTCTGCCCATATCATCACAATGCTCCTTGTCACCTTTCATCACAATGCTCCATGTCCTTTCATCACAATACTCCATAATTCTTGTCATCGCAATGTTCCTTGACCGTGTCATCACAATGCTCCATGACCCTTGTCATCACAAAGCTCCATGACCCCTGTCATCACAATGATCCATGATTCCTTTCATCACAGTGCTCCAGTACCCTTTTCATCACAATGCTCCATGCCATTGTCAGCACAATGCTCCTTGGACCCTGTCATCAAAATGCTCCATCCCCTTTTCATCACAATGCTCCAGATATCCTATCATTACAATGCTCCATGCCCGTGTCAACACAATGCTTCATGACCCCTGTCATCAAAATGCTTTATGAACATTCTTATCACAATGTTCCATGACCCCTGTCATCAAAATGATCCATGACCGTTGTCATCACAATGCTGCATGATACCTTTCATCCCAATCCTCTGGGACTGCTGTCATCATAATGCTCCAGGACAATTTTCATCACAATGCTCCATGCCCCCTGTCATCACAGTGCCCCATAAGCCCTGTAATCCCAATGCTCCATGACCCTGTCATCACAATGCTACATGACCCCTGTCATCACATTGTTCCATGGCCTATGTATTCACAATGTTCCATGGACCCTGTAATCACACTGCTCCATGTTCCTTTTCAACACAATGCTCCATGACCCCTGTCATCACAATGTTCCATGAAAGTTGTCATCAAAATGCTCCATGACCCCGGTCACCACAAGGTTCCCTGCCCTTGTCATCACAATGGTACATGGCCTTGTCATCACAATGTTCCATGGCCTCTGTCATCACCATGCTCCATGGTCTTTCTCATCACAATGCTCTATGACCCCTGTCATCACAATGCTTGATGACCATTGTCATCACAATGCTCCAAGGTCCCTGTCATCACAATGCCTCATGGTCTTTGTAATCACAATGCTCAATGACCACTGTCATCACAATGCTCCATGCCGTTGTCATCACAATGCTCCATGGCCCCTGTAATCACAATGCTCCATGCGCTTGTCATCACAATGCTCCAGAACATTTGTCATCATAATGCTCCATTCCCGTGTCATCACATTGCTCAATGACACTTGTCATCAAAATGTTCCTTGGTCTTTGTCATCACAATGCTCCATGATCCCAGTCATCACAATGATCCCTGCCAATGTCATCACAATGCTCCATGTCTCCTGTAATCACAGTGCTCCATGCCCTTGTCGTCACAATGCTCCAGTTCTGTTGTCATCACCATGCTTCATGCCAGTGTCATCACAATGCTCCATGAATCTTGTCTTCACAATGCTCCATGGCCCATGTCATCACAATGCTCCATGACCCCTGTGATCACAATGCTCTATGGCCTTTGTCATCACAATGACACGTGACCCCCGTCGACACAATGCCTGATGAACCCTGACATCACAATGCTAAATGGCACTTGTCATCACAATGCTATATGAAGCCTGTCATCACTATTCACCATGTCACTTGTTTTCACAATGCTCCATGCCCCGTGTAATCCCACTACTCCATGACCCCTTTCATCACAATGCCCAATGCCACCTCTCATCACAATTCTCCATGGCATTTGTCATCACGATGCTCCATGACACCTGTCATCACATTGCTCCATGACACTTGTCATCACAATGCTCCATGGCCCCTCTCATTACTGTGCTCCATAATAACTTGAATCACATTTCTAGATGACCAGTGCCATCACAATGCCCCATGACATTGTCATCACAATTCGCCATGACCATTGTCATCACAATGCTCCATGAACCATGTCATCACAGGGTCCCAGGACACTTGTCATCACAATGATCCATTACCACTTTCATCACAATGCTCCATGACCACTGTCATCTCAATGCCTCATGGCCTTTGTCTTCACAATGCTCCATGGCCCCTGTAATCACAGTGCTGCATAACACCTTTCATCATAATGCTCCATGACCACTGCCATCTCAATGCCTCATGACGCCTGTCATCACAATTCTCCAAGGCCCCTCTCATCACAATGCTCCATGACACTTGCCATCACATTGCTCCATAACACCTGTCATCACAGTGTTCCCTGCCCATGTCATCACAATGCTCCATGTCCCCTATAATCACAATGCTCCAAGCCTTTTTCCTCACCATGCTCCAGAATTTTGTCATCACAATGTTCCATGACCGTGGCATCACAATGCTCCACGGCCCTTGTCATCACAATGCTCCAGAATTCTTGTCATCACAATGTTCCATGGACGTGTCATCACAAAGCTACATGACCCTGGTCATCACAGTTCTCCATGACCTTTGTCATCACAATGCTCTATGTCACTATTCATCACAATTCTCAATGACCACTTTAATCACTATGCTCGCTGACCATTTTCATCACATTTCTCTATTGTCATTACAATTCCCCATGGCCCCTTTCTTCACCATGCTCCATGATGCCTGTCATCACAATGCTCCATGGCTTTTGTTATCACAATGCGCCAGGACAAGTTTCATCACAATACCCCATCCCCCTTGTCATCACAGTGCATAATGAAAGCTTTCATTACAAGGCTCCGTGACTCTTGTCATCACAATGCTCCATGGCCCCTCTCATTACTGTGCTCCATAATAACTTGAATCACATTTCTAGATGACCAGTGCCATCACAATGCCCCATGACATTGTCATCACAATTCGCCATGACCATTGTCATCACAATGCTCCATGAACCATGTCATCACAGGGTCCCAGGACACTTGTCATCACAATGATCCATTACCACTTTCATCACAATGCTCCATGACCACTGTCATCTCAATGCCCCATGGCCTTTGTCTTCACAATGCTCCATGGCCCCTGTAATCACAGTGCTCCATAACACCTTTCATCATAATGCTCCATGACCACTGACATCTCAATGCCTCATGACGCCTGTCATCACAATTCTCCAAGGCCCCTCTCATCACAATGCTCCATGACACTTGTCATCACATTGATCCATAACAACTGTCATCACAGTGTTCCCTGCCCATGTCATCACAATGCTCCATGTCCCCTATAATCACAATGCTCCAAGCCTTTTTCCTCACAATGCTCCAGAATTTTGTCATCACAATGTTCCATGACCGTGGCATCACAATGCTCCACGGCTCTTGTCATCACAATGCTCCAGAATTCTTGTCATCACAATGTTCCATGGACGTGTCATCACAAAGCTACATGACCCTGGTCATCACAGTTCTCCATGACCTTTGTCATCACAATGCTCTATGTCACTATTCATCCCAATTCTCAATGACCACTTTTATCACTATGCTCGCTGACCATTTTCATCACATTTCTCTATTGTCATTACAATTCCCCATGGCCCCTTTCTTCACCATGCTCCATGCTGCCTGTCATCACAAAGCTCCATGGCTTTTGTTATCACAATGCGCCAGGACAAGTTTCATCACAATACCCCATCCCCCTTGTCATCACAGTGCATAATGAAAGCTTTCATTACAATGCTCCGTGACTCTTGTCATCACAATGCTCCATGGCCTTTATCGTCACAATGCTCCCAGGCACTTTTCATCACGGTGTTCCAAGAAAACTTTCATCACATTGCTCCATGACCATTGTCATCACAATAGTCCATAGCCTTGTCAACACAATGCTGCATAATCCCTGTCATCACAATTCTCCATGACTGCTGTCATCACAATAACCCAGGACAATTTTCATAACAATGCTTCATGCCCCCAGTCATCACAGTGCTCCATTATACCTTTCATCACAATTCCTAGATGATCAATGTCATCACAATGCCCAATGACACCTGTCATCACAATTCGCTATGACCCTTGTCATCACAATACTCGATGAACCGTGTCATCACAGTGTTCCAGGACACATGTCATCACAATGATCCATTACTATTTTCATCACAATGCTCCAATACACCTGTCATCACAATGCTCCATGGCCCCTGTTATCATATTGCTCCATGATCTCTTTCATCACAATGCTCCATGACCACTGTCATCACCATACCTCAAGACACCTGTCATCTCAATGCTCCATGGCTCTTTTCATCACAATGCCCCATGGGCCCTGTGATCACAATGCTCCATGCCCTTGTCATCAAAGTGCTCCAGAGCTCTTGTCATCATAATGCTCCATGCCAATGTCATCAAAATGTCTCATGACACTTGTCATCACAATGCTCCATGGCTTATGCCTTCACAATTTTCCATGGCCCCTGTCATCACAATGCTCCATGCCCTTTTCATCAAAACCCTCCAGAATTCTTGTCATCATAATGCTCCCTGCCAATATCATCAAAATGCCCCATGACACTTGTCATCAAAATGCTCCATGGCCTTTGTCATCACAATGTTCTATGGCCCCTGTCATCACAGTGCTCCATTATACCTTTCATCACAATTCTAGATGACCACTGTCATCACCATGCCCCATGACAGATGTCATAACAATTCGCCATGGTCCTTGTCATCACAATGCTCCATGAACCTTGTCATCACAAGGTTCCAGGACTCTTGTCATCACAATGATCCATGATCACTTTCATCACAATGCTCCATGAAACCTGTCACCTCAATGCTCCATAGCCTTTGTATTCACAATGCTCCATGGCCCCTGTAATCACAGTGCTCCATGACCCCTTTCATCACAATGATCCAAGACCGCTGTCATTACAATGCCCCATGACGCCTGCCACCACAAATCTCCAAGGCCTCTCTTACCAAAAAGCTCCATGATCCCTGTCAGTACAATGTTCGATGACACTTTTCATCACAATGCTCCATGACCCCTGTCATCACAAAGTTCTCTGCCCATATCATCACAATGCTCCTTGTCACCTTTCATCACAATGCTCCATGTCCTTTCATCACAATGCTCCATAATTCTTGTCATCGCAATGTTCCTTGACCGTGTCATCACAATGCTCCATGACCCTTGTCATCACAAAGCTCCATGACCCCTGTCATCACAATGATCCATGATTCCTTTCCTCACAGTGCTCCAGTACCCTTTTCATCACAATGCTCCATGCCATTGTCAGCACAATGCTCCTTGGACCCTGTCATCAAAATGCTCCATCCCCTTTTCATCACAATGCTCCAGATATCCTATCATTACAATGCTCCATGCCCGTGTCAACACAATGCTTCATGACCCCTGTCATCAAAATGCTTTATGAACATTCTTATCACAATGTTCCATGACCCCTGTCATCAAAATGATCCATGACCGTTGTCATCACAATGCTGCATGATACCTTTCATCCCAATCCTCTGGGACTGCTGTCATCATAATGCTCCAGGACAATTTTCATCACAATGCTCCATGCCCCCTGTCATCACAGTGCCCCATAAGCCCTGTAATCCCAATGCTCCATGACCCTGTCATCACAATGCTACATGACCCCTGTCATCACATTGTTCCATGGCCTATGTATTCACAATGTTCCATGGACCCTGTAATCACACTGCTCCATGTTCCTTTTCAACACAATGCTCCATGACCCCTGTCATCACAATGTTCCATGAAAGTTGTCATCAAAATGCTCCATGACCCCGGTCACCACAAGGTTCCCTGCCCTTGTCATCACAATGGTACATGGCCCTGTCATCACAATGTTCCATGGCCTCTGTCATCACCATGCTCCAAGGTCTTTCTCATCACAATGCTCTATGACCCCTGTCATCACAATGCTTGACGACAATTGTCATCACAATGCTCCAAGGTCCCTGTCATCACAATGCCTCATGGTCTTTGTAATCACAATGCTCAATGACCACTGTCATCACAATGCTCCATGCCGTTGTCATCACAATGCTCCATGGCCCCTGTAATCACAATGCTCCATGCACTTGTCATCACAATGCTCCAGAACATTTGTCATCATAATGCTCCATTCCCGTGTCATCACATTGCTCAATGACACTTGTCATCAAAATGTTCCTTGGTCTTTCTCATCACAATGCTCCATGATCCCAGTCATCACAATGATCCCTGCCAATGTCATCACAATGCTCCATGTCTCCTGTAATCACAATGCTCCATGCCCTTGTCATCACAATGCTCCAGTTCTGTTGTCATCACCATGCTTCATGCCAGTGTCATCACAATGCTGGATGAATCTTGTCTTCACAATGCTCCATGGCCCATGTCATCACAATGCTCCATGACCCCTGTGAGCACAATGATCTATGGCCTTTGTCATCACAATGACACGTGACCCCCGTCAACACAATGCCTGATGAACCCTGACATCACAATGCGAAATGGCACTTGTCATCACAATGCTATATGAAGCCTGTCATCACTATTCACCATGTCACTTGTTTTCACAATGCTCCATGCCCCCTGTAATCCCAGTACTCCATGACCCCTTTCATCACAATGCCCAATGCCACCTCTCATCACAATTCTCCATGGCATTTGTCATCACGATGCTCCATGACACCTGTCATCACATTGCTCCATGACACTTGTCATCACAATGCTCCATGGCCCCTCTCATTACTGTGCTCCATAATAACTTTAATCACATTTCTAGATGACCAGTGCCATCACAATGCCCCATGACATTGTCATCACAATTCGCCATGACCATTGTCATCACAATGCTCCATGAACCATGTCATCACAGGGTCCCAGGACACTTGTCATCACAATGATCCATTACCACTTTCATCACAATGCTCCATGACCACTGTCATCTCAATGCCCCATGGCCTTTGTCTTCACAATGCTCCATGGCTCCTGTAATCACAGTGCTCCATAACACCTTTCATCATAATGCTCCATGACCACTGCCATCTCAATGCCTCATGACGCCTGTCATCACAATTCTCCAAGGCCCCTCTCATCACAATGCTCCATGACACTTGTCATCACAGTGTTCCCTGCCCATGTCATCACAATGCTCCATGTCCCCTATAATCACAATGCTCCAAGCCTTTTTCCTCACAATGCTCCAGAATTTTGTCATCACAATGTTCCATGACCGTGGCATCACAATGCTCCACGGCTCTTGTCATCACAATGCTCCAGAATTCTCGTCATCACAATGTTCCATGGACGTGTCATCACAAAGCTACATGACCCTGGTCATCACAGTTCTCCATGACCTTTGTCATCACAATGCTCTATGTCACTATTCATCCCAATTCTCAATGACCACTTTTATCACTATGCTCGCTGACCATTTTCATCACATTTCTCTATTGTCATTACAATTCCCCATGGCCCCTTTCTTCACCATGCTCCATGCTGCCTGTCATCACAATGCTCCATGGCTTTTGTTATCACAATGCGCCAGGACAAGTTTCATCACAATATCCCATCCCCCTTGTCATCACAGTGCATAATGAAAGCTTTCATTACAATGCTCCGTGACTCTTGTCATCACAATGCTCCATGGCCTTTATCGTCACAATGCTCCCAGGCACTTTTCATCACGATGTTCCAAGAAAATTTTCATCACATTGCTCCATGACCATTGTCATCACAATAGTCCATAGCCTTGTCAACACAATGCTGCATAATCCCTGTCATCAAAATTCTCCATGACTGCTGTCATCACAATAATCCAGGACAATTTTCATAACAATGCTTCATGCCCCCAGTCATCACAGTGCTCCATGATACCTTTCATCACAATTCCTAGATGATCAATGTCATCACAATGCCCAATGACACATGTCATCACAATTCGCTATGACCCTTGTCATCACAATACTCGATGAACCGTGTCATCACAGTGTTCCAGGACACATGTCATCACAATGATTCATTACTATTTTCATCACAATGCTCCAATACACCTGTCATCACAATGCTCCATGGCCCCTGTTATCATATTGCTCCATGATCTCTTTCATCACAATGCTCCATGACCACTGTCATCACCATACCTCAAGACGCCTGTCATCTCAATGCTCCATGGCTCTTTTCATCACAATGCCCCATGGGCCCTGTGATCACAATGCTCCATGCCCTTGTCATCAAAGTGCTCCAGAACTCTTGTCATCATAATGCTCCATGCCAATGTCATCAAAATGTCCCATGACACTTGACATCACAATGCTCCATGGCTTATGCCATCACAATTTTCCATGGCAACTGTCATCACAATGCTCCATGCCCTTTTCATCAAAATGCTCCAGAACTCTTGTCATCATAATGCTCCAAGCCAATATCATCAAAATGCCCAATGCCACCTCTCATCACAATTCTCCATGGCATTTGTCATCACGATGCTCCATGACACGTGTCATCACATTGCTCCATGACACTTGTCATCACAATGCTCCATGGCCCCTCTCATTACTGTGCTCCATAATAACTTGAATCACATTTCTAAATGACCAGTGCCATCACAATGCCCCATGACATTGTCATCACAATTCACCATGACCATTGTCATCACAATGCTCCATGAACCATGTCATCACAGGGTCCCAGGACACTTGTCATCACAATGCTCCATGGCCTTTGTCATCACAATGTTCCATGGCCCCTGTCATCACAGTGCTCCATTATACCTTTCATCACAATTCTAGATGACCACTGTCATCACCATGCCCCATGACAGATGTCATAACAATTCGCCATGGTCCTTGTCATCACAATGCTCCATGAACCTTGTCATCACAAGGTTCCAGGACTCTTGTCATCACAATGATCCATGATCACTTTCATCACAATGCTCCATGAAACCTGTCACCTCAATGCTCCATAGCCTTTGTATTCACAATGCTCCATGGCCCCTGTAATCACAGTGCTCCATGACCCCTTTTATCACAATGATCCAAGACCGCTGTCATTACAATGCCCCATGACGCCTGCCACCACAAATCTCCAAGGCCTCTCTTACCAAAAAGCTCCATGATCCCTGTCAGTACAATGTTCGATGACACTTTTCATCACAATGCTCCATGACCCCTGTCATCACAAAGTTCTCTGCCCATATCATCACAATGCTCCTTGTCACCTTTCATCACAATGCTCCATGTCCTTTCATCACAATGCTCCATAATTCTTGTCATCGCAATGTTCCTTGACCGTGTCATCACAATGCTCCATGACCCTTGTCATCACAAAGCTCCATGACCCCTGTCATCACAATGATCCATGATTCCTTTCCTCACAGTGCTCCAGTACCCTTTTCATCACAATGCTCCATGCCATTGTCAGCACAATGCTCCTTGGACCCTGTCATCAAAATGCTCCATCCCCTTTTCATCACAATGCTCCAGATATCCTATCATTACAATGCTCCATGCCCGTGTCAACACAATGCTTCATGACCCCTGTCATCAAAATGCTTTATGAACATTCTTATCACAATGTTCCATGACCCCTGTCATCAAAATGATCCATGACCGTTGTCATCACAATGCTGCATGATACCTTTCATCCCAATCCTCTGTGACCGCTGTCATCATAATGCTCCAGGACAATTTTCATCACAATGCTCCATGCCCCCTGTCATCACAGTGCCCCATAAGCCCTGTAATCCCAATGCTCCATGACCCTGTCATCACAATGCTACATGACCCCTGTCATCACATTGTTCCATGGCCTATGTATTCACAATGTTCCATGGACCCTGTAATCACACTGCTCCATGTTCCTTTTCAACACAATGCTCCATGACCCCTGTCATCACAATGTTCCATGAAAGTTGTCATCAAAATGCTCCTTGACCCCGGTCACCACAAGGTTCCCTGCCCTTGTCATCACAATGGTACATGGCCTTGTCATCACAATGTTCCATGGCCTCTGTCATCACCATGCTCCATGGTCTTTCTCATCACAATGCTCTATGACCCCTGTCATCACAATGCTTGATGACCATTGTCATCACAATGCTCCAAGGTCCCTGTCATCACAATGCCTCATGGTCTTTGTAATCACAATGCTCAATGACCACTGTCATCATAATGCTCCATGCCGTTGTCATCACAATGCTCCATGGCCCCTGTAATCACAATGCTCCATGCACTTGTCATCACAATGCTCCAGAACATTTGTCATCATAATGCTCCATTCCCGTGTCATCACATTGCTCAATGACACTTGTCATCAAAATGTTCCTTGGTCTTTGTCATCACAATGCTCCATGATCCCAGTCATCACAATGATCCCTGCCAATGTCATCACAATGCTCCATGTCTCCTGTAATCACAATGCTCCATGCCCTTGTCATCACAATGCTCCAGTTCTGTTGTCATCACCATGCTTCATGCCAGTGTCATCACAATGCTCCATGAATCTTGTCTTCACAATGCTCCATGGCCCATGTCATCACAATGCTCCATGACCCCTGTGATCACAATGCTCTATGGCCTTTGTCATCACAATGACACGTGACCCCCGTCAACACAATGCCTGATGAACCCTGACATCAAAATGCTAAATGGCACTTGTCATCACAATGCCATATGAAGCCTGTCATCACTATTCACCATGTCACTTGTTTTCACAATGCTCCATGCCCCCTGTAATCCCAGTACTCCATGACCCCTTTCATCACAATGCCCAATGCCACCTCTCATCACAATTCTCCATGGCATTTGTCATCACGATGCTCCATGACACCTGTCATCACATTGCTCCATGACACTTGTCATCACAATGCTCCATGGCCCCTCTCATTTCTGTGCTCCATAATAACTTTAATCACATTTCTAGATGACCAGTGCCATCACAATGCCCCATGACATTGTCATCACAATTCGCCATGACCATTGTCATCACAATGCTCCATGAACCATGTCATCACAGGGTCCCAGGACACTTGTCATCACAATGATCCATTACCACTTTCATCACAATGCTCCATGACCACTGTCATCTAAATGCCCCATGGCCTTTGTATTCACAATGCTCCATGGCCCCTGTAATCACAGTGCTCCATAACACCTTTCATCATAATGCTCCATGACCACTGCCATCTCAATGCCTCATGACGCCTGTCATCACAATTCTCCAAGGCCCCTCTCATCACAATGCTCCATGACACTTGTCATCACATTGCTCCATAACACCTGTCATCACAGTGTTCCCTGCCCACGTCATCACAATGCTCCATGTCCCCTATAATCACAATGCTCCAAGCCTTTTTCCTCACAATGCTCCAGAATTTTGTCATCACAATGTTCCATGACCGTGGCATCACAATGCTCCACGGCCCCTGTCATCACAATGCTCCAGAATTCTTGTCATCACAATGTTCCATGGACGTGTCATCACAAAGCTACATGACCCTGGTCATCACAGTTCTCCATGACCTTTGTCATCACAATGCTCTATGTCACTATTCATCACAATTCTCAATGACCACTTTAATCACTATGCTCGCTGACCCTTTTCATCACATTTCTCTATTGTCATTACAATTCCCCATGACCCCTTTCTTCACCATGCTCCATGTTGCCTGTCATCACAATGCTCCATGGCTTTTGTTACCACAATGCGCCAGGACAAGTTTCATCACAATACCCCATCCCCCTTGTCATCACAGTGCATAATGAAAGCTTTCATTACAATGCTCCGTGACTCTTGTCATCACAATGCTCCATGGCCTTTATCGTCACAATGCTCCCAGGCACTTTTCATCACGATGTTCCAAGAAAACTTTCATCACATTGCTCCATGACCATTTTCATCACAATAGTCCATAGCCTTGTCAACACAATGCTGCATAATCCCTGTCATCAAAATTCTCCATGACTGCTGTCATCACAATAATCCAGGACAATTTTCATAACAATGCTTCATGCCCCCAGTCATCACAGTGCTCCATGATACCTTTCATCACAATTCCTAGATGATCAATGTCATCACAATGCCCAATGACACATGTCATCACAATTCGCTATGACCCTTGTCATCACAATACTCGATGAACCGTGTCATCACAGTGTTCCAGGACAGATGTCATCACAATGATCCATTACTATTTTCATCACAATGCTCCAATACACCTGTCATCACAATGCTCCATGGCCCCTGTTATCATATTGCTCCATGATCTCTTTCATCACAATGCTCCATGACCACTGTCATCACCATACCTCAAGACGCCTGTCATCTCAATGCTCCATGGCTCTTTTCATCACAATGCCCCATGGGCCCTATGATCACAATGCTCCATGCCCTTGTCATCAAAGTGCTCCAGAACTCTTGTCATCATAATGCTCCATGCCAATGTCATCAAAATGTTCCTTGACACTTGTCATCACAATGCTCCATGGCTTATGCCATCACAATTTTCCATGGCCCCTGTCATCACAATGCTCCATGCCCTTTTCATCAAAATGCTCCAGAACTCTTGTCATCATAATGCTCCATGCCAATGTCATCAAAATGCCCCATGACACTTGTCATCTCAATGCTCCATGGCCTTTGTCATCACAATGTTCCATGGCCCCTGTCATCACAGTGCTCCATTATACCTTTCATCACAATTCTAGATGACCACTGTCATCACCATGCCCCATTACAGATGTCATAACAATTCGCCATGGTCCTTGTCATCACAATGCTCCATGAACCTTGTCATCACTAGGTTCCAGGACTCTTGTCATCACAATGATCCATGATCACTTTCATCACAATGCTCCATGAAACCTGTCACCTCAATGCTCCATAGCCTTTGTATTCACAATGCTCCATGGCCCCTGTAATCACAGTGCTCCATGACCCCTTTCATCACAATGATCCAAGACCGCTGTCATTACAATGCCCCATGACGCCTGCCACCACAAATCTCCAAGGCCTCTCTTACCAAAAAGCTCCATGATCCCTGTCAGTACAATGTTCGATGGCACTTTTCATCACAATGCTCCATGACCCCTGTCATCACAAAGTTCTCTGCCCATATCATCACAATGCTCCTTGTCACCTTTCATCACAATGCTCCATGTCCTTTCATCACAATGCTCCATAATTCTTGTCATCGCAATGTTCCTTGACCGTGTCATCACAATGCTCCATGACCCTTGTCATCACAAAGCTCCATGACCCCTGTCATCACAATGATCCATGATTCCTTTCCTCACAGTGCTCCAGTACCCTTTTCATCACAATGCTCCATGCCATTGTCAGCACAATGCTCCTTGGACCCTGTCATCAAAATGCTCCATCCCCTTTTCATCACAATGCTCCAGATATCCTATCATTACAATGCTCCATGCCCGTGTCAACACAATGCTTCATGACCCCTGTCATCAAAATGCTTTATGAACATTCTTATCACAATGTTCCATGACCCCTGTCATCAAAATGATCCATGACCGTTGTCATCACAATGCTGCATGATACCTTTCATCCCAATCCTCTGGGACTGCTGTCATCATAATGCTCCAGGACAATTTTCATCACAATGCTCCATGCCCCCTGTCATCACAGTGCCCCATAAGCCCTGTAATCCCAATGCTCCATGACCCTGTCATCACAATGCTACATGACCCCTGTCATCACATTGTTCCATGGCCTATGTATTCACAATGTTCCATGGACCCTGTAATCACACTGCTCCATGTTCCTTTTCAAAACAATGCTCCATGACCCCTGTCATCACAATGTTCCATGAAAGTTGTCATCAAAATGCTCCATGACCCCGGTCACCACAAGGTTCCCTGCCCTTGTCATCACAATGGTACATGGCCTTGTCATCACAATGTTCCATGGCCTCTGTCATCACCATGCTCCATGGTCTTTCTCATCACAATGCTCTATGACCCCTGTCATCACAATGCTTGATGACCATTGTCATCACAATGCTCCAAGGTCCCTGTCATCACAATGCCTCATGGTCTTTGTAATCACAATGCTCAATGACCACTGTCATCATAATGCTCCATGCCGTTGTCATCACAATGCTCCATGGCCCCTGTAATCACAATGCTCCATGCACTTGTCATCACAATGCTCCAGAACATTTGTCATCATAATGCTCCATTCCCGTGTCATCACATTGCTCAATGACACTTGTCATCAAAATGTTCCTTGGTCTTTGTCATCACAATGCTCCATGATCCCAGTCATCACAATGATCCCTGCCAATGTCATCACAATGCTCCATGTCTCCTGTAATCACAATGCTCCATGCCCTTGTCATCACAATGCTCCAGTTCTGTTGTCATCACCATGCTTCATGCCAGTGTCATCACAATGCTCCATGAATCTTGTCTTCACAATGCTCCATGGCCCATGTCATCACAATGCTCCATGACCCCTGTGATCACAATGCTCTATGGCCTTTGTCATCACAATGACACGTGACCCCCGTCAACACAATGCCTGATGAACCCTGACATCAAAATGCTAAATGGCACTTGTCATCACAATGCTATATGAAGCCTGTCATCACTATTCACCATGTCACTTGTTTTCACAATGCTCCATGCCCCCTGTAATCCCAGTACTCCATGACCCCTTTCATCACAATGCCCAATGCCACCTCTCATCACAATTCTCCATGGCATTTGTCATCACGATGCTCCATGACACCTGTCATCACATTGCTCCATGACACTTGTCATCACAATGCTCCATGGCCCTTCTCATTACTGTGCTCCATAATAACTTTAATCACATTTGTAGATGACCAGTGCCATCACAATGCCCCATGACATTGTCATCACAATTCGCCATGACCATTGTCATCACAATGCTCCATGAACCATGTCATCACAGGGTCCCAGGACACTTGTCGTCACAATGATCCATTACCACTTTCATCACAATGCTCCATGACCACTGTCATCTCAATGCCCCATGGCCTTTGTATTCACAATGCTCCATGGCCCCTGTAATCACAGTGCTCCATAACACCTTTCATCATAATGCTCCATGACCACTGCCATCTCAATGCCTCATGACGCCTGTCATCACAATTCTCCAAGGCCCCTCTCATCACAATGCTCCATGACACTTGTCATCACATTGCTCCATAACACCTGTCATCACAGTGTTCCCTGCCCACGTCATCACAATGCTCCATGTCCCCTATAATCACAATGCTCCAAGCCTTTTTCCTCACAATGCTCCAGAATTTTGTCATCACAATGTTCCATGACCGTGGCATCACAATGCTCCACGGCCCCTGTCATCACAATGCTCCAGAATTCTTGTCATCACAATGTTCCATGGATGTGTCATCACAAAGCTACATGACCCTGGTCATCACAGTTCTCCATGACCTTTGTCATCACAATGCTCTATTTCACTATTCATCACAATTCTCAATGACCACTTTAATCACTATGCTCGCTGACCATTTTCATCACATTTCTCTATTGTCATTACAATTCCCCATGACCCCTTTCTTCACCATGCTCCATGCTGCCTGTCATCACAATGCTCCATGGCTTTTGTTACCACAATGCGCCAGGACAAGTTTCATCACAATACCCCATCCCCCTTGTCATCACAGTGCATAATGAAAGCTTTCATTACAATGCTCCGTGACTCTTGTCATCACAATGCTCCATGGCCTTTATCGTCACAATGCTCCCAGGCACTTTTCATCACGATGTTCCAAGAAAACTTTCATCACATTGCTCCATGACCATTGTCATCACAATAGTCCATAGCCTTGTCAACACAATGCTGCATAATCCCTGTCATCAAAATTCTCCATGACTGCTGTCATCACAATAATCCAGGACAATTTTCATAACAATGCTTCATGCCCCCAGTCATCACAGTGCTCCATGATACCTTTCATCACAATTCCTAGATGATCAATGTCATCACAATGCCCAATGACACATGTCATCACAATTCGCTATGACCCTTGTCATCACAATACTCGATGAACCGTGTCATCACAGTGTTCCAGGACACATGTCATCACAATGATTCATTACTATTTTCATCACAATGCTCCAATACACCTGTCATCACAATGCTCCATGGCCCCTGTTATCATATTGCTCCATGATCTCTTTCATCACAATGCTCCATGACCACTGTCATCACCATACCTCAAGACGCCTGTCATCTCAATGCTCCATGGCTCTTTTCATCACAATGCCCCATGGGCCCTGTGATCACAATGCTCCATGCCCTTGTCATCAAAGTGCTCCAGAACTCTTGTCATCATAATGCTCCATGCCAATGTCATCAAAATGTCCCATGACACTTGTCATCACAATGCTCCATGGCTTATGCCATCACAATTTTCCATGGCCCCTGTCATCACAATGCTCCATGCCCTTTTCATCAAAATGCTCCAGAACTCTTGTCATCATAATGCTCCATGCCAATGTCATCAAAATGCCCCATGACACTTGTCATCTCAATGCTCCATGGCCTTTGTCATCACAATGTTCCATGGCTCCTGTCATCACAGTGCTCCATTATACCTTTCATCACAATTCTAGATGACCACTGTCATCACCATGCCCCATGACAGATGTCATAACAATTCGCCATGGTCCTTGTCATCACAATGCTCCATGAACCTTGTCATCACAAGGTTCCAGGACTCTTGTCATCACAATGATCCATGATCACTTTCATCACAATGCTCCATGAAACCTGTCACCTCAATGCTCCATAGCCTTTGTATTCACAATGCTCCATGGCCCCTGTAATCACAGTGCTCCATGACCCCTTTCATCACAATGATCCAAGACCGCTGTCATTACAATGCCCCATGACGCCTGCCACCACAAATCTCCAAGGCCTCTCTTACCAAAAAGCTCCATGATCCCTGTCAGTACAATGTTCGATGACACTTTTCATCACAATGCTCCATGACCCCTGTCATCACAAAGTTCTCTGCCCATATCATCACAATGCTCCTTGTCACCTTTCATCACAATGCTCCATGTCCTTTCATCACAATGCTCCATAATTCTTGTCATCGCAATGTTCCTTGACCGTGTCATCACAATGCTCCATGACCCTTGTCATCACAAAGCTCCATGACCCCTGTCATCACAATGATCCATGATTCCTTTCCTCACAGTGCTCCAGTACCCTTTTCATCACAATGCTCCATGCCATTGTCAGCACAATGCTCCTTGGACCCTGTCATCAAAATGCTCCATCCCCTTTTCATCACAATGCTCCAGATATCCTATCATTACAATGCTCCATGCCCGTGTCAACACAATGCTTCATGACCCCTGTCATCAAAATGCTTTATGAACATTCTTATCACAATGTTCCATGACCCCTGTCATCAAAATGATCCATGACCGTTGTCATCACAATGCTGCATGATACCTTTCATCCCAATCCTCTGGGACTGCTGTCATCATAATGCCCCAGGACAATTTTCATCACAATGCTCCATGCCCCCTGTCATCACAGTGCCCCATAAGCCCTGTAATCCCAATGCTCCATGACCCTGTCATCACAATGCTACATGACCCCTGTCATCACATTGTTCCATGGCCTATGTATTCACAATGTTCCATGGACCCTGTAATCACACTGCTCCATGTTCCTTTTCAACACAATGCTCCATGACCCCTGTCATCACAATGTTCCATGAAAGTTGTCATCAAAATGCTCCATGACCCCGGTCACCACAAGCTTCCCTGCCCTTGTCATCACAATGGTACATGGCCTTGTCATCACAATGTTCCATGGCCTCTGTCATCACCATGCTCCATGGTCTTTCTCATCACAATGCTCTATGACCCCTGTCATCACAATGCTTGATGACCATTGTCATCACAATGCTCCAAGGTCCCTGTCATCACAATGCCTCATGGTCTTTGTAATAACAATGCTCAATGACCACTGTCATCATAATGCTCCATGCCGTTGTCATCACAATGCTCCATGGCCCCTGTAATCACAATGCTCCATGCGCTTGTCATCACAATGCTCCAGAACATTTGTCATCATAATGCTCCATTCCCGTGTCATCACATTGCTCAATGACACTTGTCATCAAAATGTTCCTTGGTCTTTGTCATCACAATGCTCCATGATCCCAGTCATCACAATGATCCCTGCCAATGTCATCACAATGCTCCATGTCTCCTGTAATCACAATGCTCCATGCCCTTGTCATCACAATGCTCCAGTTCTGTTGTCATCACCATGCTTCATGCCAGTGTCATCACAATGCTCCATGAATCTTGTCTTCACAATGCTCCATGGCCCAAGTCATCACAATGCTCCATGACCCCTGTGATCACAATGCTCTATGGCCTTTGTCATCACAATGACACGTGACCCCCGTCAACACAATGCCTGATGAACCCTGACATCAAAATGCTAAATGGCACTTGTCATCACAATGCTATATGAAGCCTGTCATCACTATTCACCATGTCACTTGTTTTCACAATGCTCCATGCCCCCTGTAATCCCAGTACTCCATGACCCCTTTCATCACAATGCCCAATGCCACCTCTCATCACAATTCTCCATGGCATTTGTCATCACGATGCTCCATGACACCTGTCACCACATTGCTCCATGACACTTGTCATCACAATGCTCCATGGCCCCTCTCATTTCTGTGCTCCATAATAACTTTAATCACATTTCTAGATGACCAGTGCCATCACAATGCCCCATGACATTGTCATCACAATTCGCCATGACCATTGTCATCACAATGCTCCATGAACCATGTCATCACAGGGTCCCAGGACACTTGTCATCACAATGATCCATTACCACTTTCATCACAATGCTCCATGACCACTGTCATCTCAATGCCCCATGGCTCTGTATTCACAATGCTCCATGGCCCCTGTAATCACAGTGCTCCATAACACCTTTCATCATAATGCTCCATGACCACTGCCATCTCAATGCCTCATGACGCCTGTCATCACAATTCTCCAAGGCCCCTCTCATCACAATGCTCCATGACACTTGTCATCACATTGCTCCATAACACCTGTCATCACAGTGTTCCCTGCCCACGTCATCACAATGCTCCATGTCCCCTATAATCACAATGCTCCAAGCCTTTTTCCTCACAATGCTCCAGAATTTTGTCATCACAATGTTCCATGACCGTGGCATCACAATGCTCCACGGCCCTTGTCATCACAATGCTCCAGAATTCTTGTCATCACAATGTTCCATGGACGTGTCATCACAAAGCTACATGACCCTGGTCATCACAGTTCTCCATGACCTTTGTCATCACAATGCTCTATGTCACTATTCATCACAATTCTCAATGACCACTTTAATCACTATGCTCGCTGACCATTTTCATCACATTTCTCTATTGTCATTACAATTCCCCATGACCCCTTTCTTCACCATGCTCCATGCTGCCTGTCATCACAATGCTCCATGGCTTTTGTTACCACAATGCGCCAGGACAAGTTTCATCACAATACCCCATCCCCCTTGTCATCACAGTGCATAATGAAAGCTTTCATTACAATGCTCCGTGACTCTTGTCATCACAATGCTCCATGGCCTTTATCGTCACAATGCTCCCAGGCACTTTTCATCACGATGTTCCAAGAAAACTTTCATCACATTGCTCCATGACCATTGTCATCACAATAGTCCATAGCCTTGTCAACACAATGCTGCATAATCCCTGTCATCAAAATTCTCCATGACTGCTGTCATCACAATAATCCAGGACAATTTTCATAACAATGCTTCATGCCCCCAGTCATCACAGTGCTCCATGATACCTTTCATCACAATTCCTAGATGATCAATGTCATCACAATGCCCAATGACACATGTCATCACAATTCGCTATGACGCTTGTCATCACAATACTCGATGAACCGTGTCATCACAGTGTTCCAGGACAGATGTCATCACAATGATCCATTACTATTTTCATCACAATGCTCCAATACACCTGTCATCACAATGCTCCATGGCCCCTGTTATCATATTGCTCCATGATCTCTTTCATCACAATGCTCCATGACCACTGTCATCACCATACCTCAAGACGCCTGTCATCTCAATGCTCCATGGCTCTTTTCATCACAATGCCCCATGGGCCCTATGATCACAATGCTCCATGCCCTTGTCATCAAAGTGCTCCAGAACTCTTGTCATCATAATGCTCCATGCCAATGTCATCAAAATGTTCCATGACACTTGTCATCACAATGCTCCATGGCTTATGCCATCACAATTTTCCATGGCCCCTGTCATCACAATGCTCCATGCCCTTTTCATCAAAATGCTCCAGAACTCTTGTCATCATAATGCTCCATGCCAATGTCATCAAAATGCCCCATGACACTTGTCATCTCAATGCTCCATGGCCTTTGTCATCACAATGTTCCATGGCCCCTGTCATCACAGTGCTCCATTATACCTTTCATCACAATTCTAGATGACCACTGTCATCACCATGCCCCATGACAGATGTCATAACAATTCGCCATGGTCCTTGTCATCACAATGCTCCATGAACCTTGTCATCACTAGGTTCCAGGACTCTTGTCATCACAATGATCCATGATCACTTTCATCACAATGCTCCATGAAACCTGTCACCTCAATGCTCCATAGCCTTTGTATTCACAATGCTCCATGGCCCCTGTAATCACAGTGCTCCATGACCCCTTTCATCACAATGATCCAAGACCGCTGTCATTACAATGCCCCATGACGCCTGCCACCACAAATCTCCAAGGCCTCTCTTACCAAAAAGCTCCATGATCCCTGTCAGTACAATGTTCGATGACACTTTTCATCACAATGCTCCATGACCCCTGTCATCACAAAGTTCTCTGCCCATATCATCACAATGCTCCTTGTCACCTTTCATCACAATGCTCCATGTCCTTTCATCACAATGCTCCATAATTCTTGTCATCGCAATGTTCCTTGACCGTGTCATCACAATGCTCCATGACCCTTGTCATCACAAAGCTCCATGACCCCTGTCATCACAATGATCCATGATTCCTTTCCTCACAGTGCTCCAGTACCCTTTTCATCACAATGCTCCATGCCATTGTCAGCACAATGCTCCTTGGACCCTGTCATCAAAATGCTCCATCCCCTTTTCATCACAATGCTCCAGATATCCTATCATTACAATGCTCCATGCCCGTGTCAACACAATGCTTCATGACCCCTGTCATCAAAATGCTTTATGAACATTCTTATCACAATGTTCCATGACCCCTGTCATCAAAATGATCCATGACCGTTGTCATCACAATGCTGCATGATACCTTTCATCCCAATCCTCTGGGACTGCTGTCATCATAATGCTCCAGGACAATTTTCATCACAATGCTCCATGCCCCCTGTCATCACAGTGCCCCATAAGCCCTGTAATCCCAATGCTCCATGACCCTGTCATCACAATGCTACATGACCCCTGTCATCACATTGTTCCATGGCCTATGTATTCACAATGTTCCATGGACCCTGTAATCACACTGCTCCATGTTCCTTTTCAAAACAATGCTCCATGACCCCTGTCATCACAATGTTCCATGAAAGTTGTCATCAAAATGCTCCATGACCCCGGTCACCACAAGGTTCCCTGCCCTTGTCATCACAATGGTACATGGCCTTGTCATCACAATGTTCCATGGCCTCTGTCATCACCATGCTCCATGGTCTTTCTCATCACAATGCTCTATGACCCCTGTCATCACAATGCTTGATGACCATTGTCATCACAATGCTCCAAGGTCCCTGTCATCACAATGCCTCATGGTCTTTGTAATCACAATGCTCAATGACCACTGTCATCATAATGCTCCATGCCGTTGTCATCACAATGCTCCATGGCCCCTGTAATCACAATGCTCCATGCGCTTGTCATCACAATGCTCCAGAACATTTGTCATCATAATGTTCCATTCCCGTGTCATCACATTGCTCAATGACACTTGTCATCAAAATGTTCCTTGGTCTTTGTCATCACAATGCTCCATGATCCCAGTCATCACAATGATCCCTGCCAATGTCATCACAATGCTCCATGTCTCCTGTAATCACAATGCTCCATGCCCTTGTCATCACAATGCTCCAGTTCTGTTGTCATCACCATGCTTCATGCCAGTGTCATCACAATGCTCCATGAATCTTGTCTTCACAATGCTCCATGGCCCATGTCATCACAATGCTCCATGACCCCTGTGATCACAATGCTCTATGGCCTTTGTCATCACAATGACACGTGACCCCCGTCAACACAATGCCTGATGAACCCTGACATCAAAATGCTAAATGGCACTTGTCATCACAATGCTATATGAAGCCTGTCATCACTATTCACCATGTCACTTGTTTTCACAATGCTCCATGCCCCCTGTAATCCCAGTACTCCATGACCCCTTTCATCACAATGCCCAATGCCACCTCTCATCACAATTCTCCATGGCATTTGTCATCACGATGCTCCATGACACCTGTCATCACATTGCTCCATGACACTTGTCATCACAATGCTCCATGGCCCCTCTCATTTCTGTGCTCCATAATAACTTGAATCACATTTCTAGATGACCAGTGCCATCACAATGCCCCATGACATTGTCATCACAATTCGCCATGACCATTGTCATCACAATGCTCCATGAACCATGTCATCACAGGGTCCCAGGACACTTGTCATCACAATGATCCATTACCACTTTCATCACAATGCTCCATGACCACTGTCATCTCAATGCCCCATGGCCTTTGTATTCACAATGCTCCATGGCCCCTGTAATCACAGTGCTCCATAACACCTTTCATCATAATGCTCCATGACCACTGCCATCTCAATGCCTCATGACGCCTGTCATCACAATTCTCCAAGGCCCCTCTCATCACAATGCTCCAGGACACTTGTCATCACATTGCTCCATAACACCTGTCATCACAGTGTTCCCTGCCCACGTCATCACAATGCTCCATGTCCCCTATAATCACAATGCTCCAAGCCTTTTTCCTCACAATGCTCCAGAATTTTGTCATCACAATGTTCCATGACCGTGGCATCACAATGCTCCACGGCCCTTGTCATCACAATGCTCCAGAATTCTTGTCATCACAATGTTCCATGGACGTGTCATCACAAAGCTACATGACCCTGGTCATCACAGTTCTCCATGACCTTTGTCATCACAATGCTCTATGTCACTATTCATCACAATTCTCAATGACCACTTTAATCACTATGCTCGCTGACCATTTTCATCACATTTCTCTATTGTCATTACAATTCCCCATGACCCCTTTTTCACCATGCTCCATGCTGCCTGTCATCACAATGCTCCATGGCTTTTGTTACCACAATGCGCCAGGACAAGTTTCATCACAATACCCCATCCCCCTTGTCATCACAGTGCATAATGAAAGCTTTCATTACAATGCTCCGTGACTCTTGTCATCACAATGCTCCATGGCCTTTATCGTCACAATGCTCCCAGGCACTTTTCATCACGATGTTCCAAGAAAACTTTCATCACATTGCTCCATGACCATTGTCATCACAATAGTCCATAGCCTTGTCAACACAATGCTGCATAATCCCTGTCATCAAAATTCTCCATGACTGCTGTCATCACAATAATCCAGGACAATTTTCATAACAATGCTTCATGCCCCCAGTCATCACAGTGCTCCATGATACCTTTCATCACAATTCCTAGATGATCAATGTCATCACAATGCCCAATGACACATGTCATCACAATTCGCTATGACCCTTGTCATCACAATACTCGATGAACCGTGTCATCACAGTGTTCCAGGACACATGTCATCACAATGATTCATTACTATTTTCATCACAATGCTCCAATACACCTGTCATCACAATGCTCCATGGCCCCTGTTATCATATTGCTCCATGATCTCTTTCATCACAATGCTCCATGACCACTGTCATCACCATACCTCAAGACGCCTGTCATCTCAATGCTCCATGGCTCTTTTCATCACAATGCCCCATGGGCCCTGTGATCACAATGCTCCATGCCCTTGTCATCAAAGTGCTCCAGAACTCTTGTCATCATAATGCTCCATGCCAATGTCATCAAAATGTCCCATGACACTTGTCATCACAATGCTCCATGGCTTATGCCATCACAATTTTCCATGGCCCCTGTCATCACAATGCTCCATGCCCTTTTCATCAAAATGCTCCAGAACTCTTGTCATCATAATGCTCCATGCCAATGTCATCAAAATGCCCCATGACACTTGTCATCTCAATGCTCCATGGCCTTTGTCATCACAATGTTCCATGGCCCCTGTCATCACAGTGCTCCATTATACCTTTCATCACAATTCTAGATGACCACTGTCATCACCATGCCCCATGACAGATGTCATAACAATTCGCCATGGTCCTTGTCATCACAATGCTCCATGAACCTTGTCATCACAAGGTTCCAGGACTCTTGTCATCACAATGATCCATGATCACTTTCATCACAATGCTCCATGAAACCTGTCACCTCAATGCTCCATAGCCTTTGTATTCACAATGCTCCATGGCCCCTGTAATCACAGTGCTCCATGACCCCTTTCATCACAATGATCCAAGACCGCTGTCATTACAATGCCCCATGACGCCTGCCACCACAAATCTCCAAGGCCTCTCTTACCAAAAAGCTCCATGATCCCTGTCAGTACAATGTTCGATGACACTTTTCATCACAATGCTCCATGACCCCTGTCATCACAAAGTTCTCTGCCCATATCAACACAATGCTCCTTGTCACCTTTCATCACAATGCTCCATGTCCTTTCATCACAATGCTCCATAATTCTTGTCATCGCAATGTTCCTTGACCGTGTCATCACAATGCTCCATGACCCTTGTCATCACAAAGCTCCATGACCCCTGTCATCACAATGATCCATGATTCCTTTCCTCACAGTGCTCCAGTACCCTTTTCATCACAATGCTCCATGCTATTGTCAGCACAATGCTCCTTGGACCCTGTCATCAAAATGCTCCATCCCCTTTTCATCACAATGCTCCAGATATCCTATCATTACAATGCTCCATGCCCGTGTCAACACAATGCTTCATGACCCCTGTCATCAAAATGCTTTATGAACATTCTTATCACAATGTTCCATGACCCCTGTCATCAAAATGATCCATGACCGTTGTCATCACAATGCTGCATGATACCTTTCATCCCAATCCTCTGGGACTGCTGTCATCATAATGCTCCAGGACAATTTTCATCACAATGCTCCATGCCCCCTGTCATCACAGTGCCCCATAAGCCCTGTAATCCCAATGCTCCATGACCCTGTCATCACAATGCTACATGACCCCTGTCATCACATTGTTCCATGGCCTATGTATTCACAATGTTCCATGGACCCTGTAATCACACTGCTCCATGTTCCTTTTCAACACAATGCTCCATGACCCCTGTCATCACAATGTTCCATGAAAGTTGTCATCAAAATGCTCCATGACCCCGGTCACCACAAGCTTCCCTGCCCTTGTCATCACAATGGTACATGGCCTTGTCATCACAATGTTCCATGGCCTCTGTCATCACCATGCTCCATGGTCTTTCTCATCACAATGCCCTATGACCCCTGTCATCACAATGCTTGATGACCATTGTCATCACAATGCTCCAAGGTCCCTGTCATCACAATGCCTCATGGTCTTTGTAATCACAATGCTCAATGACCACTGTCATCATAATGCTCCATGCCGTTGTCATCACAATGCTCCATGGCCCCTGTAATCACAATGCTCCATGCGCTTGTCATCACAATGCTCCAGAACATTTGTCATCATAATGCTCCATTCCCGTGTCATCACATTGCTCAATGACACTTGTCATCAAAATGTTCCTTGGTCTTTGTCATCACAATGCTCCATGATCCCAGTCATCACAATGATCCCTGCCAATGTCATCACAATGCTCCATGTCTCCTGTAATCACAATGCTCCATGCCCTTGTCATCACAATGCTCCAGTTCTGTTGTCATCACCATGCTTCATGCCAGTGTCATCACAATGCTCCATGAATCTTGTCTTCACAATGCTCCATGGCCCATGTCATCACAATGCTCCATGACCCCTGTGATCACAATGCTCTATGGCCTTTGTCATCACAATGACACGTGACCCCCGTCAACACAATGCCTGATGAACCCTGACATCAAAATGCTAAATGGCACTTGTCATCACAATGCTATATGAAGCCTGTCATCACTATTCACCATGTCACTTGTTTTCACAATGCTCCATGCCCCCTGTAATCCCAGTACTCCATGACCCCTTTCATCACAATGCCCAATGCCACCTCTCATCACAATTCTCCATGGCATTTGTCATCACGATGCTCCATGACACCTGTCATCACATTGCTCCATGACACTTGTCATCACAATGCTCCATGGCCCCTCTCATTTCTGTGCTCCATAATAACTTGAATCACATTTCTAGATGACCAGTGCCATCACAATGCCCCATGATATTGTCATCACAATTCGCCATGACCATTGTCATCACAATGCTCCATGAACCTTGTCATCACAAGGTTCCAGGACTCTTGTCATCACAATGATCCATGATCACTTTCATCACAATGCTCCATGAAACCTGTCACCTCAATGCTCCATAGCCTTTGTATTCACAATGCTCCATGGCCCCTGTAATCACAGTGCTCCATGACCCCTTTCATCACAATGATCCAAGACCGCTGTCATTACAATGCCCCATGACGCCTGCCACCACAAATCTCCAAGGCCTCTCTTACCAAAAAGCTCCATGATCCCTGTCAGTACAATGTTCGATGACACTTTTCATCACAATGCTCCATGACCCCTGTCATCACAAAGTTCTCTGCCCATATCATCACAATGCTCCTTGTCACCTTTCATCACAATGCTCCATGTCCTTTCATCACAATGCTCCATAATTCTTGTCATCGCAATGTTCCTTGACCGTGTCATCACAATGCTCCATGACCCTTGTCATCACAAAGCTCCATGACCCCTGTCATCACAATGATCCATGATTCCTTTCCTCACAGTGCTCCAGTACCCTTTTCATCACAATGCTCCATGTCATTGTCAGCACAATGCTCCAGATATCCTATCATTACAATGCTCCTTGCCCGTGTCAACACAATGCTTCATGACCCCTGTCATCAAAATGCTTTATGAACATTCTTATCACAATGTTCCATGACCCCTGTCATCAAAATGATCCATGACCGTTGTCATCACAATGCTGCATGATACCTTTCATCCCAATCCTCTGGGACTGCTGTCATCATAATGCTCCAGGACAATTTTCATCACAATGCTCCATGCCCCCTGTCATCACAGTGCCCCATAAGCCCTGTAATCCCAATGCTCCATGACCCTGTCATCACAATGCTACATGACCCCTGTCATCACATTGTTCCATGGCCTATGTATTCACAATGTTCCATGGACCCTGTAATCACACTGCTCCATGTTCCTTTTCAACACAATGCTCCATGACCCTTGTCATCACAATGTTCCATGAAAGTTGTCATCAAAATGCTCCATGACCCCGGTCACCACAAGTTTCCCTGCCCTTGTCATCACAATGGTACATGGCCTTGTCATCACAATGTTCCATGGCCTCTGTCATCACCATGCTCCATGGTCTTTCTCATCACAATGCTCTATGACCCCTGTCATCACAATGCTTGATGACCATTGTCATCACAATGCTCCAAGGTCCCTGTCATCACAATGCCTCATGGTCTTTGTAATCACAATGCTCAATGACCACTGTCATCATAATGCTCCATGCCGTTGTCATCACAATGCTCCATGGCCCCTGTAATCACAATGCTCCATGCGCTTGTCATCACAATGCTCCAGAACATTTGTCATCATAATGCTCCATTCCCGTGTCATCACATTGCTCAATGACACTTGTCATCAAAATGTTCCTTGGTCTTTGTCATCACAATGCTCCATGATCCCAGTCATCACAATGATCCCTGCCAATGTCATCACAATGCTCCATGTCTCCTGTAATCACAATGCTCCATGCCCTTGTCATCACAATGCTCCAGTTCTGTTGTCATCACCATGCTTCATGCCAGTGTCATCACAATGCTCCATGAATCTTGTCTTCACAATGCTCCATGGCCCATGTCATCACAATGCTCCATGACCCCTGTGATCACAATGCTCTATGGCCTTTGTCATCACAATGACACGTGACCCCCGTCAACACAATGCCTGATGAACCCTGACATCAAAATGCTAAATGGCACTTGTCATCACAATGCTATATGAAGCCTGTCATCACTATTCACCATGTCACTTGTTTTCACAATGCTCCATGCCCCCTGTAATCCCAGTACTCCATGACCCCTTTCATCACAATGCCCAATGCCACCTCTCATCACAATTCTCCATGGCATTTGTCATCACGATGCTCCATGACACCTGTCATCACATTGCTCCATGACACTTGTCATCACAATGCTCCATGGCCCCTCTCATTTCTGTGCTCCATAATAACTTTAATCACATTTCTAGATGACCAGTGCCATCACAATGCCCCATGACATTGTCATCACAATTCGCCATGACCATTGTCATCACAATGCTCCATGAACCATGTCATCACAGGGTCCCAGGACACTTGTCATCACAATGATCCATTACCACTTTCATCACAATGCTCCATGACCACTGTCATCTCAATGCCCCATGGCCTTTGTATTCACAATGCTCCATGGCCCCTGTAATCACAGTGCTCCATAACACCTTTCATCATAATGCTCCATGACCACTGCCATCTCAATGCCTCATGACGCCTGTCATCACAATTCTCCAAGGCCCCTCTCATCACAATGCTCCATGACACTTGTCATCACATTGCTCCATAACACCTGTCATCACAGTGTTCCCTGCCCACGTCATCACAATGCTCCATGTCCCCTATAATCACAATGCTCCAAGCCTTTTTCCTCACAATGCTCCAGAATTTTGTCATCACAATGTTCCATGACAGTGGCATCACAATGCTCCACGGCCCTTGTCATCACAATGCTCCAGAATTCTTGTCATCACAATGTTCCATGGACGTGTCATCACAAAGCTACATGACCCTGGTCATCACAGTTCTCCATGACCTTTGTCATCACAATGCTCTATGTCACTATTCATCACAATTCTCAATGACCACTTTAATCACTATGCTCGCTGACCATTTTCATCACATTTCTCTATTGTCATTACAATTCCCCATGACCCCTTTTTCACCATGCTCCATGCTGCCTGTCATCACAATGCTCCATGGCTTTTGTTACCACAATGCGCCAGGACAAGTTTCATCACAATACCCCATCCCCCTTGTCATTACAGTGCATAATGAAAGCTTTCATTACAATGCTCCGTGACTCTCGTCATCACAATGCTCCATGGCCTTTATCGTCACAATGCTCCCAGGCACTTTTCATCACGATGTTCCAAGAAAACTTTCATCACATTGCTCCATGACCATTGTCATCACAATAGTCCATAGCCTTGTCAACACAATGCTGCATAATCCCTGTCATCAAAATTCTCCATGACTGCTGTCATCACAATAATCCAGGACAATTTTCATAACAATGCTTCATGCCCCCAGTCATCACAGTGCTCCATGATACCTTTCATCACAATTCCTAGATGATCAATGTCATCACAATGCCCAATGACACATGTCATCACAATTCGCTATGACCCTTGTCATCACAATACTCGATGAACCGTGTCATCACAGTGTTCCAGGACACATGTCATCACAATGATTCATTACTATTTTCATCACAATGCTCCAATACACCTGTCATCACAATGCTCCATGGCCCCTGTTATCATATTGCTCCATGATCTCTTTCATCACAATGCTCCATGACCACTGTCATCACCATACCTCAAGACGCCTGTCATCTCAATGCTCCATGGCTCTTTTCATCACAATGCCCCATGGGCCCTGTGATCACAATGCTCCATGCCCTTGTCATCAAAGTGCTCCAGAACTCTTGTCATCATAATGCTCCATGCCAATGTCATCAAAATGTCCCATGACACTTGTCATCACAATGCTCCATGGCTTATGCCATCACAATTTTCCATGGCCCCTGTCATCACAATGCTCCATGCCCTTTTCATCAAAATGCTCCAGAACTCTTGTCATCATAATGCTCCATGCCAATGTCATCAAAATGCCCCATGACACTTGTCATCTCAATGCTCCATGGCCTTTGTCATCACAATGTTCCATGGCCCCTGTCATCACAGTGCTCCATTATACCTTTCATCACAATTCTAGATGACCACTGTCATCACCATGCCCCATGACAGATGTCATAACAATTCGCCATGGTCCTTGTCATCACAATGCTCCATGAACCTTGTCATCACAAGGTTCCAGGACTCTTGTCATCACAATGATCCATGATCACTTTCATCACAATGATCCATGAAACCTGTCACCTCAATGCTCCATAGCCTTTGTATTCACAATGCTCCATGGCCCCTGTAATCACAGTGCTCCATGACCCCTTTCATCACAATGATCCAAGACCGCTGTCATTACAATGCCCCATGACGCCTGCCACCACAAATCTCCAAGGCCTCTCTTACCAAAAAGCTCCATGATCCCTGTCAGTACAATGTTCGATGACACTTTTCATCACAATGCTCCATGACCCCTGTCATCACAAAGTTCTCTGCCCATATCAACACAATGCTCCTTGTCACCTTTCATCACAATGCTCCATGTCCTTTCATCACAATGCTCCATAATTCTTGTCATCGCAATGTTCCTTGACCGTGTCATCACAATGCTCCATGACCCTTGTCATCACAAAGCTCCATGACCCCTGTCATCACAATGATCCATGATTCCTTTCCTCACAGTGCTCCAGTACCCTTTTCATCACAATGCTCCATGCTATTGTCAGCACAATGCTCCTTGGACCCTGTCATCAAAATGCTCCATCCCCTTTTCATCACAATGCTCCAGATATCCTATCATTACAATGCTCCATGCCCGTGTCAACACAATGCTTCATGACCCCTGTCATCAAAATGCTTTATGAACATTCTTATCACAATGTTCCATGACCCCTGTCATCAAAATGATCCATGACCGTTGTCATCACAATGCTGCATGATACCTTTCATCCCAATCCTCTGGGACTGCTGTCATCATAATGCTCCAGGACAATTTTCATCACAATGCTCCATGCCCCCTGTCATCACAGTGCCCCATAAGCCCTGTAATCCCAATGCTCCATGACCCTGTCATCACAATGCTACATGACCCCTGTCATCACATTGTTCCATGGCCTATGTATTCACAATGTTCCATGGACCCTGTAATCACACTGCTCCATGTTCCTTTTCAACACAATGCTCCATGACCCCTGTCATCACAATGTTCCATGAAAGTTGTCATCAAAATGCTCCATGACCCCGGTCACCACAAGCTTCCCTGCCCTTGTCATCACAATGGTACATGGCCTTGTCATCACAATGTTCCATGGCCTCTGTCATCACCATGCTCCATGGTCTTTCTCATCACAATGCCCTATGACCCCTGTCATCACAATGCTTGATGACCATTGTCATCACAATGCTCCAAGGTCCCTGTCATCACAATGCCTCATGGTCTTTGTAATCACAATGCTCAATGACCACTGTCATCATAATGCTCCATGCCGTTGTCATCACAATGCTCCATGGCCCCTGTAATCACAATGCTCCATGCGCTTGTCATCACAATGCTCCAGAACATTTGTCATCATAATGCTCCATTCCCGTGTCATCACATTGCTCAATGACACTTGTCATCAAAATGTTCCTTGGTCTTTGTCATCACAATGCTCCATGATCCCAGTCATCACAATGATCCCTGCCAATGTCATCACAATGCTCCATGTCTCCTGTAATCACAATGCTCCATGCCCTTGTCATCACAATGCTCCAGTTCTGTTGTCATCACCATGCTTCATGCCAGTGTCATCACAATGCTCCATGAATCTTGTCTTCACAATGCTCCATGGCCCATGTCATCACAATGCTCCATGACCCCTGTGATCACAATGCTCTATGGCCTTTGTCATCACAATGACACGTGACCCCCGTCAACACAATGCCTGATGAACCCTGACATCAAAATGCTAAATGGCACTTGTCATCACAATGCTATATGAAGCCTGTCATCACTATTCACCATGTCACTTGTTTTCACAATGCTCCATGCCCCCTGTAATCCCAGTACTCCATGACCCCTTTCATCACAATGCCCAATGCCACCTCTCATCACAATTCTCCATGGCATTTGTCATCACGATGCTCCATGACACCTGTCATCACATTGCTCCATGACACTTGTCATCACAATGCTCCATGGCCCCTCTCATTTCTGTGCTCCATAATAACTTTAATCACATTTCTAGATGACCAGTGCCATCACAATGCCCCATGACATTGTCATCACAATTCGCCATGACCATTGTCATCACAATGCTCCATGAACCATGTCATCACAGGGTCCCAGGACACTTGTCATCACAATGATCCATTACCACTTTCATCACAATGCTCCATGACCACTGTCATCTCAATGCCCCATGGCCTTTGTATTCACAATGCTCCATGGCCCCTGTAATCACAGTGCTCCATAACACCTTTCATCATAATGCTCCATGACCACTGCCATCTCAATGCCTCATGACGCCTGTCATCACAATTCTCCAAGGCCCCTCTCATCACAATGCTCCATGACACTTGTCATCACATTGCTCCATAACACCTGTCATCACAGTGTTCCCTGCCCACGTCATCACAATGCTCCATGTCCCCTATAATCACAATGCTCCAAGCCTTTTTCCTCACAATGCTCCAGAATTTTGTCATCACAATGTTCCATGACAGTGGCATCACAATGCTCCACGGCCCTTGTCATCACAATGCTCCAGAATTCTTGTCATCACAATGTTCCATGGACGTGTCATCACAAAGCTACATGACCCTGGTCATCACAGTTCTCCATGACCTTTGTCATCACAATGCTCTATGTCACTATTCATCACAATTCTCAATGACCACTTTAATCACTATGCTCGCTGACCATTTTCATCACATTTCTCTATTGTCATTACAATTCCCCATGACCCCTTTTTCACCATGCTCCATGCTGCCTGTCATCACAATGCTCCATGGCTTTTGTTACCACAATGCGCCAGGACAAGTTTCATCACAATACCCCATCCCCCTTGTCATTACAGTGCATAATGAAAGCTTTCATTACAATGCTCCGTGACTCTCGTCATCACAATGCTCCATGGCCTTTATCGTCACAATGCTCCCAGGCACTTTTCATCACGATGTTCCAAGAAAACTTTCATCACATTGCTCCATGACCATTGTCATCACAATAGTCCATAGCCTTGTCAACACAATGCTGCATAATCCCTGTCATCAAAATTCTCCATGACTGCTGTCATCACAATAATCCAGGACAATTTTCATAACAATGCTTCATGCCCCCAGTCATCACAGTGCTCCATGATACCTTTCATCACAATTCCTAGATGATCAATGTCATCACAATGCCCAATGACACATGTCATCACAATTCGCTATGACCCTTGTCATCACAATACTCGATGAACCGTGTCATCACAGTGTTCCAGGACACATGTCATCACAATGATTCATTACTATTTTCATCACAATGCTCCAATACACCTGTCATCACAATGCTCCATGGCCCCTGTTATCATATTGCTCCATGATCTCTTTCATCACAATGCTCCATGACCACTGTCATCACCATACCTCAAGACGCCTGTCATCTCAATGCTCCATGGCTCTTTTCATCACAATGCCCCATGGGCCCTGTGATCACAATGCTCCATGCCCTTGTCATCAAAGTGCTCCAGAACTCTTGTCATCATAATGCTCCATGCCAATGTCATCAAAATGTCCCATGACACTTGTCATCACAATGCTCCATGGCTTATGCCATCACAATTTTCCATGGCCCCTGTCATCACAATGCTCCATGCCCTTTTCATCAAAATGCTCCAGAACTCTTGTCATCATAATGCTCCATGCCAATGTCATCAAAATGCCCCATGACACTTGTCATCTCAATGCTCCATGGCCTTTGTCATCACAATGTTCCATGGCCCCTGTCATCACAGTGCTCCATTATACCTTTCATCACAATTCTAGATGACCACTGTCATCACCATGCCCCATGACAGATGTCATAACAATTCGCCATGGTCCTTGTCATCACAATGCTCCATGAACCTTGTCATCACAAGGTTCCAGGACTCTTGTCATCACAATGATCCATGATCACTTTCATCACAATGATCCATGAAACCTGTCACCTCAATGCTCCATAGCCTTTGTATTCACAATGCTCCATGGCCCCTGTAATCACAGTGCTCCATGACCCCTTTCATCACAATGATCCAAGACCGCTGTCATTACAATGCCCCATGACGCCTGCCACCACAAATCTCCAAGGCCTCTCTTACCAAAAAGCTCCATGATCCCTGTCAGTACAATGTTCGATGACACTTTTCATCACAATGCTCCATGACCCCTGTCATCACAAAGTTCTCTGCCCATATCATCACAATGCTCCTTGTCACCTTTCATCACAATGCTCCATGTCCTTTCATCACAATGCTCCATAATTCTTGTCATCGCAATGTTCCTTGACCGTGTCATCACAATGCTCCATGACCCTTGTCATCACAAAGCTCCATGACCCCTGTCATCACAATGATCCATGATTCCTTTCCTCACAGTGCTCCAGTACCCTTTTCATCACAATGCTCCATGCCATTGTCAGCACAATGCTCCTTGGACCCTGTCATCAAAATGCTCCATCCCCTTTTCATCACAATGCTCCAGATATCCTATCATTACAATGCTCCATGCCCGTGTCAACACAATGCTTCATGACCCCTGTCATCAAAATGCTTTATGAACATTCTTATCACAATGTTCCATGACCCCTGTCATCAAAATGATCCATGACCGTTGTCATCACAATGCTGCATGATACCTTTCATCCCAATCCTCTGGGACTGCTGTCATCATAATGCTCCAGGACAATTTTCATCACAATGCTCCATGCCCCCTGTCATCACAGTGCCCCATAAGCCCTGTAATCCCAATGCTCCATGACCCTGTCATCACAATGCTACATGACCCCTGTCATCACATTGTTCCATGGCCTATGTATTCACAATGTTCCATGGACCCTGTAATCACACTGCTCCATGTTCCTTTTCAACACAATGCTCCATGACCCTTGTCATCACAATGTTCCATGAAAGTTGTCATCAAAATGCTCCATGACCCCGGTCACCACAAGTTTCCCTGCCCTTGTCATCACAATGGTACATGGCCTTGTCATCACAATGTTCCATGGCCTCTGTCATCACCATGCTCCATGGTCTTTCTCATCACAATGCTCTATGACCCCTGTCATCACAATGCTTGATGACCATTGTCATCACAATGCTCCAAGGTCCCTGTCATGACAATGCCTCATGGTCTTTGTAATCACAATGCTCAATGACCACTGTCATCATAATGCTCCATGCCGTTGTCATCACAATGCTCCATGGCCCCTGTAATCACAATGCTCCATGCGCTTGTCATCACAATGCTCCAGAACATTTGTCATCATAATGCTCCATTCCCGTGTCATCACATTGCTCAATGACACTTGTCATCAAAATGTTCCTTGGTCTTTGTCATCACAATGCTCCATGATCCCAGTCATCACAATGATCCCTGCCAATGTCATCACAATGCTCCATGTCTCCTGTAATCACAATGCTCCATGCCCTTGTCATCACAATGCTCCAGTTCTGTTGTCATCACCATGCTTCATGCCAGTGTCATCACAATGCTCCATGAATCTTGTCTTCACAATGCTCCATGGCCCATGTCATCACAATGCTCCATGACCCCTGTGATCACAATGCTCTATGGCCTTTGTCATCACAATGACACGTGACCCCCGTCAACACAATGCCTGATGAAACCTGACATCAAAATGCTAAATGGCACTTGTCATCACAATGCTATATGAAGCCTGTCATCACTATTCACCATGTCACTTGTTTTCACAATGCTCCATGCCCCCTGTAATCCCAGTACTCCATGACCCCTTTCATCACAATGCCCAATGCCACCTCTCATCACAATTCTCCATGGCATTTGTCATCACGATGCTCCATGACACCTGTCATCACATTGCTCCATGACACTTGTCATCACAATGCTCCATGGCCCCTCTCATTTCTGTGCTCCATAATAACTTGAATCACATTTCTAGATGACCAGTGCCATCACAATGCCCCATGACATTGTCATCACAATTCGCCATGACCATTGTCATCACAATGCTCCATGAACCATGTCATCACATTGCTCCATAACACCTGTCATCACAGTGATCCCTGCCCACGTCATCACAATGCTCCATGTCCCCTATAATCACAATGCTCCAAGCCTTTTTCCTCACAATGCTCCAGAATTTTGTCATCACAATGTTCCATGATCGTGGCATCACAATGCTCCACGGCCCTTGTCATCACAATGCTCCAGAATTCTTGTCATCACAATGTTCCATGGACGTGTCATCACAAAGCTACATGACCCTGGTCATCACAGTTCTCCATGACCTTTGTCATCACAATGCTCTATGTCACTATTCATCACAATTCTCAATGACCACTTTAATCACTATGCTCGCTGACCATTTTCATCACATTTCTCTATTGTCATTACAATTCCCCATGACCCCTTTCTTCACCATGCTCCATGCTGCCTGTCATCACAATGCTCCATGGCTTTTGTTACCACAATGCGCCAGGACAAGTTTCATCACAATACCCCATCCCCTTTGTCATCACAGTGCATAATGAAAGCTTTCATTACAATGCTCCGTGACTCTTGTCATCACAATGCTCCATGGCCTTTATCGTCACAATGCTCCCAGGCACTTTTCATCACGATGTTCCAAGAAAACTTTCATCACATTGCTCCATGACCATTGTCATCACAATAGTCCATAGCCTTGTCAACACAATGCTGCATAATCCCTGTCATCACAATTCTCCATGACTGCTGTCATCACAATAATCCAGGACAATTTTCATAACAATGCTTCATGCCCCCAGTCATCACAGTGCTCCATGATACCTTTCATCACAATTCCTAGATGATCAATGTCATCACAATGCCCAATGACACATGTCATCACAATTCACTATGACCCTTGTCATCACAATACTCGATGAACCGTGTCATCACAGTGTTCCAGGACACATGTCATCACAATGATTCATTACTATTTTCATCACAATGCTCCAATACACCTGTCATCACAATGCTCCATGGCCCCTGTTATCATATTGCTCCATGATCTCTTTCATCACAATGCTCCATGACCACTGTCATCACCATACCTCAAGACGCCTGTCATCTCAATGCTCCATGGCTCTTTTCATCACAATGCCCCATGGGCCCTGTGATCACAATGCTCCATGCCCTTGTCATCAAAGTGCTCCAGAACTCTTGTCATCATAATGCTCCATGCCAATGTCATCAAAATGTCCCATGACACTTGTCATCACAATGCTCCATGGCTTATGCCATCACAATTTTCCATGGCCCCTGTCATCACAATGCTCCATGCCCTTTTCATCAAAATGCTCCAGAACTCTTGTCATCATAATGCTCCATGCCAATGTCATCAAAATGCCCCATGACACTTGTCATCTCAATGCTCCATGGCCTTTGTCATCACAATGTTCCATGGCCCCTGTCATCACAGTGCTCCATTATACCTTTCATCACAATTCTAGATGACCACTGTCATCACCATGCCCCATGACAGATGTCATAACAATTCGCCATGGTCCTTGTCATCACAATGCTCCATGAACCTTGTCATCACAAGGTTCCAGGACTCTTGTCATCACAATGATCCATGATCACTTTCATCACAATGCTCCATGAAACCTGTCACCTCAATGCTCCATAGCCTTTGTATTCACAATGCTCCATGGCCCCTGTAATCACAGTGCTCCATGACCCCTTTCATCACAATGATCCAAGACCGCTGTCATTACAATGCCCCATGACGCCTGCCACCACAAATCTCCAAGGCCTCTCTTACCAAAAAGCTCCATGATCCCTGTCAGTACAATGTTCGATGACACTTTTCATCACAATGCTCCATGACCCCTGTCATCACAAAGTTCTCTGCCCATATCATCACAATGCTCCTTGTCACCTTTCATCACAATGCTCCATGTCCTTTCATCACAATGCTCCATAATTCTTGTCATCGCAATGTTCCTTGACCGTGTCATCACAATGCTCCATGACCCTTGTCATCACAAAGCTCCATGACCCCTGTCATCACAATGATCCATGATTCCTTTCCTCACAGTGCTCCAGTACCCTTTTCATCACAATGCTCCATGTCATTGTCAGCACAATGCTCCAGATATCCTATCATTACAATGCTCCTTGCCCGTGTCAACACAATGCTTCATGACCCCTGTCATCAAAATGCTTTATGAACATTCTTATCACAATGTTCCATGACCCCTGTCATCAAAATGATCCATGACCGTTGTCATCACAATGCTGCATGATACCTTTCATCCCAATCCTCTGGGACTGCTGTCATCATAATGCTCCAGGACAATTTTCATCACAATGCTCCATGCCCCCTGTCATCACAGTGCCCCATAAGCCCTGTAATCCCAATGCTCCATGACCCTGTCATCACAATGCTACATGACCCCTGTCATCACATTGTTCCATGGCCTATGTATTCACAATGTTCCATGGACCCTGTAATCACACTGCTCCATGTTCCTTTTCAACACAATGCTCCATGACCCTTGTCATCACAATGTTCCATGAAAGTTGTCATCAAAATGCTCCATGACCCCGGTCACCACAAGTTTCCCTGCCCTTGTCATCACAATGGTACATGGCCTTGTCATCACAATGTTCCATGGCCTCTGTCATCACCATGCTCCATGGTCTTTCTCATCACAATGCTCTATGACCCCTGTCATCACAATGCTTGATGACCATTGTCATCACAATGCTCCAAGGTCCCTGTCATCACAATGCCTCATGGTCTTTGTAATCACAATGCTCAATGACCACTGTCATCATAATGCTCCATGCCGTTGTCATCACAATGCTCCATGGCCCCTGTAATCACAATGCTCCATGCGCTTGTCATCACAATGCTCCAGAACATTTGTCATCATAATGCTCCATTCCCGTGTCATCACATTGCTCAATGACACTTGTCATCAAAATGTTCCTTGGTCTTTGTCATCACAATGCTCCATGATCCCAGTCATCACAATGATCCCTGCCAATGTCATCACAATGCTCCATGTCTCCTGTAATCACAATGCTCCATGCCCTTGTCATCACAATGCTCCAGTTCTGTTGTCATCACCATGCTTCATGCCAGTGTCATCACAATGCTCCATGAATCTTGTCTTCACAATGCTCCATGGCCCATGTCATCACAATGCTCCATGACCCCTGTGATCACAATGCTCTATGGCCTTTGTCATCACAATGACACGTGACCCCCGTCAACACAATGCCTGATGAACCCTGACATCAAAATGCTAAATGGCACTTGTCATCACAATGCTATATGAAGCCTGTCATCACTATTCACCATGTCACTTGTTTTCACAATGCTCCATGCCCCCTGTAATCCCAGTACTCCATGACCCCTTTCATCACAATGCCCAATGCCACCTCTCATCACAATTCTCCATGGCATTTGTCATCACGATGCTCCATGACACCTGTCATCACATTGCTCCATGACACTTGTCATCACAATGCTCCATGGCCCCTCTCATTTCTGTGCTCCATAATAACTTTAATCACATTTCTAGATGACCAGTGCCATCACAATGCCCCATGACATTGTCATCACAATTCGCCATGACCATTGTCATCACAATGCTCCATGAACCATGTCATCACAGGGTCCCAGGACACTTGTCATCACAATGATCCATTACCACTTTCATCACAATGCTCCATGACCACTGTCATCTCAATGCCCCATGGCCTTTGTATTCACAATGCTCCATGGCCCCTGTAATCACAGTGCTCCATAACACCTTTCATCATAATGCTCCATGACCACTGCCATCTCAATGCCTCATGACGCCTGTCATCACAATTCTCCAAGGCCCCTCTCATCACAATGCTCCATGACACTTGTCATCACATTGCTCCATAACACCTGTCATCACAGTGTTCCCTGCCCACGTCATCACAATGCTCCATGTCCCCTATAATCACAATGCTCCAAGCCTTTTTCCTCACAATGCTCCAGAATTTTGTCATCACAATGTTCCATGACAGTGGCATCACAATGCTCCACGGCCCTTGTCATCACAATGCTCCAGAATTCTTGTCATCACAATGTTCCATGGACGTGTCATCACAAAGCTACATGACCCTGGTCATCACAGTTCTCCATGACCTTTGTCATCACAATGCTCTATGTCACTATTCATCACAATTCTCAATGACCACTTTAATCACTATGCTCGCTGACCATTTTCATCACATTTCTCTATTGTCATTACAATTCCCCATGACCCCTTTTTCACCATGCTCCATGCTGCCTGTCATCACAATGCTCCATGGCTTTTGTTACCACAATGCGCCAGGACAAGTTTCATCACAATACCCCATCCCCCTTGTCATTACAGTGCATAATGAAAGCTTTCATTACAATGCTCCGTGACTCTCGTCATCACAATGCTCCATGGCCTTTATCGTCACAATGCTCCCAGGCACTTTTCATCACGATGTTCCAAGAAAACTTTCATCACATTGCTCCATGACCATTGTCATCACAATAGTCCATAGCCTTGTCAACACAATGCTGCATAATCCCTGTCATCAAAATTCTCCATGACTGCTGTCATCACAATAATCCAGGACAATTTTCATAACAATGCTTCATGCCCCCAGTCATCACAGTGCTCCATGATACCTTTCATCACAATTCCTAGATGATCAATGTCATCACAATGCCCAATGACACATGTCATCACAATTCGCTATGACCCTTGTCATCACAATACTCGATGAACCGTGTCATCACAGTGTTCCAGGACACATGTCATCACAATGATTCATTACTATTTTCATCACAATGCTCCAATACACCTGTCATCACAATGCTCCATGGCCCCTGTTATCATATTGCTCCATGATCTCTTTCATCACAATGCTCCATGACCACTGTCATCACCATACCTCAAGACGCCTGTCATCTCAATGCTCCATGGCTCTTTTCATCACAATGCCCCATGGGCCCTGTGATCACAATGCTCCATGCCCTTGTCATCAAAGTGCTCCAGAACTCTTGTCATCATAATGCTCCATGCCAATGTCATCAAAATGTCCCATGACACTTGTCATCACAATGCTCCATGGCTTATGCCATCACAATTTTCCATGGCCCCTGTCATCACAATGCTCCATGCCCTTTTCATCAAAATGCTCCAGAACTCTTGTCATCATAATGCTCCATGCCAATGTCATCAAAATGCCCCATGACACTTGTCATCTCAATGCTCCATGGCCTTTGTCATCACAATGTTCCATGGCCCCTGTCATCACAGTGCTCCATTATACCTTTCATCACAATTCTAGATGACCACTGTCATCACCATGCCCCATGACAGATGTCATAACAATTCGCCATGGTCCTTGTCATCACAATGCTCCATGAACCTTGTCATCACAAGGTTCCAGGACTCTTGTCATCACAATGATCCATGATCACTTTCATCACAATGCTCCATGAAACCTGTCACCTCAATGCTCCATAGCCTTTGTATTCACAATGCTCCATGGCCCCTGTAATCACAGTGCTCCATGACCCCTTTCATCACAATGATCCAAGACCGCTGTCATTACAATGCCCCATGACGCCTGCCACCACAAATCTCCAAGGCCTCTCTTACCAAAAAGCTCCATGATCCCTGTCAGTACAATGTTCGATGACACTTTTCATCACAATGCTCCATGACCCCTGTCATCACAAAGTTCTCTGCCCATATCATCACAATGCTCCTTGTCACCTTTCATCACAATGCTCCATGTCCTTTCATCACAATGCTCCATAATTCTTGTCATCGCAATGTTCCTTGACCGTGTCATCACAATGCTCCATGACCCTTGTCATCACAAAGCTCCATGACCCCTGTCATCACAATGATCCATGATTCCTTTCCTCACAGTGCTCCAGTACCCTTTTCATCACAATGCTCCATGCCATTGTCAGCACAATGCTCCTTGGACCCTGTCATCAAAATGCTCCATCCCCTTTTCATCACAATGCTCCAGATATCCTATCATTACAATGCTCCATGCCCGTGTCAACACAATGCTTCATGACCCCTGTCATCAAAATGCTTTATGAACATTCTTATCACAATGTTCCATGACCCCTGTCATCAAAATGATCCATGACCGTTGTCATCACAATGCTGCATGATACCTTTCATCCCAATCCTCTGGGACTGCTGTCATCATAATGCTCCAGGACAATTTTCATCACAATGCTCCATGCCCCCTGTCATCACAGTGCCCCATAAGCCCTGTAATCCCAATGCTCCATGACCCTGTCATCACAATGCTACATGACCCCTGTCATCACATTGTTCCATGGCCTATGTATTCACAATGTTCCATGGACCCTGTAATCACACTGCTCCATGTTCCTTTTCAACACAATGCTCCATGACCCCTGTCATCACAATGTTCCATGAAAGTTGTCATCAAAATGCTCCATGACCCCGGTCACCACAAGCTTCCCTGCCCTTGTCATCACAATGGTACATGGCCTTGTCATCACAATGTTCCATGGCCTCTGTCATCACCATGCTCCATGGTCTTTCTCATCACAATGCCCTATGACCCCTGTCATCACAATGCTTGATGACCATTGTCATCACAATGCTCCAAGGTCCCTGTCATCACAATGCCTCATGGTCTTTGTAATCACAATGCTCAATGACCACTGTCATCATAATGCTCCATGCCGTTGTCATCACAATGCTCCATGGCCCCTGTAATCACAATGCTCCATGCGCTTGTCATCACAATGCTCCAGAACATTTGTCATCATAATGCTCCATTCCCGTGTCATCACATTGCTCAATGACACTTGTCATCAAAATGTTCCTTGGTCTTTGTCATCACAATGCTCCATGATCCCAGTCATCACAATGATCCCTGCCAATGTCATCACAATGCTCCATGTCTCCTGTAATCACAATGCTCCATGCCCTTGTCATCACAATGCTCCAGTTCTGTTGTCATCACCATGCTTCATGCCAGTGTCATCACAATGCTCCATGAATCTTGTCTTCACAATGCTCCATGGCCCATGTCATCACAATGCTCCATGACCCCTGTGATCACAATGCTCTATGGCCTTTGTCATCACAATGACACGTGACCCCCGTCAACACAATGCCTGATGAACCCTGACATCAAAATGCTAAATGGCACTTGTCATCACAATGCTATATGAAGCCTGTCATCACTATTCACCATGTCACTTGTTTTCACAATGCTCCATGCCCCCTGTAATCCCAGTACTCCATGACCCCTTTCATCACAATGCCCAATGCCACCTCTAATCACAATTCTCCATGGCATTTGTCATCACGATGCTCCATGACACCTGTCATCACATTGCTCCATGACACTTGTCATCACAATGCTCCATGGCCCCTCTCATTTCTGTGCTCCATAATAACTTGAATCACATTTCTAGATGACCAGTGCCATCACAATGCCCCATGACATTGTCATCACAATTCGCCATGACCATTGTCATCACAATGCTCCATGAACCATGTCATCACAGGGTCCCAGGACACTTGTCATCACAATGATCCATTACCACTTTCATCACAATGCTCCATGACCACTGTCATCTCAATGCCCCATGGCCTTTGTATTCACAATGCTCCATGGCCCCTGTAATCACAGTGCTCCATAACACCTTTCATCATAATGCTCCATGACCACTGCCATCTCAATGCCTCATGACGCCTGTCATCACAATTCTCCAAGGCCCCTCTCATCACAATGCTCCATGACACTTGTCATCACATTGCTCCATAACACCTGTCATCACAGTGTTCCCTGCCCACGTCATCACAATGCTCCATGTCCCCTATAATCACAATGCTCCAAGCCTTTTTCCTCACAATGCTCCAGAATTTTGTCATCACAATGTTCCATGACCGTGGCATCACAATGCTCCACGGCCCTTGTCATCACAATGCTCCAGAATTCTTGTCATCACAATGTTCCATGGACGTGTCATCACAAAGCTACATGACCCTGGTCATCACAGTTCTCCATGACCTTTGTCATCACAATGCTCTATGTCACTATTCATCACAATTCTCAATGACCACTTTAATCACTATGCTCGCTGACCATTTTCATCACATTTCTCTATGGTCATTACAATTCCCCATGACCCCTTTTTCACCATGCTCCATGCTGCCTGTCATCACAATGCTCCATGGCTTTTGTTACCACAATGCGCCAGGACAAGTTTCATCACAATACCCCATCCCCCTTGTCATTACAGTGCATAATGAAAGCTTTCATTACAATGCTCCGTGACTCTCGTCATCACAATGCTCCATGGCCTTTATCGTCACAATGCTCCCAGGCACTTTTCATCACGATGTTCCAAGAAAACTTTCATCACATTGCTCCATGACCATTGTCATCACAATAGTCCATAGCCTTGTCAACACAATGCTGCATAATCCCTGTCATCAAAATTCTCCATGACTGCTGTCATCACAATAATCCAGGACAATTTTCATAACAATGCTTCATGCCCCCAGTCATCACAGTGCTCCATGATACCTTTCATCACAATTCCTAGATGATCAATGTCATCACAATGCCCAATGACACATGTCATCACAATTCGCTATGACCCTTGTCATCACAATACTCGATGAACCGTGTCATCACAGTGTTCCAGGACACATGTCATCACAATGATTCATTACTATTTTCATCACAATGCTCCAATACACCTGTCATCACAATGCTCCATGGCCCCTGTTATCATATTGCTCCATGATCTCTTTCATCACAATGCTCCATGACCACTGTCATCACCATACCTCAAGACGCCTGTCATCTCAATGCTCCATGGCTCTTTTCATCACAATGCCCCATGGGCCCTGTGATCACAATGCTCCATGCCCTTGTCATCAAAGTGCTCCAGAACTCTTGTCATCATAATGCTCCATGCCAATGTCATCAAAATGTCCCATGACACTTGTCATCACAATGCTCCATGGCTTATGCCATCACAATTTTCCATGGCCCCTGTCATCACAATGCTCCATGCCCTTTTCATCAAAATGCTCCAGAACTCTTGTCATCATAATGCTCCATGCCAATGTCATCAAAATGCCCCATGACACTTGTCATCTCAATGCTCCATGGCCTTTGTCATCACAATGTTCCATGGCCCCTGTCATCACAGTGCTCCATTATACCTTTCATCACAATTCTAGATGACCACTGTCATCACCATGCCCCATGACAGATGTCATAACAATTCGCCATGGTCCTTGTCATCACAATGCTCCATGAACCTTGTCATCACAAGGTTCCAGGACTCTTGTCATCACAATGATCCATGATCACTTTCATCACAATGCTCCATGAAACCTGTCACCTCAATGCTCCATAGCCTTTGTATTCACAATGCTCCATGGCCCCTGTAATCACAGTGCTCCATGACCCCTTTCATCACAATGATCCAAGACCGCTGTCATTACAATGCCCCATGACGCCTGCCACCACAAATCTCCAAGGCCTCTCTTACCAAAAAGCTCCATGATCCCTGTCAGTACAATGTTCGATGACACTTTTCATCACAATGCTCCATGACCCCTGTCATCACAAAGTTCTCTGCCCATATCATCACAATGCTCCTTGTCACCTTTCATCACAATGCTCCATGTCCTTTCATCACAATGCTCCATAATTCTTGTCATCGCAATGTTCCTTGACCGTGTCATCACAATGCTCCATGACCCTTGTCATCACAAAGCTCCATGACCCCTGTCATCACAATGATCCATGATTCCTTTCCTCACAGTGCTCCAGTACACTTTTCATCACAATGCTCCATGCCATTGTCAGCACAATGCTCCTTGGACCCTGTCATCAAAATGCTCCATCCCCTTTTCATCACAATGCTCCAGATATCCTATCATTACAATGCTCCATGCCCGTGTCAACACAATGCTTCATGACCCCTGTCATCAAAATGCTTTATGAACATTCTTATCACAATGTTCCATGACCCCTGTCATCAAAATGATCCATGACCGTTGTCATCACAATGCTGCATGATACCTTTCATCCCAATCCTCTGGGACTGCTGTCATCATAATGCTCCAGGACAATTTTCATCACAATGCTCCATGCCCCCTGTCATCACAGTGCCCCATAAGCCCTGTAATCCCAATGCTCCATGACCCTGTCATCACAATGCTACATGACCCCTGTCATCACATTGTTCCATGGCCTATGTATTCACAATGTTCCATGGACCCTGTAATCACACTGCTCCATGTTCCTTTTCAACACAATGCTCCATGACCCCTGTCATCACAATGTTCCATGAAAATTGTCATCAAAATGCTCCATGACCCCGGTCACCACAAGCTTCACTGCCCTTGTCATCACAATGCTACATGGCCTTGTCATCACAATGTTCCATGGCCTCTGTCATCACCATGCTCCATGGTCTTTCTCATCACAATGCCCTATGACCCCTGTCATCACAATGCTTGATGACCATTGTCATCACAATGCTCCAAGGTCCCTGTCATCACAATGCCTCATGGTCTTTGTAATCACAATGCTCAATGACCACTGTCATCATAATGCTCCATGCCGTTGTCATCACAATGCTCCATGGCCCCTGTAATCACAATGCTCCATGCGCTTGTCATCACAATGCTCCAGAACATTTGTCATCATAATGCTCCATTCCCGTGTCATCACATTGCTCAATGACACTTGTCATCAAAATGTTCCTTGGTCTTTGTCATCACAATGCTCCATGATCCCAGTCATCACAATGATCCCTGCCAATGTCATCACAATGCTCCATGTCTCCTGTAATCACAATGCTCCATGCCCTTGTCATCACAATGCTCCAGTTCTGTTGTCATCACCATGCTTCATGCCAGTGTCATCACAATGCTCCATGAATCTTGTCTTCACAATGCTCCATGGCCCATGTCATCACAATGCTCCATGACCCCTGTGATCACAATGCTCTATGGCCTTTGTCATCACAATGACACGTGACCCCCGTCAACACAATGCCTGATGAACCCTGACATCAAAATGCTAAATGGCACTTGTCATCACAATGCTATATGAAGCCTGTCATCACTATTCACCATGTCACTTGTTTTCACAATGCTCCATGCCCCCTGTAATCCCAGTACTCCATGACCCCTTTCATCACAATGCCCAATGCCACCTCTCATCACAATTCTCCATGGCATTTGTCATCACGATGCTCCATGACACCTGTCATCACATTGCTCCATGACACTTGTCATCACAATGCTCCATGGCCCCTCTCATTTCTGTGCTCCATAATAACTTGAATCACATTTCTAGATGACCCGTGCCATCACAATGCCCCATGACATTGTCATCACAATTCGCCATGACCATTGTCATCACAATGCTCCATGAACCATGTCATCACAGGGTCCCAGGACACTTGTCATCACAATGATCCATTACCACTTTCATCACAATGCTCCATGACCACTGTCATCTCAATGCCCCATGGCCTTTGTATTCACAATGCTCCATGGCCCCTGTAATCACAGTGCTCCATAACACCTTTCATCATAATGCTCCATGACCACTGCCATCTCAATACCTCATGACGCCTGTCATCACAATTCTCCAAGGCCCCTCTCATCACAATGCTCCATGACACTTGTCATCACATTGCTCCATAACACCTGTCATCACAGTGTTCCCTGCCCACGTCATCACAATGCTCCATGTCCCCTATAATCACAATGCTCCAAGCCTTTTTCCTCACAATGCTCCAGAATTTTGTCATCACAATGTTCCATGACCGTGGCATCACAATGCTCCACGGCCCTTGTCATCACAATGCTCCAGAATTCTTGTCATCACAATGTTCCATGGACGTGTCATCACAAAGCTACATGACCCTGGTCATCACAGTTCTCCATGACCTTTGTCATCACAATGCTCTATGTCACTATTCATCACAATTCTCAATGACCACTTTAATCACTATGCTCGCTGACCATTTTCATCACATTTCTCTATTGTCATTACAATTCCCCATGACCCCTTTTTCACCATGCTCCATGCTGCCTGTCATCACAATGCTCCATGGCTTTTGTTACCACAATGCGCCAGGACAAGTTTCATCACAATACCCCATCCCCCTTGTCATCACAGTGCATAATGAAAGCTTTCATTACAATGCTCCGTGACTCTTGTCATCACAATGCTCCATGGCCTTTATCGTCACAATGCTCCCAGGCACTTTTCATCACGATGTTCCAAGAAAACTTTCATCACATTGCTCCATGACCATTGTCATCACAATAGTCCATAGCCTTGTCAACACAATGCTGCATAATCCCTGTCATCAAAATTCTCCATGACTGCTGTCATCACAATAATCCAGGACAATTTTCATAACAATGCTTCATGCCCCCAGTCATCACAGTGCTCCATGATACCTTTCATCACAATTCCTAGATGATCAATGTCATCACAATGCCCAATGACACATGTCATCACAATTCACTATGACCCTTGTCATCACAATACTCGATGAACCGTGTCATCACAGTGTTCCAGGACACATGTCATCACAATGATTCATTACTATTTTCATCACAATGCTCCAATACACCTGTCATCACAATGCTCCATGGCCCCTGTTATCATATTGCTCCATGATCTCTTTCATCACAATGCTCCATGACCACTGTCATCACCATACCTCAAGACGCCTGTCATCTCAATGCTCCATGGCTCTTTTCATCACAATGCCCCATGGGCCCTGTGATCACAATGCTCCATGCCCTTGTCATCAAAGTGCTCCAGAACTCTTGTCATCATAATGCTCCATGCCAATGTCATCAAAATGTCCCATGACACTTGTCATCACAATGCTCCATGGCTTATGCCATCACAATTTTCCATGGCCCCTGTCATCACAATGCTCCATGCCCTTTTCATCAAAATGCTCCAGAACTCTTGTCATCATAATGCTCCATGCCAATGTCATCAAAATGCCCCATGACACTTGTCATCTCAATGCTCCATGGCCTTTGTCATCACAATGTTCCATGGCCCCTGTCATCACAGTGCTCCATTATACCTTTCATCACAATTCTAGATGACCACTGTCATCACCATGCCCCATGACAGATGTCATAACAATTCGCCATGGTCCTTGTCATCACAATGCTCCATGAACCTTGTCATCACAAGGTTCCAGGACTCTTGTCATCACAATGATCCATGATCACTTTCATCACAATGCTCCATGAAACCTGTCACCTCAATGCTCCATAGCCTTTGTATTCACAATGCTCCATGGCCCCTGTAATCACAGTGCTCCATGACCCCTTTCATCACAATGATCCAAGACCGCTGTCATTACAATGCCCCATGACGCCTGCCACCACAAATCTCCAAGGCCTCTCTTACCAAAAAGCTCCATGATCCCTGTCAGTACAATGTTCGATGACACTTTTCATCACAATGCTCCATGACCCCTGTCATCACAAAGTTCTCTGCCCATATCATCACAATGCTCCTTGTCACCTTTCATCACAATGCTCCATGTCCTTTCATCACAATGCTCCATAATTCTTGTCATCGCAATGTTCCTTGACCGTGTCATCACAATGCTCCATGACCCTTGTCATCACAAAGCTCCATGACCCCTGTCATCACAATGATCCATGATTCCTTTCCTCACAGTGCTCCAGTACCCTTTTCATCACAATGCTCCATGCCATTGTCAGCACAATGCTCCTTGGACCCTGTCATCAAAATGCTCCATCCCCTTTTCATCACAATGCTCCAGATATCCTATCATTACAATGCTCCATGCCCGTGTCAACACAATGCTTCATGACCCCTGTCATCAAAATGCTTTATGAACATTCTTATCACAATGTTCCATGACCCCTGTCATCAAAATGATCCATGACCGTTGTCATCACAATGCTGCATGATACCTTTCATCCCAATCCTCTGGGACTGCTGTCATCATAATGCTCCAGGACAATTTTCATCACAATGCTCCATGCCCCCTGTCATCACAGTGCCCCATAAGCCCTGTAATCCCAATGCTCCATGACCCTGTCATCACAATGCTACATGACCCCTGTCATCACATTGTTCCATGGCCTATGTATTCACAATGTTCCATGGACCCTGTAATCACACTGCTCCATGTTCCTTTTCAACACAATGCTCCATGACCCCTGTCATCACAATGTTCCATGAAAGTTGTCATCAAAATGCTCCATGACCCCGGTCACCACAAGGTTCCCTGCCCTTGTCATCACAATGCTACATGGCCTTGTCATCACAATGTTCCATGGCCTCTGTCATCACCATGCTCCATGGTCTTTCTCATCACAATGCCCTATGACCCCTGTCATCACAATGCTTGATGACCATTGTCATCACAATGCTCCAAGGTCCCTGTCATCACAATGCCTCATGGTCTTTGTAATCACAATGCTCAATGACCACTGTCATCATAATGCTCCATGCCGTTGTCATCACAATGCTCCATGGCCCCTGTAATCACAATGCTCCATGCGCTTGTCATCACAATGCTCCAGAACATTTGTCATCATAATGCTCCATTCCCGTGTCATCACATTGCTCAATGACACTTGTCATCAAAATGTTCCTTGGTCTTTGTCATCACAATGCTCCATGATCCCAGTCATCACAATGATCCCTGCCAATGTCATCACAATGCTCCATGTCTCCTGTAATCACAATGCTCCATGCCCTTGTCATCACAATGCTCCAGTTCTGTTGTCATCACCATGCTTCATGCCAGTGTCATCACAATGCTCCATGAATCTTGTCTTCACAATGCTCCATGGCCCATGTCATCACAATGCTCCATGACCCCTGTGATCACAATGCTCTATGGCCTTTGTCATCACAATGACACGTGACCCCCGTCAACACAATGCCTGATGAACCCTGACATCAAAATGCTAAATGGCACTTGTCATCACAATGCTATATGAAGCCTGTCATCACTATTCACCATGTCACTTGTTTTCACAATGCTCCATGCCCCCTGTAATCCCAGTACTCCATGACCCCTTTCATCACAATGCCCAATGCCACCTCTCATCACAATTCTCCATGGCATTTGTCATCACGATGCTCCATGACACCTGTCATCACATTGCTCCATGACACTTGTCATCACAATGCTCCATGGCCCCTCTCATTTCTGTGCTCCATAATAACTTGAATCACATTTCTAGATGACCCGTGCCATCACAATGCCCCATGACATTGTCATCACAATTCGCCATGACCATTGTCATCACAATGCTCCATGAACCATGTCATCACAGGGTCCCAGGACACTTGTCATCACAATGATCCATTACCACTTTCATCACAATGCTCCATGACCACTGTCATCTCAATGCCCCATGGCCTTTGTATTCACAATGCTCCATGGCCCCTGTAATCACAGTGCTCCATAACACCTTTCATCATAATGCTCCATGACCACTGCCATCTCAATACCTCATGACGCCTGTCATCACAATTCTCCAAGGCCCCTCTCATCACAATGCTCCATGACACTTGTCATCACATTGCTCCATAACACCTGTCATCACAGTGTTCCCTGCCCACGTCATCACAATGCTCCATGTCCCCTATAATCACAATGCTCCAAGCCTTTTTCCTCACAATGCTCCAGAATTTTGTCATCACAATGTTCCATGACCGTGGCATCACAATGCTCCACGGCCCTTGTCATCACAATGCTCCAGAATTCTTGTCATCACAATGTTCCATGGACGTGTCATCACAAAGCTACATGACCCTGGTCATCACAGTTCTCCATGACCTTTGTCATCACAATGCTCTATGTCACTATTCATCACAATTCTCAATGACCACTTTAATCACTATGCTCGCTGACCATTTTCATCACATTTCTCTATTGTCATTACAATTCCCCATGACCCCTTTTTCACCATGCTCCATGCTGCCTGTCATCACAATGCTCCATGGCTTTTGTTACCACAATGCGCCAGGACAAGTTTCATCACAATACCCCATCCCCCTTGTCATCACAGTGCATAATGAAAGCTTTCATTACAATGCTCCGTGACTCTTGTCATCACAATGCTCCATGGCCTTTATCGTCACAATGCTCCCAGGCACTTTTCATCACGATGTTCCAAGAAAACTTTCATCACATTGCTCCATGACCATTGTCATCACAATAGTCCATAGCCTTGTCAACACAATGCTGCATAATCCCTGTCATCAAAATTCTCCATGACTGCTGTCATCACAATAATCCAGGACAATTTTCATAACAATGCTTCATGCCCCCAGTCATCACAGTGCTCCATGATACCTTTCATCACAATTCCTAGATGATCAATGTCATCACAAGGCCCAATGACACATGTCATCACAATTCACTATGACCCTTGTCATCACAATACTCGATGAACCGTGTCATCACAGTGTTCCAGGACACATGTCATCACAATGATTCATTACTATTTTCATCACAATGCTCCAATACACCTGTCATCACAATGCTCCATGGCCCCTGTTATCATATTGCTCCATGATCTCTTTCATCACAATGCTCCATGAACACTGTCATCACCATACCTCAAGACGCCTGTCATCTCAATGCTCCATGGCTCTATTCATCACAATGCCCCATGGGCCCTGTGATCACAATGCTCCATGCCCTTGTCATCAAAGTGCTCCAGAACTCTTGTCATCATAATGCTCCATGCCAATGTCATCAAAATATCCCATGACACTTGTCATCACAATGCTCCATGGCTTATGCCATCACAATTTTCCATGGCCCCTGTCATCACAATGCTCCATGCCCTTTTCATCAAAATGCTCCAGAACTCTTGTCATCATAATGCTCCATGCCAATGTCATCAAAATGCCCCATGACACTTGTCATCTCAATGCTCCATGGCCTTTGTCATCACAATGTTCCATGGCCCCTGTCATCACAGTGCTCCATTATACCTTTCATCACAATTCTAGATGACCACTGTCATCACCATGCCCCATGACAGATGTCATAACAATTCGCCATGGTCCTTGTCATCACAATGCTCCATGAACCTTGTCATCACAAGGTTCCAGGACTCTTGTCATCACAATGATCCATGATCACTTTCATCACAATGCTCCATGAAACCTGTCACCTCAATGCTCCATAGCCTTTGTATTCACAATGCTCCATGGCCCCTGTAATCACAGTGCTCCATGACCCCTTTCATCACAATGATCCAAGACCGCTGTCATTACAATGCCCCATGACGCCTGCCACCACAAATCTCCAAGGCCTCTCTTACCAAAAAGCTCCATGATCCCTGTCAGTACAATGTTCGAAGACACTTTTCATCACAATGCTCCATGACCCCTGTCATCACAAAGTTCTCTGCCCATATCATCACAATGCTCCTTGTCACCTTTCATCACAATGCTCCATGTCCTTTCATCACAATGCTCCATAATTCTTGTCATCGCAATGTTCCTTGACCGTGTCATCACAATGCTCCATGACCCTTGTCATCACAAAGCTCCATGACCCCTGTCATCACAATGATCCATGATTCCTTTCCTCACAGTGCTCCAGTACCCTTTTCATCACAATGCTCCATGCCATTGTCAGCACAATGCTCCTTGGACCCTGTCATCAAAATGCTCCATCCCCTTTTCATCACAATGCTCCAGATATCCTATCATTAAAATGCTCCATGCCCGTGTCAACACAATGCTTCATGACCCCTGTCATCAAAATGCTTTATGAACATTCTTATCACAATGTTCCATGACCCCTGTCATCAAAATGATCCATGACCGTTGTCATCACAATGCTGCATAATACATTTCATCCCAATCCTCTGGGACTGCTGTCATCATAATGCTCCAGGACAATTTTCATCACAATGCTCCATGCCCCCTGTCATCACAGTGCCCCATAAGCCCTGTAATCCCAATGCTCCATGACCCTGTCATCACAATGCTACATGACCCCTGTCATCACATTGTTCCATGGCCTATGTATTCACAATGTTCCATGGACCCTGTAATCACACTGCTCCATGTTCCTTTTCAACACAATGCTCCATGACCCCTGTCATCACAATGTTCCATGAAAGTTGTCATCAAAATGCTCCATGACCCCGGTCACCACAAGCTTCCCTGCCCTTGTCATCACAATGGTACATGGCCTTGTCATCACAATGTTCCATGGCCTCTGTCATCACCATGCTCCATGGTCTTTCTCATCACAATGCCCTATGACCCCTGTCATCACAATGCTTGATGACCATTGTCATCACAATGCTCCAAGGTCCCTGTCATCACAATGCCTCATGGTCTTTGTAATCACAATGCTCAATGACCACTGTCATCATAATGCTCCATGCCGTTGTCATCACAATGCTCCATGGCCCCTGTAATCACAATGCTCCATGCGCTTGTCATCACAATGCTCCAGAACATTTGTCATCATAATGCTCCATTCCCGTGTCATCACATTGCTCAATGACACTTGTCATCAAAATGTTCCTTGGTCTTTGTCATCACAATGCTCCATGATCCCAGTCATCACAATGATCCCTGCCAATGTCATCACAATGCTCCATGTCTCCTGTAATCACAATGCTCCATGCCCTTGTCATCACAATGCTCCAGTTCTGTTGTCATCACCATGCTTCATGCCAGTGTCATCACAATGCTCCATGAATCTTGTCTTCACAATGCTCCATGGCCCATGTCATCACAATGCTCCATGACCCCTGTGATCACAATGCTCTATGGCCTTTGTCATCACAATGACACGTGACCCCCGTCAACACAATGCCTGATGAACCCTGACATCAAAATGCTAAATGGCACTTGTCATCACAATGCTATATGAAGCCTGTCATCACTATTCACCATGTCACTTGTTTTCACAATGCTCCATGCCCCCTGTAATCCCAGTACTCCATGACCCCTTTCATCACAATGCCCAATGCCACCTCTCATCACAATTCTCCATGGCATTTGTCATCACGATGCTCCATGACACCTGTCATCACATTGCTCCATGACACTTGTCATCACAATGCTCCATGGCCCCTCTCATTTCTGTGCTCCATAATAACTTGAATCACATTTCTAGATGACCAGTGCCATCACAATGCCCCATGACATTGTCATCACAATTCGCCATGACCATTGTCATCACAATGCTCCATGAACCATGTCATCACAGGGTCCCAGGACACTTGTCATCACAATGATCCATTACCACTTTCATCACAATGCTCCATGTCCACTGTCATCTCAATGCCCCATGGCCTTTGTATTCACAATGCTCCATGGCCCCTGTAATCACAGTGCTCCATAACACCTTTCATCATAATGCTCCATGACCACTGCCATCTCAATGCCTCATGACGCCTGTCATCACAATTCTCCAAGGCCCCTCTCATCACAATGCTCCATGACACTTGTCATCACATTGCTCCATAACACCTGTCATCACAGTGTTCCCTGCCCACGACATCACAATGCCCCATGTCCCCTATAATCACAATGCTCCAAGCCTTTTTCCTCACAATGCTCCAGAATTTTGTCATCACAATGTTCCATGACCGTGGCATCACAATGCTCCACGGCCCTTGTCATCACAATGCTCCAGAATTCTTGTCATCACAATGTTCCATGGACGTGTCATCACAAAGCTACATGACCCTGGTCATCACAGTTCTCCATGACCTTTGTCATCACAATGCTCTATGTCACTATTCATCACAATTCTCAATGACCACTTTAATCACTATGCTCGCTGACCATTTTCATCACATTTCTCTATTGTCATTACAATTCCCCATGACCCCTTTCTTCACCATGCTCCATGCTGCCTGTCATCACAATGCTCCATGGCTTTTCTTACCACAATGCGCCAGGACAAGTTTCATCACAATGCCCCATCCCCCTTGTCATCACAGTGCATAATGAAAGCTTTCATTACAATGCTCCGTGACTCTTGTCATCACAATGCTCCATGGCCTTTATCGTCACAATGCTCCCAGGCACTTTTCATCACGATGTTCCAAGAAAACTTTCATCACATTGCTCCATGACCATTGTCATCACAATAGTCCATAGCCTTGTCAACACAATGCTGCATAATCCCTGTCATCAAAATTCTCCATGACTGCTGTCATCACAATAATCCAGGACAATTTTCATAACAATGCTTCATGCCCCCAGTCATCACAGTGCTCCATGATACCTTTCATCACAATTCCTAGATGATCAATGTCATCACAATGCCCAATGACACCTGTCATCACAATTCGCTATGACCCTTGTCATCACAATACTTGATGAACCGTGTCATCACAGTGTTCCAGGACACATGTCATCACAATGATTCATTACTATTTTCATCACAATGCTCCAATACACCTGTCATCACAATGCTCCATGGCCCCTGTTATCATATTGCTCCATGATCTCTTTCATCACAATGCTCCATGACCACTGTCATCACCATACCTCAAGACGCCTGTCATCTCAATGCTCCATGGCTCTTTTCATCACAATGCCCCATGGGCCCTGTGATCACAATGCTCCATGCCGTTGTCATAAAAGTGCTCCAGAACTCTTGTCATCATAATGCTCCATGCCAATGTCATCAAAATGTCCCATGACACTTGTCATCACAATGCTCCATGGCTTATGCCATCACAATTTTCCATGGCCCCTGTCATCACAATGCTCCATGCCCTTTTCATCAAAATGCTCCAGAACTCTTGTCATCATAATGCTCCATGCCAATGTCATTAAAATGCCCCATGACACTTGTCATCTCAATGCTCCATGGCCTTTGTCATCACAATGTTCCATGGCCCCTGTCATCACAGTGCTCTTTTATACCTTTCATCACAATTCTAGATGACCACTGTCATCACCATGCCCCATTACAGATGTCATAACAATTCGCCATGGTCCTTGTCATCACAATGCTCCATGAACCTTGTCATCACAAGGTTCCAGGACTCTTGTCATCACAATGATCCATGATCACTTTCATCACAATGCTCCATGAAACCTGTCACCTCAATGCTCCATAGCCTTTGTATTCACAATGCTCCATGGCCCCTGTAATCACAGTGCTCCATGACCCCTTTCATCACAATGATCCAAGACCGCTGTCATTACAATGCCCCATGACGCCTGCCACCACAAATCTCCAAGGCCTCTCTTACCAAAAAGCTCCATGATCCCTGTCAGTACAATGTTCGATGACACTTTTCATCACAATGCTCCATGAGCCCTGTCATCACAAAGTTCTCTGCCCATATCATCACAATGCTCCTTGTCACCTTTCATCACAATGCTCCATGTCCTTTCATCACAATGCTCCATAATTCTTGTCATCGCAATGTTCCTTGACCGTGTCATCACAATGCTCCATGACCCTTGTCATCACAAAGCTCCAGTACCCTTTTCATCACAATGCTCCATGCCATTGTCAGCACAATGCTCCTTGGACCCTGTCATCAAAATGCTCCATCCCCTTTTCATCACAATGCTCCAGATATCCTATCATTACAATGCTCCATGCCCGTGTCAACACAATGCTTCATGACCCCTGTCATCAAAATGCTTTATGAACATTCTTATCACAATGTTCCATGACCCCTGTCATCAAAATGATCCATGACCGTTGTCATCACAATGCTGCATAATACATTTCATCCCAATCCTCTGGGACTGCTGTCATCATAATGCTCCAGGACAATTTTCATCACAATGCTCCATGCCCCCTGTCATCACAGTGCCCCATAAGCCCTGTAATCCCAATGCTCCATGACCCTGTCATCACAATGCTACATGACCCCTGTCATCACATTGTTCCATGGCCTATGTATTCACAATGTTCCATGGACCCTGTAATCACACTGCTCCATGTTCCTTTTCAACACAATGCTCCATGACCCCTGTCATCACAATGTTCCATGAAAGTTGTCATCAAAATGCTCCATGACCCCGGTCACCACAAGCTTCCCTGCCCTTGTCATCACAATGGTACATGGCCTTGTCATCACAATGTTCCATGGCCTCTGTCATCACCATGCTCCATGGTCTTTCTCATCACAATGCCCTATGACCCCTGTCATCACAATGTTTGATGACCATTGTCATCACAATGCTCCAAGGTCCCTGTCATCACAATGCCTCATGGTCTTTGTAATCACAATGCTCAATGACCACTGTCATCATAATGCTCCATGCCGTTGTCATCACAATGCTCCATGGCCCCTGTAATCACAATGCTCCATGCGCTTGTCATCACAATGCTCCAGAACATTTGTCATCATAATGCTCCATTCCCGTGTCATCACATTGCTCAATGACACTTGTCATCAAAATGTTCCTTGGTCTTTGTCATCACAATGCTCCATGATCCCAGTCATCACAATGATCCCTGCCAATGTCATCACAATGCTCCATGTCTCCTGTAATCACAATGCTCCATGCCCTTGTCATCACAATGCTCCAGTTCTGTTGTCATCACCATGCTTCATGCCAGTGTCATCACAATGCTCCATGAATCTTGTCTTCACAATGCTCCATGGCCCATGTCATCACAATGCTCCATGACCCCTGTGATCACAATGCTCTATGGCCTTTGTCATCACAATGACACGTGACCCCCGTCAACACAATGCCTGATGAACCCTGACATCAAAATGCTAAATGGCACTTGTCATCACAATGCTATATGAAGCCTGTCATCACTATTCACCATGTCACTTGTTTTCACAATGCTCCATGCCCCCTGTAATCCCAGTACTCCATGACCCCTTTCATCACAATGCCCAATGCCACCTCTCATCACAATTCTCCATGGCATTTGTCATCACGATGCTCCATGACACCTGTCATCACATTGCTCCATGACACTTGTCATCACAATGCTCCATGGCCCCTCTCATTTCTGTGCTCCATAATAACTTGAATCACATTTCTAGATGACCAGTGCCATCACAATGCCCCATGACATTGTCATCACAATTCGCCATGACCATTGTCATCACAATGCTCCATGAACCATGTCATCACAGGGTCCCAGGACACTTGTCATCACAATGATCCATTACCACTTTCATCACAATGCTCCATGACCACTGTCATCTCAATGCCCCATGGCCTTTGTATTCACAATGCTCCATGGCCCCTGTAATCACAGTGCTCCATAACACCTTTCATCATAATGCTCCATGACCACTGCCATCTCAATGCCTCATGACGCCTGTCATCACAATTCTCCAAGGCCCCTCTCATCACAATGCTCCATGACACTTGTCATCACATTGCTCCATAACACCTGTCATCACAGTGTTCCCTGCCCACGACATCACAATGCCCCATGTCCCCTATAATCACAATGCTCCAAGCCTTTTTCCTCACAATGCTCCAGAATTTTGTCATCACAATGTTCCATGACCGTGGCATCACAATGCTCCACGGCCCTTGTCATCACAATGCTCCAGAATTCTTGTCATCACAATGTTCCATGGACGTGTCATCACAAAGCTACATGACCCTGGTCATCACAGTTCTCCATGACCTTTGTCATCACAATGCTCTATGTCACTATTCATCACAATTCTCAATGACCACTTTAATCACTATGCTCGCTGACCATTTTCATCACATTTCTCTATTGTCATTACAATTCCCCATGACCCCTTTCTTCACCATGCTCCATGCTGCCTGTCATCACAATGCTCCATGGCTTTTCTTACCACAAGGCGCCAGGACAAGTTTCATCACAATGCCCCATCCCCCTTGTCATCACAGTGCATAATGAAAGCTTTCATTACAATGCTCCGTGACTCTTGTCATCACAATGCTCCATGGCCTTTATCGTCACAATGCTCCCAGGCACTTTTCATCACGATGTTCCAAGAAAACTTTCATCACATTGCTCCATGACCATTGTCATCACAATAGTCCATAGCCTTGTCAACACAATGCTGCATAATCCCTGTCATCAAAATTCTCCATGACTGCTGTCATCACAATAATCCAGGACAATTTTCATAACAATGCTTCATGCCCCCAGTCATCACAGTGCTCCATGATACCTTTCATCACAATTCCTAGATGATCAATGTCATCACAATGCCCAATGACACCTGTCATCACAATTCGCTATGACCCTTGTCATCACAATACTTGATGAACCGTGTCATCACAGTGTTCCAGGACACATGTCATCACAATGATTCATTACTATTTTCATCACAATGCTCCAATACACCTGTCATCACAATGCTCCATGGCCCCTGTTATCATATTGCTCCATGATCTCTTTCATCACAATGCTCCATGACCACTGTCATCACCATACCTCAAGACGCCTGTCATCTCAATGCTCCATGGCTCTTTTCATCACAATGCCCCATGGGCCCTGTGATCACAATGCTCCATGCCCTTGTCATCAAAGTGCTCCAGAACTCTTGTCATCATAATGCTCCATGCCAATGTCATCAAAATGTCCCATGACACTTGTCATCACAATGCTCCATGGCTTATGCCATCACAATTTTCCATGGCCCCTGTCATCACAATGCTCCATGCCCTTTTCATCAAAATGCTCCAGAACTCTTGTCATCATAATGCTCCATGCCAATGTCATTAAAATGCCCCATGACACTTGTCATCTCAATGCTCCATGGCCTTTGTCATCACAATGTTCCATGGCCCCTGTCATCACAGTGCTCTTTTATACCTTTCATCACAATTCTAGATGACCACTGTCATCACCATGCCCCATTACAGATGTCATAACAATTCGCCATGGTCCTTGTCATCACAATGCTCCATGAACCTTGTCATCACAAGGTTCCAGGACTCTTGTCATCACAATGATCCATGATCACTTTCATCACAATGCTCCATGAAACCTGTCACCTCAATGCTCCATAGCCTTTGTATTCACAATGCTCCATGGCCCCTGTAATCACAGTGCTCCATGACCCCTTTCATCACAATGATCCAAGACCGCTGTCATTACAATGCCCCATGACGCCTGCCACCACAAATCTCCAAGGCCTCTCTTACCAAAAAGCTCCATGATCCCTGTCAGTACAATGTTCGATGACACTTTTCATCACAATGCTCCATGAGCCCTGTCATCACAAAGTTCTCTGCCCATATCATCACAATGCTCCTTGTCACCTTTCATCACAATGCTCCATGTCCTTTCATCACAATGCTCCATAATTCTTGTCATCGCAATGTTCCTTGACCGTGTCATCACAATGCTCCATGACCCTTGTCATCACAAAGCTCCAGTACCCTTTTCATCACAATGCTCCATGCCATTGTCAGCACAATGCTCCTTGGACCCTGTCATCAAAATGCTCCATCCCCTTTTCATCACAATGCTCCAGATATCCTATCATTACAATGCTCCATGCCCGTGTCAACACAATGCTTCATGACCCCTGTCATCAAAATGCTTTATGAACATTCTTATCACAATGTTCCATGACCCCTGTCATCAAAATGATCCATGACCGTTGTCATCACAATGCTGCATAATACATTTCATCCCAATCCTCTGGGACTGCTGTCATCATAATGCTCCAGGACAATTTTCATCACAATGCTCCATGCCCCCTGTCATCACAGTGCCCCATAAGCCCTGTAATCCCAATGCTCCATGACCCTGTCATCACAATGCTACATGACCCCTGTCATCACATTGTTCCATGGCCTATGTATTCACAATGTTCCATGGACCCTGTAATCACACTGCTCCATGTTCCTTTTCAACACAATGCTCCATGACCCCTGTCATCACAATGTTCCATGAAAGTTGTCATCAAAATGCTCCATGACCCCGGTCACCACAAGCTTCCCTGCCCTTGTCATCACAATGGTACATGGCCTTGTCATCACAATGTTCCATGGCCTCTGTCATCACCATGCTCCATGGTCTTTCTCATCACAATGCCCTATGACCCCTGTCATCACAATGTTTGATGACCATTGTCATCACAATGCTCCAAGGTCCCTGTCATCACAATGCCTCATGGTCTTTGTAATCACAATGCTCAATGACCACTGTCATCATAATGCTCCATGCCGTTGTCATCACAATGCTCCATGGCCCCTGTAATCACAATGCTCCATGCGCTTGTCATCACAATGCTCCAGAACATTTGTCATCATAATGCTCCATTCCCGTGTCATCACATTGCTCAATGACACTTGTCATCAAAATGTTCCTTGGTCTTTGTCATCACAATGCTCCATGATCCCAGTCATCACAATGATCCCTGCCAATGTCATCACAATGCTCCATGTCTCCTGTAATCACAATGCTCCATGCCCTTGTCATCACAATGCTCCAGTTCTGTTGTCATCACCATGCTTCATGCCAGTGTCATCACAATGCTCCATGAATCTTGTCTTCACAATGCTCCATGGCCCATGTCATCACAATGCTCCATGACCCCTGTGATCACAATGCTCTATGGCCTTTGTCATCACAATGACACGTGACCCCCGTCAACACAATGCCTGATGAACCCTGACATCAAAATGCTAAATGGCACTTGTCATCACAATGCTATATGAAGCCTGTCATCACTATTCACCATGTCACTTGTTTTCACAATGCTCCATGCCCCCTGTAATCCCAGTACTCCATGACCCCTTTCATCACAATGCCCAATGCCACCTCTCATCACAATTCTCCATGGCATTTGTCATCACGATGCTCCATGACACCTGTCATCACATTGCTCCATGACACTTGTCATCACAATGCTCCATGGCCCCTCTCATTTCTGTGCTCCATAATAACTTGAATCACATTTCTAGATGACCAGTGCCATCACAATGCCCCATGACATTGTCATCACAATTCGCCATGACCATTGTCATCACAATGCTCCATGAACCATGTCATCACAGGGTCCCAGGACACTTGTCATCACAATGATCCATTACCACTTTCATCACAATGCTCCATGACCACTGTCATCTCAATGCCCCATGGCCTTTGTATTCACAATGCTCCATGGCCCCTGTAATCACAGTGCTCCATAACACCTTTCATCATAATGCTCCATGACCACTGCCATCTCAATGCCTCATGACGCCTGTCATCACAATTCTCCAAGGCCCCTCTCATCACAATGCTCCATGACACTTGTCATCACATTGCTCCATAACACCTGTCATCACAGTGTTCCCTGCCCACGACATCACAATGCCCCATGTCCCCTATAATCACAATGCTACAAGCCTTTTTCCTCACAATGCTCCAGAATTTTGTCATCACAATGTTCCATGACCGTGGCATCACAATGCTCCACGGCCCTTGTCATCACAATGCTCCAGAATTCTTGTCATCACAATGTTCCATGGACGTGTCATCACAAAGCTACATGACCCTGGTCATCACAGTTCTCCATGACCTTTGTCATCACAATGCTCTATGTCACTATTCATCACAATTCTCAATGACCACTTTAATCACTATGCTCGCTGACCATTTTCATCACATTTCTCTATTGTCATTACAATTCCCCATGACCCCTTTCTTCACCATGCTCCATGCTGCCTGTCATCACAATGCTCCATGGCTTTTCTTACCACAAGGCGCCAGGACAAGTTTCATCACAATGCCCCATCCCCCTTGTCATCACAGTGCTCCGTGACTCTTGTCATCACAATGCTCCATGGCCTTTATCGTCACAATGCTCCCAGGCACTTTTCATCACGATGTTCCAAGAAAACTTTCATCACATTGCTCCATGACCATTGTCATCACAATAGTCCATAGCCTTGTCAACACAATGCTGCATAATCCCTGTCATCAAAATTCTCCATGACTGCTGTCATCACAATAATCCAGGACAATTTTCATAACAATGCTTCATGCCCCCAGTCATCACAGTGCTCCATGATACCTTTCATCACAATTCCTTGATGATCAATGTCATCACAATGCCCAATGACACCTGTCATCACAATTCGCTATGACCCTTGTCATCACAATACTTGATGAACCGTGTCATCACAGTGTTCCAGGACACATGTCATCACAATGATTCATTACTATTTTCATCACAATGCTCCAATACACCTGTCATCACAATGCTCCATGGCCCCTGTTATCATATTGCTCCATGATCTCTTTCATCACAATGCTCCATGACCACTGTCATCACCATACCTCAAGACGCCTGTCATCTCAATGCTCCATGGCTCTTTTCATCACAATGCCCCATGGGCCCTGTGATCACAATGCTCCATGCCCTTGTCATCAAAGTGCTCCAGAACTCTTGTCATCATAATGCTCCATGCCAATGTCATCAAAATGTCCCATGACACTTGTCATCACAATGCTCCATGGCTTATGCCATCACAATTTTCCATGGCCCCTGTCATCACAATGCTCCATGCCCTTTTCATCAAAATGCTCCAGAACTCTTGTCATCATAATGCTCCATGCCAATGTCATTAAAATGCCCCATGACACTTGTCATCTCAATGCTCCATGGCCTTTGTCATCACAATGTTCCATGGCCCCTGTCATCACAGTGCTCCATTATACCTTTCATCACAATTCTAGATGACCACTGTCATCACCATGCCCCATGACAGATGTCATAAAAATTCGCCATGGTCCTTGTCATCACAATGCTCCATGAACCTTGTCATCACAAGGTTCCAGGACTCTTGTCATCACAATGATCCATGATCACTTTCATCACAATGCTCCATGAAACCTGTCACCTCAATGCTCCATAGCCTTTGTATTCACAATGCTCCATGGCCCCTGTAATCACAGTGCTCCATGACCCCTTTCATCACAATGATCCAAGACCGCTGTCATTACAATGCCCCATGACGCCTGCCACCACAAATCTCCAAGGCCTCTCTTACCAAAAAGCTCCATGATCCCTGTCAGTACAATGTTCGATGACACTTTTCATCACAATGCTCCATGACCCCTGTCATCACAAAGTTCTCTGCCCATATCATCACAATGCTCCTTGTCACCTTTCATCACAATGCTCCATGTCCTTTCATCACAATGCTCCATAATTCTTGTCATCGCAATGTTCCTTGACCGTGTCATCACAATGCTCCATGACCCTTGTCATCACAAAGCTCCATGACCCCTGTCATCACAATGATCCATGATTCCTTTCCTCACAGTGCTCCAGTACCCTTTTCATCACAATGCTCCATGCCATTGTCAGCACAATGCTCCTTGGACCCTGTCATCAAAATGCTCCATCCCCTTTTCATCACAATGCTCCAGATATCCTATCATTACAATGCTCCATGCCCGTGTCAACACAATGCTTCATGACCCCTGTCATCAAAATGCTTTATGAACATTCTTATCACAATGTTCCATGACCCCTGTCATCAAAATGATCCATGACCGTTGTCATCACAATGCTGCATGATACCTTTCATCCCAATCCTCTGGGACTGCTGTCATCATAATGCTCCAGGACAATTTTCATCACAATGCTCCATGCCCCCTGTCATCACAGTGCCCCATAAGCCCTGTAATCCCAATGCTCCATGACCCTGTCATCACAATGCTACATGACCCCTGTCATCACACTGTTCCATGGCCTATGTATTCACAATGTTCCATGGACCCTGTAATCACACTGCTCCATGTTCCTTTTCAACACAATGCTCCATGACCCCTGTCATCACAATGTTCCATGAAAGTTGTCATCAAAATGCTCCATGACCCCGCTCACCACAAGGTTCCCTGCCCTTGTCATCACAATGGTACATGGCCTTGTCATCACAATGTTCCATGGCCTCTGTCATCACCATGCTCCATGGTCTTTCTCATCACAATGCTCTATGGCCCCTGTCATCACAATGCTTGATGACCATTGTCATCACAATGCTCCAAGGTCCCTGTCATCACAATGCCTCATGGTCTTTGTAATCACAATGCTCAATGACCACTGTCATCATAATGCTCCATGCCGTTGTCATCACAATGCTCCATGGCCCCTGTAATCACAATGCTCCATGCGCTTGTCATCACAATGCTCCAGAACATTTGTCATCATAATGCTCCATTCCCGTGTCATCACATTGCTCAATGACACTTGTCATCAAAATGTTCCTTGGTCTTTGTCATCACAATGCTCCATGATCCCAGTCATCACAATGATCCCTGCCAATGTCATCACAATGCTCCATGTCTCCTGTAATCACAATGCTCCATGCCCTTGTCATCACAATGCTCCAGTTCTGTTGTCATCACCATGCTTCATGCCAGTGTCATCACAATGCTCCATGAATCTTGTCTTCACAATGCTCCATGGCCCATGTCATCACAATGCTCCATGACCCCTGTGATCACAATGCTCTATGGCCTTTGTCATCACAATGACACGTGACCCCCGTCAACACAATGCCTGATGAACCCTGACATCAAAATGCTAAATGGCACTTGTCATCACAATGCTATATGAAGCCTGTCCTCACTATTCACCATGTCACTTGTTTTCACAATGCTCCATGCCCCCTGTAATCCCAGTACTCCATGACCCCTTTCATCACAATGCCCAATGCCACCTCTCATCACAATTCTCCATGGCATTTGTCATCACGATGCTCCATGACACCTGTCATCACATTGCTCCATGACACTTGTCATCACAATGCTCCATGGCCCCTCTCATTTCTGTGCTCCATAATAACTTTAATCACATTTCTAGATGACCAGTGCCATCACAATGCCCCATGACATTGTCATCACAATTCGCCATGACCATTGTCATCACAATGCTCCATGAACCATGTCATCACAGGGTCCCAGGACACTTGTCATCACAATGATCCATTACCACTTTCATCACAATGCTCCATGACCACTGTCATCTCAATGCCCCATGGCCTTTGTATTCACAATGCTCCATGGCCCCTGTAATCACAGTGCTCCATAACACCTTTCATCATAATGCTCCATGACCACTGCCATCTCAATGCCTCATGACGCCTGTCATCACAATTCTCCAAGGCCCCTCTCATCACAATGCTCCATGACACTTGTCATCACATTGCTCCATAACACCTGTCATCACAGTGTTCCCTGCCCACGTCATCACAATGCCCCATGTCCCCTATAATCACAATGCTCCAAGCCTTTTTCCTCACAATGCTCCAGAATTTTGTCATCACAATGTTCCATGACCGTGGCATCACAATGCTCCACGGCCCTTGTCATCACAATGCTCCAGAATTCTTGTCATCACAATGTTCCATGGACGTGTCATCACAAAGCTACATGACCCTGGTCAACACAGTTCTCCATGACCTTTGTCATCACAATGCTCTATGTCACTATTCATCACAATTCTCAATGACCACTTTAATCACTATGCTCGCTGACCATTTTCATCACATTTCTCTATTGTCATTACAATTCCCCATGACCCCTTTCTTCACCATGCTCCATGCTGCCTGTCATCACAATGCTCCATGGCTTTTTTTACCACAATGCGCCAGGACAAGTTTCATCACAATGCCCCATCCCCCTTGTCATCACAGTGCATAATGAAAGCTTTCATTACAATGCTCCGTGACTCTTGTCATCACAATGCTCCATGGCCTTTATCGTCACAATGCTCCCAGGCACTTTTCATCACGATGTTCCAAGAAAACTTTCATCACATTGCTCCATGACCATTGTCATCACAATAGTCCATAGCCTTGTCAACACAATGCTGCATAATCCCTGTCATCAAAATTCTCCATGACTGCTGTCATCACAATAATCCAGGACAATTTTCATAACAATGCTTCATGCCCCCAGTCATCACAGTGCTCCATGATACCTTTCATCACAATTCCTAGATGATCAATGTCATCACAATGCCCAATGACACATGTCATCACAATTCGCTATGACCCTTGTCATCACAATACTCGATGAACCGTGTCATCACAGTGTTCCAGGACACATGTCATCACAATGATTCATTACTATTTTCATCACAATGCTCCAATACACCTGTCATCACAATGCTCCATGGCCCCTGTTATCATATTGCTCCATGATCTCTTTCATCACAATGCTCCATGACCACTGTCATCACCATACCTCAAGACGCCTGTCATCTCAATGCTCCATGGCTCTTTTCATCACAATGCCCCATGGGCCCTGTGATCACAATGCTCCATGCCCTTGTCATCAAAGTGCTCCAGAACTCTTGTCATCATAATGCTCCATGCCAATGTCATTAAAATGCCCCATGACACTTGTCATCTCAATGCTCCATGGCCTTTGTCATCACAATGTCCCATGGCCCCTGTCATCACAGTGCTCCATTATACCTTTCATCACAATTCTAGATGAACACTGTCATCACCATGCCCCATTACAGATGTCATAACAATTCGCCATGGTCCTTGTCATCACAATGCTCCATGAACCTTGTCATCACAAGGTTCCAGGACTCTTGTCATCACAATGATCCATGATCACTTTCATCACAATGCTCCATGAAACCTGTCACCTCAATGCTCCATAGCCTTTGTATTCACAATGCTCCATGGCCCCTGTAATCACAGTGCTCCATGACCCCTTTCATCACAATGATCCAAGACCGCTGTCATTACAATGCCCCATGACGCCTGCCACCACAAATCTCCAAGGCCTCTCTTACCAAAAAGCTCCATGATCCCTGTCAGTACAATGTTCGATGACACTTTTCATCACAATGCTCCATGACCCCTGTCATCACAAAGTTCTCTGCCCATATCATCACAATGCTCCTTGTCACCTTTCATCACAATGCTCCATGTCCTTTCATCACAATGCTCCATAATTCTTGTCATCGCAATGTTCCTTGACCGTGTCATCACAATGCTCCATGACCCTTGTCATCACAAAGCTCCATGACCCCTGTCATCACAATGATCCATGATTCCTTTCCTCACAGTGCTCCAGTACCCTTTTCATCACAATGCTCCATGCCATTGTCAGCACAATGCTCCTTGGACCCTGTCATCAAAATGCTCCATCCCCTTTTCATCACAATGCTCCAGATATCCTATCATTACAATGCTCCATGCCCGTGTCAACACAATGCTTCATGACCCCTGTCATCAAAATGCTTTATGAACATTCTTATCACAATGTTCCATGACCCCTGTCATCAAAATGATCCATGACCGTTGTCATCACAATGCTGCATGATACCTTTCATCCCAATCCTCTGGGACTGCTGTCATCATAATGCTCCAGGACAATTTTCATCACAATGCTCCATGCCCCCTGTCATCACAGTGTCCCCTTAAGCCCTGTAATCCCAATGCTCCATGACCCTGTCATCACAATGCTACATGACCCCTGTCATCACAATGTTCCATGAAAGTTGTCATCAAAATGCTCCATGACCCCGGTCACCACAAGGTTCCCTGCCCTTGTCATCACAATGGTACATGGCCTTGTCATCACAATGTTCCATGGCCTCTGTCATCACCATGCTCCATGGTCTTTCTCATCACAATGCTCTATGGCCCCTGTCATCACAATGCTTGATGACCATTGTCATCACAATGCTCCAAGGTCCCTGTCATCACAATGCCTCATGGTCTTTGTAATCACAATGTTCAATGACCACTGTCATCATAATGCTCCATGCCGTTGTCATCACAATGCTCCATGGCCCCTGTAATCACAATGCTCCATGCGCTTGTCATCACAATGCTCCAGAACATTTGTCATCATAATGCTCCATTCCCGTGTCATCACATTGCTCAATGACACTTGTCATCAAAATGTTCCTTGGTCTTTGTCATCACAATGCTCCATGATCCCAGTCATCACAATGATCCCTGCCAATGTCATCACAATGCTCCATGTCTCCTGTAATCACAATGCTCCATGCCCTTGTCATCACAATGCTCCAGTTCTGTTGTCATCACCATGCTTCATGCCAGTGTCATCACAATGCTCCATGAATCTTGTCTTCACAATGCTCCATGGCCCATGTCATCACAATGCTCCATGACCCCTGTGATCACAATGCTCTATGGCCTTTGTCATCACAATGACACGTGACCCCCGTCAACACAATGCCTGATGAACCCTGACATCAAAATGCTAAATGGCACTTGTCATCACAATGCTATATGAAGCCTGTCCTCACTATTCACCATGTCACTTGTTTTCACAATGCTCCATGCCCCCTGTAATCCCAGTACTCCATGACCCCTTTCATCACAATGCCCAATGCCACCTCTCATCACAATTCTCCATGGCATTTGTCATCACGATGCTCCATGACACCTGTCATCACATTGCTCCATGACACTTGTCATCACAATGCTCCATGGCCCCTCTCATTTCTGTGCTCCATAATAACTTTAATCACATTTCTAGATGACCAGTGCCATCACAATGCCCCATGACATTGTCATCACAATTCGCCATGACCATTGTCATCACAATGCTCCATGAACCATGTCATCACAGGGTCCCAGGACACTTGTCATCACAATGATCCATTACCACTTTCATCACAATGCTCCATGACCACTGTCATCTCAATGCCCCATGGCCTTTGTATTCACAATGCTCCATGGCCCCTGTAATCACAGTGCTCCATAACACCTTTCATCATAATGCTCCATGACCACTGCCATCTCAATGCCTCATGACGCCTGTCATCACAATTCTCCAAGGCCCCTCTCATCACAATGCTCCATGACACTTGTCATCACATTGCTCCATAACACCTGTCATCACAGTGTTCCCTGCCCACGTCATCACAATGCTCCATGTCCCCTATAATCACAATGCTCCAAGCCTTTTTCCTCACAATGCTCCAGAATTTTGTCATCACAATGTTCCATGACCGTGGCATCACAATGCTCCACGGCCCTTGTCATCACAATGCTCCAGAATTCTTGTCATCACAATGTTCCATGGACGTGTCATCACAAAGCTACATGACCCTGGTCATCACAGTTCTCCATGACCTTTGTCATCACAATGCTCTATGTCACTATTCATCACAATTCTCAATGACCACTTTAATCACTATGCTCGCTGACCATTTTCATCACATTTCTCTATTGTCATTACAATTCCCCATGACCCCTTTCTTCACCATGCTCCATGCTGCCTGTCATCACAATGCTCCATGGCTTTTGTTACCACAATGCGCCAGGACAAGTTTCATCACAATACCCCATCCCCCTTGTCATCACAGTGCATAATGAAAGCTTTCATTACAATGCTCCGTGACTCTTGTCATCACAATGCTCCATGGCCTTTATCGTCACAATGCTCCCAGGCACTTTTCATCACGATGTTCCAAGAAAACTTTCATCACATTGCTCCATGACCATTGTCATCACAATAGTCCATAGCCTTGTCAACACAATGCTGCATAATCCCTGTCATCAAAATTCTCCATGACTGCTGTCATCACAATAATCCAGGACAATTTTCATAACAATGTTTCATGCCCCCAGTCATCACAGTGCTCCATGATACCTTTCATCACAATTCCTAGATGATCAATGTCATCACAATGCCCAATGACACATGTCATCACAATTCGCTATGACCCTTGTCATCACAATACTCGATGAACCGTGTCATCACAGTGTTCCAGGACACATGTCATCACAATGATTCATTACTATTTCCATCACAATGCTCCAATACACCTGTCATCACAATGCTCCATGGCCCCTGTTATCATATTGCTCCATGATCTCTTTCATCACAATGCTCCATGACCACTGTCATCACCATACCTCAAGACGCCTGTCATCTCAATGCTCCATGGCTCTTTTCATCACAATGCCCCATGGGCCCTGTGATCACAATGCTCCATACCCTTGTCATCAAAGTGCTCCAGAACTCTTGTCATCATAATGCTCCATGCCAATGTCATTAAAATGTCCCATGACACTTGTCATCACAATGCTCCATGGCTTATGCCATCACAATTTTCCATGGCCCCTGTCATCACAATGCTCCATGCCCTTTTCATCAAAATGCTCCAGAACTCTTGTCATCATAATGCTCCATGCCAATGTCATCAAAATGCCCCATGACACTTGTCATCTCAATGCTCCATGGCCTTTGTCATCACAATGTTTCATGGCCTCTGTCATCACAGTGCTCCATTATACCTTTCATCACAATTCTAGATGACCACTGTCATCACCATGCCCCATTACAGATGTCAAAACAATTCGCCATGGTCCTTGTCATCACAATGCTCCATGAACCTTGTCATCACAAGGTTCCAGGACTCTTGTCATCACAATGATCCATGATCACTTTCATCACAATGCTCCATGAAACCTGTCACCTCAATGCTCCATAGCCTTTGTATTCACAATGCTCCATGGCCCCTGTAATCACAGTGCTCCATGACCCCTTTCATCACAATGATCCAAGACCGCTGTCATTACAATGCCCCATGACGCCTGCCACCACAAATCTCCAAGGCCTCTCTTACCAAAAAGCTCCATGATCCCTGTCAGTACAATGTTCGATGACACTTTTCATCACAATGCTCCATGACCCCTGTCATCACAAAGTTCTCTGCCCATATCATCACAATGCTCCTTGTCACCTTTCATCACAATGCTCCATGTCCTTTCATCACAATGCTCCATAATTCTTGTCATCGCAATGTTCCTTGACCGTGTCATCACAATGCTCCATGACCCTTGTCATCACAAAGCTCCATGACCCCTGTCATCACAATGATCCATGATTCCTTTCCTCACAGTGCTCCAGTACCCTTTTCATCACAATGCTCCATGCCATTGTCAGCACAATGCTCCTTGGACCCTGTCATCAAAATGCTCCATCCCCTTTTCATCACAATGCTCCAGATATCCTATCATTACAATGCTCCATGCCCGTGTCAACACAATGCTTCATGACCCCTGTCATCAAAATGCTTTATGAACATTCTTATCACAATGTTCCATGACCCCTGTCATCAAAATGATCCATGACCGTTGTCATCACAATGCTGCATGATACCTTTCATCCCAATCCTCTGGGACTGCTGTCATCATAATGCTCCAGGACAATTTTCATCACAATGCTCCATGCCCCCTGTCATCACAGTGCCCCATAAGCCCTGTAATCCCAATGCTCCATGACCCTGACATCACAATGCTACATGACCCCTGTCATCACATTGTTCCATGGCCTATTTATTCACAATGTTCCATGGACCCTGTAATCACACTGCTCCATGTTCCTTTTCAAAACAATGCTCCATGACCCCTGTCATCACAATGTTCCATGAAAGTTGTCATCAAAATGCTCCATGACCCCGGTCACCACAAGGTTCCCTGCCCTTGTCATCACAATGGTACATGACCTTGTCATCACAATGTTCCATGGCCTCTGTCATCACCATGCTCCATGGTCTTTCTCATCACAATGCTCTATGACACCTGTCATCACAATGCTTGATGACCATTGTCATCACAATGCTCCAAGGTCCCTGTCATCACAATGCCTCATGGTCTTTGTAATCACAATGCTCAATGACCACTGTCATCATAATGCTCCATGCCGTTGTCATCACAATGCTCCATGGCCCCTGTAATCACAATGCTCCATGCGCTTGTCATCACCATGCTCCAGAACATTTGTCATCATAATGCTCCATTCCCGTGTCATCACATTGCTCAATGACACTTGTCATCAAAATGTTCCTTGGTCTTTGTCATCACAATGCTCCATGATCCCAGTCATCACAATGATCCCTGCCAATGTCATCACAATGCTCCATGTCTCCTGTAATCACAATGCTCCATGCCCTTGTCATCACAATGCTCCAGTTCTGTTGTCATCACCATGCTTCATGCCAGTGTCATCACAATGCTCCATGAATCTTGTCTTCACAATGCTCCATGGCCCATGTCATCACAATGCTCCATGACCCCTGTGATCACAATGCTCTATGGCCTTTGTCATCACAATGACACGTGACCCCCGTCAACACAATGCCTGATGAACCCTGACATCAAAATGCTAAATGGCACTTGTCATCACAATGCTATATGAAGCCTGTCATCACTATTCACCATGTCACTTGTTTTCACAATGCTCCATGCCCCCTGTAATCCCAGTACTCCATGACCCCTTTCATCACAATGCCCAATGCCACCTCTCATCACAATTCTCCTTGGCATTTGTCATCACGATGCTCCATGACACCTGTCATCACATTGCTCCATGACACTTGTCATCACAATGCTCCATGGCCCCTCTCATTTCTGTGCTCCATAATAACTTTAATCACATTTCTAGATGACCAGTGCCATCACAATGCCCCATGACATTGTCATCACAATTCGCCATGACCATTGTCATCACAATGCTCCATGAACCATGTCATCACAGGGTCCCAGGACACTTGTCATCACAATGATCCATTACCACTTTCATCACAATGCTCCATGACCACTGTCATCTCAATGCCCCATGGCCTTTGTATTCACAATGCTCCATGGCCCCTGTAATCACAGTGCTCCATAACACCTTTCATCATAATGCTCCATGACCACTGCCATCTCAATGCCTCATGACGCCTGTCATCACAATTCTCCAAGGCCCCTCTCATCACAATGCTCCATGACACTTGTCATCACATTGCTCCATAACATCTGTCATCACAGTGTTCCCTGCCCACGTCATCACAATGCTCCATGTCCCCTATAATCACAATGCTCCAAGCCTTTTTCCTCACAATGCTCCAGAATTTTGTCATCACAATGTTCCATGACCGTGGCATCACAATGCTCCACGGCCCTTGTCATCACAATGCTCCAGAATTCTTGTCATCACAATGTTCCATGGACGTGTCATCACAAAGCTACATGACCCTGGTCATCACAGTTCTCCATGACCTTTGTCATCACAATGCTCTATGTCACTATTCATCACAATTCTCAATGACCACTTTAATCACTATGCTCGCTGACCATTTTCATCACATTTCTCTATTGTCATTACAATTCCCCATGACCCCTTTCTTCACCATGCTCCATGCTGCCTGTCATCACAATGCTCCATGGCTTTTGTTACCACAATGCGCCAGGACAAGTTTCATCACAATACCCCATCCCCCTTGTCATCACAGTGCATAATGAAAGCTTTCATTACAATGCTCCGTGACTCTTGTCATCACAATGCTCCATGGCCTTTATCGTCACAATGCTCCCAGGCACTTTTCATCACGATGTTCCAAGAAAACTTTCATCACATTGCTCCATGACCATTGTCATCACAATAGTCCATAGCCTTGTCAACACAATGCTGCATAATCCCTGTCATCAAAATTCTCCATGACTGCTGTCATCACAATAATCCAGGACAATTTTCATATCAATGCTTCCTGCCCCCAGTCATCACAGTGCTCCATGATACCTTTCATCACAATTCCTAGATGATCAATGTCATCACAATGCCCAATGACACATGTCATCACAATTCGCTATGACCCTTGTCATCACAATACTCGATGAACCGTGTCATCACAGTGTTCCAGGACACATGTCATCACAATGATTCATTACTATTTTCATCACAATGCTCCAATACACATGTCATCACAATGCTCCATGGCCCCTGTTATCATATTGCTCCATGATCTCTTTCATCACAATGCTCCATGACCACTGTCATCACCATACCTCAAGACGCCTGTCATCTCAATGCTCCATGGCTCTTTTCATCACAATGCCCCATGGGCCCTGTGATCACAATGCTCCATGCCCTTGTCATCAAAGTGCTCCAGAACTCTTGTCATCATAATGCTCCATGCCAATGTTATCAAAATGTCCCATGACACTTGTCATCACAATGCTCCATGGCTTATGCCATCACAATTTTCCATGGCCCCTGTCATCACAATGCTCCATGCCCTTTTCATCAAAATGCTCCAGAACTCTTGTCATCATAATGCTCCATGCCAATGTCATCCAAATGCCCCATGACACTTGTCATCTCAATGCTCCATGGCCTTTGTCATCACAATGTTCCATGGCCCCTGTCATCACAGTGCTCCATGATACCTTTCATCACAATTCTAGATGACCACTGTCATCACCATGCCCCATTACAGATGTCATAACAATTCGCCATGGTCCTTGTCATCACAATGCTCCATGAACCTTGTCATCACAAGGTTCCAGTACTCTTGTCATCACAATGATCCATGATCACTTTCATCACAATGCTCCATGAAACCTGTCACCTCAATGCTCCATAGCCTTTGTATTCACAATGCTCCATGGCCCCTGTAATCACAGTGCTCCATGACCCCTTTCATCACAATGATCCAAGACCGCTGTCATTACAATGCCCCATGACGCCTGCCACCACAAATCTCCAAGGCCTCTCTTACCAAAAAGCTCCATGATCCCTGTCAGTACAATGTTCGATGACACTTTTCATCACAATGCTCCATGACCCCTGTCATCACAAAGTTCTCTGCCCATATCATCACAATGCTCCTTGTCACCTTTCATCACAATGCTCCATGTCCTTTCATCACAATGCTCCATAATTCTTGTCATCGCAATGTTCCTTGACCGTGTCATCACAATGCTCCATGACCCTTGTCATCACAAAGCTCCATGACCCCTGTCATCACAATGATCCATGATTCCTTTCCTCACAGTGCTCCAGTACCCTTTTCATCACAATGCTCCATGCCATTGTCAGCACAATGCTCCTTGGACCCTGTCATCAAAATGCTCCATCCCCTTTTCATCACAATGCTCCAGATATCCTATCATTACAATGCTCCATGCCCGTGTCAACACAATGCTTCATGACCCCTGTCATCAAAATGCTTTATGAACATTCTTATCACAATGTTCCATGACCCCTGTCATCAAAATGATCCATGACCGTTGTCATCACAATGCTGCATGATACCTTTCATCCCAATCCTCTGGGACTGCTGTCATCATAATGCTCCAGGACAATTTTCATCACAATGCTCCATGCCCCCTGTCATCACAGTGCCCCATAAGCCCTGTAATCCCAATGCTCCATGACCCTGTCATCACAATGCTACATGACCCCTGTCATCACATTGTTCCATGGCCTATGTATTCACAATGTTCCATGGACCCTGTAATCACACTGCTCCATGTTCCTTTTCAACACAATGCTCCATGACCCCTGTCATCACAATGTTCCATGAAAGTTGTCATCAAAATGCTCCTTGACCCCGGTCACCACAAGGTTCCCTGCCCTTGTCATCACAATGGTACATGGCCTTGTCATCACAATGTTCCATGGCCTCTGTCATCACCATGCTCCATGCTCTTTCTCATCACAATGCTCTATGACCCCTGTCATCACAATGCTTGATGACCATTGTCATCACAATGCTCCAAGGTCCCTGTCATCACAATGCCTCATTGTCTTTGTAATCACAATGCTCAATGACCACTGTCATCATAATGCTCCATGCCGTTGTCATCACAATGCTCCATGGCCCCTGTAATCACAATGCTCCATGCGCTTGTCATCACAATGCTCCAGAACATTTGTCATCATAATGCTCCATTCCCGTGTCATCACATTGCTCAATGACACTTGTCATCAAAATGTTCCTTGGTCTTTGTCATCACAATGCTCCATGATCCCAGTCATCACAATGATCCCTGCCAGTGTCATCACAATGCTCCATGTCTCCTGTAATCACAATGCTCCATGCCCTTGTCATCACAATGCTCCAGTTCTGTTGTCATCACCATGCTTCATGCCAGTGTCATCACAATGCTCCATGAATCTTGTCTTCACAATGCTCCATGGCCCATGTCATCACAATGCTCCATGACCCCTGTGATCACAATGCTCTATGGCCTTTGTCATCACAATGACACGTGACCCCCGTCAACACAATGCCTGATGAACCCTGACATCAAAATGCTAAATGGCACTTGTCATCACAATGCTATATGAAGCCTGTCCTCACTATTCACCATGTCACTTGTTTTCACAATGCTCCATGCCCCCTGTAATCCGAGTACTCCATGACCCCTTTCATCACAATGCCCAATGCCACCTCTCATCACAATTCTCCATGGCATTTGTCATCACGATGCTCCATGACACCTGTCATCACATTGCTCCATGACACTTGTCATCACAATGCTCCATGGCCCCTCTCATTTCTGTGCTCCATAATAACTTTAATCACATTTCTAGATGACCAGTGCCATCACAATGCCCCATGACATTGTCATCACAATTCGCCATGACCATTGTCATCACAATGCTCCATGAACCATGTCATCACAGGGTCCCAGGACACTTGTCATCACAATGATCCATTACCACTTTCATCACAATGCTCCATGACCACTGTCATCTCAATGCCCCATGGCCTTTGTATTCACAATGCTCCATGGCCCCTGTAATCACAGTGCTCCATAACACCTTTCATCATAATGCTCCATGACCACTGCCATCTCAATGCCTCATGACGCCTGTCATCACAATTCTCCAAGGCCCCTCTCATCACAATGCTCCATGACACTTGTCATCACATTGCTCCATAACACCTGTCATCACAGTGTTCCCTGCCCACGTCATCACAATGCCCCATGTCCCCTATAATCACAATGCTACAAGCCTTTTTCCTCACAATGCTCCAGAATTTTGTCATCACAATGTTCCATGACCGTGGCATCACAATGCTCCACGGCCCTTGTCATCACAATGCTCCAGAATTCTTGTCATCACAATGTTCCATGGACGTGTCATCACAAAGCTACATGACCCTGGTCATCACAGTTCTCCATGACCTTTGTCATCACAATGCTCTATGTCACTATTCATCACAATTCTCAATGACCACTTTAATCACTATGCTCGCTGACCATTTTCATCACATTTCTCTATTGTCATTACAATTCCCCATGACCCCTTTCTTCACCATGCTCCATGCTGCCTGTCATCACAATGCTCCATGGCTTTTTTTACCACAATGCGCCAGGACAAGTTTCATCACAATGCCCCATCCCCCTTGTCATCACAGTGCATAATGAAAGCTTTCATTACAATTCTCCGTGACTCTTGTCATCACAATGCTCCATGGCCTTTATCGTCACAATGCTCCCAGGCACTTTTCATCACGATGTTCCATGAAAACTTTCATCACATTGCTCCATGACCATTGTCATCACAATAGTCCATAGCCTTGTCAACACAATGCTGCATAATCCCTGTCATCAAAATTCTCCATGACTGCTGTCATCACAATAATCCAGGACAATTTTCATAACAATGCTTCATGCCCCCAGTCATCACAGTGCTCCATGATACCTTTCATCACAATTCCTAGATGATCAATGTCATCACAATGCCCAATGACACATGTCATCACAATTCGCTATGACCCTTGTCATCACAATACTCGATGAACCGTGTCATCACAGTGTTCCAGGACACATGTCATCACAATGATTCATTACTATTTTCATCACAATGCTCCAATACACCTGTCATCACAATGCTCCATGGCCCCTCTTATCATATTGCTCCATGATCTCTTTCATCACAATGCTCCATGACCACTGTCATCACCATACCTCAAGACGCCTGTCATCTCAATGCTCCATGGCTCTTTTCATCACAATGCCCCATGGGCCCTGTGATCACAATGCTCCATGCCCTTGTCATCAAAGTGCTCCAGAACTCTTGTCATCATAATGCTCCATGCCAATGTCATTAAAATGTCCCATGACACTTGTCATCACAATGCTCCATGGCTTATGCCATCACAATTTTCCATATCCCCTGTCATCACAATGCTCCATGCCCTTTTCATCAAAATGCTCCAGAACTCTTGTCATCATAATGCTCCATGCCAATGTCATCAAAATGCCCCATGACACTTGTCATCTCAATGCTCCATGGCCTTTGTCATCACAATGTTCCATGGCCCCTGTCATCACAGTGCTCCATTATACCTTTCATCACAATTCTAGATGACCACTGTCATCACCATGCCCCATTACAGATGTCATAACAATTCGCCATGGTCCTTGTCATCACAATGCTCCATGAACCTTGTCATCACAAGGTTCCAGGACTCTTGTCATCACAATCATCCATGATCACTTTCATCACAATGCTCCATGAAACCTGTCACCTCAATGCTCCATAGCCTTTGTATTCACAATGCTCCATGGCCCCTGTAATTACAGTGCTCCATGACCCCTTTCATCACAATGATCCAAGACCGCTGTCATTACAATGCCCCATGACGCCTGCCACCACAAATCTCCAAGGCCTCTCTTACCAAAAAGCTCCATGATCCCTGTCAGTACAATGTTCGATGACACTTTTCATCACAATGCTCCATGACCCCTGTCATCACAAAGTTCTCTGCCCATATCATCACAATGCTCCTTGTCACCTTTCATCACAATGCTCCATGTCCTTTCATCACAATGCTCCATAATTCTTGTCATCGCAGTGTTCCTTGACCGTGTCATCACAATGCTCCATGACCCTTGTCATCACAAAGCTCCATGACCCCTGTCATCACAATGATCCATGATTCCTTTCCTCACAGTGCTCCAGTACCCTTTTCATCACAATGCTCCATGCCATTGTCAGCGCACAATGCTCCTTGGACCCTGTCATCAAAATGCTCCATCCCCTTTTCATCACAATGCTCCAGATATCCTATCATTACAATGCTCCATGCCCGTGTCAACAGAATGCTTCATGACCCCTGTCATCAAAATGCTTTATGAACATTCTTATCACAATGTTCCATGACCCCTGTCATCAAAATGATCCATGACCGTTGTCATCACAATGCTGCATGATACCTTTCATCCCAATCCTCTGGGACTGCTGTCATCATAATGCTCCAGGACAATTTTCATCACAATGCTCCATGCCCTCTGTCATCACAGTGCCCCATAAGCCCTGTAATCCCAATGCTCCATGACCCTGTCATCACAATGCTTTATGAACCTTGTTATCACAATGCTCCATGACCCCTGTCATCACAGTGCCCCATAACCCCTGTAATCACAATGCTCCGTGACCCTTTCATCACAATGCTACATGATTCCTGTCATCACATTGTTCCATGGCCTATGTATTCACAATGTTCCATGGACCCTGTAATCACACTGCTCCATGTTCCTTTTCAACACAATGCTCCATGACCCCTGTCATCACAATGTTCCATGAAAGTTGTCATCAAAATGCTCGATGATCCCGGTCACCACAAGGTTCCCTGCCCTTGTCATCACAATGGTACATGGCCTTGTCATCACTATGTTCCATGGCCTCTGTCATCACCATGCTCCATGGTCTTTCTCATCACAATGCTCTATGACCCCTGTCATCACAATGCTTGATGACCATTGTCATCACAATGCTCCAAGGTCCCTGTCATCACAATGCCTCATGGTCTTTGTAATCACAATGCTCAATGACCACTGTCATCATAATGCTCCATGCCGTTGTCATCACAATGCTCCATGGCCCCTGTAATCACAATGCTCCATGCGCTTGTCATCACAATGCTCCAGAACATTTGTCATCATAATGCTCCATTCCCATGTCATCACATTGCTCAATGACACTTGTCATCAAAATGTTCCTTGGTCTTTGTCATCACAATGCTCCATGATCCCAGTCATCACAATGATCCCTGCCAATGTCATCACAATGCTCCATGTCTCCTGTAATCACAATGCTCCATGCCCTTGTCATCACAATGCTCCAGTTCTGTTGTCATCACCATGCTTCATGCCAGTGTCATCACAATGCTCCATGAATCTTGTCTTCACAATGCTCCATGGCCCATGTCATCACAATGCTCCATGACCCCTGTGATCACAATGCTCTATGGCCTTTGTCATCACAATGACACGTGACCCCGGTCAACACAATGCCTGATGAACCCTGACATCAAAATGCTAAATGGCACTTGTCATCACAATGCTATATGAAGCCTGTCATCACTATTCACCATGTCACTTGTTTTCACAATGCTCCATGCCCCCTGTAATCCCAGTACTCCATGACCCCTTTCATCACAATGCCCAATGCCACCTCTCATCACAATTCTCCTTGGCATTTGTCATCACGATGCTCCATGACACCTGTCATCACATTGCTCCATGACACTTGTCATCACAATGCTCCATGGCCCCTCTCATTTCTGTGCTCCATAATAACTTTAATCACATTTCTAGATGACCAGTGCCATCACAATGCCCCATGACATTGTCATCACAATTCGCCATGACCATTGTCATCACAATGCTCCATGAACCATGTCATCACAGGGTCCCAGGACACTTGTCATCACAATGATCCATTACCACTTTCATCACAATGCTCCATGACCACTGTCATCTCAATGCCCCATGGCCTTTGTATTCACAATGCTCCATGGCCCCTGTAATCACAGTGCTCCATAACACCTTTCATCATAATGCTCCATGACCACTGCCATCTCAATGCCTCATGACGCCTGTCATCACAATTCTCCAAGGCCCCTCTCATCACAATGCTCCATGACACTTGTCATCACATTGCTCCATAACATCTGTCATCACAGTGTTCCCTGCCCACGTCATCACAATGCTCCATGTCCCCTATAATCACAATGCTCCAAGCCTTTTTCCTCACAATGCTCCAGAATTTTGTCATCACAATGTTCCATGACCGTGGCATCACAATGCTCCACGGCCCTTGTCATCACAATGCTCCAGAATTCTTGTCATCACAATGTTCCATGGACGTGTCATCACAAAGCTACATGACCCTGGTCATCACAGTTCTCCATGACCTTTGTCATCACAATGCTCTATGTCACTATTCATCACAATTCTCAATGACCACTTTAATCACTATGCTCGCTGACCATTTTCATCACATTTCTCTATTGTCATTACAATTCCCCATGACCCCTTTCTTCACCATGCTCCATGCTGCCTGTCATCACAATGCTCCATGGCTTTTGTTACCACAATGCGCCAGGACAAGTTTCATCACAATACCCCATCCCCCTTGTCATCACAGTGCATAATGAAAGCTTTCATTACAATGCTCCGTGACTCTTGTCATCACAATGCTCCATGGCCTTTATCGTCACAATGCTCCCAGGCACTTTTCATCACGATGTTCCAAGAAAACTTTCATCACATTGCTCCATGACCATTGTCATCACAATAGTCCATAGCCTTGTCAACACAATGCTGCATAATCCTGTCATCAAAATTCTCCATGACTGCTGTCATCACAATAATCCAGGACAATTTTCATAACAATGCTTCATGCCCCCAGTCATCACAGTGCTCCATGATACCTTTCATCACAATTCCTAGATGATCAATGTCATCACAATGCCCAATGACACCTGTCATCACAATTCGCTATGACCCTTGTCATCACAATACTCGATGAACCGTGTCATCACAGTGTTCCAGGACACATGTCATCACAATGATTCATTACTATTTTCATCACAATGCTCCAATACACATGTCATCACAATGCTCCATGGCCCCTGTTATCATATTGCTCCATGATCTCTTTCATCACAATGCTCCATGACCACTGTCATCACCATACCTCAAGACGCCTGTCATCTCAATGCTCCATGGCTCTTTTCATCACAATGCCCCATGGGCCCTGTGATCACAATGCTCCATGCCCTTGTCATCAAAGTGCTCCAGAACTCTTGTCATCATAATGCTCCATGCCAATGTCATCAAAATGTCCCATGACACTTGTCATCACAATGCTCCATGGCTTATGCCATCACAATTTTCCATGGCCCCTGTCATCACAATGCTCCATGCCCTTTTCATCAAAATGCTCCAGAACTCTTGTCATCATAATGCTCCATGCCAATGTCATCAAAATGCCCCATGACACTTGTCATCTCAATGCTCCATGGCCTTTGTCATCACAATGTTCCATGGCCCCTGTCATCACAGTGCTCCATTATACCTTTCATCACAATTCTAGATGACCACTGTCATCACCATGCCCCATTACAGATGTCATAACAATTCGCCATGGTCCTTGTCATCACAATGCTCCATGAACCTTGTCATCACAAGGTTCCAGGACTCTTGTCATCACAATGATCCATGATCACTTTCATCACAATGCTCCATGAAACCTGTCACCTCAATGCTCCATAGCCTTTGTATTCACAATGCTCCATGGCCCCTGTAATTACAGTGCTCCATGACCCCTTTCATCACAATGATCCAAGACCGCTGTCATTACAATGCTCCATGACGCCTGCCACCACAAATCTCCAAGGCCTCTCTTACCAAAAAGCTCCATGATCCCTGTCAGTACAATGTTCGATGACACTTTTCATCACAATGCTCCATGACCCCTGTCATCACAAAGTTCTCTGCCCATATCATCACAATGCTCCTTGTCACCTTTCATCACAATGCTCCATGTCCTTTCATCACAATGCTCCATAATTCTTGTCATCGCAGTGTTCCTTGACCGTGTCATCACAATGCTCCATGACCCTTGTCATCACAAAGCTCCATGACCCCTGTCATCACAATGATCCATGATTCCTTTCCTCACAGTGCTCCAGTACCCTTTTCATCACAATGCTCCATGCCATTGTCAGCGCACAATGCTCCTTGGACCCTGTCATCAAAATGCTCCATCCCCTTTTCATCACAATGCTCCAGATATCCTATCATTACAATGCTCCATGCCCGTGTCAACAGAATGCTTCATGACCCCTGTCATCAAAATGCTTTATGAACATTCTTATCACAATGTTCCATGACCCCTGTCATCAAAATGATCCATGACCGTTGTCATCACAATGCTGCATGATACCTTTCATCCCAATCCTCTGGGACTGCTGTCATCATAATGCTCCAGGACAATTTTCATCACAATGCTCCATGCCCTCTGTCATCACAGTGCCCCATAAGCCCTGTAATCCCAATGCTCCATGACCCTGTCATCACAATGCTTTATGAACCTTGTTATCACAATGCTCCATGACCCCTGTCATCACAGTGCCCCATAACCCCTGTAATCACAATGCTCCGTGACCCTTTCATCACAATGCTACATGATTCCTGTCATCACATTGTTCCATGGCCTATGTATTCACAATGTTCCATGGACCCTGTAATCACACTGCTCCATGTTCCTTTTCAACACAATGCTCCATGACCCCTGTCATCACAATGTTCCATGAAAGTTGTCATCAAAATGCTCGATGATCCCGGTCACCACAAGGTTCCCTGCCCTTGTCATCACAATGGTACATGGCCTTGTCATCACTATGTTCCATGGCCTCTGTCATCACCATGCTCCATGGTCTTTCTCATCACAATGCTCTATGACCCCTGTCATCACAATGCTTGATGACCATTGTCATCACAATGCTCCAAGGTCCCTGTCATCACAATGCCTCATGGTCTTTGTAATCACAATGCTCAATGACCACTGTCATCATAATGCTCCATGCCGTTGTCATCACAATGCTCCATGGCCCCTGTAATCACAATGCTCCATGCGCTTGTCATCACAATGCTCCAGAACATTTGTCATCATAATGCTCCATTCCCATGTCATCACATTGCTCAATGACACTTGTCATCAAAATGTTCCTTGGTCTTTGTCATCACAATGCTCCATGATCCCAGTCATCACAATGATCCCTGCCAATGTCATCACAATGCTCCATGTCTCCTGTAATCACAATGCTCCATGCCCTTGTCATCACAATGCTCCAGTTCTGTTGTCATCACCATGCTTCATGCCAGTGTCATCACAATGCTCCATGAATCTTGTCTTCACAATGCTCCATGGCCCATGTCATCACAATGCTCCATGACCCCTGTGATCACAATGCTCTATGGCCTTTGTCATCACAATGACACGTGACCCCGGTCAACACAATGCCTGATGAACCCTGACATCAAAATGCTAAATGGCACTTGTCATCACAATGCTATATGAAGCCTGTCATCACTATTCACCATGTCACTTGTTTTCACAATGCTCCATGCCCCCTGTAATCCCAGTACTCCATGACCCCTTTCATCACAATGCCCAATGCCACCTCTCATCACAATTCTCCTTGGCATTTGTCATCACGATGCTCCATGACACCTGTCATCACATTGCTCCATGACACTTGTCATCACAATGCTCCATGGCCCCTCTCATTTCTGTGCTCCATAATAACTTTAATCACATTTCTAGATGACCAGTGCCATCACAATGCCCCATGACATTGTCATCACAATTCGCCATGACCATTGTCATCACAATGCTCCATGAACCATGTCATCACAGGGTCCCAGGACACTTGTCATCACAATGATCCATTACCACTTTCATCACAATGCTCCATGACCACTGTCATCTCAATGCCCCATGGCCTTTGTATTCACAATGCTCCATGGCCCCTGTAATCACAGTGCTCCATAACACCTTTCATCATAATGCTCCATGACCACTGCCATCTCAATGCCTCATGACGCCTGTCATCACAATTCTCCAAGGCCCCTCTCATCACAATGCTCCATGACACTTGTCATCACATTGCTCCATAACATCTGTCATCACAGTGTTCCCTGCCCACGTCATCACAATGCTCCATGTCCCCTATAATCACAATGCTCCAAGCCTTTTTCCTCACAATGCTCCAGAATTTTGTCATCACAATGTTCCATGACCGTGGCATCACAATGCTCCACGGCCCTTGTCATCACAATGCTCCAGAATTCTTGTCATCACAATGTTCCATGGACGTGTCATCACAAAGCTACATGACCCTGGTCATCACAGTTCTCCATGACCTTTGTCATCACAATGCTCTATGTCACTATTCATCACAATTCTCAATGACCACTTTAATCACTATGCTCGCTGACCATTTTCATCACATTTCTCTATTGTCATTACAATTCCCCATGACCCCTTTCTTCACCATGCTCCATGCTGCCTGTCATCACAATGCTCCATGGCTTTTGTTACCACAATGCGCCAGGACAAGTTTCATCACAATACCCCATCCCCCTTGTCATCACAGTGCATAATGAAAGCTTTCATTACAATGCTCCGTGACTCTTGTCATCACAATGCTCCATGGCCTTTATCGTCACAATGCTCCCAGGCACTTTTCATCACGATGTTCCAAGAAAACTTTCATCACATTGCTCCATGACCATTGTCATCACAATAGTCCATAGCCTTGTCAACACAATGCTGCATAATCCTGTCATCAAAATTCTCCATGACTGCTGTCATCACAATAATCCAGGACAATTTTCATAACAATGCTTCATGCCCCCAGTCATCACAGTGCTCCATGATACCTTTCATCACAATTCCTAGATGATCAATGTCATCACAATGCCCAATGACACATGTCATCACAATTCGCTATGACCCTTGTCATCACAATACTCGATGAACCGTGTCATCACAGTGTTCCAGGACACATGTCATCACAATGATTCATTACTATTTTCATCACAATGCTCCAATACACATGTCATCACAATGCTCCATGGCCCCTGTTATCATATTGCTCCATGATCTCTTTCATCACAATGCTCCATGACCACTGTCATCACCATACCTCAAGACGCCTGTCATCTCAATGCTCCATGGCTCTTTTCATCACAATGCCCCATGGGCCCTGTGATCACAATGCTCCATGCCCTTGTCATCAAAGTGCTCCAGAACTCTTGTCATCATAATGCTCCATGCCAATGTCATCAAAATGTCCCATGACACTTGTCATCACAATGCTCCATGGCTTATGCCATCACAATTTTCCATGGCCCCTGTCATCACAATGCTCCATGCCCTTTTCATCAAAATGCTCCAGAACTCTTGTCATCATAATGCTCCATGCCAATGTCATCAAAATGCCCCATGACACTTGTCATCTCAATGCTCCATGGCCTTTGTCATCACAATGTTCCATGGCCCCTGTCATCACAGTGCTCCATTATACCTTTCATCACAATTCTAGATGACCACTGTCATCACCATGCCCCATGACAGATGTCATAACAATTCGCCATGGTCCTTGTCATCACAATGCTCCATGAACCTTGTCATCACAAGGTTCCAGGACTCTTGTCATCACAATGATCCATGATCACTTTCATCACAATGCTCCATGAAACCTGTCACCTCAATGCTCCATAGCCTTTGTATTCACAATGCTCCATGGCCCCTGTAATCACAGTGCTCCATGACCCCTTTCATCACAATGATCCAAGACCGCTGTCATTACAATGCCCCATGACGCCTGCCACCACAAATCTCCAAGGCCTCTCTTACCAAAAAGCTCCATGATCCCTGTCAGTACAATGTTCGATGACACTTTTCATCACAATGCTCCATGACCCCTGTCATCACAAAGTTCTCTGCCCATATCATCACAATGCTCCTTGTCACCTTTCATCACAATGCTCCATGTCCTTTCATCACAATGCTCCATAATTCTTGTCATCGCAATGTTCCTTGACCGTGTCATCACAATGCTCCATGACCCTTGTCATCACAAAGCTCCATGACCCCTGTCATCACAATGATCCATGATTCCTTTCCTCACAGTGCTCCAGTACCCTTTTCATCACAATGCTCCATGCCATTGTCAGCACAATGCTCCTTGGACCCTGTCATCAAAATGCTCCATCCCCTTTTCATCACAATGCTCCAGATATCCTATCATTACAATGCTCCATGCCCGTGTCAACACAATGCTTCATGACCCCTGTCATCAAAATGCTTTATGAACATTCTTATCACAATGTTCCATGACCCCTGTCATCAAAATGATCCATGACCGTTGTCATCACAATGCTGCATGATACCTTTCATCCCAATCCTCTGGGACTGCTGTCATCATAATGCTCCAGGACAATTTTCATCACAATGCTCCATGCCCCCTGTCATCACAGTGCCCCATAAGCCCTGTAATCCCAATGCTCCATGACCCTGTCATCACAATGCTACATGACCCCTGTCATCACATTGTTCCATGGCCTATGTATTCACAATGTTCCATGGACCCTGTAATCACACTGCTCCATGTTCCTTTCCAACACAATGCTCCATGACCCCTGTCATCACAATGTTCCATGAAAGTTGTCATCAAAATGCTCCTTGACCCCGGTCACCACAAGGTTCCCTGCCCTTGTCATCACAATGGTACATGGCCTTGTCATCACAATGTTCCATGGCCTCTGTCATCACCATGCTCCATGCTCTTTCTCATCACAATGCTCTATGACCCCTGTCATCACAATGCTTGATGACCATTGTCATCACAATGCTCCAAGGTCCCTGTCATCACAATGCCTCATGGTCTTTGTAATCACAATGCTCAATGACCACTGTCATCATAATGCTCCATGCCGTTGTCATCACAATGCTCCATGGCCCCTGTAATCACAATGCTCCATGCGCTTGTCATCACAATGCTCCAGAACATTTGTCATCATAATGCTCCATTCCCGTGTCATCACATTGCTCAATGACACTTGTCATCAAAATGTTCCTTGGTCTTTGTCATCACAATGCTCCATGATCCCAGTCATCACAATGATCCCTGCCAATGTCATCACAATGCTCCATGTCTCCTGTAATCACAATGCTCCATGCCCTTGTCATCACAATGCTCCAGTTCTGTTGTCATCACCATGCTTCATGCCAGTGTCATCACAATGCTCCATGAATCTTGTCTTCACAATGCTCCATGGCCCATGTCATCACAATGCTCCATAACCCCTGTGATCACAATGCTCTATGGCCTTTGTCATCACAATGACACGTGACCCCCGTCAACACAATGCCTGATGAACCCTGACATCAAAATGCTAAATGGCACTTGTCATCACAATGCTATATGAAGCCTGTCATCACTATTCACCATGTCACTTGTTTTCACAATGCTCCATGCCCCCTGTAATCCCAGTACTCCATGACCCCTTTCATCACAATGCCCAATGCCACCTCTCATCACAATTCTCCATGGCATTTGTCATCACGATGCTCCATGACACCTGTCATCACATTGCTCCATGACACTTGTCATCACAATGCTCCATGGCCCCTCTCATTTCTGTGCTCCATAATAACTTTAATCACATTTCTAGATGACCAGTGCCATCACAATGCCCCATGACATTGTCATCACAATTCGCCATGACCATTGTCATCACAATGCTCCATGAACCATGTCATCACAGGGTCCCAGGACACTTGTCATCACAATGATCCATTACCACTTTCATCACAATGCTCCATGACCACTGTCATCTCAATGCCCCATGGCCTTTGTATTCACAATGCTCCATGGCCCCTGTAATCACAGTGCTCCATAACACCTTTCATCATAATGCTCCATGACCACTGCCATCTCAATGCCTCATGACGCCTGTCATCACAATTCTCCAAGGCCCCTCTCATCACAATGCTCCATGACACTTGTCATCACATTGCTCCATAACACCTGTCATCACAGTGTTCCCTGCCCACGTCATCACAATGCCCCATGTCCCCTATAATCACAATGCTACAAGCCTTTTTCCTCACAATGCTCCAGAATTTTGTCATCACAATGTTCCATGACCGTGGCATCACAATGCTCCACGGCCCTTGTCATCACAATGCTCCAGAATTCTTGTCATCACAATGTTCCATGGACGTGTCATCACAAAGCTACATGACCCTGGTCATCACAGTTCTCCATGACCTTTGTCATCACAATGCTCTATGTCACTATTCATCACAATTCTCAATGACCACTTTAATCACTATGCTCGCTGACCATTTTCATCACATTTCTCTATTGTCATTACAATTCCCCATGACCCCTTTCTTCACCATGCTCCATGCTGCCTGTCATCACAATGCTCCATGGCTTTTTTTACCACAATGCGCCAGGACAAGTTTCATCACAATGCCCCATCCCCCTTGTCATCACAGTGCATAATGAAAGCTTTCATTACAATTCTCCGTGACTCTTGTCATCACAATGCTCCATGGCCTTTATCGTCACAATGCTCCCAGGCACTTTTCATCACGATGTTCCATGAAAACTTTCATCACATTGCTCCATGACCATTGTCATCACAATAGTCCATAGCCTTGTCAACACAATGCTGCATAATCCCTGTCATCAAAATTCTCCATGACTGCTGTCATCACAATAATCCAGGACAATTTTCATAACAATGCTTCATGCCCCCAGTCATCACAGTGCTCCATGATACCTTTCATCACAATTCCTAGATGATCAATGTCATCACAATGCCCAATGACACATGTCATCACAATTCGCTATGACCCTTGTCATCACAATACTCGATGAACCGTGTCATCACAGTGTTCCAGGACACATGTCATCACAATGATTCATTACTATTTTCATCACAATGCTCCAATACACCTGTCATCACAATGCTCCATGGCCCCTCTTATCATATTGCTCCATGATCTCTTTCATCACAATGCTCCATGACCACTGTCATCACCATACCTCAAGACGCCTGTCATCTCAATGCTCCATGGCTCTTTTCATCACAATGCCCCATGGGCCCTGTGATCACAATGCTCCATGCCCTTGTCATCAAAGTGCTCCAGAACTCTTGTCATCATAATGCTCCATGCCAATGTCATTAAAATGTCCCATGACACTTGTCATCACAATGCTCCATGGCTTATGCCATCACAATTTTCCATGGCCCCTGTCATCACAATGCTCCATGCCCTTTTCATCAAAATGCTCCAGAACTCTTGTCATCATAATGCTCCATGCCAATGTCATCAAAATGCCCCATGACACTTGTCATCTCAATGCTCCATGGCCTTTGTCATCACAATGTTCCATGGCCCCTGTCATCACAGTGCTCCATTATACCTTTCATCACAATTCTAGATGACCACTGTCATCACCATGCCCCATTACAGATGTCATAACAATTCGCCATGGTCCTTGTCATCACAATGCTCCATGAACCTTGTCATCACAAGGTTCCAGGACTCTTGTCATCACAATGATCCATGATCACTTTCATCACAATGCTCCATGAAACCTGTCACCTCAATGCTCCATAGCCTTTGTATTCACAATGCTCCATGGCCCCTGTAATTACAGTGCTCCATGACCCCTTTCATCACAATGATCCAAGACCGCTGTCATTACAATGCCCCATGACGCCTGCCACCACAAATCTCCAAGGCCTCTCTTACCAAAAAGCTCCATGATCCCTGTCAGTACAATGTTCGATGACACTTTTCATCACAATGCTCCATGACCCCTGTCATCACAAAGTTCTCTGCCCATATCATCACAATGCTCCTTGTCACCTTTCATCACAATGCTCCATGTCCTTTCATCACAATGCTCCATAATTCTTGTCATCGCAGTGTTCCTTGACCGTGTCATCACAATGCTCCATGACCCTTGTCATCACAAAGCTCCATGACCCCTGTCATCACAATGATCCATGATTCCTTTCCTCACAGTGCTCCAGTACCCTTTTCATCACAATGCTCCATGCCATTGTCAGCGCACAATGCTCCTTGGACCCTGTCATCAAAATGCTCCATCCCCTTTTCATCACAATGCTCCAGATATCCTATCATTACAATGCTCCATGCCCGTGTCAACAGAATGCTTCATGACCCCTGTCATCAAAATGCTTTATGAACATTCTTATCACAATGTTCCATGACCCCTGTCATCAAAATGATCCATGACCGTTGTCATCACAATGCTGCATGATACCTTTCATCCCAATCCTCTGGGACTGCTGTCATCATAATGCTCCAGGACAATTTTCATCACAATGCTCCATGCCCTCTGTCATCACAGTGCCCCATAAGCCCTGTAATCCCAATGCTCCATGACCCTGTCATCACAATGCTTTATGAACCTTGTTATCACAATGCTCCATGACCCCTGTCATCACAGTGCCCCATAACCCCTGTAATCACAATGCTCCGTGACCCTTTCATCACAATGCTACATGATTCCTGTCATCACATTGTTCCATGGCCTATGTATTCACAATGTTCCATGGACCCTGTAATCACACTGCTCCATGTTCCTTTTCAACACAATGCTCCATGACCCCTGTCATCACAATGTTCCATGAAAGTTGTCATCAAAATGCTCGATGATCCCGGTCACCACAAGGTTCCCTGCCCTTGTCATCACAATGGTACATGGCCTTGTCATCACTATGTTCCATGGCCTCTGTCATCACCATGCTCCATGGTCTTTCTCATCACAATGCTCTATGACCCCTGTCATCACAATGCTTGATGACCATTGTCATCACAATGCTCCAAGGTCCCTGTCATCACAATGCCTCATGGTCTTTGTAATCACAATGCTCAATGACCACTGTCATCATAATGCTCCATGCCGTTGTCATCACAATGCTCCATGGCCCCTGTAATCACAATGCTCCATGCGCTTGTCATCACAATGCTCCAGAACATTTGTCATCATAATGCTCCATTCCCATGTCATCACATTGCTCAATGACACTTGTCATCAAAATGTTCCTTGGTCTTTGTCATCACAATGCTCCATGATCCCAGTCATCACAATGATCCCTGCCAATGTCATCACAATGCTCCATGTCTCCTGTAATCACAATGCTCCATGCCCTTGTCATCACAATGCTCCAGTTCTGTTGTCATCACCATGCTTCATGCCAGTGTCATCACAATGCTCCATGAATCTTGTCTTCACAATGCTCCATGGCCCATGTCATCACAATGCTCCATGACCCCTGTGATCACAATGCTCTATGGCCTTTGTCATCACAATGACACGTGACCCCGGTCAACACAATGCCTGATGAACCCTGACATCAAAATGCTAAATGGCACTTGTCATCACAATGCTATATGAAGCCTGTCATCACTATTCACCATGTCACTTGTTTTCACAATGCTCCATGCCCCCTGTAATCCCAGTACTCCATGACCCCTTTCATCACAATGCCCAATGCCACCTCTCATCACAATTCTCCTTGGCATTTGTCATCACGATGCTCCATGACACCTGTCATCACATTGCTCCATGACACTTGTCATCACAATGCTCCATGGCCCCTCTCATTTCTGTGCTCCATAATAACTTTAATCACATTTCTAGATGACCAGTGCCATCACAATGCCCCATGACATTGTCATCACAATTCGCCATGACCATTGTCATCACAATGCTCCATGAACCATGTCATCACAGGGTCCCAGGACACTTGTCATCACAATGATCCATTACCACTTTCATCACAATGCTCCATGACCACTGTCATCTCAATGCCCCATGGCCTTTGTATTCACAATGCTCCATGGCCCCTGTAATCACAGTGCTCCATAACACCTTTCATCATAATGCTCCATGACCACTGCCATCTCAATGCCTCATGACGCCTGTCATCACAATTCTCCAAGGCCCCTCTCATCACAATGCTCCATGACACTTGTCATCACATTGCTCCATAACATCTGTCATCACAGTGTTCCCTGCCCACGTCATCACAATGCTCCATGTCCCCTATAATCACAATGCTCCAAGCCTTTTTCCTCACAATGCTCCAGAATTTTGTCATCACAATGTTCCATGACCGTGGCATCACAATGCTCCACGGCCCTTGTCATCACAATGCTCCAGAATTCTTGTCATCACAATGTTCCATGGACGTGTCATCACAAAGCTACATGACCCTGGTCATCACAGTTCTCCATGACCTTTGTCATCACAATGCTCTATGTCACTATTCATCACAATTCTCAATGACCACTTTAATCACTATGCTCGCTGACCATTTTCATCACATTTCTCTATTGTCATTACAATTCCCCATGACCCCTTTCTTCACCATGCTCCATGCTGCCTGTCATCACAATGCTCCATGGCTTTTGTTACCACAATGCGCCAGGACAAGTTTCATCACAATACCCCATCCCCCTTGTCATCACAGTGCATAATGAAAGCTTTCATTACAATGCTCCGTGACTCTTGTCATCACAATGCTCCATGGCCTTTATCGTCACAATGCTCCCAGGCACTTTTCATCACGATGTTCCAAGAAAACTTTCATCACATTGCTCCATGACCATTGTCATCACAATAGTCCATAGCCTTGTCAACACAATGCTGCATAATCCTGTCATCAAAATTCTCCATGACTGCTGTCATCACAATAATCCAGGACAATTTTCATAACAATGCTTCATGCCCCCAGTCATCACAGTGCTCCATGATACCTTTCATCACAATTCCTAGATGATCAATGTCATCACAATGCCCAATGACACATGTCATCACAATTCGCTATGACCCTTGTCATCACAATACTCGATGAACCGTGTCATCACAGTGTTCCAGGACACATGTCATCACAATGATTCATTACTATTTTCATCACAATGCTCCAATACACATGTCATCACAATGCTCCATGGCCCCTGTTATCATATTGCTCCATGATCTCTTTCATCACAATGCTCCATGACCACTGTCATCACCATACCTCAAGACGCCTGTCATCTCAATGCTCCATGGCTCTTTTCATCACAATGCCCCATGGGCCCTGTGATCACAATGCTCCATGCCCTTGTCATCAAAGTGCTCCAGAACTCTTGTCATCATAATGCTCCATGCCAATGTCATCAAAATGTCCCATGACACTTGTCATCACAATGCTCCATGGCTTATGCCATCACAATTTTCCATGGCCCCTGTCATCACAATGCTCCATGCCCTTTTCATCAAAATGCTCCAGAACTCTTGTCATCATAATGCTCCATGCCAATGTCATCAAAATGCCCCATGACACTTGTCATCTCAATGCTCCATGGCCTTTGTCATCACAATGTTCCATGGCCCCTGTCATCACAGTGCTCCATTATACCTTTCATCACAATTCTAGATGACCACTGTCATCACCATGCCCCATTACAGATGTCATAACAATTCGCCATGGTCCTTGTCATCACAATGCTCCATGAACCTTGTCATCACAAGGTTCCAGGACTCTTGTCATCACAATGATCCATGATCACTTTCATCACAATGCTCCATGAAACCTGTCACCTCAATGCTCCATAGCCTTTGTATTCACAATGCTCCATGGCCCCTGTAATTACAGTGCTCCATGACCCCTTTCATCACAATGATCCAAGACCGCTGTCATTACAATGCTCCATGACGCCTGCCACCACAAATCTCCAAGGCCTCTCTTACCAAAAAGCTCCATGATCCCTGTCAGTACAATGTTCGATGACACTTTTCATCACAATGCTCCATGACCCCTGTCATCACAAAGTTCTCTGCCCATATCATCACAATGCTCCTTGTCACCTTTCATCACAATGCTCCATGTCCTTTCATCACAATGCTCCATAATTCTTGTCATCGCAGTGTTCCTTGACCGTGTCATCACAATGCTCCATGACCCTTGTCATCACAAAGCTCCATGACCCCTGTCATCACAATGATCCATGATTCCTTTCCTCACAGTGCTCCAGTACCCTTTTCATCACAATGCTCCATGCCATTGTCAGCGCACAATGCTCCTTGGACCCTGTCATCAAAATGCTCCATCCCCTTTTCATCACAATGCTCCAGATATCCTATCATTACAATGCTCCATGCCCGTGTCAACAGAATGCTTCATGACCCCTGTCATCAAAATGCTTTATGAACATTCTTATCACAATGTTCCATGACCCCTGTCATCAAAATGATCCATGACCGTTGTCATCACAATGCTGCATGATACCTTTCATCCCAATCCTCTGGGACTGCTGTCATCATAATGCTCCAGGACAATTTTCATCACAATGCTCCATGCCCTCTGTCATCACAGTGCCCCATAAGCCCTGTAATCCCAATGCTCCATGACCCTGTCATCACAATGCTTTATGAACCTTGTTATCACAATGCTCCATGACCCCTGTCATCACAGTGCCCCATAACCCCTGTAATCACAATGCTCCGTGACCCTTTCATCACAATGCTACATGATTCCTGTCATCACATTGTTCCATGGCCTATGTATTCACAATGTTCCATGGACCCTGTAATCACACTGCTCCATGTTCCTTTTCAACACAATGCTCCATGACCCCTGTCATCACAATGTTCCATGAAAGTTGTCATCAAAATGCTCGATGATCCCGGTCACCACAAGGTTCCCTGCCCTTGTCATCACAATGGTACATGGCCTTGTCATCACTATGTTCCATGGCCTCTGTCATCACCATGCTCCATGGTCTTTCTCATCACAATGCTCTATGACCCCTGTCATCACAATGCTTGATGACCATTGTCATCACAATGCTCCAAGGTCCCTGTCATCACAATGCCTCATGGTCTTTGTAATCACAATGCTCAATGACCACTGTCATCATAATGCTCCATGCCGTTGTCATCACAATGCTCCATGGCCCCTGTAATCACAATGCTCCATGCGCTTGTCATCACAATGCTCCAGAACATTTGTCATCATAATGCTCCATTCCCATGTCATCACATTGCTCAATGACACTTGTCATCAAAATGTTCCTTGGTCTTTGTCATCACAATGCTCCATGATCCCAGTCATCACAATGATCCCTGCCAATGTCATCACAATGCTCCATGTCTCCTGTAATCACAATGCTCCATGCCCTTGTCATCACAATGCTCCAGTTCTGTTGTCATCACCATGCTTCATGCCAGTGTCATCACAATGCTCCATGAATCTTGTCTTCACAATGCTCCATGGCCCATGTCATCACAATGCTCCATGACCCCTGTGATCACAATGCTCTATGGCCTTTGTCATCACAATGACACGTGACCCCGGTCAACAAAATGCCTGATGAACCCTGACATCAAAATGCTAAATGGCACTTGTCATCACAATGCTATATGAAGCCTGTCATCACTATTCACCATGTCACTTGTTTTCACAATGCTCCATGCCCCCTGTAATCCCAGTACTCCATGACCCCTTTCATCACAATGCCCAATGCCACCTCTCATCACAATTCTCCTTGGCATTTGTCATCACGATGCTCCATGACACCTGTCATCACATTGCTCCATGACACTTGTCATCACAATGCTCCATGGCCCCTCTCATTTCTGTGCTCCATAATAACTTTAATCACATTTCTAGATGACCAGTGCCATCACAATGCCCCATGACATTGTCATCACAATTCGCCATGACCATTGTCATCACAATGCTCCATGAACCATGTCATCACAGGGTCCCAGGACACTTGTCATCACAATGATCCATTACCACTTTCATCACAATGCTCCATGACCACTGTCATCTCAATGCCCCATGGCCTTTGTATTCACAATGCTCCATGGCCCCTGTAATCACAGTGCTCCATAACACCTTTCATCATAATGCTCCATGACCACTGCCATCTCAATGCCTCATGACGCCTGTCATCACAATTCTCCAAGGCCCCTCTCATCACAATGCTCCATGACACTTGTCATCACATTGCTCCATAACATCTGTCATCACAGTGTTCCCTGCCCACGTCATCACAATGCTCCATGTCCCCTATAATCACAATGCTCCAAGCCTTTTTCCTCACAATGCTCCAGAATTTTGTCATCACAATGTTCCATGACCGTGGCATCACAATGCTCCACGGCCCTTGTCATCACAATGCTCCAGAATTCTTGTCATCACAATGTTCCATGGACGTGTCATCACAAAGCTACATGACCCTGGTCATCACAGTTCTCCATGACCTTTGTCATCACAATGCTCTATGTCACTATTCATCACAATTCTCAATGACCACTTTAATCACTATGCTCGCTGACCATTTTCATCACATTTCTCTATTGTCATTACAATTCCCCATGACCCCTTTCTTCACCATGCTCCATGCTGCCTGTCATCACAATGCTCCATGGCTTTTGTTACCACAATGCGCCAGGACAAGTTTCATCACAATACCCCATCCCCCTTGTCATCACAGTGCATAATGAAAGCTTTCATTACAATGCTCCGTGACTCTTGTCATCACAATGCTCCATGGCCTTTATCGTCACAATGCTCCCAGGCACTTTTCATCACGATGTTCCAAGAAAACTTTCATCACATTGCTCCATGACCATTGTCATCACAATAGTCCATAGCCTTGTCAACACAATGCTGCATAATCCTGTCATCAAAATTCTCCATGACTGCTGTCATCACAATAATCCAGGACAATTTTCATAACAATGCTTCATGCCCCCAGTCATCACAGTGCTCCATGATACCTTTCATCACAATTCCTAGATGATCAATGTCATCACAATGCCCAATGACACATGTCATCACAATTCGCTATGACCCTTGTCATCACAATACTCGATGAACCGTGTCATCACAGTGTTCCAGGACACATGTCATCACAATGATTCATTACTATTTTCATCACAATGCTCCAATACACATGTCATCACAATGCTCCATGGCCCCTGTTATCATATTGCTCCATGATCTCTTTCATCACAATGCTCCATGACCACTGTCATCACCATACCTCAAGACGCCTGTCATCTCAATGCTCCATGGCTCTTTTCATCACAATGCCCCATGGGCCCTGTGATCACAATGCTCCATGCCCTTGTCATCAAAGTGCTCCAGAACTCTTGTCATCATAATGCTCCATGCCAATGTCATCAAAATGTCCCATGACACTTGTCATCACAATGCTCCATGGCTTATGCCATCACAATTTTCCATGGCCCCTGTCATCACAATGCTCCATGCCCTTTTCATCAAAATGCTCCAGAACTCTTGTCATCATAATGCTCCATGCCAATGTCATCAAAATGCCCCATGACACTTGTCATCTCAATGCTCCATGGCCTTTGTCATCACAATGTTCCATGGCCCCTGTCATCACAGTGCTCCATTATACCTTTCATCACAATTCTAGATGACCACTGTCATCACCATGCCCCATTACAGATGTCATAACAATTCGCCATGGTCCTTGTCATCACAATGCTCCATGAACCTTGTCATCACAAGGTTCCAGGACTCTTGTCATCACAATGATCCATGATCACTTTCATCACAATGCTCCATGAAACCTGTCACCTCAATGCTCCATAGCCTTTGTATTCACAATGCTCCATGGCCCCTGTAATTACAGTGCTCCATGACCCCTTTCATCACAATGATCCAAGACCGCTGTCATTACAATGCTCCATGACGCCTGCCACCACAAATCTCCAAGGCCTCTCTTACCAAAAAGCTCCATGATCCCTGTCAGTACAATGTTCGATGACACTTTTCATCACAATGCTCCATGACCCCTGTCATCACAAAGTTCTCTGCCCATATCATCACAATGCTCCTTGTCACCTTTCATCACAATGCTCCATGTCCTTTCATCACAATGCTCCATAATTCTTGTCATCGCAGTGTTCCTTGACCGTGTCATCACAATGCTCCATGACCCTTGTCATCACAAAGCTCCATGACCCCTGTCATCACAATGATCCATGATTCCTTTCCTCACAGTGCTCCAGTACCCTTTTCATCACAATGCTCCATGCCATTGTCAGCGCACAATGCTCCTTGGACCCTGTCATCAAAATGCTCCATCCCCTTTTCATCACAATGCTCCAGATATCCTATCATTACAATGCTCCATGCCCGTGTCAACACAATGCTTCATGACCCCTGTCATCAAAATGCTTTATGAACATTCTTATCACAATGTTCCATGACCCCTGTCATCAAAATGATCCATGACCGTTGTCATCACAATGCTGCATGATACCTTTCATCCCAATCCTCTGGGACTGCTGTCATCATAATGCTCCAGGACAATTTTCATCACAATGCTCCATGCCCTCTGTCATCACAGTGCCCCATAAGCCCTGTAATCCCAATGCTCCATGACCCTGTCATCACAATGCTTTATGAACCTTGTTATCACAATGCTCCATGACCCCTGTCATCACAGTGCCCCATAACCCCTGTAATCACAATGCTCCGTGACCCTTTCATCACAATGCTACATGATTCCTGTCATCACATTGTTCCATGGCCTATGTATTCACAATGTTCCATGGACCCTGTAATCACACTGCTCCATGTTCCTTTTCAACACAATGCTCCATGACCCCTGTCATCACAATGTTCCATGAAAGTTGTCATCAAAATGCTCGATGATCCCGGTCACCACAAGGTTCCCTGCCCTTGTCATCACAATGGTACATGGCCTTGTCATCACTATGTTCCATGGCCTCTGTCATCACCATGCTCCATGGTCTTTCTCATCACAATGCTCTATGACCCCTGTCATCACAATGCTTGATGACCATTGTCATCACAATGCTCCAAGGTCCCTGTCATCACAATGCCTCATGGTCTTTGTAATCACAATGCTCAATGACCACTGTCATCATAATGCTCCATGCCGTTGTCATCACAATGCTCCATGGCCCCTGTAATCACAATGCTCCATGCGCTTGTCATCACAATGCTCCAGAACATTTGTCATCATAATGCTCCATTCCCATGTCATCACATTGCTCAATGACACTTGTCATCAAAATGTTCCTTGGTCTTTGTCATCACAATGCTCCATGATCCCAGTCATCACAATGATCCCTGCCAATGTCATCACAATGCTCCATGTCTCCTGTAATCACAATGCTCCATGCCCTTGTCATCACAATGCTCCAGTTCTGTTGTCATCACCATGCTTCATGCCAGTGTCATCACAATGCTCCATGAATCTTGTCTTCACAATGCTCCATGGCCCATGTCATCACAATGCTCCATGACCCCTGTGATCACAATGCTCTATGGCCTTTGTCATCACAATGACACGTGACCCCGGTCAACACAATGCCTGATGAACCCTGACATCAAAATGCTAAATGGCACTTGTCATCACAATGCTATATGAAGCCTGTCATCACTATTCACCATGTCACTTGTTTTCACAATGCTCCATGCCCCCTGTAATCCCAGTACTCCATGACCCCTTTCATCACAATGCCCAATGCCACCTCTCATCACAATTCTCCTTGGCATTTGTCATCACGATGCTCCATGACACCTGTCATCACATTGCTCCATGACACTTGTCATCACAATGCTCCATGGCCCCTCTCATTTCTGTGCTCCATAATAACTTTAATCACATTTCTAGATGACCAGTGCCATCACAATGCCCCATGACATTGTCATCACAATTCGCCATGACCATTGTCATCACAATGCTCCATGAACCATGTCATCACAGGGTCCCAGGACACTTGTCATCACAATGATCCATTACCACTTTCATCACAATGCTCCATGACCACTGTCATCTCAATGCCCCATGGCCTTTGTATTCACAATGCTCCATGGCCCCTGTAATCACAGTGCTCCATAACACCTTTCATCATAATGCTCCATGACCACTGCCATCTCAATGCCTCATGACGCCTGTCATCACAATTCTCCAAGGCCCCTCTCATCACAATGCTCCATGACACTTGTCATCACATTGCTCCATAACATCTGTCATCACAGTGTTCCCTGCCCACGTCATCACAATGCTCCATGTCCCCTATAATCACAATGCTCCAAGCCTTTTTCCTCACAATGCTCCAGAATTTTGTCATCACAATGTTCCATGACCGTGGCATCACAATGCTCCACGGCCCTTGTCATCACAATGCTCCAGAATTCTTGTCATCACAATGTTCCATGGACGTGTCATCACAAAGCTACATGACCCTGGTCATCACAGTTCTCCATGACCTTTGTCATCACAATGCTCTATGTCACTATTCATCACAATTCTCAATGACCACTTTAATCACTATGCTCGCTGACCATTTTCATCACATTTCTCTATTGTCATTACAATTCCCCATGACCCCTTTCTTCACCATGCTCCATGCTGCCTGTCATCACAATGCTCCATGGCTTTTGTTACCACAATGCGCCAGGACAAGTTTCATCACAATACCCCATCCCCCTTGTCATCACAGTGCATAATGAAAGCTTTCATTACAATGCTCCGTGACTCTTGTCATCACAATGCTCCATGGCCTTTATCGTCACAATGCTCCCAGGCACTTTTCATCACGATGTTCCAAGAAAACTTTCATCACATTGCTCCATGACCATTGTCATCACAATAGTCCATAGCCTTGTCAACACAATGCTGCATAATCCTGTCATCAAAATTCTCCATGACTGCTGTCATCACAATAATCCAGGACAATTTTCATAACAATGCTTCATGCCCCCAGTCATCACAGTGCTCCATGATACCTTTCATCACAATTCCTAGATGATCAATGTCATCACAATGCCCAATGACACATGTCATCACAATTCGCTATGACCCTTGTCATCACAATACTCGATGAACCGTGTCATCACAGTGTTCCAGGACACATGTCATCACAATGATTCATTACTATTTTCATCACAATGCTCCAATACACATGTCATCACAATGCTCCATGGCCCCTGTTATCATATTGCTCCATGATCTCTTTCATCACAATGCTCCATGACCACTGTCATCACCATACCTCAAGACGCCTGTCATCTCAATGCTCCATGGCTCTTTTCATCACAATGCCCCATGGGCCCTGTGATCACAATGCTCCATGCCCTTGTCATCAAAGTGCTCCAGAACTCTTGTCATCATAATGCTCCATGCCAATGTCATCAAAATGTCCCATGACACTTGTCATCACAATGCTCCATGGCTTATGCCATCACAATTTTCCATGGCCCCTGTCATCACAATGCTCCATGCCCTTTTCATCAAAATGCTCCAGAACTCTTGTCATCATAATGCTCCATGCCAATGTCATCAAAATGCCCCATGACACTTGTCATCTCAATGCTCCATGGCCTTTGTCATCACAATGTTCCATGGCCCCTGTCATCACAGTGCTCCATTATACCTTTCATCACAATTCTAGATGACCACTGTCATCACCATGCCCCATGACAGATGTCATAACAATTCGCCATGGTCCTTGTCATCACAATGCTCCATGAACCTTGTCATCACAAGGTTCCAGGACTCTTGTCATCACAATGATCCATGATCACTTTCATCACAATGCTCCATGAAACCTGTCACCTCAATGCTCCATAGCCTTTGTATTCACAATGCTCCATGGCCCCTGTAATCACAGTGCTCCATGACCCCTTTCATCACAATGATCCAAGACCGCTGTCATTACAATGCCCCATGACGCCTGCCACCACAAATCTCCAAGGCCTCTCTTACCAAAAAGCTCCATGATCCCTGTCAGTACAATGTTCGATGACACTTTTCATCACAATGCTCCATGACCCCTGTCATCACAAAGTTCTCTGCCCATATCATCACAATGCTCCTTGTCACCTTTCATCACAATGCTCCATGTCCTTTCATCACAATGCTCCATAATTCTTGTCATCGCAATGTTCCTTGACCGTGTCATCACAATGCTCCATGACCCTTGTCATCACAAAGCTCCATGACCCCTGTCATCACAATGATCCATGATTCCTTTCCTCACAGTGCTCCAGTACCCTTTTCATCACAATGCTCCATGCCATTGTCAGCACAATGCTCCTTGGACCCTGTCATCAAAATGCTCCATCCCCTTTTCATCACAATGCTCCAGATATCCTATCATTACAATGCTCCATGCCCGTGTCAACAGAATGCTTCATGACCCCTGTCATCAAAATGCTTTATGAACATTCTTATCACAATGTTCCATGACCCCTGTCATCAAAATGATCCATGACCGTTGTCATCACAATGCTGCATGATACCTTTCATCCCAATCCTCTGGGACTGCTGTCATCATAATGCTCCAGGACAATTTTCATCACAATGCTCCATGCCCTCTGTCATCACAGTGCCCCATAAGCCCTGTAATCCCAATGCTCCATGACCCTGTCATCACAATGCTTTATGAACCTTGTTATCACAATGCTCCATGACCCCTGTCATCACAGTGCCCCATAACCCCTGTAATCACAATGCTCCGTGACCCTTTCATCACAATGCTACATGATTCCTGTCATCACATTGTTCCATGGCCTATGTATTCACAATGTTCCATGGACCCTGTAATCACACTGCTCCATGTTCCTTTTCAACACAATGCTCCATGACCCCTGTCATCACAATGTTCCATGAAAGTTGTCATCAAAATGCTCGATGATCCCGGTCACCACAAGGTTCCCTGCCCTTGTCATCACAATGGTACATGGCCTTGTCATCACTATGTTCCATGGCCTCTGTCATCACCATGCTCCATGGTCTTTCTCATCACAATGCTCTATGACCCCTGTCATCACAATGCTTGATGACCATTGTCATCACAATGCTCCAAGGTCCCTGTCATCACAATGCCTCATGGTCTTTGTAATCACAATGCTCAATGACCACTGTCATCATAATGCTCCATGCCGTTGTCATCACAATGCTCCATGGCCCCTGTAATCACAATGCTCCATGCGCTTGTCATCACAATGCTCCAGAACATTTGTCATCATAATGCTCCATTCCCGTGTCATCACATTGCTCAATGACACTTGTCATCAAAATGTTCCTTGGTCTTTGTCATCACAATGCTCCATGATCCCAGTCATCACAATGATCCCTGCCAATGTCATCACAATGCTCCATGTCTCCTGTAATCACAATGCTCCATGCCCTTGTCATCACAATGCTCCAGTTCTGTTGTCATCACCATGCTTCATGCCAGTGTCATCACAATGCTCCATGAATCTTGTCTTCACAATGCTCCATGGCCCATGTCATCACAATGCTCCATGACCCCTGTGATCACAATGCTCTATGGCCTTTGTCATCACAATGACACGTGACCCCCGTCAACACAATGCCTGATGAACCCTGACATCAAAATGCTAAATGGCACTTGTCATCACAATGCTATATGAAGCCTGTCATCAATATTCACCATGTCACTTGTTTTCACAATGCTCCATGCCCCCTGTAATCCCAGTACTCCATGACCCCTTTCATCACAATGCCCAATGCCACCTCTAATCACAATTCTCCATGGCATTTGTCATCACGATGCTCCATGACACCTGTCATCACATTGCTCCATGACACTTGTCATCACAATGCTCCATGGCCCCTCTCATTTCTGTGCTCCATAATAACTTGAATCACATTTCTAGATGACCAGTGCCATCACAATGCCCCATGACATTGTCATCACAATTCGCCATGACCATTGTCATCACAATGCTCCATGAACCATGTCATCACAGGGTCCCAGGACACTTGTCATCACAATGATCCATTACCACTTTCCTCACAATGCTCCATGACCACTGTCATCTCAATGCCCCATGGCCTTTGTATTCACAATGCTCCATGGCCCCTGTAATCACAGTGCTCCATAACACCTTTCATCATAATGCTCCATGACCACTGCCATCTCAATGCCTCATGACGCCTGTCATCACAATTCTCCAAGGCCCCTCTCATCACAATGCTCCATGACACTTGTCATCACATTGCTCCATAACACCTGTCATCACAGTGTTCCCTGCCCACGTCATCACAATGCTCCATGTCCCCTATAATCACAATGCTCCAAGCCTTTTTCCTCACAATGCTCCAGAATTTTGTCATCACAATGTTCCATGACCGTGGCATCACAATGCTCCACGGCCCTTGTCATCACAATGCTCCAGAATTCTTGTCATCACAATGTTCCATGGACGTGTCATCACAAAGCTACATGACCCTGGTCATCACAGTTCTCCATGACCTTTGTCATCACAATGCTCTATGTCACTATTCATCACAATTCTCAATGACCACTTTAATCACTATGCTCGCTGACCATTTTCATCACATTTCTCTATGGTCATTACAATTCCCCATGACCCCTTTTTCACCATGCTCCATGCTGCCTGTCATCACAATGCTCCATGGCTTTTGTTACCACAATGCGCCAGGACAAGTTTCATCACAATACCCCATCCCCCTTGTCATTACAGTGCATAATGAAAGCTTTCATTACAATGCTCCGTGACTCTCGTCATCACAATGCTCCATGGCCTTTATCGTCACAATGCTCCCAGGCACTTTTCATCACGATGTTCCAAGAAAACTTTCATCACATTGCTCCATGACCATTGTCATCACAATAGTCCATAGCCTTGTCAACACAATGCTGCATAATCCCTGTCATCAAAATTCTCCATGACTGCTGTCATCACAATAATCCAGGACAATTTTCATAACAATGCTTCATGCCCCCAGTCATCACAGTGCTCCATGATACCTTTCATCACAATTCCTAGATGATCAATGTCATCACAATGCCCAATGACACATGTCATCACAATTCGCTATGACCCTTGTCATCACAATACTCGATGAACCGTGTCATCACAGTGTTCCAGGACACATGTCATCACAATGATTCATTACTATTTTCATCACAATGCTCCAATACACCTGTCATCACAATGCTCCATGGCCCCTGTTATCATATTGCTCCATGATCTCTTTCATCACAATGCTCCATGACCACTGTCATCACCATACCTCAAGACGCCTGTCATCTCAATGCTCCATGGCTCTTTTCATCACAATGCCCCATGGGCCCTGTGATCACAATGCTCCATGCCCTTGTCATCAAAGTGCTCCAGAACTCTTGTCATCATAATGCTCCATGCCAATGTCATCAAAATGTCCCATGACACTTGTCATCACAATGCTCCATGGCTTATGCCATCACAATTTTCCATGGCCCCTGTCATCACAATGCTCCATGCCCTTTTCATCAAAATGCTCCAGAACTCTTGTCATCATAATGCTCCATGCCAATGTCATCAAAATGCCCCATGACACTTGTCATCTCAATGCTCCATGGCCTTTGTCATCACAATGTTCCATGGCCCCTGTCATCACAGTGCTCCATTATACCTTTCATCACAATTCTAGATGACCACTGTCATCACCATGCCCCATGACAGATGTCATAACAATTCGCCATGGTCCTTGTCATCACAATGCTCCATGAACCTTGTCATCACAAGGTTCCAGGACTCTTGTCATCACAATGATCCATGATCACTTTCATCACAATGCTCCATGAAACCTGTCACCTCAATGCTCCATAGCCTTTGTATTCACAATGCTCCATGGCCGCTGTAATCACAGTGCTCCATGACCCCTTTCATCACAATGATCCAAGACCGCTGTCATTACAATGCCCCATGACGCCTGCCACCACAAATCTCCAAGGCCTCTCTTACCAAAAAGCTCCATGATCCCTGTCAGTACAATGTTCGATGACACTTTTCATCACAATGCTCCATGACCCCTGTCATCACAAAGTTCTCTGCCCATATCATCACAATGCTCCTTGTCACCTTTCATCACAATGCTCCATGTCCTTTCATCACAATGCTCCATAATTCTTGTCATCGCAATGTTCCTTGACCGTGTCATCACAATGCTCCATGACCCTTGTCATCACAAAGCTCCATGACCCCTGTCATCACAATGATCCATGATTCCTTTCCTCACAGTGCTCCAGTACACTTTTCATCACAATGCTCCATGCCATTGTCAGCACAATGCTCCTTGGACCCTGTCATCAAAATGCTCCATCCCCTTTTCATCACAATGCTCCAGATATCCTATCATTACAATGCTCCATGCCCGTGTCAACACAATGCTTCATGACCCCTGTCATCAAAATGCTTTATGAACATTCTTATCACAATGTTCCATGACCCCTGTCATCAAAATGATCCATGACCGTTGTCATCACAATGCTGCATGATACCTTTCATCCCAATCCTCTGGGACTGCTGTCATCATAATGCTCCAGGACAATTTTCATCACAATGCTCCATGCCCCCTGTCATCACAGTGCCCCATAAGCCCTGTAATCCCAATGCTCCATGACCCTGTCATCACAATGCTACATGACCCCTGTCATCACATTGTTCCATGGCCTATGTATTCACAATGTTCCATGGACCCTGTAATCACACTGCTCCATGTTCCTTTTCAACACAATGCTCCATGACCCCTGTCATCACAATGTTCCATGAAAATTGTCATCAAAATGCTCCATGACCCCGGTCACCACAAGCTTCACTGCCCTTGTCATCACAATGGTACATGGCCTTGTCATCACAATGTTCCATGGCCTCTGTCATCACCATGCTCCATGGTCTTTCTCATCACAATGCCCTATGACCCCTGTCATCACAATGCTTGATGACCATTGTCATCACAATGCTCCAAGGTCCCTGTCATCACAATGCCTCATGGTCTTTGTAATCACAATGCTCAATGACCACTGTCATCATAATGCTCCATGCCGTTGTCATCACAATGCTCCATGGCCCCTGTAATCACAATGCTCCATGCGCTTGTCATCACAATGCTCCAGAACATTTGTCATCATAATGCTCCATTCCCGTGTCATCACATTGCTCAATGACACTTGTCATCAAAATGTTCCTTGGTCTTTGTCATCACAATGCTCCATGATCCCAGTCATCACAATGATCCCTGCCAATGTCATCACAATGCTCCATGTCTCCTGTAATCACAATGCTCCATGCCCTTGTCATCACAATGCTCCAGTTCTGTTGTCATCACCATGCTTCATGCCAGTGTCATCACAATGCTCCATGAATCTTGTCTTCACAATGCTCCATGGCCCATGTCATCACAATGCTCCATGACCCCTGTGATCACAATGCTCTATGGCCTTTGTCATCACAATGACACGTGACCCCGGTCAACACAATGCCTGATGAACCCTGACATCAAAATGCTAAATGGCACTTGTCATCACAATGCTATATGAAGCCTGTCATCACTATTCACCATGTCACTTGTTTTCACAATGCTCCATGCCCCCTGTAATCCCAGTACTCCATGACCCCTTTCATCACAATGCCCAATGCCACCTCTCATCACAATTCTCCTTGGCATTTGTCATCACGATGCTCCATGACACCTGTCATCACATTGCTCCATGACACTTGTCATCACAATGCTCCATGGCCCCTCTCATTTCTGTGCTCCATAATAAATTGAATCACATTTCTAGATGACCAGTGCCATCACAATGCCCCATGACATTGTCATCACAATTCGCCATGACCATTGTCATCACAATGCTCCATGAACCATGTCATCACAGGGTCCCAGGACACTTGTCATCACAATGATCCATTACCACTTTCATCACAATGCTCCATGACCACTGTCATCTCAATGCCCCATGGCCTTTGTATTCACAATGCTCCATGGCCCCTGTAATCACAGTGCTCCATAACACCTTTCATCATAATGCTCCATGACCACTGCCATCTCAATACCTCATGACGCCTGTCATCACAATTCTCCAAGGCCCCTCTCATCACAATGCTCCATGACACTTGTCATCACATTGCTCCATAACACCTGTCATCACAGTGTTCCCTGCCCACGTCATCACAATGCTCCATGTCCCCTATAATCACAATGCTCCAAGCCTTTTTCCTCACAATGCTCCAGAATTTTGTCATCACAATGTTCCATGACCGTGGCATCACAATGCTCCACGGCCCTTGTCATCACAATGCTCCAGAATTCTTGTCATCACAATGTTCCATGGACGTGTCATCACAAAGCTACATGACCCTGGTCATCACAGTTCTCCATGACCTTTGTCATCACAATGCTCTATGTCACTATTCATCACAATTCTCAATGACCACTTTAATCACTATGCTCGCTGACCATTTTCATCACATTTCTCTATTGTCATTACAATTCCCCATGACCCCTTTTTCACCATGCTCCATGCTGCCTGTCATCACAATGCTCCATGGCTTTTGTTACCACAATGCGCCAGGACAAGTTTCATCACAATACCCCATCCCCCTTGTCATCACAGTGCATAATGAAAGCTTTCATTACAATGCTCCGTGACTCTTGTCATCACAATGCTCCATGGCCTTTATCGTCACAATGCTCCCAGGCACTTTTCATCACGATGTTCCAAGAAAACTTTCATCACATTGCTCCATGACCATTGTCATCACAATAGTCCATAGCCTTGTCAACACAATGCTGCATAATCCCTGTCATCAAAATTCTCCATGACTGCTGTCATCACAATAATCCAGGACAATTTTCATAACAATGCTTCATGCCCCCAGTCATCACAGTGCTCCATGATACCTTTCATCACAATTCCTAGATGATCAATGTCATCACAATGCCCAATGACACATGTCATCACAATTCGCTATGACCCTTGTCATCACAATACTCGATGAACCGTGTCATCACAGTGTTCCAGGACACATGTCATCACAATGATTCATTACTATTTTCATCACAATGCTCCAATACACCTGTCATCACAATGCTCCATGGCCCCTGTTATCATATTGCTCCATGATCTCTTTCATCACAATGCTCCATGACCACTGTCATCACCATACCTCAAGACGCCTGTCATCTCAATGCTCCATGGCTCTTTTCATCACAATGCCCCATGGGCCCTGTGATCACAATGCTCCATGCCCTTGTCATCAAAGTGCTCCAGAACTCTTGTCATCATAATGCTCCATGCCAATGTCATCAAAATGTCCCATGACACTTGTCATCACAATGCTCCATGGCTTATGCCATCACAATTTTCCATGGCCCCTGTCATCACAATGCTCCATGCCCTTTTCATCAAAATGCTCCAGAACTCTTGTCATCATAATGCTCCATGCCAATGTCATCAAAATGCCCCATGACACTTGTCATCTCAATGCTCCATGGCCTTTGTCATCACAATGTTCCATGGCCCCTGTCATCACAGTGCTCCATTATACCTTTCATCACAATTCTAGATGACCACTGTCATCACCATGCCTCATGACAGATGTCATAACAATTCGCCATGGTCCTTGTCATCACAATGCTCCATGAACCTTGTCATCACAAGGTTCCAGGACTCTTGTCATCACAATGATCCATGATCACTTTCATCACAATGCTCCATGAAACCTGTCACCTCAATGCTCCATAGCCTTTGTATTCACAATGCTCCATGGCCCCTGTAATCACAGTGCTCCATGACCCCTTTCATCACAATGATCCAAGACCGCTGTCATTACAATGCCCCATGACGCCTGCCACCACAAATCTCCAAGGCCTCTCTTACCAAAAAGCTCCATGATCCCTGTCAGTACAATGTTCGATGACACTTTTCATCACAATGCTCCATGACCCCTGTCATCACAAAGTTCTCTGCCCATATCATCACAATGCTCCTTGTCACCTTTCATCACAATGCTCCATGTCCTTTCATCACAATGCTCCATAATTCTTGTCATCGCAATGTTCCTTGACCGTGTCATCACAATGCTCCATGACCCTTGTCATCACAAAGCTCCATGACCCCTGTCATCACAATGATCCATGATTCCTTTCCTCACAGTGCTCCAGTACCCTTTTCATCACAATGCTCCATGCCATTGTCAGCACAATGCTCCTGGACCCTGTCATCAAAATGCTCCATCCCCTTTTCATCACAATGCTCCAGATATCCTATCATTACAATGCTCCATGCCCGTGTCAACACAATGCTTCATGACCCCTGTCATCAAAATGCTTTATGAACATTCTTATCACAATGTTCCATGACCCCTGTCATCAAAATGATCCATGACCGTTGTCATCACAATGCTGCATGATACCTTTCATCCCAATCCTCTGGGACTGCTGTCATCATAATGCTCCAGGACAATTTTCATCACAATGCTCCATGCCCCCTGTCATCACAGTGCCCCATAAGCCCTGTAATCCCAATGCTCCATGACCCTGTCATCACAATGCTACATGACCCCTGTCATCACATTGTTCCATGGCCTATGTATTCACAATGTTCCATGGACCCTGTAATCACACTGCTCCATGTTCCTTTTCAACACAATGCTCCATGACCCCTGTCATCACAATGTTCCATGAAAGTTGTCATCAAAATGCTCCATGACCCCGGTCACCACAAGGTTCCCTGCCCTTGTCATCACAATGGTACATGGCCTTGTCATCACAATGTTCCATGGCCTCTGTCTTCACCATGCTCCATGGTCTTTCTCATCACAATGCCCTATGACCCCTGTCATCACAATGCTTGATGACCATTGTCATCACAATGCTACAAGGTCCCTGTCATCACAATGCCTCATGGTCTTTGTAATCACAATGCTCAATGACCACTGTCATCATAATGCTCCATGCCGTTGTCATCACAATGCTCCATGGCCCCTGTAATCACAATGCTCCATGCGCTTGTCATCACAATGCTCCAGAACATTTGTCATCATAATGCTCCATTCCCGTGTCATCACATTGCTCAATGACACTTGTCATCAAAATGTTCCTTGGTCTTTGTCATCACAATGCTCCATGATCCCAGTCATCACAATGATCCCTGCCAATGTCATCACAATGCTCCATGTCTCCTGTAATCACAATGCTCCATGCCCTTGTCATCACAATGCTCCAGTTCTGTTGTCATCACCATGCTTCATGCCAGTGTCATCACAATGCTCCATGAATCTTGTCTTCACAATGCTCCATGGCCCATGTCATCACAATGCTCCATGACCCCTGTGATCACAATGCTCTATGGCCTTTGTCATCACAATGACACGTGACCCCCGTCAACACAATGCCTGATGAACCCTGACATCAAAATGCTAAATGGCACTTGTCATCACAATGCTATATGAAGCCTGTCATCACTATTCACCATGTCACTTGTTTTCACAATGCTCCATGCCCCCTGTAATCCCAGTACTCCATGACCCCTTTCATCACAATGCCCAATGCCACCTCTCATCACAATTCTCCATGGCATTTGTCATCACGATGCTCCATGACACCTGTCATCACATTGCTCCATGACACTTGTCATCACAATGCTCCATGGCCCCTCTCATTTCTGTGCTCCATAATAACTTTAATCACATTTCTAGATGACCAGTGCCATCACAATGCCCCATGACATTGTCATCACAATTCGCCATGACCATTGTCATCACAATGCTCCATGAACCATGTCATCACAGGGTCCCAGGACACTTGTCATCACAATGATCCATTACCACTTTCATCACAATGCTCCATGACCACTGTCATCTCAATGCCCCATGGCCTTTGTATTCACAATGCTCCATGGCCCCTGTAATCACAGTGCTCCATAACACCTTTTATCATAATGCTCCATGACCACTGACATCTCAATGCCTCATGACGCCTGTCATCACAATTCTCCAAGGCCCCTCTCATCACAATGCTCCATGACACTTGTCATTACATTGCTCCATAACACCTGTCATCACAGTGTTCCCTGCCCACGTCATCACAATGCCCCATGTCCCCTATAATCACAATGCTACAAGCCTTTTTCCTCACAATGCTCCAGAATTTTGTCATCACAATGTTCCATGACCGTGGCATCACAATGCTCCACGGCCCTTGTCATCACAATGCTCCAGAATTCTTGTCATCACAATGTTCCATGGACGTGTCATCACAAAGCTACATGACCCTGGTCATCACAGTTCTCCATGACCTTTGTCATCACAATGCTCTATGTCACTATTCATCACAATTCTCAATGACCACTTTAATCACTATGCTCGCTGACCATTTTCATCACATTTCTCTATTGTCATTACAATTCACCATGACCCCTTTCTTCACCATGCTCCATGCTGCCTGTCATCACAATGCTCCATGGCTTTTTTTACCACAATGCGCCAGGACAAGTTTCATCACAATGCCCCATCACCCTTGTCATCACAGTGCATAATGAAAGCTTTCATTACAATTCTCCGTGACTCTTGTCATCACAATGCTCCATGGCCTTTATCGTCACAATGCTCCCAGGCACTTTTCATCACGATGTTCCATGAAAACTTTCATCACATTGCTCCATGACCATTGTCATCACAATAGTCCATAGCCTTGTCAACACAATGCTGCATAATCCCTGTCATCAAAATTCTCCATGACTGCTGTCATCACAATAATCCAGGACAATTTTCATAACAATGCTTCATGCCCCCAGTCATCACAGTGCTCCATGATACCTTTCATCACAATTCCTAGATGATCAATATCATCACAATGCCCAATGACACATGTCATCACAATTCGCTATGACCCTTGTCATCACAATACTCGATGAACCGTGTCATCACAGTGTTCCAGGACACATGTCATCACAATGATTCATTACTATTTTCATCACAATGCTCCAATACACCTGTCATCACAATGCTCCATGGCCCCTGTTATCATATTGCTCCATGATCTCTTTCATCACAATGCTCCATGACCACTGTCATCACCATACCTCAAGACGCCTGTCATCTCAATGCTCCATGGCTCTTTTCATCACAATGCCCCATGGGCCCTGTGATCACAATGCTCCATGCCCTTGTCATCAAAGTGCTCCAGAACTCTTGTCATCATAATGCTCCATGCCAATGTCATTAAAATGTCCCATGACACTTGTCATCACAATGCTCCATGGCTTATGCCATCACAATTTTCCATGGCCCCTGTCATCACAATACTCCATGCCCTTTTCATCAAAATGCTCCAGAACTCTTGTCATCATAATGCTCCATGCCAATGTCATCCAAATGCCCCATGACACTTGTCATCTCAATGCTCCATGGCCTTTTTCATCACAATGTTCCATGGCCCCTGTCATCACAGTGCTCCATTATACCTTTCATCACAATTCTAGATGACCACTGTCATCACCATGCCCCATTACAGATGTCATAACAATTCGCCATGGTCCTTGTCATCACAATGCTCCATGAACCTTGTCATCACAAGGTTCCAGGACTCTTGTCATCACAATGATCCATGATCACTTTCATCACAATGCTCCATGAAACCTGTCACCTCAATGCTCCATAGCCTTTGTATTCACAATGCTCCATGGCCCCTGTAATCACAGTGCTCCATGACCCCTTTCATCACAATGATCCAAGACCGCTGTCATTACAATGCCCCATGACGCCTGCCACCACAAATCTCCAAGGCCTCTCTTACCAAAAAGCTCCATGATCCCTGTCAGTACAATGTTCGATGACACTTTTCATCACAATGCTCCATGACCCCTGTCATCACAAAGTTCTCTGCCCATATCATCACAATGCTCCTTGTCACCTTTCATCACAATGCTCCATGTCCTTTCATCACAATGCTCCATAATTCTTGTCATCGCAATGTTCCTTGACCGTGTCATCACAATGCTCCATGACCCTTGTCATCACAAAGCTCCATGACCCCTGTCATCACAATGATCCATGATTCCTTTCCTCACAGTGCTCCAGTACCCTTTTCATCACAATGCTCCATGCCATTGTCAGCACAATGCTCCTTGGACCCTGTCATCAAAATGCTCCATCCCCTTTTCATCACAATGCTCCAGATATCCTATCATTACAATGCTCCATGCCCGTGTCAACACAATTCTTCATGACCCCTGTCATCAAAATGCTTTATGAGCATTCTTATCACAATGTTCCATGACCCCTGTCATCAAAATGATCCATGACCGTTGTCATCACAATGCTGCATGATACCTTTCATCCCAATCCTCTGGGACTGCTGTCATCATAATGCTCCAGGACAATTTTCATCACAATGCTCCATGCCCCCTGTCATCACAGTGCCCCATAAGCCCTGTAATCCCAATGCTCCATGACCCTGTCATCACAATGCTACATGACCCCTGTCATCACATTGTTCCATGGCCTATGTATTCACAATGTTCCATGGACCCGGTAATCACACTGCTCCATGTTCCTTTTCAAAACAATGCTCCATGACCCCTGTCATCACAATGTTCCATGAAAGTTGTCATCAAAATGCTCCATGACCCCGGTCACCACAAGGTTCCCTGCCCTTGTCATCACAATGGTACATGGCCTTGTCATCACAATGTTCCATGGCCTCTGTCATCACCGTGCTCCATGGTCTTTCTCATCACAATGCTCTATGACCCCTGTCATCACAATGCTTGAGGACCATTGTCATCACAATGCTCCAAGGTCCCTGTCATCACAATGCCTCATGGTCTTTGTAATCACAATGCTCAATGACCACTGTCATCATAATGCTCCATGCCGTTGTCATCACAATGCTCCATGGCCCCTGTAATCACAATGCTCCATGCGCTTGTCATCACAATGCTCCAGAACATTTGTCATCATAATGCTCCATTCCCGTGTCATCACATTGCTCAATGACACTTGTCATCAAAATGTTCCTTGGTCTTTGTCATCACAATGCTCCATGATCCCAGTCATCACAATGATCACTGCCAATGTCATCACAATGCTCCATGTCTCCTGTAATCACAATGCTCCATGCCCTTGTCATCACAATGCTCCAGTTCTGTTGTCATCACCATGCTTCATGCCAGTGTCATCACAATGCTCCATGAATCTTGTCTTCACAATGCTCCATGGCCCATGTCATCACAATGCTCCATGACCCCTGTGATCACAATGCTCTATGGCCTTTGTCATCACAATGACACGTGACCCCCGTCAACACAATGCCTGATGAACCCTGACATCAAAATGCTAAATGGCACTTGTCATCACAATGCTATATGAAGCCTGTCATCACTATTCACCATGTCACTTGTTTTCACAATGCTCCATGCCCCCTGTAATCCCAGTACTCCATGACCCCTTTCATCACAATGCCCAATGCCACCTCTCATCACAATTCTCCATGGCATTTGTCATCACGATGCTCCATGACACCTGACATCACATTGCTCCATGACACTTGTCATCACAATGCTCCATGGCCCCTCTCATTTCTGTGCTCCATAATAACATTAATCACATTTCTAGATGACCAGTGCCATCACAATGTCCCATGACATTGTCATCACAATTCGCCATGACCATTGTCATCACAATGCTCCATGAACCATGTCATCACAGGGTCCCAGGACACTTGTCATCACAATGATCCATTACCACTTTCATCACAATGCTCCATGACCACTGTCATCTCAATGCCCCATGGCCTTTGTATTCACAATGCTCCATGGCCCCTGTAATCACAGTGCTCCATAACACCTTTCATCATAATGCTCCATGACCACTGCCATCTCAATGCCTCATGACGCCTGTCATCACAATTCTCCAAGGCCCCTCTCATCACAATGCTCCATGACACTTGTCATCACATTGCTCCATAACACCTGTCATCACAGTGTTCCCTGCCCACGTCATCACAATGCCCCATGTCCCCTATAATCACAATGCTACAAGCCTTTTTCCTCACAATGCTCCAGAATTTTGTCATCACAATGTTCCATGACCGTGGCATCACAATGCTCCACGGCCCTTGTCATCACAATGCTCCAGAATTCTTGTCATCACAATGTTCCATGGACGTGTCATCACAAAGCTACATGACCCTGGTCATCACAGTTCTCCATGACCTTTGTCATCACAATGCTCTATGTCACTATTCATCACAATTCTCAATGACCACTTTAATCACTATGCTCGCTGACCATTTTCATCACATTTCTCTATTGTCATTACAATTCCCCATGACCCCTTTCTTCACCATGCTCCATGCTGCCTGTCATCACAATGCTCCATGGCTTTTGTTACCACAATGCGCCAGGACAAGTTTCATCACAATGCCCCATCCCCCTTGTCATCACAGTGCATAATGAAAGCTTTCATTACAATGCTCCGTGACTCTTGTCATCACAATGCTCCATGGCCTTTATCGTCACAATGCTCCCAGGCACTTTTCATCACGATGTTCCAAGAAAACTTTCATCACATTGCTCCATGACCATTGTCATCACAATAGTCCATAGCCTTGTCAACACAATGCTGCATAATCCCTGTCATCAAAATTCTCCATGACTGCTGTCATCACAATAATCCAGGACAATTTTCATAACAATGCTTCATGCCCCCAGTCATCACAGTGCTCCATGATACCTTTCATCACAATTCCTAGATGATCAATGTCATCACAATGCCCAATGACACATGTCATCACAATTCGCTATGACCCTTGTCATCACAATACTCGATGAACCGTGTCATCACAGTGTTCCAGGACACATGTCATCACAATGATTCATTACTATTTTCATCACAATGCTCCAATACACCTGTCATCACAATGCTCCATGGCCCCTCTTATCATATTGCTCCATGATCTCTTTCATCACAATGCTCCATGACCACTGTCATCACCATACCTCAAGACGCCTGTCATCTCAATGCTCCATGGCTCTTTTCATCACAATGCCCCATGGGCCCTGTGATCACAATGCTCCATGCCCTTGTCATCAAAGTGCTCCAGAACTCTTGTCATCATAATGCTCCATGCCAATGTCATTAAAATGTCCCATGACACTTGTCATCACAATGCTCCATGGCTTATGCCATCACAATTTTCCATGGCCCCTGTCATCACAATGCTCCATGCCCTTTTCATCAAAATGCTCCAGAACTCTTGTCATCATAATGCTCCATGCCAATGTCATCAAAATGCCCCATGACACTTGTCATCTCAATGCTCCATGGCCTTTGTCATCACAATGTTCCATGGCCCCTGTCATCACAGTGCTCCATTATACCTTTCATCACAATTCTAGATGACCACTGTCATCACCATGCCCCATTACAGATGTCATAACAATTCGCCATGGTCCTTGTCATCACAATGCTCCATGAACCTTGTCATCACAAGGTTCCAGGACTCTTGTCATCACAATCATCCATGATCACTTTCATCACAATGCTCCATGAAACCTGTCACCTCAATGCTCCATAGCCTTTGTATTCACAATGCTCCATGGCCCCTGTAATTACAGTGCTCCATGACCCCTTTCATCACAATGATCCAAGACCGCTGTCATTACAATGCCCCATGACGCCTGCCACCACAAATCTCCAAGGCCTCTCTTACCAAAAAGCTCCATGATCCCTGTCAGTACAATGTTCGATGACACTTTTCATCACAATGCTCCATGACCCCTGTCATCACAAAGTTCTCTGCCCATATCATCACAATGCTCCTTGTCACCTTTCATCACAATGCTCCATGTCCTTTCATCACAATGCTCCATAATTCTTGTCATCGCAGTGTTCCTTGACCGTGTCATCACAATGCTCCATGACCCTTGTCATCACAAAGCTCCATGACCCCTGTCATCACAATGATCCATGATTCCTTTCCTCACAGTGCTCCAGTACCCTTTTCATCACAATGCTCCATGCCATTGTCAGCGCACAATGCTCCTTGGAGCCTGTCATCAAAATGCTCCATCCCCTTTTCATCACAATGCTCCAGATATCCTATCATTAAAATGCTCCATGCCCGTGTCAACACAATGCTTCATGACCCCTGTCATCAAAATGCTTTATGAACATTCTTATCACAATGTTCCATGACCCCTGTCATCAAAATGATCCATGACCGTTGTCATCACAATGCTGCATGATACCTTTCATCCCAATCCTCTGGGACTGCTGTCATCATAATGCTCCAGGACAACTTTCATCACAATGCTCCATGCCCTCTGTCATCACAGTGCCCCATAAGCCCTGTAATCCCAATGCTCCATGACCCTGTCATCACAATGCTTTATGAACCTTGTTATCACAATGCTCCATGAGCCCTGTCATCACAGTGCCCCATAACCCCTGTAATCACAATGCTCCGTGACCCTTTCATCACAATGCTACATGATTCCTGTCATCACATTGTTCCATGGCCTATGTATTCACAATGTTCCATGGACCCTGTAATCACACTGCTCCATGTTCCTTTTCAACACAATGCTCCATGACCCCTGTCATCACAATGTTCCATGAAAGTTGTCATCAAAATGCTCGATGATCCCGGTCACCACAAGGTTCCCTGCCCTTGTCATCACAATGGTACATGGCCTTGTCATCACAATGTTCCATGGCCTCTGTCATCACCATGCTCCATGGTCTTTCTCATCACAATGCTCTATGACCCCTGTCATCACAATGCTTGATGACCATTGTCATCACAATGCTCCAAGGTCCCTGTCATCACAATGCCTCATGGTCTTTGTAATCACAATGCTCAATGACCACTGTCATCATAATGCTCCATGCCGTTGTCATCACAATGCTCCATGGCCCCTGTAATCACAATGCTCCATGCGCTTGTCATCACAATGCTCCAGAACATTTGTCATCATAATGCTCCATTCCCGTGTCATCACATTGCTCAATGACACTTGTCATCAAAATGTTCCTTGGTCTTTGTCATCACAATGCTCCATGATCCCAGTCATCACAATGATCCCTGCCAATGTCATCACAATGCTCCATGTCTCCTGTAATCACAATGCTCCATGCCCTTGTCATCACAATGCTCCAGTTCTGTTGTCATCACCATGCTTCATGCCAGTGTCATCACAATGCTCCATGAATCTTGTCTTCACAATGCTCCATGGCCCATGTCATCACAATGCTCCATGACCCCTGTGATCACAATGCTCTATGGCCTTTGTCATCACAATGACACGTGACCCCCGTCAACACAATGCCTGATGAACCCTGACATCAAAATGCTAAATGGCACTTGTCATCACAATGCTATATGAAGCATGTCCTCACTATTCACCATGTCACTTGTTTTCACAATGCTCCATGCCCCCTGTAATCCCAGTACTCCATGACCCCTTTCATCACAATGCCCAATGCCACCTCTCATCACAATTCTCCATGGCATTTGTCATCACGATGCTCCATGACACCTGTCATCACATTGCTCCATGACACTTGTCATCACAATGCTCCATGGCCCCTCTCATTTCTGTGCTCCATAATAACTTTAATCACATTTCTAGATGACCAGTGCCATCACAATGCCCCATGACATTGTCATCACAATTCGCCATGACCATTGTCATCACAATGCTCCATGAACCATGTCATCACAGGGTCCCAGGACACTTGTCATCACAATGATCCATTACCACTTTCATCACAATGCTCCATGAGCACTGTCATCTCAATGCCCCATGGCCTTTGTATTCACAATGCTCCATGGCCCCTGTAATCACAGTGCTCCATAACACCTTTCATCATAATGCTCCATGGCCCCTGTCATCACAATTCTCCAAGGCCCCTCTCATCACAATGCTCCATGACACTTGTCATCACATTGCTCCATAACACCTGTCATCACAGTGTTCCCTGCCCACGTCATCACAATGCTCCATGTCCCCTATAATCACAATGCTCCAAGCCTTTTTCCTCACAATGCTCCAGAATTTTGTCATCACAATGTTCCATGACCGTGGCATCACAATGCTCCACGGCCCTTGTCATCACAATGCTCCAGAATTCTTGTCATCACAATGTTCCATGGACGTGTCATCACAAAGCTACATGACCCTGGTCATCACAGTTCTCCATGACCTTTGTCATCACAATGCTCTATGTCACTATTCATCACAATTCTCAATGACCACTTTAATCACTATGCTCGCTGACCATTTTCATCACATTTCTCTATTGTCATTACAATTCCCCATGACCCCTTTTTCACCATGCTCCATGCTGCCTGTCATCACAATGCTCCATGGCTTTTGTTACCACAATGCGCCAGGACAAGTTTCATCACAATACCCCATCCCCCTTGTCATCACAGTGCATAATGAAAGCTTTCATTACAATGCTCCGTGACTCTTGTCATCACAATGCTCCATGGCCTTTATCGTCACAATGCTCCCAGGCACTTTTCATCACGATGTTCCAAGAAAACTTTCATCACATTGCTCCATGACCATTGTCATCACAATAGTCCATAGCCTTGTCAACACAATGCTGCATAATCCCTGTCATCAAAATTCTCCATGACTGCTGTCATCACAATAATCCAGGACAATTTTCATAACAATGCTTCATGCCCCCAGTCATCACAGTGCTCCATGATACCTTTCATCACAATTCCTAGATGATCAATGTCATCACAATGCCCAATGACACATGTCATCACAATTCGCTATGACCCTTGTCATCACAATACTCGATGAACCGTGTCATCACAGTGTTCCAGGACACATGTCATCACAATGATTCATTACTATTTTCATCACAATGCTCCAATACACCTGTCATCACAATGCTCCATGGCCCCTCTTATCATATTGCTCCATGATCTCTTTCATCACAATGCTCCATGACCACTGTCATCACCATACCTCAAGACGCCTGTCATCTCAATGCTCCATGGCTCTTTTCATCACAATGCCCCATGGGCCCTGTGATCACAATGCTCCATGCCCTTGTCATCAAAGTGCTCCAGAACTCTTGTCATCATAATGCTCCATGCCAATGTCATCAAAATGTCCCATGACACTTGTCATTACAATGCTCCATGGCTTATGCCATCACAATTTTCCATGGCCCCTGTCATCACAATGCTCCATGCCCTTTTCATCAAAATGCTCCAGAACTCTTGTCATCATAATGCTCCATGCCAATGTCATCAAAATGCCCCATGACACTTGTCATCTCAATGCTCCATGGCCTTTGTCATCACAATGTTCCATGGCCCCTGTCATCACAGTGCTCCATTATACCTTTCATCACAATTCTAGATGACCACTGTCATCACCATGCCCCATTACAGATGTCATAACAATTCGCCATGGTCCTTGTCATCACAATGCTCCATGAACCTTGTCATCACAAGGTTCCAGGACTCTTGTCATCACAATGATCCATGATCACTTTCATCACAATGCTCCATGAAACCTGTCACCTCAATGCTCCATAGCCTTTGTATTCACAATGCTCCATGGCCCCTGTAATTACAGTGCTCCATGACCCCTTTCATCACAATGATCCAAGACCGCTGTCATTACAATGCCCCATGACGCCTGCCACCACAAATCTCCAAGGCCTCTCTTACCAAAAAGCTCCATGATCCCTGTCAGTACAATGTTCGATGACACTTTTCATCACAATGCTCCATGACCCCTGTCATCACAAAGTTCTCTGCCCATATCATCACAATGCTCCTTGTCACCTTTCATCACAATGCTCCATGTCCTTTCATCACAATGCTCCATAATTCTTGTCATCGCAGTGTTCCTTGACCGTGTCATCACAATGCTCCATGACCCTTGTCATCACAAAGCTCCATGACCCCTGTCATCACAATGATCCATGATTCCTTTCCTCACAGTGCTCCAGTACCCTTTTCATCACAATGCTCCATGCCATTGTCAGCGCACAATGCTCCTTGGACCCTGTCATCAAAATGCTCCATCCCCTTTTCATCACAATGCTCCAGATATCCTATCATTACAATGCTCCATGCCCGTGTCAACACAATGCTTCATGACCCCTGTCATCAAAATGCTTTATGAACATTCTTATCACAATGTTCCATGACCCCTGTCATCAAAATGATCCATGACCGTTGTCATCACAATGCTGCATGATACCTTTCATCCCAATCCTCTGGGACTGCTGTCATCATAATGCTCCAGGACAATTTTCATCACAATGCTCCATGCCCTCTGTCATCACAGTGCCCCATAAGCCCTGTAATCCCAATGCTCCATGACCCTGTCATCACAATGCTTTATGAACCTTGTTATCACAATGCTCCATGACCCCTGTCATCACAGTGCCCCATAACCCCTGTAATCACAATGCTCCGTGACCCTTTCATCACAATGCTACATGATTCCTGTCATCACATTGTTCCATGGCCTATGTATTCACAATGTTCCATGGACCCTGTAATCACACTGCTCCATGTTCCTTTTCAACACAATGCTCCATGACCCCTGTCATCACAATGTTCCATGAAAGTTGTCATCAAAATGCTCGATGACCCCGGTCACCACAAGGTTCCCTGCCCTTGTCATCACAATGGTACATGGCCTTGTCATCACAATGTTCCATGGCCTCTGTCATCACCATGCTCCATGGTCTTTCTCATCACAATGCTCTATGACCCCTGTCATCACAATGCTTGATGACCATTGTCATCACAATGCTCCAAGGTCCCTGTCATCACAATGCCTCATGGTCTTTGTAATCACAATGCTCAATGACCACTGTCATCATAATGCTCCATGCCGTTGTCATCACAATGCTCCATGGCCCCTGTAATCACAATGCTCTATGCGCTTGTCATCACAATGCTCCAGAACATTTGTCATCATAATGCTCCATTCCCGTGTCATCACATTGCTCAATGGCACTTGTCATCAAAATGTTCCTTGGTCTTTGTCATCACAATGCTCCATGATCCCAGTCATCACAATGATCCCTGCCAATGTCATCACAATGCTCCATGTCTCCTGTAATCACAATGCTCCATGCCCTTGTCATCACAATGCTCCAGTTCTGTTGTCATCACCATGCTTCATGCCAGTGTCATCACAATGCTCCATGAATCTTGTCTTCACAATGCTCCATGGCCCATGTCATCACAATGCTCCATGACCCCTGTGATCACAATGCTCTATGGCCTTTGTCATCACAATGACACGTGACCCCCGTCAACACAATGCCTGATGAACCCTGACATCAAAATGCTAAATGGCACCTGTCATCACAATGCTATATGAAGCCTGTCCTCACTATTCACCATGTCACTTGTTTTCACAATGCTCCATGCCCCCTGTAATCCCAGTACTCCATGACCCCTTTCATCACAATGCCCAATGCCACCTCTCATCACAATTCTCCATGGCATTTGTCATCACGATGCTCCATGACACCTGTCATCACATTGCTCCATGACACTTGTCATCACAATGCTCCATGGCCCCTCTCATTTCTGTGCTCCATAATAACTTTAATCACATTTCTAGATGACCAGTGCCATCACAATGCCCCATGACATTGTCATCACAATTCGCCATGACCATTGTCATCACAATGCTCCATGAACCATGTCATCACAGGGTCCCAGGACACTTGTCATCACAATGATCCATTACCACTTTCATCACAATGCTCCATGAGCACTGTCATCTCAATGCCCCATGGCCTTTGTATTCACAATGCTCCATGGCCCCTGTAATCACAGTGCTCCATAACACCTTTCATCATAATGCTCCATGGCCCCTGTCATCACAATTCTCCAAGGCCCCTCTCATCACAATGCTCCATGACACTTGTCATCACATTGCTCCATAACACCTGTCATCACAGTGTTCCCTGCCCACGTCATCACAATGCTCCATGTCCCCTATAATCACAATGCTCCAAGCCTTTTTCCTCACAATGCTCCAGAATTTTGTCATCACAATGTTCCATGACCGTGGCATCACAATGCTCCACGGCCCTTGTCATCACAATGCTCCAGAATTCTTGTCATCACAATGTTCCATGGACGTGTCATCACAAAGCTACATGACCCTGGTCATCACAGTTCTCCATGACCTTTGTCATCACAATGCTCTATGTCACTATTCATCACAATTCTCAATGACCACTTTAATCACTATGCTCGCTGACCATTTTCATCACATTTCTCTATTGTCATTACAATTCCCCATGACCCCTTTTTCACCATGCTCCATGCTGCCTGTCATCACAATGCTCCATGGCTTTTGTTACCACAATGCGCCAGGACAAGTTTCATCACAATACCCCATCCCCCTTGTCATCACAGTGCATAATGAAAGCTTTCATTACAATGCTCCGTGACTCTTGTCATCACAATGCTCCATGGCCTTTATCGTCACAATGCTCCCAGGCACTTTTCATCACGATGTTCCAAGAAAACTTTCATCACATTGCTCCATGACCATTGTCATCACAATAGTCCATAGCCTTGTCAACACAATGCTGCATAATCCCTGTCATCAAAATTCTCCATGACTGCTGTCATCACAATAATCCAGGACAATTTTCATAACAATGCTTCATGCCCCCAGTCATCACAGTGCTCCATGATACCTTTCATCACAATTCCTAGATGATCAATGTCATCACAATGCCCAATGACACATGTCATCACAATTCGCTATGACCCTTGTCATCACAATACTCGATGAACCGTGTCATCACAGTGTTCCAGGACACATGTCATCACAATGATTCATTACTATTTTCATCACAATGCTCCAATACACCTGTCATCACAATGCTCCATGGCCCCTCTTATCATATTGCTCCATGATCTCTTTCATCACAATGCTCCATGACCACTGTCATCACCATACCTCAAGACGCCTGTCATCTCAATGCTCCATGGCTCTTTTCATCACAATGCCCCATGGGCCCTGTGATCACAATGCTCCATGCCCTTGTCATCAAAGTGCTCCAGAACTCTTGTCATCATAATGCTCCATGCCAATGTCATCAAAATGTCCCATGACACTTGTCATCACAATGCTCCATGGCTTATGCCATCACAATTTTCCATGGCCCCTGTCATCACAATGCTCCATGCCCTTTTCATCAAAATGCTCCAGAACTCTTGTCATCATAATGCTCCATGCCAATGTCATCAAAATGCCCCATGACACTTGTCATCTCAATGCTCCATGGCCTTTGTCATCACAATGTTCCATGGCCCCTGTCATCACAGTGCTCCATTATACCTTTCATCACAATTCTAGATGACCACTGTCATCACCATGCCCCATTACAGATGTCATAACAATTCGCCATGGTCCTTGTCATCACAATGCTCCATGAACCTTGTCATCACAAGGTTCCAGGACTCTTGTCATCACAATGATCCATGATCACTTTCATCACAATGCTCCATGAAACCTGTCACCTCAATGCTCCATAGCCTTTGTATTCACAATGCTCCATGGCCCCTGTAATCACAGTGCTCCATGACCCCTTTCATCACAATGATCCAAGACCGCTGTCATTACAATGCCCCATGACGCCTGCCACCACAAATCTCCAAGGCCTCTCTTACCAAAAAGCTCCATGATCCCTGTCAGTACAATGTTCGATGACACTTTTCATCACAATGCTCCATGACCCCTGTCATCACAAAGTTCTCTGCCCATATCATCACAATGCTCCTTGTCACCTTTCATCACAATGCTCCATGTCCTTTCATCACAATGCTCCATAATTCTTGTCATCGCAATGTTCCTTGACCGTGTCATCACAATGCTCCATGACCCTTGTCATCACAAAGCTCCATGACCCCTGTCATCACAATGATCCATGATTCCTTTCCTCACAGTGCTCCAGTACCCTTTTCATCACAATGCTCCATGCCATTGTCAGCACAATGCTCCTTGGACCCTGTCATCAAAATGCTCCATCCCCTTTTCATCACAATGCTCCAGATATCCTATCATTACAATGCTCCATGCCCGTGTCAACACAATGCTTCATGACCCCTGTCATCAAAATGCTTTATGAACATTCTTATCACAATGTTCCATGACCCCTGTCATCAAAATGATCCATGACCGTTGTCATCACAATGCTGCATGATACCTTTCATCCCAATCCTCTGGGACTGCTGTCATCATAATGCTCCAGGACAATTTTCATCACAATGCTCCATGCCCCCTGTCATCACAGTGCCCCATAAGCCCTGTAATCCCAATGCTCCATGACCCTGTCATCACAATGCTACATGACCCCTGTCATCACATTGTTCCATGGCCTATGTATTCACAATGTTCCATGGACCCTGTAATCACACTGCTCCATGTTCCTTTTCAACACAATGCTCCATGACCCCTGTCATCACAATGTTCCATGAAAGTTGTCATCAAAATGCTCGATGACCCCGGTCACCTCAAGGTTCCCTGCCCTTGTCATCACAATGGTACATGGCCTTGTCATCACAATGTTCCATGGCCTCTGTCATCACCATGCTCCATGGTCTTTCTCATCACAATGCTCTATGACCCCTGTCATCACAATGCTTGATGACCATTGTCATCACAATGCTCCAAGGTCCCTGTCATCACAATGCCTCATGGTCTTTGTAATCACAATGCTCAATGACCACTGTCATCATAATGCTCCATGCCGTTGTCATCACAATGCTCCATGGCCCCTGTAATCACAATGCTCCATGCGCTAGTCATCACAATGCTCCAGAACATTTGTCATCATAATGCTCCATTCCTGTGTCATCACATTGCTCAATGACACTTGTCATCAAAATGTTCCTTGGTCTTTGTCATCACAATGCTCCATGATCCCAGTCATCACAATGATCCCTGCCAATGTCATCACAATGCTCCATGTCTCCTGTAATCACAATGCTCCATGCCCTTGTCATCACAATGCTCCAGTTCTGTTGTCATCACCATGCTTCATGCCAGTGTCATCACAATGCTCCATGAATCTTGTCTTCACAATGCTCCATGGCCCATGTCATCACAATGCTCCATGACCCCTGTGATCACAATGCTCTATGGCCTTTGTCATCACAATGACACGTGACCCCCGTCAACACAATTCCTGATGAACCCTGACATCAAAATGCTAAATGGCACTTGTCATCACAATGCTATATGAAGCCTGTCCTCACTATTCACCATGTCACTTGTTTTCACAATGCTCCATGCCCCCTGTAATCCCAGTACTCCATGACCCCTTTCATCACAATGCCCAATGCCACCTCTCATCACAATTCTCCATGGCATTTGTCATCACGATGCTCCATGACACCTGTCATCACATTGCTCCATGACACTTGTCATCACAATGCTCCATGGCCCCTCTCATTTCTGTGCTCCATAATAACTTTAATCACATTTCTAGATGACCAGTGCCATCACAATGCCCCATGACATTGTCATCACAATTCGCCATGACCATTGTCATCACAATGCTCCATGAACCATGTCATCACAGGGTCCCAGGACACTTGTCATCACAATGATCCATTACCACTTTCATCACAATGCTCCATGAGCACTGTCATCTCAATGGCCCATGGCCTTTGTATTCACAATGCTCCATGGCCCCTGTAATCACAGTGCTCCATAACACCTTTCATCATAATGCTCCATGGCCCCTGTCATCACAATTCTCCAAGGCCCCTCTCATCACAATGCTCCATGACACTTGTCATCACATTGCTCCATAACACCTGTCATCACAGTGTTCCCTTCCCACGTCATCACAATGCTCCATGTCCCCTATAATCACAATGCTCCAAGCCTTTTTCCTCACAATGCTCCAGAATTTTGTCATCACAATGTTCCATGACCGTGGCATCACAATGCTCCACGGCCCTTGTCATCACAATGCTCCAGAATTCTTGTCATCACAATGTTCCATGGACGTGTCATCACAAAGCTACATGACCCTGGTCATCACAGTTCTCCATGACCTTTGTCATCACAATGCTCTATGTCACTATTCATCACAATTCTCAATGACCACTTTAATCACTATGCTCGCTGACCATTTTCATCACATTTCTCTATTGTCATTACAATTCCCCATGACCCCTTTTTCACCATGCTCCATGCTGCCTGTCATCACAATGCTCCATGGGTTTTGTTACCACAATGCGCCAGGACAAGTTTCATCACAATACCCCATCCCCCTTGTCATCACAGTGCATAATGAAAGCTTTCATTACAATGCTCCGTGACTCTTGTCATCACAATGCTCCATGGCCTTTATCATCACAATGCTCCCAGGCACTTTTCATCACGATGTTCCAAGAAAATTTTCATCACATTGCTCCATGACCATTGTCATCACAATAGTCCATAGCCTTGTCAACACAATCCTGCATAATCCCTGTCATCAAAATTCTCCATGACTGCTGTCATCACAATAATCCAGGACAATTTTCATAACAATGCTTCATGCCCCCAGTCATCACAGTGCTCCATGATACCTTTCATCACAATTCCTAGATGATCAATGTCATCACAATGCCCAATGACACATGTCATCACAATTCGCTATGACCCTTGTCATCACAATACTCGATGAACTGTGTCATCACAGTGTTCCAGGACACATGTCATCACAATGATTCATTACTATTTTCATCACAATGCTCCAATACACCTGTCATCACAATGCTCCATGGCCCATGTTATCATATTGCTCCATGATCTCTTTCATCACAATGCTCCATGACCACTGTCATCACCATACCTCAAGACGCCTGTCATCTCAATGCTCCATGGCTATTTTCATCACAATGCCCCATGGGCCCTGTGATCACAATGCTCCATGCCCTTGTCATCAAAGTGCTCCAGAACTCTTGTCATCATAATGCTCCATGCCAATGTCATCAAAATGTCCCATGACACTTGTCATCACAATGCTCCATGGCTTATGCCATCACAATTTTCCATGGCCCCTGTCATCACAATGCTCCATGCCCTTTTCATCAAAATGCTCCAGAACTCTTGTCATCATAATGCTCCATGCCAATGTCATCAAAATGCCCCATGACACTTGTCATCTCAATGCTCCATGGCCTTTGTCATCACAATGTTCCATGGCCCCTGTCATCACAGTGCTCCATTATACCTTTCATCACAATTCTAGATGACCACTGTCATCACCATGCCCCATTACAGATGTCATAACAATTCGCCATGGTCCTTGTCATCACAATGCTCCATGAACCTTGTCATCACAAGGTTCCAGGACTCTTGTCATCACAATGATCCATGATCACTTTCATCACAATGCTCCATGAAACCTGTCACCTCAATGCTCCATAGCCTTTGTATTCACAATGCTCCATGGCCCCTGTAATCACAGTGCTCCATGACCCCTTTCATCACAATGATCCAAGACCGCTGTCATTACAATGCCCCATGACGCCTGCCACCACAAATCTCCAAGGCCTCTCTTACCAAAAAGCTCCATGATCCCTGTCAGTACAATGTTCGATGACACTTTTCATCACAATGCTCCATGACCCCTGTCATCACAAAGTTCTCTGCCCATATCATCACAATGCTCCTTGTCACCTTTCATCACAATGCTCCATGTCCTTTCATCACAATGCTCCATAATTCTTGTCATCGCAATGTTCCTTGACCGTGTCATCACAATGCTCCATGACCCTTGTCATCACAAAGCTCCATGACCCCTGTCATCACAATGATCCATGATTCCTTTCCTCACAGTGCTCCAGTACCCTTTTCATCACAATGCTCCATGCCATTGTCAGCACAATGCTCCTTGGACCCTGTCATCAAAATGCTCCATCCCCTTTTCATCACAATGCTCCAGATATCCTATCATTACAATGCTCCATGCCCGTGTCAACACAATGCTTCATGACCCCTGTCATCAAAATGCTTTATGAACATTCTTATCACAATGTTCCATGACCCCTGTCATCAAAATGATCCATGACCGTTGTCATCACAATGCTGCATGATACCTTTCATCCCAATCCTCTGGGACTGCTGTCATCATAATGCTCCAGGACAATTTTCATCACAATGCTCCATGCCCCCTGTCATCACAGTGCCCCATAAGCCCTGTAATCCCAATGCTCCATGACCCTGTCATCACAATGCTACATGACCCCTGTCATCACATTGTTCCATGGCCTATGTATTCACAATGTTCCATGGACCCTGTAATCACACTGCTCCATGTTCCTTTTCAACACAATGCTCCATGACCCCTGTCATCACAATGTTCCATGAAAGTTGTCATCAAAATGCTCGATGACCCCGGTCACCTCAAGGTTCCCTGCCCTTGTCATCACAATGGTACATGGCCTTGTCATCACAATGTTCCATGGCCTCTGTCATCACCATGCTCCATGGTCTTTCTCATCACAATGCTCTATGACCCCTGTCATCACAATGCTTGATGACCATTGTCATCACAATGCTCCAAGGTCCCTGTCATCACAATGCCTCATGGTCTTTGTAATCACAATGCTCAATGACCACTGTCATCATAATGCTCCATGCCGTTGTCATCACAATGCTCCATGGCCCCTGTAATCACAATGCTCCATGCGCTTGTCATCACAATGCTCCAGAACATTTGTCATCATAATGCTCCATTCCTGTGTCATCACATTGCTCAATGACACTTGTCATCAAAATGTTCCTTGGTCTTTGTCATCACAATGCTCCATGATCCCAGTCATCACAATGATCCCTGCCAATGTCATCACAATGCTCCATGTCTCGTGTAATCACAATGCTCCATGCCCATGTCATCACAATGCTCCAGTTCTGTTGTCATCACCATGCTTCATGCCAGTGTCATCACAATGCTCCTTGGCTTTTGTTATCACAGTGCGCCAGGACCAGTTTCATCACAATACTCCATCCCCCTTGTCATCACAGTGCATAATGAAAGCTTTCATTACAATGCTCCGTGACACTTGTCATCACAATGCTCCATGGCCTTTATCGTCACAATGCTCCCAGGCACTTTTCATCAAGATGTTCCATGAAAACTTTCATCACATTGCTCCATGACCATTGTCATCACAATAGTCCATAGCCTTGTCAACACAATGCTGCATAATCCCTGTCATCACAATTCTCCATGACGCCTGTCATCACAATAATCCAGGACAATTTTCATAACAATGCTTCATGCCCCCAGTCATCACAGGGCTCCATGATACCTTTCATCAAAATTCCTAGATGATCAATGTCATCACAATGCCCAATGACACCTGTCATCACAATTCGCTATGGCCCTTGTTATCACAATACTCGGTGAACCTTGTCATCACAGTGTTCCAGGACACATGTCATCACAATGATCCATTACTATTTTCATCACAATGCTCCAATACACCTGTCATCACAATGCTCCATGGCCCCTGTTATCATATTGTTCCATGATCTCTTTCATCACAATGCTCCATGACCACTCTCATCACCATACCTCAAGACGCCTGTCATCTCAATGCTCCATGGCACTTTTCATCACAATGCCCCATGGGCCCTGTGATCACAATGCTCCATGCCCTTGTCATCAAAGTGCTCCAGAACTCTTGTCATCATAATGCTCCATGCCAATGTCATCAAAATGTCCTATGACACTTGTCATCACAATGCTCCATGGCTTATGCCATCACAATTTTCCATGGCCCCTGTCATCACAATGCTCCATGCCCTTTTCATCAAAATGCTCCAGAACTCTTGTCATCATAATGCTCCATGCCAATGTCATCAAAATGCCCCATGACACTTGTCATCACAATGCACCATGGCCTTTTTCATCACAATGTTCCATGGCCCCTGTCATCACAGTGCTCCATTATACCTTTCATCACAATTCTAGATGACCACTGTCATCACCATGCCCCATGACAGATGTCATAACAATTCGCCATGGTCCTTGTCATCACAATGCTCCATGAACCTTGTCATCACAAGGTTCCAGGACTCTTGTCATCACAATGATCCATGATCACTTTCATCACAATGCTCCATGAAACCTGTCACCTCAATGCTCCATAGCCTTTGTATTCACAATGCTCCATGGCCCCTGTAATCACAGTGCTCCATGACCCCTTTCATCACAATGATCCAAGACCGCTGTCATTACAATGCCCCATGACGCCTGCCACCACAAATCTCCAAGGCCTCTCTTACCAAAAAGCTCCATGATCCCTGTCAGTACAATGTTCGATGACACTTTTCATCACAATGCTCCATGACCCCTGTCATCACAAAGTTCTCTGCCCATATCATCACAATGCTCCTTGTCACCTTTCATCACAATGCTCCATGTCCTTTCATCACAATGCTCCATAATTCTTGTCATCGCAATGTTCCTTGACCGTGTCATCACAATGCTCCATGACCCTTGTCATCACAAAGCTCCATGACCCCTGTCATCACAATGATCCATGATTCCTTTCCTCACAGTGCTCCAGTACCCTTTTCATCACAATGCTCCATGCCATTGTCAGCACAATGCTCCTTGGACCCTGTCATCAAAATGCTCCATCCCCTTTTCATCACAATGCTCCAGATATCCTATCATTACAATGCTCCATGCCCGTGTCAACACAATGCTTCATGACCCCTGTCATCAAAATGCTTTATGAACATTCTTATCACAATGTTCCATGACCCCTGTCATCAAAATGATCCATGACCGTTGTCATCACAATGCTGCATGATACCTTTCATCCCAATCCTCTGTGACTACTGTCATCATAATGCTCCAGGACAATTTTCATCACAATGCTCCATGCCCCCTGTCATCACAGTGCCCCATAAGCCCTGTAATCCCAATGCTCCATGACCCTGTCATCACAATGCTACATGACCCCTGTCATCACATTGTTCCATGGCCTATGTATTCACAATGTTCCATGGACCCTGTAATCACACTGCTCCATGTTCCTTTTCAACACAATGCTCCATGACCCCTGTCATCACAATGTTCCATGAAAGTTGTCATCAAAATGCTCCATGACCCCGGTCACCACAAGGTTCCCTGCCCTTGTCATCACAATGGTACATGGCCTTGTCATCACAATGTTCCATGGCCTCTGTCATCACCATGCTCCATGGTCTTTCTCATCACAATGCTCCATGACCCCTGTCATCACAATGTTCCATGAAAGTTGTCATCAAAATGCTCCATGACCCCGGTCACCACAAGGTTCCCTGCCCTTGTCATCACAATGTTCCATGCTCTCTGTCATCACCATGCTCCATGGTCTTGCTCATCACAATGCTATATGACCCCTGTCATCACAATGCTTGATGACCATTGTCATCACAATGCTCCAAGGTACCTGTCATCACAATGGCTCATGGTCTTTGTAATCACAATGCTCAATGACCACTGTCATCACAATGCTCCATGCCGTTGTCATCACAATGCTCCATGGCCCCTGTAATCACAATGCTCCATGCGCTTGTCATCACAATGCTCCAGAACATTTGTCATCATAATGCTCCATTCCCGTGTCATCACATTGCTCAATGACACTTGTCATCAAAATGTTCCTTGGTCTTTGTCATCACAATGCTCCATGATCCCTGTCATCACAATGAACCCTGCCAACGTCATCACAATGCTCCATGTCTCGTGTAATCACAATGCTCCATGCCCTTGTCATCACAATGCTCCAGTTCTGTTGTCATCACCATGCTTCATGCCAGTGTCATCACAATGCTCCATGAATCTTGTCTTCACAATGCTCCATGGCCCATGTCATCACAATGCTCCATGACCCCTGTGATCACAATGCTCTATGGCCTTTGTCATCACAATGACACGTGACCCCCGTCAACACAATGCCTGATGAACCCTGACATCAAAATGCTAAATGGCACTTGTCATCACAATGCTATATGAAGACTGTCATCACTATTCACCATGTCACTTGTTTTCACAATGCTCCATGCCCCCTGTAATCCCAGTACTCCATGACACCTTTCATCACAATGCCCAATGCCACCTCTCATCACAATTCTCCATGGCATTTGTCATCACGATGCTCCATGACACCTCTCATCACAATGCTCCATGACACTTGTCATCACAATGCTCCATGGCCCCTCTCATTACTGTGCTCCATAATAACTTGAATCACATTTCTAGATGACCAGTGCCATCACAATGCCCCATGACATTGTCATCACAATTCGCCATGACCATTGTCATCACAATGCTCCATGAACCATGTCATCACAGGGTCCCAGGACACTTGTCGTCACAATGATCCATTACCACTTTCATCACAATGCTCCATGACCACTGTCATCTCAATGCCCCATGGCCTTTGTATTCACAATGCTCCATGGCCCCTGTAATCACAGTGCTCCATAACACCTTTCATCATAATGCTCCATGACCACTGCCATCTCAGTGCCTCATGACGCCTGTCATCACAATTCTCCAAGGCCCCTCTCATCACAATGCTCCATGACACCTGTCATCACATTGCTCCATAACACCTGTCATCACAGTGTTCCCTGCCCATGTCATCACAATGCTCCATGTCCCCTATAATCACAATGCTCCAAGCCTTTTTCCTCACAATGCTCCAGAATTTTGTCATCACAATGTTCCATGGACGTGTCATCACAAAGCTACATGACCCTGGTCATCACAGTTCTCCATGACCTTTGTCATCACAATGCTCTATGTCACTATTCATCACAATTCTCAATGACCACTTTAATCACTATGCTCGCTGACCATTTTCATCACATTTCTCTATTGTCATTACAATTCCCCATGGCCCCTTTCTTCACAATGCTCCATGATGCCTGTCATCACAATGCTCCATGGCTTTTGTTATCACAATGCACCAGGATCAGTTTCATCACAATACTCCATCCCCCTTGTCATCACAGTGCATAATGAAAGCTTTCATTACAATGCTCCATGACACTTGTCATCACAATGCTCCATGGCCTTTATCGTCACAATGCTCCCAGGCACTTTTCATCACGATGTTCCATGAAAACTTTCATCACATTGCTCCATGACCATTGTCATCACAATAGTCCATAGCCTTGTCAACACAATGCTGCATAATCCCTCTCATCACAATTCTCCATGACTGCTGTCATCACAATAACCCAGGACAATTTTCATAACAATGCTTCATGCCCCCAGTCATCACAGTGCTCCATGATACCTTTCATCACAATTCCTAGATGATCAATGTCATCACAATGCCCAATGACACCTGTCATCACAATTCGCTATGACCCTTGTCATCACAATACTCGATGAACCTTGTCATCACAGTGTTCCAGGACACATGTCATCACAATGATCCATTACTATTTTCATCACAATGCTCCAATACACCTGTCATCACAATGCTCCTTGGCCCCTGTTATCATATTGCTCCATGATCTCTTTCATCACAATGCTCCATGACCACTCTCATTACCATACCTCAAGACGCCTGTCATCTCAATGCTCTATGGCTCTTTTCATCACAATGCCCAAAGGGCCCTGTGATCACAATGCTCCATGCCCTTGTCATCAAAGTGCTCCAGAACTCTTGTCATCATAATGCTCCATGGCAATGCCATCAAAATGTCCCATGACACTTGTCATCACAATGCTCCATGGCTTATGCCATCACAATTTTCCATGGCCCCTGTCATCACAATGCTCCATGCCCTTTTCATCAAAATGCTCCAGAACTCTGGTCATCATAATGCTCCATGCCAATGTCATCAAAATGCCCCATGACACTTGTCATCACAATGCTCCATGGCTTATGCCATCACAATTTTCCATGGCCCCTGTCATCACAATGCTCCATTCCCTTTTCATCAAAATGCTCCAGAACTCTTGTCATCATAATGCTCCATGCCAATGTCATCAAAATGCCCCATGACATTTGTCATCACAATGCTCCATGGCCTTTGTCATCACAATGTTCCATGGCCCCTGTCATCACAGTGCTCCATTATTCCTTTCATCACAATTCTAGATGACCACTGTCATCACCATGCCCCATGACAGATTTCATAACAATTCGCCATGGTCCTTGTCATCACAAGGCTACATGAACCTTGTCATCACAAGGTTCCAGGACTCTTGTCATCAGAATGATCCATGATCACTTTCATCACAATGCTCCATGAAACCTGTCACCTCAATGCTCCATAGCCTTTGTATTCACAAAGCTCCATGGCCCCTGTAATCACAGTGCTCCATGACCCCGTTCATCACAATGATCCAACACCGCTGTCATTACAATGCCCCATGACGCCTGCCACCACAAATCTCCAAGGCCTCTCTTACCAAAAAGCTCCATGATCCCTGTCAGTACAATGTTCGATGACACTTTTCATCACAATGCTCCATGACCCCTGTCATCACAAAGTTCTCTGCCCATATCATCACAATGCTCCTTGTCACCTTTCATCACAATGCTCCATGTCCTTTCATCACAATGCTCCATAATTCTTGTCATCGCAATGTTCCTTGACCGTGTCATCACAATGCTCCATGACCCTTGTCATCACAAAGCTCCATGACCCCTGTCATCACAATGATCCATGATTCCTTTCCTCACAGTGCTCCAGTACCCTTTTCATCACAATGCTCCATGCCATTGTCAGCACAATGCTCCTTGGACCCTGTCATCAAAATGTTCCATCCCCTTTTCATCACAATGCTCCAGATATCCTATCATTACAATGCTCCATGCCCGTGTCAACACAATGCTTCATGACCCCTTTCATCAAAATGCTTTATGAACATTCTTATCACAATGTTCCATGACCCCTGTCATCAAAATGATCCATGACCGTTGTCATCACAATGCTGCATGATACCTTTCATCCCAATCCTCTGTGACTGCTGTCATCATAATGCTCCAGGACAATTTTCATCACAATGCTCCATGCCCCCTGTCATCACAGTGCCCCATAAACCCTCTAATCCCAATGCTTCATGACCGTGTCATCACAATGCTACATGACCCATGTCATCACATTGTTCCATGGCCTATGTATTCACAATGTTCTATGGACCCTGTAATCACACTGCTCCATGTTACTTTTCAAAACAATGCTCCATGACCCCTGTCATCACAATGTTCCATGAAAGTTGTCATCAAAATGCTCCATGACCCCGGTCACCACAATGTTCCCTGCCCTTGTCATCGCAATGGTACATGGCCTTGTCATCACAATGTTCCATGGCCTCTGTCATCACCATGCTCCATGGTCGTTCTCATCAAAATGCTCTATGACCCCTGTCATCACAATGCTTGATGACAATTGTCATCACAATGCTCCAAGGTCCCTGTCATCACAATGCCTCATGGTCTTTGTAATCACAATGCTCAATGACCACTGTCATCAGAATGCTCCATGCCGTTGTCATCACAATGCTCCATGGCCCCTGTAATCACAATGCTCCATGCGCTTGTCATCACAATGCTCCAGAACATTTGTCATCATAATGCTCCATTCCCGTGTCATCACATTGCTCAATGACACTTGTCATCAAAATGTTCCTTGGTCTTTCTCATCACAATGCTCCATGATCCCTGTCATCACAATGATCCCTGCCAATGTCATCACAATGCTCCATGTCTCCTGTAATCACAATGCTCCATGCCCTTGTCATCACAATGCTCCAGTTCTGTTGTCATCACCATGCTTCATGCCACTGTCATCACAATGCTCCATGAATCTTGTCTTCACAATGCTCCATGGCCCATGTCATCACAATGCTCCATGACCCCTGTGATCACAATGCTCTATGGCCTTTTTCATCACAATGACACGTGACCCCCGTCAACACAATGCCTGATGAACCCTGACATCAAAATGCTAAATGGCACTTGTCATCACAATGCTATATGAAGCCTGTCATCACTATTCACCATGTCACTTGTTTTCACAATGCTCCATGCCCCCTGTAATCCCAGTACTCCATGACCCCTTTCATCACAATGCCCAATGCCACCTCTCATCACAATTCTCCATGGCATTTGTCATCACGATGCTCCATGACACCTGTCATCACAATGCTCCATGACACTTGTCATCACAATGCTCCAAGGCCCCTCTCATTACTGTGCTCCATAATAACTTGAATCACATTTCTATATGACCAGTGCCATCACAATGCCCCATGACATTGTCATCACAATTCGCCATGACCATTGTCATCACAATGCTCCATGAACCATGTCATCACAGGGTCCCAGGACACTTGTCATCACAATGATCCATTACCACTTTCATCACAATGCTCCATGACCACTGTCATCTCAATGCCCCATGGCCTTTGTATTCACAATGCTCCATGGCCCATGTAATCACAGTGCTCCATAACACCTTTCATCATAATGCTCCATGACCACTGCCATCTCAATGCCTCATGACGCCTGTCATCACAATTCTCCAAGGCCCCTCTCATCACAATGCTCCATGACACTTGTCATCACATTGCTCCATAACACCTGTCATCTCAGTGTTCCCTGCCCATGTCATCACAATGCTCAATGTCCCCTATAATCACAATGCTCCAAGCCTTTTTCCTCACAATGCTCCAAAATTTTGTCATCACAATGTTCCATGGAAGTGTCATCACAAAGCTACATGACCCTGGTCATCACAGTTCTCCATGACCTTTGTCATCACAATGCTCTATGTCACTATTCATCACAATTCTCAATGACCACTTTAATCACTATGCTCGCTGACCATTTTCATCACATTTCTCTATTGTCATTACAATTCCCCATGGCCCCTTTCTTCACAATGCTCCATAATGCCTGTCATCACAATGCTCCATGGCTTTTGTTATCACAATTCGCCAGGACCAGTTTCATCACAATACTCCATCCCCCTTGTCATCACAGTGCATAATGAAAGCTTTCATTACAATGCTCCATGACACTTGTCATCACAATGCTCCATGGCCTTTATCGTCACAATGCTCCCAGGCACATTTCATCACGATGTTCCATGAAAACTTTCATCACATTGCTCCATGACCATTGTCATCACAATAGTCCATAGCCTTGTCAACACAATGCTGCATAATCCCTGTCATCACAATTCTCCATGACTGCTGTCATCACAATAACCCAGGACAATTTTCATAACAATGATTCATGCCCCCAGTCATCACAGTGCTCCATGATACCTTTCATCACAATTCCTAGATGATCAATGTCATCACAATGCCCAATGACACCTGTCATCACAATTCGCTATGACCCTTGTCATCACAATACTCGATGAACCTTGTCATCACAGTGTTCCAGGACACATGTCATCACAATGATCCATTACTATTTTCATCACAATGCTCCAATACACCTGTCATCACAATGCTCCATGGCCCCTGTTATCATATTGCTCCATGATCTCTTTCATCACAATGCTCCATGACCACTCTCATCACCATACCTCAAGACACCTGTCATCTCAATGCTCTATGGCTCTTTTCATCACAATGCCCAAAGGGCCCTGTGATCACAATGCTCCATGCCCTTGTCATCAAAGTGCTCCAGAACACTTGTTCTCATAATGCTCCATGCCAATGCCATCAAAATGTCCCATGACACTTGTCATCACAATGCTCCATGGCTTATGCCATCACAATTTTCCATGGCCCCTGTCATCACAATGCTCCATGCCCTTTTCATCAAAATGCTCCAGAACTCTGGTCATCATAATGCTCCATGCCAATGTCATCAAAATGCCCCATGACACTTGTCATCACAATGCTCCATGGCTTATGCCATCACAATTTTCCATGGCCCCTGTCATCACAATGCTCCATGCCCTTTTCATCAAAATGCTCCAGAACTCTTGTCATCATAATGCTCCATGCCAATGTCATCAAAATGCCCAATGACACTTGTCATCACAATGCTCCATGGCCTTTGTCATCACAATGTTCCATGGCCCCTGTCATCACAGTGCTCCATTATACCTTTCATCACAATTCTAGATGACCACTGTCATCACCATGCCCCATGACAGATTTCATAACAATTCGCCATGGTCCTTGTCATCACAATGCTCCATGAACCTTGTCATCACAAGGTTCCAGGACTCTTGTCATCACAATGATCCATGATCACTTTCATCACAATGCTCCATGAAACCTGTCACCTCAATGCTCCGTAGCCTTTGTATTCACAATGCCCCATGGCCCCTGTAATCACAGTGCTCCATGACCCCTTTCATCACAATGATCCAAGACCGCTGTCATTACAATGCCCCATGACGCCTGCCACCACAAATCTCCAAGGCCTCTCTTACCAAAAAGCTCCATGATCCCTGTCAGTACAATGTTCGATGACACTTTTCATCACAATGCTCCATGACCCCTGTCATCACAAAGTTCTCTGCCCATATCATCACAATGCTCCTTGTCACCTTTCATCACAATGCTCCATGTCCTTTCATCACAATGCTCCATAATTCTTGTCATCGCAATGTTCCTTGACCGTGTCATCACAATGCTCCATGACCCTTGTCATCACAAAGCTCCATGACCCCTGTCATCACAATGATCCATGATTCCTTTCCTCACAGTGCTCCAGTACCCTTTTCATCACAATGCTCCATGCCATTGTCAGCACAATGCTCCTTGGACCCTGTCATCAAGATGCTCCATCCCCGTTTCATCACAATGCTCCAGATATCCTATCATTACAATGGTCCATGCCCGTGTCAACACAGTGCTTCATGACCCCTGTCATCAAAATGCTTTATGAATATTCTTATCACAATGTTCCATTACCCCTGTCATCAAAATGATCCATGACCGTTGTCATCACAATGCTGCATGATACCTTTCATCCCAATCCTCTGTGACTGCTGTCATCATAATGCTCCAGGACAATTTTCATCACAATGCTCCATGCCCCCTGTCATCACAGTGCACCATAAGCCCTGTAATCCCAATGCTCCATGACCCTGTCATCACAATGCTACATGACCCCTGTCATCACATTGTTCCATGGCCTATGTATTCACAATGTTCCATGGACCCTGTAATCACACTGCTCCATGTTCCTTTTCAACACAATGCTCCATGACCCCTGTCATCACAATGTTCCATGAAAGTTGTCATCAAAATGCTCCATGACCCCGGTCACCACAAGGTTCCCTGCCCTTGTCATCACAATGGTACATGGCCTTGTCATCACAATGTTCCATGGCCTCTGTCATCACCATGCTCCATGGTCTTTCTCATCACAATGCTCTATGACCCCTGTCATCACAATGCTTGATGACCATTGGCATGACAATGCTCCAAGGTCCCTGTCATCACAATGCCTCATTGTCTTTGTAATCACAATGCTCAATGACCACTGTCATCACAATGCTCCATGCCATTGTCATCACAATGCTCCATGGCCCCTGTAATCACAATGCTCCATGTGCTTGTCATCACAATGCTCCAGAACATTTGTCATCATAATGCTCCATTCCTGTGTCATCACATTGCTCAATGACACTTGTCATCAAAATGTTCCTTGGTCTTTGTCATCACAATGCTCCATGATCCCTGTCATCACAATGATCCCTGCCAATGTCATCACAATGCTCCATGTCTCCTGTAATCACAATGCTCCATGCCCTTGTCATCACAATGCTCCAGTTCTGTTGTCATCACCATGCTTCATGCCAGTGTCATCACAATACTCCATGAATCTTGTCTTCACAATGCTCCATGGCCCATGTCATCACAATGCTCCATGACCCCTGTGATCACAATGCTCTATGGCCTTTGTCATCACAATGACACGTGACCCCCGTCAACACAATGCCTGATGAACCCTGACATCAAAATGCTAAATGGCACTTGTCATCACAATGCTATATGAAGCCTGTCATCACTATTCACCATGTCACTTGTTTTCACAATGCTCCATGCCCCCTGTAATCCCAGTACTCCATGACCCCTTTCATCACAATGCCCAATGCCACCTCTCATCACAATTCTCCATGGCATTTGTCATCACGATGCTCCATGACACCTGTCATCACAATGCTCCATGACACTTGTCATCACAATGCTCCATGGCCCCTCTCATTACTGTGCTCCATAATAACTTTAATCACATTTCTAGATTACCAGTGCCATCACAATGCCCCATGACATTGTCATCACAATTCGCCATGACCATTGTCATCACAATGCTCCATGAACCATGTCATCACAGGGTCCCAGGACACTTGTCATCACAATGATCCATTACCACTTTCATCACAATGCTCCATGACCACTGTCATCTCAATGCCCCATGGCCTTTGTATTCACAATGCTCCATGGCCCCTGTAATCACAGTGCTCCATAACTCCTTTCATCATAATGCTCCATGACCACTGCCATCTCAATGCCTCATGACGCCTGTCATCACAATTCTCCAAGGCCCCTCTCATCACAATGCTCCATGACACTTGTCATCACATTGCTCCATAACACCTGTCATCACAGTGTTCCCTGCCCATGTCATCACAATGCTCCATGTCCCCTATAATCAAAATGCTCCAAGCCTTTTTCCTCACAATGCTCCAGAATTTTGTCATCACAATGTTCCATGACCGTGGCATCACAATGCTCCACGGCCCTTGTCATCACAATGCTCCAGAATTCTTGTCATCACAATGTTCCATGGACGTGTCATCACAAAGCTACATGACCCTGGTCATCACAGTTCTCCATGACCTTTGTCATCACAATGCTCTATGTCACTATTCATCACAATTCTCAATGACCACTTTAATCACTATGCTCGCTGACCATTTTCATCACATTTCTCTATTGTCATTACAATTCCCCATGGCCCCTTTCTTCACAATGCTCCATGATGCCTGTCATCACAATGCTCCATGGCTTTTGTTATCACAATGCACCAGGATCAGTTTCATCACAATACTCCATCCCCCTTGTCATCACAGTGCATAATGAAAGCTTTCATTACAATGCTCCATGACACTTGTCATCACAATGCTCCATGGCCTTTATCGTCACAATGCTCCCAGGCACTTTTCATCACGATGTTCCATGAAAACTTTCATCACATTGCTCCATGACCATTGTCATCACAATAGTCCATAGCCTTGTCAACACAATGCTGCATAATCCCTGTCATCACAATTCTCCATGACTGCTGTCATCACAATAACCCAGGACAATTTTCATAACAATGATTCATGCCCCCAGTGTTCACAGTGCTCCATGATACCTTTCATCACAATTCCTAGATGATCAATGTCATCTCAATGCCCAATGACACCTGTCATCACAATTCGCTATGACCCTTGTCATCACAATACTCGATGAACCTTGTCATCACAGTGTTCCAGGACACATGTCATCACAATGATCCATTACTATTTTCATCACAATGCTCCAATACACCTGTCATCACAATGCTCCATGGCCCCTGTTATCATATTGCTCCATGATCTCTTTCATCACAATGCTCCATGACCACTCTCATTACCATACCTCAAGACGCCTGTCATCTCAATGCTCTATGGCTCTTTTCATCACAATGCCCAAAGGGCCCTGTGATCACAATGCTCCATGCCCTTGTCATCAAAGTGCTCCAGAACTCTTGTCATCATAATGCTCCATGGCAATGCCATCAAAATGTCCCATGACACTTGTCATCACAATGCTCCATGGCTTATGCCATCACAATTTTCCATGGCCCCTGTCATCACAATGCTCCATGCCCTTTTCATCAAAATGCTCCAGAACTCTGGTCATCATAATGCTCCATGCCAATGTCATCAAAATGCCCCATGACACTTGTCATCACAATGCTCCATGGCTTATGCCATCACAATTTTCCATGGCCCCTGTCATCACAATGCTCCATTCCCTTTTCATCAAAATGCTCCAGAACTCTTGTCATCATAATGCTCCATGCCAATGTCATCAAAATGCCCCATGACACTTGTCATCACAATGCTCCATGGCCCTTGTCATCACAATGTTCCATGGCCCCTGTCATCACAGTGCTCCATTATTCCTTTCATCACAATTCTAGATGACCACTGTCATCACCATGCCCCATGACAGATTTCATAACAATTCGCCATGGTCCTTGTCATCACAAGGCTACATGAACCTTGTCATCACAAGGTTCCAGGACTCTTGTCATCAGAATGATCCATGATCACTTTCATCACAATGCTCCATGAAACCTGTCACCTCAATGCTCCATAGCCTTTGTATTCACAAAGCTCCATGGCCCCTGTAATCACAGTGCTCCATGACCCCGTTCATCACAATGATCCAACACCGCTGTCATTACAATGCCCCATGACGCCTGCCACCACAAATCTCCAAGGCCTCTCTTACCAAAAAGCTCCATGATCCCTGACAGTACAATGTTCGATGACACTTTTCATCACAATGCTCCATGACCCCTGTCATCACAAAGTTCTCTGCCCATATCATCACAATGCTCCTTGTCACCTTTCATCACAATGCTCCATGTCCTTTCATCACAATGCTCCATAATTCTTGTCATCGCAATGTTCCTTGACCGTGTCATCACAATGCTCCATGACCCTTGTCATCACAAAGCTCCATGACCCCTGTCATCACAATGATCCATGATTCCTTTACTCACAGTGCTCCAGTACCCTTTTCATCACAATGCTCCATGCCATTGTCAGCACAATGCTCCTTGGACCCTGTCATCAAAATGTTCCATCCCCTTTTCATCACAATGCTCCAGATATCCTATCATTACAATGCTCCATGCCCGTGTCAACACAATGCTTCATGACCCCTTTCATCAAAATGCTTTATGAACATTCTTATCACAATGTTCCATGACCCCTGTCATCAAAATGATCCATGACCGTTGTCATCACAATGCTGCATGATACCTTTCATCCCAATCCTCTGTGACTGCTGTCATCATAATGCTCCAGGACAATTTTCATCACAATGCTCCATGCCCCCTGTCATCACAGTGCCCCATAAACCCTCTAATCCCAATGCTTCATGACCGTGTCATCACAATGCTACATGACCCATGTCATCACATTGTTCCATGGACTATGTATTCACAATGTTCCATGGACCCTGTAATCACACTGCTCCATGTTACTTTTCAAAACAATGCCTCATGACCCCTGTCATCACAATGTTCCATGAAAGTTGTCATCAAAATGCTCCATGACCCCGGTCACCACAATGTTCCCTGCCCTTGTCATCGCAATGGTACATGGCCTTGTCATCACAATGTTCCATGGCCTCTGTCATCACCATGCTCCATGGTCGTTCTCATCAAAATGCTCTATGACCCCTGTCATCACAATGCTTGATGACAATTGTCATCACAATGCTCCAAGGTCCCTGTCATCACAATGCCTCATGGTCTTTGTAATCACAATGCTCAATGACCACTGTCATCACAATGCTCCATGCCGTTGTCATCACAATGCTCCATGGCCCCTGTAATCACAATGCTCCATGCGCTTGTCATCACAATGCTCCAGAACATTTGTCATCATAATGCTCCATTCCCGTGTCATCACATTGCTCAATGACACTTGTCATCAAAATGTTCCTTGGTCTTTGTCATCACAATGCTCCATGATCCCTGTCATCACAATGATCCCTGCCAATGTCATCACAATGCTCCATGTCTCGTGTAATCACAATGCTCCATGCCCTTGTCATCACAATGCTCCAGTTCTGTTGTCATCACCATGCTTCATGCCAGTGTCATCACAATGCTCCATGAATCTTGTCTTCACAATGCTCCATGGCCCATGTCATCACAATGCTCCATGACCCCTGTGATCACAATGCTCTATGGCCTTTTTCATCACAATGACACGTGACCCCCGTCAACACAATGCCTGATGAACCCTGACATCAAAATGCTAAATGGCACTTGTCATCACAATGCTATATGAAGCCTGTCATCACTATTCACCATGTCACTTGTTTTCACAATGCTCCATGCCCCCTGTAATCCCAGTACTCCATGACCCCTTTCATCACAATGCCCAATGCCACCTCTCATCACAATTCTCCATGGCATTTGTCATCACGATGCTCCATGACACCTGTCATCACAATGCTCCATGACACTTGTCATCACAATGCTCCAAGGCCCCTCTCATTACTGTGCTCCATAATAACTTGAATCACATTTCTATATGACCAGTGCCATCACAATGCCCCATGACATTGTCATCACAATTCGCCATGACCATTGTCATCACAATGCTCCATGAACCATGTCATCACAGGGTCCCAGGACACTTGTCATCACAATGATCCATTACCACTTTCATCACAATGCTCCATGACCACTGTCATCTCAATGCCCCATGGCCTTTGTATTCACAATGCTCCATGGCCCCTGTAATCACAGTGCTCCATAACACCTTTCATCATAATGCTCCATGACCACTGCCATCTCAATGCCTCATGACGCCTGTCATCACAATTCTCCAAGGCCCCTCTCATCACAATGCTCCATGACACTTGTCATCACATTGCTCCATAACACCTGTCATCTCAGTGTTCCCTGCCCATGTCATCACAATGCTCAATGTCCCCTATAATCACAATGCTCCAAGCCTTTTTCCTCACAATGCTCCAAAATTTTGTCATCACAATGTTCCATGGACGTGTCATCACAAAGCTACATGACCCTGGTCATCACAGTTCTCCATGACCTTTGTCATCACAATGCTCTATGTCACTATTCATCACAATTCTCAATGACCACTTTAATCACTATGCTCGCTGTCCATTTTCATCACATTTCTCTATTGTCATTACAATTCCCCATGGCCCCTTTCTTCACAATGCTCCATAATGCCTGTCATCACAATGCTCCATGGCTTTTGTTATCACAATGCTCCAGGACCAGTTTCATCACAATACTCCATCCCCCTTGTCATCACAGTGCATAATGAAAGCTTTCATTACAATGCTCCATGACACTTGTCATCACAATGCTCCATGGCCTTTATCGTCACAATGCTCCCAGGCACATTTCATCACGATGTTCCATGAAAACTTTCATCACATTGCTCCATGACCATTGTCATCACAATAGTCCATAGCCTTGTCAACACAATGCTGCATAATCCCTGTCATCACAATTCTCCATGACTGCTGTCATCACAATAACCCAGGACAATTTTCATAACAATGATTCATGCCCCCAGTCATCACAGTGCTCCATGATACCTTTCATCACAATTCCTAGATGATCAATGTCATCACAATGCCCAATGACACCTGTCATCACAATTCGCTATGACCCTTGTCATCACAATACTCGATGAACCTTGTCATCACAGTGTTCCAGGACACATGTCATCACAATGATCCATTACTATTTTCATCACAATGCTCCAATACACCTGTCATCACAATGCTCCATGGCCCCTGTTATCATATTGCTCCATGATCTCTTTCATCACAATGCTCCATGACCACTCTCATCACCATACCTCAAGACACCTGTCATCTCAATGCTCTATGGCTCTTTTCATCACAATGCCCAAAGGGCCCTGTGATCACAATGCTCCATGCCCTTGTCATCAAAGTGCTCCAGAACACTTGTCATCATAATGCTCCATGCCAATGCCATCAAAATGTCCCATGACACTTGTCATCACAATGCTCCATGGCTTATGCCATCACAATTTTCCATGGCCCCTGTCATCACAATGCTCCATGCCCTTTTCATCAAAATGCTCCAGAACTCTGGTCATCATAATGCTCCATGCCAATGTCATCAAAATGCCCCATGACACTTGTCATCACAATGCTCCATGGCCTTTGTCATCACAATGTTCCATGGCCCCTGTCATCACAGTGCTCCATTATTCCTTTCATCACAATTCTAGATGACCACTGTCATCACCATGCCCCATGACAGATTTCATAACAATTCGCCATGGTCCTTGTCATCACAAGGCTACATGAACCTTGTCATCACAAGGTTCCAGGACTCTTGTCATCAGAATGATCCATGATCACTTTCATCACAATGCTCCATGAAACCTGTCACCTCAATGCTCCATAGCCTTTGTATTCACAAAGCTCCATGGCCCCTGTAATCACAGTGCTCCATGACCCCGTTCATCACAATGATCCAACACCGCTGTCATTACAATGCCCCATGACGCCTGCCACCACAAATCTCCAAGGCCTCTCTTACCAAAAAGCTCCATGATCCCTGTCAGTACAATGTTCGATGACACTTTTCATCACAATGCTCCATGATCCCTGTCATCACAAAGTTCTCTGCCCATATCATCACAATGCTCCTTGTCACCTTTCATCACAATGCTCCATGTCCTTTCATCACAATGCTCCATAATTCTTGTCATCGCAATGTTCCTTGACCGTGTCATCACAATGCTCCATGACCCTTGTCATCACAAAGCTCCATGACCCCTGTCATCACAATGATCCATGATTCCTTTACTCACAGTGCTCCAGTACCCTTTTCATCACAATGCTCCATGCCATTGTCAGCACAATGCTCCTTGGACCCTGTCATCAAAATGTTCCATCCCCTTTTCATCACAATGCTCCAGATATCCTATCATTACAATGCTCCATGCCCGTGTCAACACAATGCTTCATGACCCCTTTCATCAAAATGCTTTATGAACATTCTTATCACAATGTTCCATGACCCCTGTCATCAAAATGATCCATGACCGTTGTCATCACAATGCTGCATGATACCTTTCATCCCAATCCTCTGTGACTGCTGTCATCATAATGCTCCAGGACAATTTTCATCACAATGCTCCATGCCCCCTGTCATCACAGTGCCCCGTAAACCCTCTAATCCCAATGCTTCATTACCGTGTCATCACAATGCTACATGACCCATGTCATCACATTGTTCCATGGCCTATGTATTCACAATGTTCCATGGACCCTGTAATCACACTGCTCCATGTTACTTTTCAAAACAATGCTCCATGACCCCTGTCATCACAATGTTCCATGAAAGTTGTCATCAAAATGCTCCATGACCCCGGTCACCACAATGTTCCCTGCCCTTGTCATCGCAATGGTACATGGCCTTGTCATCACAATGTTCCATGGCCTCTGTCATCACCATGCTCCATGGTCGTTCTCATCAAAATGCTCTATGATCCCTGTCATCACAATGCTTGATGACAATTGTCATCACAATGCTCCAAGGTCCCTGTCATCACAATGCCTCATGGTCTTTGTAATCACAATGCTCAATGACCACTGTCATCACAATGCTCCATGCCATTGTCATCACAATGCTCCATGGCCCCTGTAATCACAATGCTCCATGCGCTTGTCATCACAATGCTCCAGAACATTTGTCATCATAATGCTCCATTCCCGTGTCATCACATTGCTCAATGACACTTGTCATCAAAATGTTCCTTGGTCTTTGTCATCACAATGCTCCATGATCCCTGTCATCACAATGATCCCTGCCAATGTCATCACAATGCTCCATGTCTCCTGTAATCACAATGCTCCATGCCCTTGTCATCACAATGCTCCAGTTCTGTTGTCATCACCATGCTTCATGCCAGTGTCATCACAATGCTCCATGAATCTTGTCTTCACAATGCTCCATGGCCCATGTCATCACAATGCTCCATGACCCCTGTGATCACAATGCTCTATGGCCTTTTTCATCACAATGACACGTGACCCCCGTCAACACAATACCTGATGAACCCTGACATCAAAATGCTAAATGGCACTTGTCATCACAATGCTATATGAAGCCTGTCATCACTATTCACCATGTCACTTGTTTTCACAATGCTCCATGCCCCCTGTAATCCCAGTACTCCATGACCCCTTTCATCACAATGCCCAATGCCACCTCTCATCACAATTCTCCATGGCATTTGTCATCACGATGCTCCATGACACCTGTCATCACAATGCTCCATGACACTTGTCATCACAATGCTCCAAGGCCCCTCTCATTACTGTGCTCCATAATAACTTGAATCACATTTCTATATGACCAGTGCCATCACAATGCCCCATGACATTGTCATCACAATTCGCCATGACCATTGTCATCACAATGCTCCATGAACCATGTCATCACAGGGTCCCAGGACACTTGTCATCACAATGATCCATTACCACTTTCATCACAATGCTCCATGACCACTGTCATCTCAATGCCCCATGGCCTTTGTATTCACAATGCTCCATGGCCCATGTAATCACAGTGCTCCATAACACCTTTCATCATAATGCTCCATGACCACTGCCATCTCAATGCCTCATGACGCCTGTCATCACAATTCTCCAAGGCCCCTCTCATCACAATGCTCCATGACACTTGTCATCACATTGCTCCATAACACCTGTCATCTCAGTGTTCCCTGCCCATGTCATCACAATGCTCAATGTCCCCTATAATCACAATGCTCCAAGCCTTTTTCCTCACAATGCTCCAAAATTTTGTCATCACAATGTTCCATGGACGTGTCATCACAAAGCTACATGACCCTGGTCATCACAGTTCTCCATGACCTTTGTCATCACAATGCTCTATGTCACTATTCATCACAATTCTCAATGACCACTTTAATCACTATGCTCGCTGTCCATTTTCATCACATTTCTCTATTGTCATTACAATTCCCCATGGCCCCTTTCTTCACAATGCTCCATAATGCCTGTCATCACAATGCTCCATGGCTTTTGTTATCACAATGCTCCAGGACCAGTTTCATCACAATACTCCATCCCCCTTGTCATCACAGTGCATAATGAAAGCTTTCATTACAATGCTCCATGACACTTGTCATCACAATGCTCCATGGCCTTTATCGTCACAATGCTCCCAGGCACATTTCATCACGATGTTCCATGAAAACTTTCATCACATTGCTCCATGACCATTGTCATCACAATAGTCCATAGCCTTGTCAACACAATGCTGCATAATCCCTGTCATCACAATTCTCCATGACTGCTGTCATCACAATAACCCAGGACAATTTTCATAACAATGATTCATGCCCCCAGTCATCACAGTGCTCCATGATACCTTTCATCACAATTCCTAGATGATCAATGTCATCACAATGCCCAATGACACCTGTCATCACAATTCGCTATGACCCTTGTCATCACAATACTCGATGAACCTTGTCATCACAGTGTTCCAGGACACATGTCATCACAATGATCCATTACTATTTTCATCACAATGCTCCAATACACCTGTCATCACAATGCTCCATGGCCCCTGTTATCATATTGCTCCATGATCTCTTTCATCACAATGCTCCATGACCACTCTCATCACCATACCTCAAGACACCTGTCATCTCAATGCTCTATGGCTCTTTTCATCACAATGCCCAAAGGGCCCTGTGATCACAATGCTCCATGCCCTTGTCATCAAAGTGCTCCAGAACACTTGTCATCATAATGCTCCATGCCAATGCCATCAAAATGTCCCATGACACTTGTCATCACAATGCTCCATGGCTTATGCCATCACAATTTTCCGTGGCCCCTGTCATCACAATGCTCCATGCCCTTTTCATCAAAATGCTCCAGAACTCTGGTCATCATAATGCTCCATGCCAATGTCATCAAAATGCCCCATGACACTTGTCATCACAATGCTCCATGGCTTATGCCATCACAATTTTCCATGGCCCCTGTCATCACAATGCTCCATTCCCTTTTCATCAAAATGCTCCAGAACTCTTGTCATCATAATGCTCCATGCCAATGTCATCAAAATGCCCCATGACACTTGTCATCACAATGCTCCATGGCCTTTGTCATCACAATGTTCCATGGCCCCTGTCATCACAGTGCTCCATTATTCCTTTCATCACAATTCTAGATGACCACTGTCATCACCATGCCCCATGACAGATTTCATAACAATTCGCCATGGTCCTTGTCATCACAAGGCTACATGAACCTTGTCATCACAAGGTTCCAGGACTCTTGTCATCAGAATGATCCATGATCACTTTCATCACAATGCTCCATGAAACCTGTCACCTCAATGCTCCATAGCCTTTGTATTCACAAAGCTCCATGGCCCCTGTAATCACAGTGCTCCATGACCCCGTTCATCACAATGATCCAACACCGCTGTCATTACAATGCCCCATGACGCCTGCCACCACAAATCTCCAAGGCCTCTCTTACCAAAAAGCTCCATGATCCCTGTCAGTACAATGTTCGATGACACTTTTCATCACAATGCTCCATGACCCCTGTCATCACAAAGTTCTCTGCCCATATCATCACAATGCTCCTTGTCACCTTTCATCACAATGCTCCATGTCCTTTCATCACAATGCTCCATAATTCTTGTCATCGCAATGTTCCTTGACCGTGTCATCACAATGCTCCATGACCCTTGTCATCACAAAGCTCCATGACCCCTGTCATCACAATGATCCATGATTCCTTTCCTCACAGTGCTCCAGTACCCTTTTCATCACAATGCTCCATGCCATTGTCAGCACAATGCTCCTTGGACCCTGTCATCAAAATGTTCCATCCCCTTTTCATCACAATGCTCCAGATATCCTATCATTACAATGCTCCATGCCCGTGTCAACACAATGCTTCATGACCCCTTTCATCAAAATGCTTTATGAACATTCTTATCACAATGTTCCATGACCCCTGTCATCAAAATGATCCATGACCGTTGTCATCACAATGCTGCATGATACCTTTCATCCCAATCCTCTGTGACTGCTGTCATCATAATGCTCCAGGACAATTTTCATCACAATGCTCCATGCCCCCTGTCATCACAGTGCCCCATAAACCCTCTAATCCCAATGCTTCATGACCGTGCCATCACAATGCTACATGACCCATGTCATCACATTGTTCCATGGCCTATGTATTCACAATGTTCTATGGACCCTGTAATCACACTGCTCCATGTTACTTTTCAAAACAATGCTCCATGACCCCTGTCATCACAATGTTCCATGAAAGTTGTCATCAAAATGCTCCATGACCCCGGTCACCACAATGTTCCCTGCCCTTGTCATCGCAATGGTACATGGCCTTGTCATCACAATGTTCCATGGCCTCTGTCATCACCATGCTCCATGGTCGTTCTCATCAAAATGCTCTATGACCCCTGTCATCACAATGCTTGATGACAATTGTCATCACAATGCTCCAAGGTCCCTGTCATCACAATGCCTCATGGTCTTTGTAATCACAATGCTCAATGACCACTGTCATCAGAATGCTCCATGCCGTTGTCATCACAATGCTCCATGGCCCCTGTAATCACAATGCTCCATGCGCTTGTCATCACAATGCTCCAGAACATTTGTCATCATAATGCTCCATTCCCGTGTCATCACATTGCTCAATGACACTTGTCATCAAAATGTTCCTTGGTCTTTCTCATCACAATGCTCCATGATCCCTGTCATCACAATGATCCCTGCCAATGTCATCACAATGCTCCATGTCTCCTGTAATCACAATGCTCCATGCCCTTGTCATCACAATGCTCCAGTTCTGTTGTCATCACCATGCTTCATGCCACTGTCATCACAATGCTCCATGAATCTTGTCTTCACAATGCTCCATGGCCCATGTCATCACAATGCTCCATGACCCCTGTGATCACAATGCTCTATGGCCTTTTTCATCACAATGACACGTGACCCCCGTCAACACAATACCTGATGAACCCTGACATCAAAATGCTAAATGGCACTTGTCATCACAATGCTATATGAAGCCTGTCATCACTATTCACCATGTCACTTGTTTTCACAATGCTCCATGCCCCCTGTAATCCCAGTACTCCATGACCCCTTTCATCACAATGCCCAATGCCACCTCTCATCACAATTCTCCATGGCATTTGTCATCACGATGCTCCATGACACCTGTCATCACAATGCTCCATGACACTTGTCATCACAATGCTCCAAGGCCCCTCTCATTACTGTGCTCCATAATAACTTGAATCACATTTCTATATGACCAGTGCCATCACAATGCCCCATGACATTGTCATCACAATTCGCCATGACCATTGTCATCACAATGCTCCATGAACCATGTCATCACAGGGTCCCAGGACACTTGTCATCACAATGATCCATTACCACTTTCATCACAATGCTCCATGACCACTGTCATCTCAATGCCCCATGGCCTTTGTATTCACAATGCTCCATGGCCCATGTAATCACAGTGCTCCATAACACCTTTCATCATAATGCTCCATGACCACTGCCATCTCAATGCCTCATGACGCCTGTCATCACAATTCTCCAAGGCCCCTCTCATCACAATGCTCCATGACACTTGTCATCACATTGCTCCATAACACCTGTCATCTCAGTGTTCCCTGCCCATGTCATCACAATGCTCAATGTCCCCTATAATCACAATGCTCCAAGCCTTTTTCCTCACAATGCTCCAAAATTTTGTCATCACAATGTTCCATGGACGTGTCATCACAAAGCTACATGACCCTGGTCATCACAGTTCTCCATGACCTTTGTCATCACAATGCTCTATGTCACTATTCATCACAATTCTCAATGACCACTTTAATCACTATGCTCGCTGTCCATTTTCATCACATTTCTCTATTGTCATTACAATTCCCCATGGCCCCTTTCTTCACAATGCTCCATAATGCCTGTCATCACAATGCTCCATGGCTTTTGTTATCACAATGCTCCAGGACCAGTTTCATCACAATACTCCATCCCCCTTGTCATCACAGTGCATAATGAAAGCTTTCATTACAATGCTCCATGACACTTGTCATCACAATGCTCCATGGCCTTTATCGTCACAATGCTCCCAGGCACATTTCATCACGATGTTCCATGAAAACTTTCATCACATTGCTCCATGACCATTGTCATCACAATAGTCCATAGCCTTGTCAACACAATGCTGCATAATCCCTGTCATCACAATTCTCCATGACTGCTGTCATCACAATAACCCAGGACAATTTTCATAACAATGATTCATGCCCCCAGTCATCACAGTGCTCCATGATACCTTTCATCACAATTCCTAGATGATCAATGTCATCACAATGCCCAATGACACCTGTCATCACAATTCGCTATGACCCTTGTCATCACAATACTCGATGAACCTTGTCATCACAGTGTTCCAGGACACATGTCATCACAATGATCCATTACTATTTTCATCACAATGCTCCAATACACCTGTCATCACAATGCTCCATGGCCCCTGTTATCATATTGCTCCATGATCTCTTTCATCACAATGCTCCATGACCACTCTCATCACGATACCTCAAGACACCTGTCATCTCAATGCTCTATGGCTCTTTTCATCACAATGCCCAAAGGGCCCTGTGATCACAATGCTCCATGCCCTTGTCATCAAAGTGCTCCAGAACACTTGTCATCATAATGCTCCATGCCAATGCCATCAAAATGTCCCATGACACTTGTCATCACAATGCTCCATGGCTTATGCCATCACAATTTTCCGTGGCCCCTGTCATCACAATGCTCCATGCCCTTTTCATCAAAATGCTCCAGAACTCTGGTCATCATAATGCTCCATGCCAATGTCATCAAAATGCCCCATGACACTTGTCATCACAATGCTCCATGGCTTATGCCATCACAATTTTCCATGGCCCCTGTCATCACAATGCTCCATTCCCTTTTCATCAAAATGCTCCAGAACTCTTGTCATCATAATGCTCCATGCCAATGTCATCAAAATGCCCCATGACACTTGTCATCACAATGCTCCATGGCCTTTGTCATCACAATGTTCCATGGCCCCTGTCATCACAGTGCTCCATTATTCCTTTCATCACAATTCTAGATGACCACTGTCATCACCATGCCCCATGACAGATTTCATAACAATTCGCCATGGTCCTTGTCATCACAAGGCTACATGAACCTTGTCATCACAAGGTTCCAGGACTCTTGTCATCAGAATGATCCATGATCACTTTCATCACAATGCTCCATGAAACCTGTCACCTCAATGCTCCATAGCCTTTGTATTCACAAAGCTCCATGGCCCCTGTAATCACAGTGCTCCATGACCCCGTTCATCACAATGATCCAACACCGCTGTCATTACAATGCCCCATGACGCCTGCCACCACAAATCTCCAAGGCCTCTCTTACCAAAAAGCTCCATGATCCCTGTCAGTACAATGTTCGATGACACTTTTCATCACAATGCTCCATGACCCCTGTCATCACAAAGTTCTCTGCCCATATCATCACAATGCTCCTTGTCACCTTTCATCACAATGCTCCATGTCCTTTCATCACAATGCTCCATAATTCTTGTCATCGCAATGTTCCTTGACCGTGTCATCACAATGCTCCATGACCCTTGTCATCACAAAGCTCCATGACCCCTGTCATCACAATGATCCATGATTCCTTTCCTCACAGTGCTCCAGTACCCTTTTCATCACAATGCTCCATGCCATTGTCAGCACAATGCTCCTTGGACCCTGTCATCAAAATGTTCCATCCCCTTTTCATCACAATGCTCCAGATATCCTATCATTACAATGCTCCATGCCCGTGTCAACACAATGCTTCATGACCCCTTTCATCAAAATGCTTTATGAACATTCTTATCACAATGTTCCATGACCCCTGTCATCAAAATGATCCATGACCGTTGTCATCACAATGCTGCATGATACCTTTCATCCCAATCCTCTGTGACTGCTGTCATCATAATGCTCCAGGACAATTTTCATCACAATGCTCCATGCCCCCTGTCATCACAGTGCCCCATAAACCCTCTAATCCCAATGCTTCATGACCGTGCCATCACAATGCTACATGACCCATGTCATCACATTGTTCCATGGCCTATGTATTCACAATGTTCTATGGACCCTGTAATCACACTGCTCCATGTTACTTTTCAAAACAATGCTCCATGACCCCTGTCATCACAATGTTCCATGAAAGTTGTCATCAAAATGCTCCATGACCCCGGTCACCACAATGTTCCCTGCCCTTGTCATCGCAATGGTACATGGCCTTGTCATCACAATGTTCCATGGCCTCTGTCATCACCATGCTCCATGGTCGTTCTCATCAAAATGCTCTATGACCCCTGTCATCACAATGCTTGATGACAATTGTCATCACAATGCTCCAAGGTCCCTGTCATCACAATGCCTCATGGTCTTTGTAATCACAATGCTCAATGACCACTGTCATCAGAATGCTCCATGCCGTTGTCATCACAATGCTCCATGGCCCCTGTAATCACAATGCTCCATGCGCTTGTCATCACAATGCTCCAGAACATTTGTCATCATAATGCTCCATTCCCGTGTCATCACATTGCTCAATGACACTTGTCATCAAAATGTTCCTTGGTCTTTCTCATCACAATGCTCCATGATCCCTGTCATCACAATGATCCCTGCCAATGTCATCACAATGCTCCATGTCTCCTGTAATCACAATGCTCCATGCCCTTGTCATCACAATGCTCCAGTTCTGTTGTCATCACCATGCTTCATGCCACTGTCATCACAATGCTCCATGAATCTTGTCTTCACAATGCTCCATGGCCCATGTCATCACAATGCTCCATGACCCCTGTGATCACAATGCTCTATGGCCTTTTTCATCACAATGACACGTGACCCCCGTCAACACAATGCCTGATGAACCCTGACATCAAAATGCTAAATGGCACTTGTCATCACAATGCTATATGAAGCCTGTCATCACTATTCACCATGTCACTTGTTTTCACAATGCTCCATGCCCCCTGTAATCCCAGTACTCCATGACCCCTTTCATCACAATGCCCAATGCCACCTCTCATCACAATTCTCCATGGCATTTGTCATCACGATGCTCCATGACACCTGTCATCACAATGCTCCATGACACTTGTCATCACAATGCTCCAAGGCCCCTCTCATTACTGTGCTCCATAATAACTTGAATCACATTTCTATATGACCAGTGCCATCACAATGCCCCATGACATTGTCATCACAATTCGCCATGACCATTGTCATCACAATGCTCCATGAACCATGTCATCACAGGGTCCCAGGACACTTGTCATCACAATGATCCATTACCACTTTCATCACAATGCTCCATGACCACTGTCATCTCAATGCCCCATGGCCTTTGTATTCACAATGCTCCATGGCCCATGTAATCACAGTGCTCCATAACACCTTTCATCATAATGCTCCATGACCACTGCCATCTCAATGCCTCATGACGCCTGTCATCACAATTCTCCAAGGCCCCTCTCATCACAATGCTCCATGACACTTGTCATCACATTGCTCCATAACACCTGTCATCTCAGTGTTCCCTGCCCATGTCATCACAATGCTCAATGTCCCCTATAATCACAATGCTCCAAGCCTTTTTCCTCACAATGCTCCAAAATTTTGTCATCACAATGTTCCATGGAAGTGTCATCACAAAGCTACATGACCCTGGTCATCACAGTTCTCCATGACCTTTGTCATCACAATGCTCTATGTCACTATTCATCACAATTCTCAATGACCACTTTAATCACTATGCTCGCTGACCATTTTCATCACATTTCTCTATTGTCATTACAATTCCCCATGGCCCCTTTCTTCACAATGCTCCATAATGCCTGTCATCACAATGCTCCATGGCTTTTGTTATCACAATTCGCCAGGACCAGTTTCATCACAATACTCCATCCCCCTTGTCATCACAGTGCATAATGAAAGCTTTCATTACAATGCTCCATGACACTTGTCATCACAATGCTCCATGGCCTTTATCGTCACAATGCTCCCAGGCACATTTCATCACGATGTTCCATGAAAACTTTCATCACATTGCTCCATGACCATTGTCATCACAATAGTCCATAGCCTTGTCAACACAATGCTGCATAATCCCTGTCATCACAATTCTCCATGACTGCTGTCATCACAATAACCCAGGACAATTTTCATAACAATGATTCATGCCCCCAGTCATCACAGTGCTCCATGATACCTTTCATCACAATTCCTAGATGATCAATGTCATCACAATGCCCAATGACACCTGTCATCACAATTCGCTATGACCCTTGTCATCACAATACTCGATGAACCTTGTCATCACAGTGTTCCAGGACACATGTCATCACAATGATCCATTACTATTTTCATCACAATGCTCCAATACACCTGTCATCACAATGCTCCATGGCCCCTGTTATCATATTGCTCCATGATCTCTTTCATCACAATGCTCCATGACCACTCTCATCACCATACCTCAAGACACCTGTCATCTCAATGCTCTATGGCTCTTTTCATCACAATGCCCAAAGGGCCCTGTGATCACAATGCTCCATGCCCTTGTCATCAAAGTGCTCCAGAACACTTGTTCTCATAATGCTCCATGCCAATGCCATCAAAATGTCCCATGACACTTGTCATCACAATGCTCCATGGCTTATGCCATCACAATTTTCCATGGCCCCTGTCATCACAATGCTCCATGCCCTTTTCATCAAAATGCTCCAGAACTCTGGTCATCATAATGCTCCATGCCAATGTCATCAAAATGCCCCATGACACTTGTCATCACAATGCTCCATGGCTTATGCCATCACAATTTTCCATGGCCCCTGTCATCACAATGCTCCATGCCCTTTTCATCAAAATGCTCCAGAACTCTTGTCATCATAATGCTCCATGCCAATGTCATCAAAATGCCCGATGACACTTGTCATCACAATGCTCCATGGCCTTTGTCATCACAATGTTCCATGGCCCCTGTCATCACAGTGCTCCATTATACCTTTCATCACAATTCTAGATGACCACTGTCATCACCATGCCCCATGACAGATTTCATAACAATTCGCCATGGTCCTTGTCATCACAATGCTCCATGAACCTTGTCATCACAAGGTTCCAGGACTCTTGTCATCACAATGATCCATGATCACTTTCATCACAATGCTCCATGAAACCTGTCACCTCAATGCTCCGTAGCCTTTGTATTCACAATGCCCCATGGCCCCTGTAATCACAGTGCTCCATGACCCCTTTCATCACAATGATCCAAGACCGCTGTCATTACAATGCCCCATGACGCCTGCCACCACAAATCTCCAAGGCCTCTCTTACCAAAAAGCTCCATGATCCCTGTCAGTACAATGTTCGATGACACTTTTCATCACAATGCTCCATGACCCCTGTCATCACAAAGTTCTCTGCCCATATCATCACAATGCTCCTTGTCACCTTTCATCACAATGCTCCATGTCCTTTCATCACAATGCTCCATAATTCTTGTCATCGCAATGTTCCTTGACCGTGTCATCACAATGCTCCATGACCCTTGTCATCACAAAGCTCCATGACCCCTGTCATCACAATGATCCATGATTCCTTTCCTCACAGTGCTCCAGTACCCTTTTCATCACAATGCTCCATGCCATTGTCAGCACAATGCTCCTTGGACCCTGTCATCAAGATGCTCCATCCCCGTTTCATCACAATGCTCCAGATATCCTATCATTACAATGGTCCATGCCCGTGTCAACACAGTGCTTCATGACCCCTGTCATCAAAATGCTTTATGAATATTCTTATCACAATGTTCCATTACCCCTGTCATCAAAATGATCCATGACCGTTGTCATCACAATGCTGCATGATACCTTTCATCCCAATCCTCTGTGACTGCTGTCATCATAATGCTCCAGGACAATTTTCATCACAATGCTCCATGCCCCCTGTCATCACAGTGCACCATAAGCCCTGTAATCCCAATGCTCCATGACCCTGTCATCACAATGCTACATGACCCCTGTCATCACATTGTTCCATGGCCTATGTATTCACAATGTTCCATGGACCCTGTAATCACACTGCTCCATGTTCCTTTTCAACACAATGCTCCATGACCCCTGTCATCACAATGTTCCATGAAAGTTGTCATCAAAATGCTCCATGACCCCGGTCACCACAAGGTTCCCTGCCCTTGTCATCACAATGGTACATGGCCTTGTCATCACAATGTTCCATGGCCTCTGTCATCACCATGCTCCATGGTCTTTCTCATCACAATGCTCTATGACCCCTGTCATCACAATGCTTGAGGACCATTGGCATGACAATGCTCCAAGGTCCCTGTCATCACAATGCCTCATTGTCTTTGTAATCACAATGCTCAATGACCACTGTCATCACAATGCTCCATGCCATTGTCATCACAATGCTCCATGGCCCCTGTAATCACAATGCTCCATGTGCTTGTCATCACAATGCTCCAGAACATTTGTCATCATAATGCTCCATTCCTGTGTCATCACATTGCTCAATGACACTTGTCATCAAAATGTTCCTTGGTCTTTGTCATCACAATGCTCCATGATCCCTGTCATCACAATGATCCCTGCCAATGTCATCACAATGCTCCATGTCTCCTGTAATCACAATGCTCCATGCCCTTGTCATCACAATGCTCCAGTTCTGTTGTCATCACCATGCTTCATGCCAGTGTCATCACAATGCTCCATGAATCTTGTCTTCACAATGCTCCATGGCCCATGTCATCACAATGCTCCATGACCCCTGTGATCACAATGCTCTATGGCCTTTGTCATCACAATGACACGTGACCCCCGTCAACACAATGCCTGATGAACCCTGACATCAAAATGCTAAATGGCACTTGTCATCACAATGCTATATGAAGCCTGTCATCACTATTCACCATGTCACTTGTTTTCACAATGCTCCATGCCCCCTGTAATCCCAGTACTCCATGACCCCTTTCATCACAATGCCCAATGCCACCTCTCATCACAATTCTCCATGGCATTTGTCATCACGATGCTCCATGACACCTGTCATCACAATGCTCCATGACACTTGTCATCACAATGCTCCATGGCCCCTCTCATTACTGTGCTCCATAATAACTTTAATCACATTTCTAGATTACCAGTGCCATCACAATGCCCCATGACATTGTCATCACAATTCGCCATGACCATTGTCATCACAATGCTCCATGAACCATGTCATCACAGGGTCCCAGGACACTTGTCATCACAATGATCCATTACCACTTTCATCACAATGCTCCATGACCACTGTCATCTCAATGCCCCATGGCCTTTGTATTCACAATGCTCCATGGCCCCTGTAATCACAGTGCTCCATAACTCCTTTCATCATAATGCTCCATGACCACTGCCATCTCAATGCCTCATGACGCCTGTCATCACAATTCTCCAAGGCCCCTCTCATCACAATGCTCCATGACACTTGTCATCACATTGCTCCATAACACCTGTCATCACAGTGTTCCCTGCCCATGTCATCACAATGCTCCATGTCCCCTATAATCAAAATGCTCCAAGCCTTTTTCCTCACAATGCTCCAGAATTTTGTCATCACAATGTTCCATGACCGTGGCATCACAATGCTCCACGGCCCTTGTCATCACAATGCTCCAGAATTCTTGTCATCACAATGTTCCATGGACGTGTCATCACAAAGCTACATGACCCTGGTCATCACAGTTCTCCATGACCTTTGTCATCACAATGCTCTATGTCACTATTCATCACAATTCTCAATGACCACTTTAATCACTATGCTCGCTGACCATTTTCATCACATTTCTCTATTGTCATTACAATTCCCCATGGCCCCTTTCTTCACAATGCTCCATGATGCCTGTCATCACAATGCTCCATGGCTTTTGTTATCACAATGCACCAGGATCAGTTTCATCACAATACTCCATCCCCCTTGTCATCACAGTGCATAATGAAAGCTTTCATTACAATGCTCCATGACACTTGTCATCACAATGCTCCATGGCCTTTATCGTCACAATGCTCCCAGGCACTTTTCATCACGATGTTCCATGAAAACTTTCATCACATTGCTCCATGACCATTGTCATCACAATAGTCCATAGCCTTGTCAACACAATGCTGCATAATCCCTGTCATCACAATTCTCCATGACTGCTGTCATCACAATAACCCAGGACAATTTTCATAACAATGATTCATGCCCCCAGTCATCACAGTGCTCCATGATACCTTTCATCACAATTCCTAGATGATCAATGTCATCTCAATGCCCAATGACACCTGTCATCACAATTCGCTATGACCCTTGTCATCACAATACTCGATGAACCTTGTCATCACAGTGTTCCAGGACACATGTCATCACAATGATCCATTACTATTTTCATCACAATGCTCCAATACACCTGTCATCACAATGCTCCATGGCCCCTGTTATCATATTGCTCCATGATCTCTTTCATCACAATGCTCCATGACCACTCTCATTACCATACCTCAAGACGCCTGTCATCTCAATGCTCTATGGCTCTTTTCATCACAATGCCCAAAGGGCCCTGTGATCACAATGCTCCATGCCCTTGTCATCAAAGTGCTCCAGAACTCTTGTCATCATAATGCTCCATGGCAATGCCATCAAAATGTCCCATGACACTTGTCATCACAATGCTCCATGGCTTATGCCATCACAATTTTCCATGGCCCCTGTCATCACAATGCTCCATGCCCTTTTCATCAAAATGCTCCAGAACTCTGGTCATCATAATGCTCCATGCCAATGTCATCAAAATGCCCCATGACACTTGTCATCACAATGCTCCATGGCTTATGCCATCACAATTTTCCATGGCCCCTGTCATCACAATGCTCCATTCCCTTTTCATCAAAATGCTCCAGAACTCTTGTCATCATAATGCTCCATGCCAATGTCATCAAAATGCCCCATGACACTTGTCATCACAATGCTCCATGGCCCTTGTCATCACAATGTTCCATGGCCCCTGTCATCACAGTGCTCCATTATTCCTTTCATCACAATTCTAGATGACCACTGTCATCACCATGCCCCATGACAGATTTCATAACAATTCGCCATGGTCCTTGTCATCACAAGGCTACATGAACCTTGTCATCACAAGGTTCCAGGACTCTTGTCATCAGAATGATCCATGATCACTTTCATCACAATGCTCCATGAAACCTGTCACCTCAATGCTCCATAGCCTTTGTATTCACAAAGCTCCATGGCCCCTGTAATCACAGTGCTCCATGACCCCGTTCATCACAATGATCCAACACCGCTGTCATTACAATGCCCCATGACGCCTGCCACCACAAATCTCCAAGGCCTCTCTTACCAAAAAGCTCCATGATCCCTGACAGTACAATGTTCGATGACACTTTTCATCACAATGCTCCATGACCCCTGTCATCACAAAGTTCTCTGCCCATATCATCACAATGCTCCTTGTCACCTTTCATCACAATGCTCCATGTCCTTTCATCACAATGCTCCATAATTCTTGTCATCGCAATGTTCCTTGACCGTGTCATCACAATGCTCCATGACCCTTGTCATCACAAAGCTCCATGACCCCTGTCATCACAATGATCCATGATTCCTTTACTCACAGTGCTCCAGTACCCTTTTCATCACAATGCTCCATGCCATTGTCAGCACAATGCTCCTTGGACCCTGTCATCAAAATGTTCCATCCCCTTTTCATCACAATGCTCCAGATATCCTATCATTACAATGCTCCATGCCCGTGTCAACACAATGCTTCATGACCCCTTTCATCAAAATGCTTTATGAACATTCTTATCACAATGTTCCATGACCCCTGTCATCAAAATGATCCATGACCGTTGTCATCACAATGCTGCATGATACCTTTCATCCCAATCCTCTGTGACTGCTGTCATCATAATGCTCCAGGACAATTTTCATCACAATGCTCCATGCCCCCTGTCATCACAGTGCCCCATAAACCCTCTAATCCCAATGCTTCATGACCGTGTCATCACAATGCTACATGACCCATGTCATCACATTGTTCCATGGACTATGTATTCACAATGTTCCATGGACCCTGTAATCACACTGCTCCATGTTACTTTTCAAAACAATGCCTCATGACCCCTGTCATCACAATGTTCCATGAAAGTTGTCATCAAAATGCTCCATGACCCCGGTCACCACAATGTTCCCTGCCCTTGTCATCGCAATGGTACATGGCCTTGTCATCACAATGTTCCATGGCCTCTGTCATCACCATGCTCCATGGTCGTTCTCATCAAAATGCTCTATGACCCCTGTCATCACAATGCTTGATGACAATTGTCATCACAATGCTCCAAGGTCCCTGTCATCACAATGCCTCATGGTCTTTGTAATCACAATGCTCAATGACCACTGTCATCACAATGCTCCATGCCGTTGTCATCACAATGCTCCATGGCCCCTGTAATCACAATGCTCCATGCGCTTGTCATCACAATGCTCCAGAACATTTGTCATCATAATGCTCCATTCCCGTGTCATCACATTGCTCAATGACACTTGTCATCAAAATGTTCCTTGGTCTTTGTCATCACAATGCTCCATGATCCCTGTCATCACAATGATCCCTGCCAATGTCATCACAATGCTCCATGTCTCGTGTAATCACAATGCTCCATGCCCTTGTCATCACAATGCTCCAGTTCTGTTGTCATCACCATGCTTCATGCCAGTGTCATCACAATGCTCCATGAATCTTGTCTTCACAATGCTCCATGGCCCATGTCATCACAATGCTCCATGACCCCTGTGATCACAATGCTCTATGGCCTTTTTCATCACAATGACACGTGACCCCCGTCAACACAATGCCTGATGAACCCTGACATCAAAATGCTAAATGGCACTTGTCATCACAATGCTATATGAAGCCTGTCATCACTATTCACCATGTCACTTGTTTTCACAATGCTCCATGCCCCCTGTAATCCCAGTACTCCATGACCCCTTTCATCACAATGCCCAATGCCACCTCTCATCACAATTCTCCATGGCATTTGTCATCACAATGCTCCATGACACTTGTCATCACAATGCTCCAAGGCCCCTCTCATTACTGTGCTCCATAATAACTTGAATCACATTTCTATATGACCAGTGCCATCACAATGCCCCATGACATTGTCATCACAATTCGCCATGACCATTGTCATCACAATGCTCCATGAACCATGTCATCACAGGGTCCCAGGACACTTGTCATCACAATGATCCATTACCACTTTCATCACAATGCTCCATGACCCCTGTCATCACAAAGTTCTCTGCCCATATCATCACAATGCTCCTTGTCACCTTTCATCACAATGCTCCATGTCCTTTCATCACAATGCTCCATAATTCTTGTCATCGCAATGTTCCTTGACCGTGTCATCACAATGCTCCATGACCCTTGTCATCACAAAGCTCCATGACCCCTGTCATCACAATGATCCATGATTCCTTTACTCACAGTGCTCCAGTACCCTTTTCATCACAATGCTCCATGCCATTGTCAGCACAATGCTCCTTGGACCCTGTCATCAAAATGTTCCATCCCCTTTTCATCACAATGCTCCAGATATCCTATCATTACAATGCTCCATGCCCGTGTCAACACAATGCTTCATGACCCCTTTCATCAAAATGCTTTATGAACATTCTTATCACAATGTTCCATGACCCCTGTCATCAAAATGATCCATGACCGTTGTCATCACAATGCTGCATGATACCTTTCATCCCAATCCTCTGTGACTGCTGTCATCATAATGCTCCAGGACAATTTTCATCACAATGCTCCATGCCCCCTGTCATCACAGTGCCCCATAAACCCTCTAATCCCAATGCTTCATGACCGTGTCATCACAATGCTACATGACCCATGTCATCACATTGTTCCATGGACTATGTATTCACAATGTTCCATGGACCCTGTAATCACACTGCTCCATGTTACTTTTCAAAACAATGCTCCATGACCCCTGTCATCACAATGTTCCATGAAAGTTGTCATCAAAATGCTCCATGACCCCGGTCACCACAATGTTCCCTGCCCTTGTCATCGCAATGGTACATGGCCTTGTCATCACAATGTTCCATGGCCTCTGTCATCACCATGCTCCATGGTCGTTCTCATCAAAATGCTCTATGACCCCTGTCATCACAATGCTTGATGACAATTGTCATCACAATGCTCCAAGGTCCCTGTCATCACAATGCCTCATGGTCTTTGTAATCACAATGCTCAATGACCACTGTCATCACAATGCTCCATGCCGTTGTCATCACAATGCTCCATGGCCCCTGTAATCACAATGCTCCATGCGCTTGTCATCACAATGCTCCAGAACATTTGTCATCATAATGCTCCATTCCCGTGTCATCACATTGCTCAATGACACTTGTCATCAAAATGTTCCTTGGTCTTTGTCATCACAATGCTCCATGATCCCTGTCATCACAATGATCCCTGCCAATGTCATCACAATGCTCCATGTCTCGTGTAATCACAATGCTCCATGCCCTTGTCATCACAATGCTCCAGTTCTGTTGTCATCACCATGCTTCATGCCAGTGTCATCACAATGCTCCATGAATCTTGTCTTCACAATGCTCCATGGCCCATGTCATCACAATGCTCCATGACCCCTGTGATCACAATGCTCTATGGCCTTTTTCATCACAATGACACGTGACCCCCGTCAACACAATGCCTGATGAACCCTGACATCAAAATGCTAAATGGCACTTGTCATCACAATGCTATATGAAGCCAGTCATCACTATTCACCATGTCACTTGTTTTCACAATGCTCCATGCCCCCTGTAATCCCAGTACTCCATGACCCCTTTCATCACAATGCCCAATGCCACCTCTCATCACAATTCTCCATGGCATTTGTCATCACGATGCTCCATGACACCTGTCATCACAATGCTCCATGACACTTGTCATCACAATGCTCCAAGGCCCCTCTCATTACTGTGCTCCATAATAACTTGAATCACATTTCTATATGACCAGTGCCATCACAATGCCCCATGACATTGTCATCACAATTCGCCATGACCATTGTCATCACAATGCTCCATGAACCATGTCATCACAGGGTCCCAGGACACTTGTCATCACAATGATCCATTACCACTTTCATCACAATGCTCCATGACCACTGTCATCTCAATGCCCCATGGCCTTTGTATTCACAATGCTCCATGGCCCATGTAATCACAGTGCTCCATAACACCTTTCATCATAATGCTCCATGACCACTGCCATCTCAATGCCTCATGACGCCTGTCATCACAATTCTCCAAGGCCCCTCTCATCACAATGCTCCATGACACTTGTCATCACATTGCTCCATAACACCTGTCATCTCAGTGTTCCCTGCCCATGTCATCACAATGCTCAATGTCCCCTATAATCACAATGCTCCAAGCCTTTTTCCTCACAATGCTCCAAAATTTTGTCATCACAATGTTCCATGGACGTGTCATCACAAAGCTACATGACCCTGGTCATCACAGTTCTCCATGACCTTTGTCATCACAATGCTCTATGTCACTATTCATCACAATTCTCAAAGACCACTTTAATCACTATGCTCGCTGTCCATTTTCATCACATTTCTCTATTGTCATTACAATTCCCCATGGCCCCTTTCTTCACAATGCTCCATAATGCCTGTCATCACAATGCTCCATGGCTTTTGTTATCACAATGCTCCAGGACCAGTTTCATCACAATACTCCATCCCCCTTGTCATCACAGTGCATAATGAAAGCTTTCATTACAATGCTCCATGACACTTGTCATCACAATGCTCCATGGCCTTTATCGTCACAATGCTCCCAGGCACATTTCATCACGATGTTCCATGAAAACTTTCATCACATTGCTCCATGACCATTGTCATCACAATAGTCCATAGCCTTGTCAACACAATGCTGCATAATCCCTGTCATCACAATTCTCCATGACTGCTGTCATCACAATAACCCAGGACAATTTTCATAACAAAGCTTCATGCCCCCAGTCATCACAGTGCTCCATGATACCTTTCATCACAATTCCTAGATGATCAATGTCATCACAATGCCCAATGACACCTGTCATCACAATTCGCTATGACCCTTGTCATCACAATACTCGATGAACCTTGTCATCACAGTGTTCCAGGACACATGTCATCACAATGATCCATTACTATTTTCATCACAATGCTCCAATACACCTGTCATCACAATGCTCCATGGCCCCTGTTATCATATTGCTCCATGATCTCTTTCATCACAATGCTCCATGACCACTCTCATCACCATACCTCAAGACACCTGTCATCTCAATGCTCTATGGCTCTTTTCATCACAATGCCCAAAGGGCCCTGTGATCACAATGCTCCATGCCCTTGTCATCAAAGTGCTCCAGAACACTTGTCATCATAATGCTCCATGCCAATGCCATCAAAATGTCCCATGACACTTGTCATCACAATGCTCCATGGCTTATGCCATCACAATTTTCCATGGCCCCTGTCATCACAATGCTCCATGCCCTTTTCATCAAAATGCTCCAGAACTCTGGTCATCATAATGCTCCATGCCAATGTCATCAAAATGCCCCATGACACTTGTCATCACAATGCTCCATGGCCTTTGTCATCACAATGTTCCATGGCCCCTGTCATCACAGTGCTCCATTATTCCTTTCATCACAATTCTAGATGACCACTGTCATCACCATGCCCCATGACAGATTTCATAACAATTCGCCATGGTCCTTGTCATCACAAGGCTACATGAACCTTGTCATCACAAGGTTCCAGGACTCTTGTCATCAGAATGATCCATGATCACTTTCATCACAATGCTCCATGAAACCTGTCACCTCAATGCTCCATAGCCTTTGTATTCACAAAGCTCCATGGCCCCTGTAATCACAGTGCTCCATGACCCCGTTCATCACAATGATCCAACACCGCTGTCATTACAATGCCCCATGACGCCTGCCACCACAAATCTCCAAGGCCTCTCTTACCAAAAAGCTCCATGATCCCTGTCAGTACAATGTTCGATGACACTTTTCATCACAATGCTCCATGACCCCTGTCATCACAAAGTTCTCTGCCCATATCATCACAATGCTCCTTGTCACCTTTCATCACAATGCTCCATGTCCTTTCATCACAATGCTCCATAATTCTTGTCATCGCAATGTTCCTTGACCGTGTCATCACAATGCTCCATGACCCTTGTCATCACAAAGCTCCATGACCCCTGTCATCACAATGATCCATGATTCCTTTACTCACAGTGCTCCAGTACCCTTTTCATCACAATGCTCCATGCCATTGTCAGCACAATGCTCCTTGGACCCTGTCATCAAAATGTTCCATCCCCTTTTCATCACAATGCTCCAGATATCCTATCATTACAATGCTCCATGCCCGTGTCAACACAATGCTTCATGACCCCTTTCATCAAAATGCTTTATGAACATTCTTATCACAATGTTCCATGACCCCTGTCATCAAAATGATCCATGACCGTTGTCATCACAATGCTGCATGATACCTTTCATCCCAATCCTCTGTGACTGCTGTCATCATAATGCTCCAGGACAATTTTCATCACAATGCTCCATGCCCCCTGTCATCACAGTGCCCCGTAAACCCTCTAATCCCAATGCTTCATGACCGTGTCATCACAATGCTACATGACCCATGTCATCACATTGTTCCATGGCCTATGTATTCACAATGTTCCATGGACCCTGTAATCACACTGCTCCATGTTACTTTTCAAAACAATGCTCCATGACCCCTGTCATCACAATGTTCCATGAAAGTTGTCATCAAAATGCTCCATGACCCCGGTCACCACAATGTTCCCTGCCCTTGTCATCGCAATGGTACATGGCCTTGTCATCACAATGTTCCATGGCCTCTGTCATCACCATGCTCCATGGTCGTTCTCATCAAAATGCTCTATGACCCCTGTCATCACAATGCTTGATGACAATTGTCATCACAATGCTCCAAGGTCCCTGTCATCACAATGCCTCATGGTCTTTGTAATCACAATGCTCAATGACCACTGTCATCACAATGCTCCATGCCATTGTCATCACAATGCTCCATGGCCCCTGTAATCACAATGCTCCATGCGCTTGTCATCACAATGCTCCAGAACATTTGTCATCATAATGCTCCATTCCCGTGTCATCACATTGCTCAATGACACTTGTCATCAAAATGTTCCTTGGTCTTTGTCATCACAATGCTCCATGATCCCTGTCATCACAATGATCCCTGCCAATGTCATCACAATGCTCCATGTCTCCTGTAATCACAATGCTCCATGCCCTTGTCATCACAATGCTCCAGTTCTGTTGTCATCACCATGCTTCATGCCAGTGTCATCACAATGCTCCATGAATCTTGTCTTCACAATGCTCCATGGCCCATGTCATCACAATGCTCCATGACCCCTGTGATCACAATGCTCTATGGCCTTTTTCATCACAATGACACGTGACCCCCGTCAACACAATACCTGATGAACCCTGACATCAAAATGCTAAATGGCACTTGTCATCACAATGCTATATGAAGCCTGTCATCACTATTCACCATGTCACTTGTTTTCACAATGCTCCATGCCCCCTGTAATCCCAGTACTCCATGACCCCTTTCATCACAATGCCCAATGCCACCTCTCATCACAATTCTCCATGGCATTTGTCATCACGATGCTCCATGACACCTGTCATCACAATGCTCCATGACACTTGTCATCACAATGCTCCAAGGCCCCTCTCATTACTGTGCTCCATAATAACTTGAATCACATTTCTATATGACCAGTGCCATCACAATGCCCCATGACATTGTCATCACAATTCGCCATGACCATTGTCATCACAATGCTCCATGAACCATGTCATCACAGGGTCCCAGGACACTTGTCATCACAATGATCCATTACCACTTTCATCACAATGCTCCATGACCACTGTCATCTCAATGCCCCATGGCCTTTGTATTCACAATGCTCCATGGCCCATGTAATCACAGTGCTCCATAACACCTTTCATCATAATGCTCCATGACCACTGCCATCTCAATGCCTCATGACGCCTGTCATCACAATTCTCCAAGGCCTCTCTCATCACAATGCTCCATGACACTTGTCATCACATTGCTCCATAACACCTGTCATCTCAGTGTTCCCTGCCCATGTCATCACAATGCTCAATGTCCCCTATAATCACAATGCTCCAAGCCTTTTTCCTCACAATGCTCCAAAATTTTGTCATCACAATGTTCCATGGACGTGTCATCACAAAGCTACATGACCCTGGTCATCACAGTTCTCCATGACCTTTGTCATCACAATGCTCTATGTCACTATTCATCACAATTCTCAATGACCACTTTAATCACTATGCTCGCTGTCCATTTTCATCACATTTCTCTATTGTCATTACAATTCCCCATGGCCCCTTTCTTCACAATGCTCCATAATGCCTGTCATCACAATGCTCCATGGCTTTTGTTATCACAATGCTCCAGGACCAGTTTCATCACAATACTCCATCCCCCTTGTCATCACAGTGCATAATGAAAGCTTTCATTACAATGCTCCATGACACTTGTCATCACAATGCTCCATGGCCTTTATCGTCACAATGCTCCCAGGCACATTTCATCACGATGTTCCATGAAAACTTTCATCACATTGCTCCATGACCATTGTCATCACAATAGTCCATAGCCTTGTCAACACAATGCTGCATAATCCCTGTCATCACAATTCTCCATGACTGCTGTCATCACAATAACCCAGGACAATTTTCATAACAATGATTCATGCCCCCAGTCATCACAGTGCTCCATGATACCTTTCATCACAATTCCTAGATGATCAATGTCATCACAATGCCCAATGACACCTGTCATCACAATTCGCTATGACCCTTGTCATCACAATACTCGATGAACCTTGTCATCACAGTGTTCCAGGACACATGTCATCACAATGATCCATTACTATTTTCATCACAATGCTCCAATACACCTGTCATCACAATGCTCCATGGCCCCTGTTATCATATTGCTCCATGATCTCTTTCATCACAATGCTCCATGACCACTCTCATCACCATACCTCAAGACACCTGTCATCTCAATGCTCTATGGCTCTTTTCATCACAATGCCCAAAGGGCCCTGTGATCACAATGCTCCATGCCCTTGTCATCAAAGTGCTCCAGAACACTTGTCATCATAATGCTCCATGCCAATGCCATCAAAATGTCCCATGACACTTGTCATCACAATGCTCCATGGCTTATGCCATCACAATTTTCCATGGCCCCTGTCATCACAATGCTCCATGCCCTTTTCATCAAAATGCTCCAGAACTCTGGTCATCATAATGCTCCATGCCAATGTCATCAAAATGCCCCATGACACTTGTCATCACAATGCTCCATGGCCTTTGTCATCACAATGTTCCATGGCCCCTGTCATCACAGTGCTCCATTATTCCTTTCATCACAATTCTAGATGACCACTGTCATCACCATGCCCCATGACAGATTTCATAACAATTCGCCATGGTCCTTGTCATCACAAGGCTACATGAACCTTGTCATCACAAGGTTCCAGGACTCTTGTCATCAGAATGATCCATGATCACTTTCATCACAATGCTCCATGAAACCTGTCACCTCAATGCTCCATAGCCTTTGTATTCACAAAGCTCCATGGCCCCTGTAATCACAGTGCTCCATGACCCCGTTCATCACAATGATCCAACACCGCTGTCATTACAATGCCCCATGACGCCTGCCACCACAAATCTCCAAGGCCTCTCTTACCAAAAAGCTCCATGATCCCTGTCAGTACAATGTTCGATGACACTTTTCATCACAATGCTCCATGACCCCTGTCATCACAAAGTTCTCTGCCCATATCATCACAATGCTCCTTGTCACCTTTCATCACAATGCTCCATGTCCTTTCATCACAATGCTCCATAATTCTTGTCATCGCAATGTTCCTTGACCGTGTCATCACAATGCTCCATGACCCTTGTCATCACAAAGCTCCATGACCCCTGTCATCACAATGATCCATGATTCCTTTACTCACAGTGCTCCAGTACCCTTTTCATCACAATGCTCCATGCCATTGTCAGCACAATGCTCCTTGGACCCTGTCATCAAAATGTTCCATCCCCTTTTCATCACAATGCTCCAGATATCCTATCATTACAATGCTCCATGCCCGTGTCAACACAATGCTTCATGACCCCTTTCATCAAAATGCTTTATGAACATTCTTATCACAATGTTCCATGACCCCTGTCATCAAAATGATCCATGACCGTTGTCATCACAATGCTGCATGATACCTTTCATCCCAATCCTCTGTGACTGCTGTCATCATAATGCTCCAGGACAATTTTCATCACAATGCTCCATGCCCCCTGTCATCACAGTGCCCCGTAAACCCTCTAATCCCAATGCTTCATGACCGTGTCATCACAATGCTACATGACCCATGTCATCACATTGTTCCATGGCCTATGTATTCACAATGTTCCATGGACCCTGTAATCACACTGCTCCATGTTACTTTTCAAAACAATGCTCCATGACCCCTGTCATCACAATGTTCCATGAAAGTTGTCATCAAAATGCTCCATGACCCCGGTCACCACAATGTTCCCTGCCCTTGTCATCGCAATGGTACATGGCCTTGTCATCACAATGTTCCATGGCCTCTGTCATCACCATGCTCCATGGTCGTTCTCATCAAAATGCTCTATGACCCCTGTCATCACAATGCTTGATGACAATTGTCATCACAATGCTCCAAGGTCCCTGTCATCACAATGCCTCATGGTCTTTGTAATCACAATGCTCAATGACCACTGTCATCACAATGCTCCATGCCATTGTCATCACAATGCTCCATGGCCCCTGTAATCACAATGCTCCATGCGCTTGTCATCACAATGCTCCAGAACATTTGTCATCATAATGCTCCATTCCCGTGTCATCACATTGCTCAATGACACTTGTCATCAAAATGTTCCTTGGTCTTTGTCATCACAATGCTCCATGATCCCTGTCATCACAATGATCCCTGCCAATGTCATCACAATGCTCCATGTCTCCTGTAATCACAATGCTCCATGCCCTTGTCATCACAATGCTCCAGTTCTGTTGTCATCACCATGCTTCATGCCAGTGTCATCACAATGCTCCATGAATCTTGTCTTCACAATGCTCCATGGCCCATGTCATCACAATGCTCCATGACCCCTGTGATCACAATGCTCTATGGCCTTTTTCATCACAATGACACGTGACCCCCGTCAACACAATACCTGATGAACCCTGACATCAAAATGCTAAATGGCACTTGTCATCACAATGCTATATGAAGCCTGTCATCACTATTCACCATGTCACTTGTTTTCACAATGCTCCATGCCCCCTGTAATCCCAGTACTCCATGACCCCTTTCATCACAATGCCCAATGCCACCTCTCATCACAATTCTCCATGGCATTTGTCATCACGATGCTCCATGACACCTGTCATCACAATGCTCCATGACACTTGTCATCACAATGCTCCAAGGCCCCTCTCATTACTGTGCTCCATAATAACTTGAATCACATTTCTATATGACCAGTGCCATCACAATGCCCCATGACATTGTCATCACAATTCGCCATGACCATTGTCATCACAATGCTCCATGAACCATGTCATCACAGGGTCCCAGGACACTTGTCATCACAATGATCCATTACCACTTTCATCACAATGCTCCATGACCACTGTCATCTCAATGCCCCATGGCCTTTGTATTCACAATGCTCCATGGCCCATGTAATCACAGTGCTCCATAACACCTTTCATCATAATGCTCCATGACCACTGCCATCTCAATGCCTCATGACGCCTGTCATCACAATTCTCCAAGGCCTCTCTCATCACAATGCTCCATGACACTTGTCATCACATTGCTCCATAACACCTGTCATCTCAGTGTTCCCTGCCCATGTCATCACAATGCTCAATGTCCCCTATAATCACAATGCTCCAAGCCTTTTTCCTCACAATGCTCCAAAATTTTGTCATCACAATGTTCCATGGACGTGTCATCACAAAGCTACATGACCCTGGTCATCACAGTTCTCCATGACCTTTGTCATCACAATGCTCTATGTCACTATTCATCACAATTCTCAATGACCACTTTAATCACTATGCTCGCTGTCCATTTTCATCACATTTCTCTATTGTCATTACAATTCCCCATGGCCCCTTTCTTCACAATGCTCCATAATGCCTGTCATCACAATGCTCCATGGCTTTTGTTATCACAATGCTCCAGGACCAGTTTCATCACAATACTCCATCCCCCTTGTCATCACAGTGCATAATGAAAGCTTTCATTACAATGCTCCATGACACTTGTCATCACAATGCTCCATGGCCTTTATCGTCACAATGCTCCCAGGCACATTTCATCACGATGTTCCATGAAAACTTTCATCACATTGCTCCATGACCATTGTCATCACAATAGTCCATAGCCTTGTCAACACAATGCTGCATAATCCCTGTCATCACAATTCTCCATGACTGCTGTCATCACAATAACCCAGGACAATTTTCATAACAATGATTCATGCCCCCAGTCATCACAGTGCTCCATGATACCTTTCATCACAATTCCTAGATGATCAATGTCATCACAATGCCCAATGACACCTGTCATCACAATTCGCTATGACCCTTGTCATCACAATACTCGATGAACCTTGTCATCACAGTGTTCCAGGACACATGTCATCACAATGATCCATTACTATTTTCATCACAATGCTCCAATACACCTGTCATCACAATGCTCCATGGCCCCTGTTATCATATTGCTCCATGATCTCTTTCATCACAATGCTCCATGACCACTCTCATCACCATACCTCAAGACACCTGTCATCTCAATGCTCTATGGCTCTTTTCATCACAATGCCCAAAGGGCCCTGTGATCACAATGCTCCATGCCCTTGTCATCAAAGTGCTCCAGAACACTTGTCATCATAATGCTCCATGCCAATGCCATCAAAATGTCCCATGACACTTGTCATCACAATGCTCCATGGCTTATGCCATCACAATTTTCCATGGCCCCTGTCATCACAATGCTCCATGCCCTTTTCATCAAAATGCTCCAGAACTCTGGTCATCATAATGCTCCATGCCAATGTCATCAAAATGCCCCATGACACTTGTCATCACAATGCTCCATGGCCTTTGTCATCACAATGTTCCATGGCCCCTGTCATCACAGTGCTCCATTATTCCTTTCATCACAATTCTAGATGACCACTGTCATCACCATGCCCCATGACAGATTTCATAACAATTCGCCATGGTCCTTGTCATCACAAGGCTACATGAACCTTGTCATCACAAGGTTCCAGGACTCTTGTCATCAGAATGATCCATGATCACTTTCATCACAATGCTCCATGAAACCTGTCACCTCAATGCTCCATAGCCTTTGTATTCACAAAGCTCCATGGCCCCTGTAATCACAGTGCTCCATGACCCCGTTCATCACAATGATCCAACACCGCTGTCATTACAATGCCCCATGACGCCTGCCACCACAAATCTCCAAGGCCTCTCTTACCAAAAAGCTCCATGATCCCTGTCAGTACAATGTTCGATGACACTTTTCATCACAATGCTCCATGACCCCTGTCATCACAAAGTTCTCTGCCCATATCATCACAATGCTCCTTGTCACCTTTCATCACAATGCTCCATGTCCTTTCATCACAATGCTCCATAATTCTTGTCATCGCAATGTTCCTTGACCGTGTCATCACAATGCTCCATGACCCTTGTCATCACAAAGCTCCATGACCCCTGTCATCACAATGATCCATGATTCCTTTACTCACAGTGCTCCAGTACCCTTTTCATCACAATGCTCCATGCCATTGTCAGCACAATGCTCCTTGGACCCTGTCATCAAAATGTTCCATCCCCTTTTCATCACAATGCTCCAGATATCCTATCATTACAATGCTCCATGCCCGTGTCAACACAATGCTTCATGACCCCTTTCATCAAAATGCTTTATGAACATTCTTATCACAATGTTCCATGACCCCTGTCATCAAAATGATCCATGACCGTTGTCATCACAATGCTGCATGATACCTTTCATCCCAATCCTCTGTGACTGCTGTCATCATAATGCTCCAGGACAATTTTCATCACAATGCTCCATGCCCCCTGTCATCACAGTGCCCCGTAAACCCTCTAATCCCAATGCTTCATGACCGTGTCATCACAATGCTACATGACCCATGTCATCACATTGTTCCATGGCCTATGTATTCACAATGTTCCATGGACCCTGTAATCACACTGCTCCATGTTACTTTTCAAAACAATGCTCCATGACCCCTGTCATCACAATGTTCCATGAAAGTTGTCATCAAAATGCTCCATGACCCCGGTCACCACAATGTTCCCTGCCCTTGTCATCGCAATGGTACATGGCCTTGTCATCACAATGTTCCATGGCCTCTGTCATCACCATGCTCCATGGTCGTTCTCATCAAAATGCTCTATGACCCCTGTCATCACAATGCTTGATGACAATTGTCATCACAATGCTCCAAGGTCCCTGTCATCACAATGCCTCATGGTCTTTGTAATCACAATGCTCAATGACCACTGTCATCACAATGCTCCATGCCATTGTCATCACAATGCTCCATGGCCCCTGTAATCACAATGCTCCATGCGCTTGTCATCACAATGCTCCAGAACATTTGTCATCATAATGCTCCATTCCCGTGTCATCACATTGCTCAATGACACTTGTCATCAAAATGTTCCTTGGTCTTTGTCATCACAATGCTCCATGATCCCTGTCATCACAATGATCCCTGCCAATGTCATCACAATGCTCCATGTCTCCTGTAATCACAATGCTCCATGCCCTTGTCATCACAATGCTCCAGTTCTGTTGTCATCACCATGCTTCATGCCAGTGTCATCACAATGCTCCATGAATCTTGTCTTCACAATGCTCCATGGCCCATGTCATCACAATGCTCCATGACCCCTGTGATCACAATGCTCTATGGCCTTTTTCATCACAATGACACGTGACCCCCGTCAACACAATACCTGATGAACCCTGACATCAAAATGCTAAATGGCACTTGTCATCACAATGCTATATGAAGCCTGTCATCACTATTCACCATGTCACTTGTTTTCACAATGCTCCATGCCCCCTGTAATCCCAGTACTCCATGACCCCTTTCATCACAATGCCCAATGCCACCTCTCATCACAATTCTCCATGGCATTTGTCATCACGATGCTCCATGACACCTGTCATCACAATGCTCCATGACACTTGTCATCACAATGCTCCAAGGCCCCTCTCATTACTGTGCTCCATAATAACTTGAATCACATTTCTATATGACCAGTGCCATCACAATGCCCCATGACATTGTCATCACAATTCGCCATGACCATTGTCATCACAATGCTCCATGAACCATGTCATCACAGGGTCCCAGGACACTTGTCATCACAATGATCCATTACCACTTTCATCACAATGCTCCATGACCACTGTCATCTCAATGCCCCATGGCCTTTGTATTCACAATGCTCCATGGCCCATGTAATCACAGTGCTCCATAACACCTTTCATCATAATGCTCCATGACCACTGCCATCTCAATGCCTCATGACGCCTGTCATCACAATTCTCCAAGGCCTCTCTCATCACAATGCTCCATGACACTTGTCATCACATTGCTCCATAACACCTGTCATCTCAGTGTTCCCTGCCCATGTCATCACAATGCTCAATGTCCCCTATAATCACAATGCTCCAAGCCTTTTTCCTCACAATGCTCCAAAATTTTGTCATCACAATGTTCCATGGACGTGTCATCACAAAGCTACATGACCCTGGTCATCACAGTTCTCCATGACCTTTGTCATCACAATGCTCTATGTCACTATTCATCACAATTCTCAATGACCACTTTAATCACTATGCTCGCTGTCCATTTTCATCACATTTCTCTATTGTCATTACAATTCCCCATGGCCCCTTTCTTCACAATGCTCCATAATGCCTGTCATCACAATGCTCCATGGCTTTTGTTATCACAATGCTCCAGGACCAGTTTCATCACAATACTCCATCCCCCTTGTCATCACAGTGCATAATGAAAGCTTTCATTACAATGCTCCATGACACTTGTCATCACAATGCTCCATGGCCTTTATCGTCACAATGCTCCCAGGCACATTTCATCACGATGTTCCATGAAAACTTTCATCACATTGCTCCATGACCATTGTCATCACAATAGTCCATAGCCTTGTCAACACAATGCTGCATAATCCCTGTCATCACAATTCTCCATGACTGCTGTCATCACAATAACCCAGGACAATTTTCATAACAATGATTCATGCCCCCAGTCATCACAGTGCTCCATGATACCTTTCATCACAATTCCTAGATGATCAATGTCATCACAATGCCCAATGACACCTGTCATCACAATTCGCTATGACCCTTGTCATCACAATACTCGATGAACCTTGTCATCACAGTGTTCCAGGACACATGTCATCACAATGATCCATTACTATTTTCATCACAATGCTCCAATACACCTGTCATCACAATGCTCCATGGCCCCTGTTATCATATTGCTCCATGATCTCTTTCATCACAATGCTCCATGACCACTCTCATCACCATACCTCAAGACACCTGTCATCTCAATGCTCTATGGCTCTTTTCATCACAATGCCCAAAGGGCCCTGTGATCACAATGCTCCATGCCCTTGTCATCAAAGTGCTCCAGAACACTTGTCATCATAATGCTCCATGCCAATGCCATCAAAATGTCCCATGACACTTGTCATCACAATGCTCCATGGCTTATGCCATCACAATTTTCCATGGCCCCTGTCATCACAATGCTCCATGCCCTTTTCATCAAAATGCTCCAGAACTCTGGTCATCATAATGCTCCATGCCAATGTCATCAAAATGCCCCATGACACTTGTCATCACAATGCTCCATGGCTTATGCCATCACAATTTTCCATGGCCCCTGTCATCACAATGCTCCATTCCCTTTTCATCAAAATGCTCCAGAACTCTTGTCATCATAATGCTCCATGCCAATGTCATCAAAATGCCCCATGACACTTGTCATCACAATGCTCCATGGCCTTTGTCATCACAATGTTCCATGGCCCCTGTCATCACAGTGCTCCATTATTCCTTTCATCACAATTCTAGATGACCACTGTCATCACCATGCCCCATGACAGATTTCATAACAATTCGCCATGGTCCTTGTCATCACAAGGCTACATGAACCTTGTCATCACAAGGTTCCAGGACTCTTGTCATCAGAATGATCCATGATCACTTTCATCACAATGCTCCATGAAACCTGTCACCTCAATGCTCCATAGCCTTTGTATTCACAAAGCTCCATGGCCCCTGTAATCACAGTGCTCCATGACCCCGTTCATCACAATGATCCAACACCGCTGTCATTACAATGCCCCATGACGCCTGCCACCACAAATCTCCAAGGCCTCTCTTACCAAAAAGCTCCATGATCCCTGTCAGTACAATGTTCGATGACACTTTTCATCACAATGCTCCATGACCCCTGTCATCACAAAGTTCTCTGCCCATATCATCACAATGCTCCTTGTCACCTTTCATCACAATGCTCCATGTCCTTTCATCACAATGCTCCATAATTCTTGTCATCGCAATGTTCCTTGACCGTGTCATCACAATGCTCCATGACCCTTGTCATCACAAAGCTCCATGACCCCTGTCATCACAATGATCCATGATTCCTTTACTCACAGTGCTCCAGTACCCTTTTCATCACAATGCTCCATGCCATTGTCAGCACAATGCTCCTTGGACCCTGTCATCAAAATGTTCCATCCCCTTTTCATCACAATGCTCCAGATATCCTATCATTACAATGCTCCATGCCCGTGTCAACACAATGCTTCATGACCCCTTTCATCAAAATGCTTTATGAACATTCTTATCACAATGTTCCATGACCCCTGTCATCAAAATGATCCATGACCGTTGTCATCACAATGCTGCATGATACCTTTCATCCCAATCCTCTGTGACTGCTGTCATCATAATGCTCCAGGACAATTTTCATCACAATGCTCCATGCCCCCTGTCATCACAGTGCCCCATAAACCCTCTAATCCCAATGCTTCATGACCGTGTCATCACAATGCTACATGACCCATGTCATCACATTGTTCCATGGCCTATGTATTCACAGTGTTCCATGGACCCTGTAATCACACTGCTCCATGTTACTTTTCAACACAATGCTCCATGACCCCTGTCATCACAATGTTCCATGAAAGTTGTCATCAAAATGCTCCATGACCCCGGTCACCACAATGTTCCCTGCCCTTGTCATCGCAATGGTACATGGCCTTGTCATCACAATGTTCCATGGCCTCTGTCATCACCATGCTCCATGGTCGTTCTCATCAAAATGCTCTATGACCCCTGTCATCACAATGCTTGATGACAATTGTCATCACAATGCTCCAAGGTCCCTGTCATCACAATGCCTCATGGTCTTTGTAATCACAATGCTCAATGACCACTGTCATCACAATGCTCCATGCCGTTGTCATCACAATGCTCCATGGCCCCTGTAATCACAATGCTCCATGCGCTTGTCATCACAATGCTCCAGAACATTTGTCATCATAATGCTCCATTCCCGTGTCATCACATTGCTCAATGACACTTGTCATCAAAATGTTCCTTGGTCTTTGTCATCACAATGCTCCATGATCCCTGTCATCACAATGATCCCTGCCAATGTCATCACAATGCTCCATGTCTCCTGTAATCACAATGCTCCATGCCCTTGTCATCACAATGCTCCAGTTCTGTTGTCATCACCATGCTTCATGCCAGTGTCATCACAATGCTCCATGAATCTTGTCTTCACAATGCTCCATGGCCCATGTCATCACAATGCTCCATGACCCCTGTGATCACAATGCTCTATGGCCTTTTTCATCACAATGACACGTGACCCCCGTCAACACAATACCTGATGAACCCTGACATCAAAATGCTAAATGGCACTTGTCATCACAATGCTATATGAAGCCTGTCATCACTATTCACCATGTCACTTGTTTTCACAATGCTCCATGCCCCCTGTAATCCCAGTACTCCATGACCCCTTTCATCACAATGCCCAATGCCACCTCTCATCACAATTCTCCATGGCATTTGTCATCACGATGCTCCATGACACCTGTCATCACAATGCTCCATGACACTTGTCATCACAATGCTCCAAGGCCCCTCTCATTACTGTGCTCCATAATAACTTGAATCACATTTCTATATGACCAGTGCCATCACAATGCCCCATGACATTGTCATCACAATTCGCCATGACCATTGTCATCACAATGCTCCATGAACCATGTCATCACAGGGTCCCAGGACACTTGTCATCACAATGATCCATTACCACTTTCATCACAATGCTCCATGACCACTGTCATCTCAATGCCCCATGGCCTTTGTATTCACAATGCTCCATGGCCCATGTAATCACAGTGCTCCATAACACCTTTCATCATAATGCTCCATGACCACTGCCATCTCAATGCCTCATGACGCCTGTCATCACAATTCTCCAAGGCCTCTCTCATCACAATGCTCCATGACACTTGTCATCACATTGCTCCATAACACCTGTCATCTCAGTGTTCCCTGCCCATGTCATCACAATGCTCAATGTCCCCTATAATCACAATGCTCCAAGCCTTTTTCCTCACAATGCTCCAAAATTTTGTCATCACAATGTTCCATGGACGTGTCATCACAAAGCTACATGACCCTGGTCATCACAGTTCTCCATGACCTTTGTCATCACAATGCTCTATGTCACTATTCATCACAATTCTCAATGACCACTTTAATCACTATGCTCGCTGTCCATTTTCATCACATTTCTCTATTGTCATTACAATTCCCCATGGCCCCTTTCTTCACAATGCTCCATAATGCCTGTCATCACAATGCTCCATGGCTTTTGTTATCACAATGCTCCAGGACCAGTTTCATCACAATACTCCATCCCCCTTGTCATCACAGTGCATAATGAAAGCTTTCATTACAATGCTCCATGACACTTGTCATCACAATGCTCCATGGCCTTTATCGTCACAATGCTCCCAGGCACATTTCATCACGATGTTCCATGAAAACTTTCATCACATTGCTCCATGACCATTGTCATCACAATAGTCCATAGCCTTGTCAACACAATGCTGCATAATCCCTGTCATCACAATTCTCCATGACTGCTGTCATCACAATAACCCAGGACAATTTTCATAACAATGATTCATGCCCCCAGTCATCACAGTGCTCCATGATACCTTTCATCACAATTCCTAGATGATCAATGTCATCACAATGCCCAATGACACCTGTCATCACAATTCGCTATGACCCTTGTCATCACAATACTCGATGAACCTTGTCATCACAGTGTTCCAGGACACATGTCATCACAATGATCCATTACTATTTTCATCACAATGCTCCAATACACCTGTCATCACAATGCTCCATGGCCCCTGTTATCATATTGCTCCATGATCTCTTTCATCACAATGCTCCATGACCACTCTCATCACCATACCTCAAGACACCTGTCATCTCAATGCTCTATGGCTCTTTTCATCACAATGCCCAAAGGGCCCTGTGATCACAATGCTCCATGCCCTTGTCATCAAAGTGCTCCAGAACACTTGTCATCATAATGCTCCATGCCAATGCCATCAAAATGTCCCATGACACTTGTCATCACAATGCTCCATGGCTTATGCCATCACAATTTTCCATGGCCCCTGTCATCACAATGCTCCATGCCCTTTTCATCAAAATGCTCCAGAACTCTGGTCATCATAATGCTCCATGCCAATGTCATCAAAATGCCCCATGACACTTGTCATCACAATGCTCCATGGCCTTTGTCATCACAATGTTCCATGGCCCCTGTCATCACAGTGCTCCATTATTCCTTTCATCACAATTCTAGATGACCACTGTCATCACCATGCCCCATGACAGATTTCATAACAATTCGCCATGGTCCTTGTCATCACAAGGCTACATGAACCTTGTCATCACAAGGTTCCAGGACTCTTGTCATCAGAATGATCCATGATCACTTTCATCACAATGCTCCATGAAACCTGTCACCTCAATGCTCCATAGCCTTTGTATTCACAAAGCTCCATGGCCCCTGTAATCACAGTGCTCCATGACCCCGTTCATCACAATGATCCAACACCGCTGTCATTACAATGCCCCATGACGCCTGCCACCACAAATCTCCAAGGCCTCTCTTACCAAAAAGCTCCATGATCCCTGTCAGTACAATGTTCGATGACACTTTTCATCACAATGCTCCATGACCCCTGTCATCACAAAGTTCTCTGCCCATATCATCACAATGCTCCTTGTCACCTTTCATCACAATGCTCCATGTCCTTTCATCACAATGCTCCATAATTCTTGTCATCGCAATGTTCCTTGACCGTGTCATCACAATGCTCCATGACCCTTGTCATCACAAAGCTCCATGACCCCTGTCATCACAATGATCCATGATTCCTTTACTCACAGTGCTCCAGTACCCTTTTCATCACAATGCTCCATGCCATTGTCAGCACAATGCTCCTTGGACCCTGTCATCAAAATGTTCCATCCCCTTTTCATCACAATGCTCCAGATATCCTATCATTACAATGCTCCATGCCCGTGTCAACACAATGCTTCATGACCCCTTTCATCAAAATGCTTTATGAACATTCTTATCACAATGTTCCATGACCCCTGTCATCAAAATGATCCATGACCGTTGTCATCACAATGCTGCATGATACCTTTCATCCCAATCCTCTGTGACTGCTGTCATCATAATGCTCCAGGACAATTTTCATCACAATGCTCCATGCCCCCTGTCATCACAGTGCCCCGTAAACCCTCTAATCCCAATGCTTCATGACCGTGTCATCACAATGCTACATGACCCATGTCATCACATTGTTCCATGGCCTATGTATTCACAATGTTCCATGGACCCTGTAATCACACTGCTCCATGTTACTTTTCAAAACAATGCTCCATGACCCCTGTCATCACAATGTTCCATGAAAGTTGTCATCAAAATGCTCCATGACCCCGGTCACCACAATGTTCCCTGCCCTTGTCATCGCAATGGTACATGGCCTTGTCATCACAATGTTCCATGGCCTCTGTCATCACCATGCTCCATGGTCGTTCTCATCAAAATGCTCTATGACCCCTGTCATCACAATGCTTGATGACAATTGTCATCACAATGCTCCAAGGTCCCTGTCATCACAATGCCTCATGGTCTTTGTAATCACAATGCTCAATGACCACTGTCATCACAATGCTCCATGCCATTGTCATCACAATGCTCCATGGCCCCTGTAATCACAATGCTCCATGCGCTTGTCATCACAATGCTCCAGAACATTTGTCATCATAATGCTCCATTCCCGTGTCATCACATTGCTCAATGACACTTGTCATCAAAATGTTCCTTGGTCTTTGTCATCACAATGCTCCATGATCCCTGTCATCACAATGATCCCTGCCAATGTCATCACAATGCTCCATGTCTCCTGTAATCACAATGCTCCATGCCCTTGTCATCACAATGCTCCAGTTCTGTTGTCATCACCATGCTTCATGCCAGTGTCATCACAATGCTCCATGAATCTTGTCTTCACAATGCTCCATGGCCCATGTCATCACAATGCTCCATGACCCCTGTGATCACAATGCTCTATGGCCTTTTTCATCACAATGACACGTGACCCCCGTCAACACAATACCTGATGAACCCTGACATCAAAATGCTAAATGGCACTTGTCATCACAATGCTATATGAAGCCTGTCATCACTATTCACCATGTCACTTGTTTTCACAATGCTCCATGCCCCCTGTAATCCCAGTACTCCATGACCCCTTTCATCACAATGCCCAATGCCACCTCTCATCACAATTCTCCATGGCATTTGTCATCACGATGCTCCATGACACCTGTCATCACAATGCTCCATGACACTTGTCATCACAATGCTCCAAGGCCCCTCTCATTACTGTGCTCCATAATAACTTGAATCACATTTCTATATGACCAGTGCCATCACAATGCCCCATGACATTGTCATCACAATTCGCCATGACCATTGTCATCACAATGCTCCATGAACCATGTCATCACAGGGTCCCAGGACACTTGTCATCACAATGATCCATTACCACTTTCATCACAATGCTCCATGACCACTGTCATCTCAATGCCCCATGGCCTTTGTATTCACAATGCTCCATGGCCCATGTAATCACAGTGCTCCATAACACCTTTCATCATAATGCTCCATGACCACTGCCATCTCAATGCCTCATGACGCCTGTCATCACAATTCTCCAAGGCCTCTCTCATCACAATGCTCCATGACACTTGTCATCACATTGCTCCATAACACCTGTCATCTCAGTGTTCCCTGCCCATGTCATCACAATGCTCAATGTCCCCTATAATCACAATGCTCCAAGCCTTTTTCCTCACAATGCTCCAAAATTTTGTCATCACAATGTTCCATGGACGTGTCATCACAAAGCTACATGACCCTGGTCATCACAGTTCTCCATGACCTTTGTCATCACAATGCTCTATGTCACTATTCATCACAATTCTCAATGACCACTTTAATCACTATGCTCGCTGTCCATTTTCATCACATTTCTCTATTGTCATTACAATTCCCCATGGCCCCTTTCTTCACAATGCTCCATAATGCCTGTCATCACAATGCTCCATGGCTTTTGTTATCACAATGCTCCAGGACCAGTTTCATCACAATACTCCATCCCCCTTGTCATCACAGTGCATAATGAAAGCTTTCATTACAATGCTCCATGACACTTGTCATCACAATGCTCCATGGCCTTTATCGTCACAATGCTCCCAGGCACATTTCATCACGATGTTCCATGAAAACTTTCATCACATTGCTCCATGACCATTGTCATCACAATAGTCCATAGCCTTGTCAACACAATGCTGCATAATCCCTGTCATCACAATTCTCCATGACTGCTGTCATCACAATAACCCAGGACAATTTTCATAACAATGATTCATGCCCCCAGTCATCACAGTGCTCCATGATACCTTTCATCACAATTCCTAGATGATCAATGTCATCACAATGCCCAATGACACCTGTCATCACAATTCGCTATGACCCTTGTCATCACAATACTCGATGAACCTTGTCATCACAGTGTTCCAGGACACATGTCATCACAATGATCCATTACTATTTTCATCACAATGCTCCAATACACCTGTCATCACAATGCTCCATGGCCCCTGTTATCATATTGCTCCATGATCTCTTTCATCACAATGCTCCATGACCACTCTCATCACCATACCTCAAGACACCTGTCATCTCAATGCTCTATGGCTCTTTTCATCACAATGCCCAAAGGGCCCTGTGATCACAATGCTCCATGCCCTTGTCATCAAAGTGCTCCAGAACACTTGTCATCATAATGCTCCATGCCAATGCCATCAAAATGTCCCATGACACTTGTCATCACAATGCTCCATGGCTTATGCCATCACAATTTTCCATGGCCCCTGTCATCACAATGCTCCATGCCCTTTTCATCAAAATGCTCCAGAACTCTGGTCATCATAATGCTCCATGCCAATGTCATCAAAATGCCCCATGACACTTGTCATCACAATGCTCCATGGCTTATGCCATCACAATTTTCCATGGCCCCTGTCATCACAATGCTCCATTCCCTTTTCATCAAAATGCTCCAGAACTCTTGTCATCATAATGCTCCATGCCAATGTCATCAAAATGCCCCATGACACTTGTCATCACAATGCTCCATGGCCTTTGTCATCACAATGTTCCATGGCCCCTGTCATCACAGTGCTCCATTATTCCTTTCATCACAATTCTAGATGACCACTGTCATCACCATGCCCCATGACAGATTTCATAACAATTCGCCATGGTCCTTGTCATCACAAGGCTACATGAACCTTGTCATCACAAGGTTCCAGGACTCTTGTCATCAGAATGATCCATGATCACTTTCATCACAATGCTCCATGAAACCTGTCACCTCAATGCTCCATAGCCTTTGTATTCACAAAGCTCCATGGCCCCTGTAATCACAGTGCTCCATGACCCCGTTCATCACAATGATCCAACACCGCTGTCATTACAATGCCCCATGACGCCTGCCACCACAAATCTCCAAGGCCTCTCTTACCAAAAAGCTCCATGATCCCTGTCAGTACAATGTTCGATGACACTTTTCATCACAATGCTCCATGACCCCTGTCATCACAAAGTTCTCTGCCCATATCATCACAATGCTCCTTGTCACCTTTCATCACAATGCTCCATGTCCTTTCATCACAATGCTCCATAATTCTTGTCATCGCAATGTTCCTTGACCGTGTCATCACAATGCTCCATGACCCTTGTCATCACAAAGCTCCATGACCCCTGTCATCACAATGATCCATGATTCCTTTACTCACAGTGCTCCAGTACCCTTTTCATCACAATGCTCCATGCCATTGTCAGCACAATGCTCCTTGGACCCTGTCATCAAAATGTTCCATCCCCTTTTCATCACAATGCTCCAGATATCCTATCATTACAATGCTCCATGCCCGTGTCAACACAATGCTTCATGACCCCTTTCATCAAAATGCTTTATGAACATTCTTATCACAATGTTCCATGACCCCTGTCATCAAAATGATCCATGACCGTTGTCATCACAATGCTGCATGATACCTTTCATCCCAATCCTCTGTGACTGCTGTCATCATAATGCTCCAGGACAATTTTCATCACAATGCTCCATGCCCCCTGTCATCACAGTGCCCCATAAACCCTCTAATCCCAATGCTTCATGACCGTGTCATCACAATGCTACATGACCCATGTCATCACATTGTTCCATGGCCTATGTATTCACAGTGTTCCATGGACCCTGTAATCACACTGCTCCATGTTACTTTTCAACACAATGCTCCATGACCCCTGTCATCACAATGTTCCATGAAAGTTGTCATCAAAATGCTCCATGACCCCGGTCACCACAATGTTCCCTGCCCTTGTCATCGCAATGGTACATGGCCTTGTCATCACAATGTTCCATGGCCTCTGTCATCACCATGCTCCATGGTCGTTCTCATCAAAATGCTCTATGACCCCTGTCATCACAATGCTTGATGACAATTGTCATCACAATGCTCCAAGGTCCCTGTCATCACAATGCCTCATGGTCTTTGTAATCACAATGCTCAATGACCACTGTCATCACAATGCTCCATGCCGTTGTCATCACAATGCTCCATGGCCCCTGTAATCACAATGCTCCATGCGCTTGTCATCACAATGCTCCAGAACATTTGTCATCATAATGCTCCATTCCCGTGTCATCACATTGCTCAATGACACTTGTCATCAAAATGTTCCTTGGTCTTTGTCATCACAATGCTCCATGATCCCTGTCATCACAATGATCCCTGCCAATGTCATCACAATGCTCCATGTCTCCTGTAATCACAATGCTCCATGCCCTTGTCATCACAATGCTCCAGTTCTGTTGTCATCACCATGCTTCATGCCAGTGTCATCACAATGCTCCATGAATCTTGTCTTCACAATGCTCCATGGCCCATGTCATCACAATGCTCCATGACCCCTGTGATCACAATGCTCTATGGCCTTTTTCATCACAATGACACGTGACCCCCGTCAACACAATGCCTGATGAACCCTGACATCAAAATGCTAAATGGCACTTGTCATCACAATGCTATATGAAGCCTGTCATCACTATTCACCATGTCACTTGTTTTCACAATGCTCCATGCCCCCTGTAATCCCAGTACTCCATGACCCCTTTCATCACAATGCCCAATGCCACCTCTCATCACAATTCTCCATGGCATTTGTCATCACGATGCTCCATGACACCTGTCATCACAATGCTCCATGACACTTGTCATCACAATGCTCCAAGGCCCCTCTCATTACTGTGCTCCATAATAACTTGAATCACATTTCTATATGACCAGTGCCATCACAATGCCCCACGACATTGTCATCACAATTCGCCATGACCATTGTCATCACAATGCTCCATGAACCATGTCATCACAGGGTCCCAGGACACTTGTCATCACAATGATCCATTACCACTTTCATCACAATGCTCCATGACCACTGTCATCTCAATGCCCCATGGCCTTTGTATTCACAATGCTCCATGGCCCCTGTAATCACAGTGCTCCATAACACCTTTCATCATAATGCTCCATGACCACTGCCATCTCAATGCCTCATGACGCCTGTCATCACAATTCTCCAAGGCCCCTGTCATCACAATGCTCCATGACACTTGTCATCACATTGCTCCATAACACCTGTCATCTCAGTGTTCCCTGCCCATGTCATCACAATGCTCCATGTCCCCTATAATCACAATGCTCCAAGCCTTTTTCCTCACAATGCTCCAAAATTTTGTCATCACAATGTTCCATGGACGTGTCATCACAAAGCTACATGACCCTGGTCATCACAGTTCTCCATGACCTTTGTCATCACAATGCTCTATGTCACTATTCATCACAATTCTCAATGACCACTTTAATCACTATGCTCGCTGTCCATTTTCATCACATTTCTCTATTGTCATTATAATTCCCCATGGCCCCTTTCTTCACAATGCTCCATAATGCCTGTCATCACAATGCTCCATGGCTTTTGTTATCACAATGCGCCAGGACCAGTTTCATCACAATACTCCATCCCCCTTGTCATCACAGTGCATAATGAAAGCTTTCATTACAATGCTCCATGACACTTGTCATCACAATACTCCATGGCCTTTATCGTCACAATGCTCCCAGGCACATTTCATCACGATGTTCCATGAAAACTTTCATCACATTGCTCCATGACCATTGTCATCACAATAGTCCATAGCCTTGTCAACACAATGCTGCATAATCCCTGTCATCACAATTCTCCATGACTGCTGTCATCACAATAACCCAGGACAATTTTCATAACAATGATTCATGCCCCCAGTCATCACAGTGCTCCATGATACCTTTCATCACAATTCCTAGATGATCAATGTCATCACAATGCCCAATGACACCTGTCATCACAATTCGCTATGACCCTTGTCATCACAATACTCGATGAACCTTGTCATCACAGTGTTCCAGGACACATATCATCACAATGATCCATTACTATTTTCATCACAATGCTCCAATACACCTGTCATCACAATGCTCCATGGCCCCTGTTATCATATTGCTCCATGATCTCTTTCATCACAATGCTCCATGACCACTCTCATCACCATAACTCAAGACACCTGTCATCTCAATGCTCTATGGCTCTTTTCATCACAATGCCCAAAGGGCCCTGTGATCACAATGCTCCATGCCCTTGTCATCAAAGTGCTCCAGAACACTTGTCATCATAATGCTCCATGCCAATGCCATCAAAATGTCCCATGACACTTGTCATCACAATGCTCCATGGCTTATGCCATCACAATTTTCCATGGCCCCTGTCATCACAATGCTCCATGCCCTTTTCATCAAAATGCTCCAGAACTCTGGTCATCATAATGCTCCATGCCAATGTCATCAAAATGCCCCATGACACTTGTCATCACAATGCTCCATGGCTTATGCCATCACAATTTTCCATGGCCCCTGTCATCACAATGCTCCATGCCCTTTTCATCAAAATGCTCCAGAACTCTTGTCATCATAATGCTCCATGCCAATGTCATCAAAATGCCCGATGACACTTGTCATCACAATGATCCATGGCCTTTGTCATCACAATGTTCCATGGCCCCTGTCATCACAGTGCTCCATTATACCTTTCATCACAATTCTAGATGACCACTGTCATCACCATGCCCCATGACAGATGTCATAACAATTCGCCATGGTCCTTGTCATCACAATGCTCCATGAACCTTGTCATCACAAGGTTCCAGGACTCTTGTCATCACAATGATCCATGATCACTTTCATCACAATGCTCCATGAAACCTGTCACCTCAATGCTCCATAGCCTTTGTATTCACAATGCTCCATGGCCCCTGTAATCACAGTGCTCCATGACCCCTTTCATCACAATGATCCAAGACCGCTGTCATTACAATGCCCCATGACGCCTGCCACCACAAATCTCCAAGGCCTCTCTTACCAAAAAGCTCCATGATCCCTGTCAGTACAATGTTCGATGACACTTTTCATCACAATGCTCCATGACCCCTGTCATCACAAAGTTCTCTGCCCATATCATCACAATGCTCCTTGTCACCTTTCATCACAATGCTCCATGTCCTTTCATCACAATGCTCCATAATTCTTGTCATCGCAATGTTCCTTGACCGTGTCATCACAATGCTCCATGACCCTTGTCATCACAAAGCTCCATGACCCCTGTCATCCAAATGATCCATGATTCCTTTCCTCACAGTGCTCCAGTACCCTTTTCATCACAATGCTCCATGCCATTGTCAGCACAATGCTCCTTGGACCCTGTCATCAAAATGCTCCATCCCCTTTTCATCACAATGCTCCAGATATCCTATCATTACAATGCTCCATGCCCGTGTCAGCACAATGCTTCATGACCCTTGTCATCAAAATGCTTTATGAACATTCTTATCACAATGTTCCATGACCCCTGTCATCAAAATGATCCATGACCGTTGTCATCACAATGCTGCATGATACCTCTCATCCCAATCCTCTGTGACTGCTGTCATCATAATGCTCCAGGACAATTTTCATCACAATGCTCCATGCCCCCTGTCATCACAGTGCCCCATAAGCCCTGTAATCCCAATGCTCCATGACCCTGTCATCACAATGCTACATGACCCCTGTCATCACATTGTTCCATGGCCTATGTATTCACAATGTTCCATGGACCCTGTAATCACACTGCTCCATGTTCCTTTTCAACACAATGCTCAATGACCCCTGTCATCACAATGTTCCATGAAAGTTGTCATCAAAATGCTCCATGACCCCGGTCACCACAAGGTTCCCTGCCCTTGTCATCACAATGGTACATGGCCTTGTCATCACAATGTTCCATGGCCTCTGTCATCACCATGCTCCATGGTCTTTCTCATCACAATGCTCTATGACCCCTGTCATCACAATGCTTGATGACCATTGTCATCACAATGCTCCAAGGTCCCTGTCATCACAATGCCTCATGGTCTTTGTAATCACAATGCTCAATGACCACTGTCATCACAATGCTCCATGCCGTTGTCATCACAATGCTCCATGGCCCATGTAATCACAATGCTCCATGCGCTTGTCATCACAATGCCTCAGAACATTTGTCATCATAATGCTCCATTCCCGTATCATCACATTGCTCAATGACACTTGTCATCAAAATGTTCCTTGGTCTTTGTCATCACAATGCTCCATGATCCCAGTCATCACAATGATCCCTGCCAATGTCATCACAATGCTCCATGTCTCCTGTAATTACAATGCTCCATGCCCTTGTCATCACAATGCTCCAGTTCTGTTGTCATCACCATGCTTCATGCCAGTGTCATCACAATGCTCCATGAATATTGTCTTCACAATGCTCCATGGCCCATGTCATCACAATGCTCCATGACCCCTGTGATCACAATGCTCTATGGACTTTGTCATCACAATGACACGTGACCCCCGTCAACACAATGCCTGATGAACCCTGACATCAAAATGCTAAATGGCACTTGTCATCACAATGCTATATGAAGCCTGTCATCACTATTCACCATGTCACTTGTTTTCACAATGCTCCATGCCCCCTGTAATCCCAGTACTCCATGACCCCTTTCATCACAATGCCCAATGCCACCTCTCATCACAATTCTCCATGGCATTTGTCATCACGATGCTCCATGACACCTGTCATCACAATGCTCCATGACACTTGTCATCACAATGCTCCAAGGCCCCTCTCATTACTGTGCTCCATAATAACTTGAATCACATTTCTATATGACCAGTGCCATCACAATGCCCCACGACATTGTCATCACAATTCGCCATGACCATTGTCATCACAATGCTCCATGAACCATGTCATCACAGGGTCCCAGGACACTTGTCATCACAATGATCCATTACCACTTTCATCACAATGCTCCATGACCACTGTCATCTCAATGCCCCATGGCCTTTGTATTCACAATGCTCCATGGCCCCTGTAATCACAGTGCTCCATAACACCTTTCATCATAATGCTCCATGACCACTGCCATCTCAATGCCTCATGACGCCTGTCATCACAATTCTCCAAGGCCCCTGTCATCACAATGCTCCATGACACTTGTCATCACATTGCTCCATAACACCTGTCATCTCAGTGTTCCCTGCCCATGTCATCACAATGCTCCATGTCCCCTATAATCACAATGCTCCAAGCCTTTTTCCTCACAATGCTCCAAAATTTTGTCATCACAATGTTCCATGGACGTGTCATCACAAAGCTACATGACCCTGGTCATCACAGTTCTCCATGACCTTTGTCATCACAATGCTCTATGTCACTATTCATCACAATTCTCAATGACCACTTTAATCACTATGCTCGCTGTCCATTTTCATCACATTTCTCTATTGTCATTATAATTCCCCATGGCCCCTTTCTTCACAATGCTCCATAATGCCTGTCATCACAATGCTCCATGGCTTTTGTTATCACAATGCGCCAGGACCAGTTTCATCACAATACTCCATCCCCCTTGTCATCACAGTGCATAATGAAAGCTTTCATTACAATGCTCCATGACACTTGTCATCACAATACTCCATGGCCTTTATCGTCACAATGCTCCCAGGCACATTTCATCACGATGTTCCATGAAAACTTTCATCACATTGCTCCATGACCATTGTCATCACAATAGTCCATAGCCTTGTCAACACAATGCTGCATAATCCCTGTCATCACAATTCTCCATGACTGCTGTCATCACAATAACCCAGGACAATTTTCATAACAATGATTCATGCCCCCAGTCATCACAGTGCTCCATGATACCTTTCATCACAATTCCTAGATGATCAATGTCATCACAATGCCCAATGACACCTGTCATCACAATTCGCTATGACCCTTGTCATCACAATACTCGATGAACCTTGTCATCACAGTGTTCCAGGACACATATCATCACAATGATCCATTACTATTTTCATCACAATGCTCCAATACACCTGTCATCACAATGCTCCATGGCCCCTGTTATCATATTGCTCCATGATCTCTTTCATCACAATGCTCCATGACCACTCTCATCACCATAACTCAAGACACCTGTCATCTCAATGCTCTATGGCTCTTTTCATCACAATGCCCAAAGGGCCCTGTGATCACAATGCTCCATGCCCTTGTCATCAAAGTGCTCCAGAACACTTGTCATCATAATGCTCCATGCCAATGCCATCAAAATGTCCCATGACACTTGTCATCACAATGCTCCATGGCTTATGCCATCACAATTTTCCATGGCCCCTGTCATCACAATGCTCCATGCCCTTTTCATCAAAATGCTCCAGAACTCTGGTCATCATAATGCTCCATGCCAATGTCATCAAAATGCCCCATGACACTTGTCATCACAATGCTCCATGGCTTATGCCATCACAATTTTCCATGGCCCCTGTCATCACAATGCTCCATGCCCTTTTCATCAAAATGCTCCAGAACTCTTGTCATCATAATGCTCCATGCCAATGTCATCAAAATGCCCGATGACACTTGTCATCACAATGCTCCATGGCCTTTGTCATCACAATGTTCCATGGCCCCTGTCATCACAGTGCTCCATTATACCTTTCATCACAATTCTAGATGACCACTGTCATCACCATGCCCCATGACAGATGTCATAACAATTCGCCATGGTCCTTGTCATCACAATGCTCCATGAACCTTGTCATCACAAGGTTCCAGGACTCTTGTCATCACAATGATCCATGATCACTTTCATCACAATGCTCCATGAAACCTGTCATCTCAATGCTCCATAGCCTTTGTATTCACAATGCTCCATGGCCCCTGTAATCACAGTGCTCCATGACCCCTTTCATCACAATGATCCAAGACCGCTGTCATTACAATGCCCCATGACGCCTGCCACCACAAATCTCCAAGGCCTCTCTTACCAAAAAGCTCCATGATCCCTGTCAGTACAATGTTCGATGACACTTTTCATCACAATGCTCCATGACCCCTGTCATCACAAAGTTCTCTGCCCATATCATCACAATGCTCCTTGTCACCTTTCATCACAATGCTCCATGTCCTTTCATCACAATGCTCCATAATTCTTGTCATCGCAATGTTCCTTGACCGTGTCATCACAATGCTCCATGACCCTTGTCATCACAAAGCTCCATGACCCCTGTCATCCAAATGATCCATGATTCCTTTCCTCACAGTGCTCCAGTACCCTTTTCATCACAATGCTCCATGCCATTGTCAGCACAATGCTCCTTGGACCCTGTCATCAAAATGCTCCATCCCCTTTTCATCACAATGCTCCAGATATCCTATCATTACAATGCTCCATGCCCGTGTCAGCACAATGCTTCATGACCCTTGTCATCAAAATGCTTTATGAACATTCTTATCACAATGTTCCATGACCCCTGTCATCAAAATGATCCATGACCGTTGTCATCACAATGCTGCATGATACCTCTCATCCCAATCCTCTGTGACTGCTGTCATCATAATGCTCCAGGACAATTTTCATCACAATGCTCCATGCCCCCTGTCATCACAGTGCCCCATAAGCCCTGTAATCCCAATGCTCCATGACCCTGTCATCACAATGCTACATGACCCCTGTCATCACATTGTTCCATGGCCTATGTATTCACAATGTTCCATGGACCCTGTAATCACACTGCTCCATGTTCCTTTTCAACACAATGCTCAATGACCCCTGTCATCACAATGTTCCATGAAAGTTGTCATCAAAATGCTCCATGACCCCGGTCACCACAAGGTTCCCTGCCCTTGTCATCACAATGGTACATGGCCTTGTCATCACAATGTTCCATGGCCTCTGTCATCACCATGCTCCATGGTCTTTCTCATCACAATGCTCTATGACCCCTGTCATCACAATGCTTGATGACCATTGTCATCACAATGCTCCAAGGTCCCTGTCATCACAATGCCTCATGGTCTTTGTAATCACAATGCTCAATGACCACTGTCATCACAATGCTCCATGCCGTTGTCATCACAATGCTCCATGGCCCATGTAATCACAATGCTCCATGCGCTTGTCATCACAATGCCTCAGAACATTTGTCATCATAATGCTCCATTCCCGTATCATCACATTGCTCAATGACACTTGTCATCAAAATGTTCCTTGGTCTTTGTCATCACAATGCTCCATGATCCCAGTCATCACAATGATCCCTGCCAATGTCATCACAATGCTCCATGTCTCCTGTAATTACAATGCTCCATGCCCTTGTCATCACAATGCTCCAGTTCTGTTGTCATCACCATGCTTCATGCCAGTGTCATCACAATGCTCCATGAATATTGTCTTCACAATGCTCCATGGCCCATGTCATCACAATGCTCCATGACCCCTGTGATCACAATGCTCTATGGACTTTGTCATCACAATGACACGTGACCCCCGTCAACACAATGCCTGATGAACCCTGACATCAAAATGCTAAATGGCACTTGTCATCACAATGCTATATGAAGCCTGTCATCACTATTCACCATGTCACTTGTTTTCACAATGCTCCATGCCCCCTGTAATCCCAGTACTCCATGACCCCTTTCATCACAATGCCCAATGCCACCTCTCATCACAATTCTCCATGGCATTTGTCATCACGATGCTCCATGACACCTGTCATCACAATGCTCCATGACACTTGTCATCACAATGCTCCAAGGCCCCTCTCATTACTGTGCTCCATAATAACTTGAATCACATTTCTATATGACCAGTGCCATCACAATGCCCCACGACATTGTCATCACAATTCGCCATGACCATTGTCATCACAATGCTCCATGAACCATGTCATCACAGGGTCCCAGGACACTTGTCATCACAATGATCCATTACCACTTTCATCACAATGCTCCATGACCACTGTCATCTCAATGCCCCATGGCCTTTGTATTCACAATGCTCCATGGCCCCTGTAATCACAGTGCTCCATAACACCTTTCATCATAATGCTCCATGACCACTGCCATCTCAATGCCTCATGACGCCTGTCATCACAATTCTCCAAGGCCCCTGTCATCACAATGCTCCATGACACTTGTCATCACATTGCTCCATAACACCTGTCATCTCAGTGTTCCCTGCCCATGTCATCACAATGCTCCATGTCCCCTATAATCACAATGCTCCAAGCCTTTTTCCTCACAATGCTCCAAAATTTTGTCATCACAATGTTCCATGGACGTGTCATCACAAAGCTACATGACCCTGGTCATCACAGTTCTCCATGACCTTTGTCATCACAATGCTCTATGTCACTATTCATCACAATTCTCAATGACCACTTTAATCACTATGCTCGCTGTCCATTTTCATCACATTTCTCTATTGTCATTATAATTCCCCATGGCCCCTTTCTTCACAATGCTCCATAATGCCTGTCATCACAATGCTCCATGGCTTTTGTTATCACAATGCGCCAGGACCAGTTTCATCACAATACTCCATCCCCCTTGTCATCACAGTGCATAATGAAAGCTTTCATTACAATGCTCCATGACACTTGTCATCACAATACTCCATGGCCTTTATCGTCACAATGCTCCCAGGCACATTTCATCACGATGTTCCATGAAAACTTTCATCACATTGCTCCATGACCATTGTCATCACAATAGTCCATAGCCTTGTCAACACAATGCTGCATAATCCCTGTCATCACAATTCTCCATGACTGCTGTCATCACAATAACCCAGGACAATTTTCATAACAATGATTCATGCCCCCAGTCATCACAGTGCTCCATGATACCTTTCATCACAATTCCTAGATGATCAATGTCATCACAATGCCCAATGACACCTGTCATCACAATTCGCTATGACCCTTGTCATCACAATACTCGATGAACCTTGTCATCACAGTGTTCCAGGACACATATCATCACAATGATCCATTACTATTTTCATCACAATGCTCCAATACACCTGTCATCACAATGCTCCATGGCCCCTGTTATCATATTGCTCCATGATCTCTTTCATCACAATGCTCCATGACCACTCTCATCACCATAACTCAAGACACCTGTCATCTCAATGCTCTATGGCTCTTTTCATCACAATGCCCAAAGGGCCCTGTGATCACAATGCTCCATGCCCTTGTCATCAAAGTGCTCCAGAACACTTGTCATCATAATGCTCCATGCCAATGCCATCAAAATGTCCCATGACACTTGTCATCACAATGCTCCATGGCTTATGCCATCACAATTTTCCATGGCCCCTGTCATCACAATGCTCCATGCCCTTTTCATCAAAATGCTCCAGAACTCTGGTCATCATAATGCTCCATGCCAATGTCATCAAAATGCCCCATGACACTTGTCATCACAATGCTCCATGGCTTATGCCATCACAATTTTCCATGGCCCCTGTCATCACAATGCTCCATGCCCTTTTCATCAAAATGCTCCAGAACTCTTGTCATCATAATGCTCCATGCCAATGTCATCAAAATGCCCGATGACACTTGTCATCACAATGCTCCATGGCCTTTGTCATCACAATGTTCCATGGCCCCTGTCATCACAGTGCTCCATTATACCTTTCATCACAATTCTAGATGACCACTGTCATCACCATGCCCCATGACAGATGTCATAACAATTCGCCATGGTCCTTGTCATCACAATGCTCCATGAACCTTGTCATCACAAGGTTCCAGGACTCTTGTCATCACAATGATCCATGATCACTTTCATCACAATGCTCCATGAAACCTGTCACCTCAATGCTCCATAGCCTTTGTATTCACAATGCTCCATGGCCCCTGTAATCACAGTGCTCCATGACCCCTTTCATCACAATGATCCAAGACCGCTGTCATTACAATGCCCCATGACGCCTGCCACCACCAATCTCCAAGGCCTCTCTTACCAAAAAGCTCCATGATCCCTGTCAGTACAATGTTCGATGACACTTTTCATCACAATGCTCCATGACCCCTGTCATCACAAAGTTCTCTGCCCATATCATCACAATGCTCCTTGTCACCTTTCATCACAATGCTCCATGTCCTTTCATCACAATGCTCCATAATTCTTATCATCGCAATGTTCCTTGACCGTGTCATCACGATGCTCCATGACCCTTGTCATCACAAAGCTCCATGACCCCTGTCATCACAATGATCCATGATTCCTTTCCTCACAGTGCTCCAGTACCCATTTCATCACAATGCTCCATGCCATTGTCAGCACAATGCTCCTTGGACCCTGTCATCAAAATGCTCCATCCCCTTTTCATCACAATGCTCCAGATATCCTATCATTACAATGCTCCATGCCCGTGTCAACAAAATGCTTCATGACCCCTGTCATCAAAATGCTTTATGAACATTCTTATCACAATGTTCCATGACCCCTGTCATCAAAATGATCCATGACCGTTGTCATCACAATGCTGCATGATACCTTTCATCCCAATCCTCTGTGACGGCTGTCATCATAATGCTCCAGGACAATTTTCATCACAATGCTCCATGCCCCCTGTCATCACAGTGCCCCATAAGCCCTGTAATCCCAATGCAACCATGACCCTGTCATCACAATGCTACATGACCCCTGTCATCACATTGTTCCATGGCCTATGTATTCACAATGTTCCATGGACCCTGTAATCACACAGCTCCATGTTCCTTTTCAACACAATGCTCCATGACCCCTGTCATCACAATGTTCCATGAAAGTTGTCATCAAAATGCTCCATGACCCCGGTCACCACAAGGTTCCCTGCCCTTGTCACCACAATGGTAGATGGCCTTGTCATCACAATGTTCCATGGCCTCTGTCATCACCATGCTCCATGGTCTTTCTCATCACAATGCTCTATGACCCCTGTCATCACAATGCTTGATGACCATTGTCATCACAATGCTCCAAGGCCCCTGTTATCACAATGCCTCATGGTCTTTGTAATCCCAATGCTCAATGACCACTGTCATCACAATGCTCCATGCCGTTGTCATCACAATGCTCCATGGCCCCTGTAATCACAATGCTCCATGCGCTTGTCATCACAATGCTCCAGAACATTTGTCATCATAATGCTCCATTCCCGTGTCATCACATTGCTCAATGACACTTGTCATCAAAATGTTCCTTGGTCTTTCTCATCACAATGCTCCATGATCCCTTTCATCACAATGATCCCTGTCAATGTCATCACAATGCTCCATGTCTCCTGTAATCACAATGCTCCATGCCCTTGTCATCACAATGCTCCAGTTCTGTTGTCATCACCATGCTTCATGCCAGTGTCATCACAATGCTCCATGAATCTTGTCTTCACAATGCTCCATGGCCCATGTCATCACAATGCTCCATGACCCCTGTGATCACAATGCTCTATGGCCTTTGTCATCACAATGACACGTGACCCCCATCAACACAATGCCTGATGAACCCTGACATCAAAATGCTAAATGGCACTTGTCATCACAATGCTATATGAAGCCTGTCATCACTATTCACCATGTCACTTGTTTTCACAATGCTCCATGCCCCCTGTAATCCCAGTACTCCATGACCCCTTTCATCACAATGCCCAATGCCACCTCTCATCACAATTCTCCATGGCATTTGTCATCACGATGCTCCATGACACCTGTCAGCACAATGCTCCATGACACTTGTCATCACAATGCTCCATGGCCCCTCTCATTACTGTGCTCCATAATAACTTGAATCACATTTCTAGATGACCAGTGCCATCACAATGCCCCATGACATTGTCATCACAATTCGCCATGACCATTGTCATCACAATGCTCCATGAACCATGTCATCACAGGGTCCCAGGACACTTGTCATCACAATGATCCATTACCACTTTCATCACAATGCTCCATGACCACTGTCATCTCAATGCCCCATGGCCTTTGTGTTCACAATGCTCCATGGCCCCTGTAATCACAGTGCTCCATAACACCTTTCATCATAATGCTCCATGACCACTGCCATCTCAATGCCTCATGACGCCTGTCATCACAATTCTCCAAGGCCCCTTTCATCACAATGCTCCATGACACTTGTCATCACATTGCTCCATAACACCTGTCATCACAGTGTTCCCTGCCCATGTCATCACAATGCTCCATGTCCCCTATAATCACAATGCTCCAAGCCTTTTTCCTCACAATGCTCCAGAATTTTGTCATCACAATGTTCCATGACCGTGGCATCACAATGCTCCACGGCCCTTGTCATCACAATGCTCCAGAATTCTTGTCATCACAATGTTCCATGGACGTGTCATCACAAAGCTACATGACCCTGGTCATCACAGTTCTCCATGACCTTTGTCATCACAATGCTCTATGTCACTATTCATCACAATTCTCAATGACCACTTTAATCACTATGCTCGCTGACCATTTTCATCACATTTCTCTATTGTCATTACAATTCCCCATGGCCCCTCTCTTCACCATGCTCCATGATGCCTGTCATCACAATGCTCCATGGCTTTTGTTATCACAATGCGCCAGGACCAGTTTCATCACAATACTCCATCCCCCTTGTCATCACAGTGCATAATGAAAGCTTTCATTACAATGCTCCGTGACACTTGTCATCACAATGCTCCATGGCCTTTATCGTCACAATGCTCCCAGGCACTTTTCATCACGATGTTCCATGAAAACTTTCATCACATTGCTCCATGACCATTGTCATCACAATAGTCCATAGCCTTGTCAACACAATGCTGCATAATCCCTGTCATCACAATTCTCCATGACTGCTGTCATCACAATAATCCAGGACAATTTTCATAACAATGCTTCATGCCCCCAGTCATCACAGTGCTCCATGATACCTTTCATCACAATTCCTAGATGATCAATGTCATCACAATGCCCAATGACACATGTCATCACAATTCGCTATGACCCTTGTCATCACAATACTAGATGAACCGTGTCATCACAGTGTTCCAGGACACATGTCATCACAATGATCCACTACTATTTTCATCACAATGCTCCAATACACCTGTCATCACAATGCTCCATGGCCCCTGTTATCATATTGCTCCATGATCTCTTTCATCACAATGCTCCATGACCACTGTCATCACCATACCTCAAGACGCCTGTCATCTCAATGCTCCATGGCTCTTTTCATCAAAATGCCCCATGGGCCCTGTGATCGCAATGCTCCATGCCCTTGTCATCAAAGTGCTCCAGAACTCTTGTCATCATAATGCTCCATGCCAATGTCATCAAAATGTCCCATGACACTTGTCATCACAATGCTCCATGGCTTATGCCATCACAATGTTCCATGGCCCCTGTCATCACAATGCTCCATGCCCTTTTCATCAAAATGCTCCAGAACTCTTGTCATCATAATGCTCCATGCCAATGTCATCAAAATGCCCCATGACACTTGTCATCACAATGCTCCATGGCCTTTGTCATCACAATGTTCCATGGCCCCTGTCATCACAATGCTCCATTATACCTTTCATCACAATTCTAGATGACCACTGTCATCACCATGCCCCATGACAGATGTCATAACAATTCGCCATGGTCCTTGTCATCACAATGCTCCATGAACCTTATCATCACAAGGTTCCAGGACTCTTGTCATCACAATGATCCATGATCACTTTCATCACAATGCTCCATGAAACCTGTCACCTCAATGCTCCATAGCCTTTGTATTCACAATGCTCCATGGCCCCTGTAATCACAGTGCTCCATGACCCCTTTCATCACAATGATCCAAGACCGCTGTCATTACAATGCCCCATGACGCCTGCCAACACAAATCCCCAAGGCCTCTCTTACCAAAAAGCTCCATGATCCCTGTCAGTACAATGTTCGATGACACTTTTCATCACAATGCTCCATGACCCCTGTCATCACAAAGTTCTCTGCCCATATCATCACAATGCTCCTTGTCACCTTTCATCACAATGCTCCATGTCCTTTCATCACAATGCTCCATAATTCTTGTCATCGCAATGTTCCTTGACCGTGTCATCACAATGCTCCATGACCCTTTTCATCACAAAGCTCCATGACCCCTGTCATCACAATGATCCATGATTCCTTTCCTCACAGTGCTCCAGTACCCTTTTCATCACAATGCTCCATGCCATTGTCAGCACAATGCTCCTTGGACCCTGTCATCAAAATGCTCCATCCCCTTTTCATCACAATGCTCCAGATATCCTGTCATTACAATGCTCCATGCCCGTGTCAACACAATGCTTCATGACCCCTGTCATAAAAATGCTTTATGAACATTCTTATCACAATGTTCCATGACCCCTGTCATCAAAATGATCCATGACCGTTGTCATCACAATGCTGCATGATACCTTTCATCCCAATCCTCTGTGACGGCTGTCATCATAATGCTCCAGGACAATTTTCATCACAATGCTCCATGCCCCCTGTCATCACAGTGCCCCATAAGCCCTGTAATCCCAATGCTCCATGACCCTGTCATCACAATGCTACATGACCCCTGTCATCACATTGTTCCATGGCCTTTGTATTCACAATGTTCCATGGACCCTGTAATCACACTGCTCCATGTTCCTTTTCAACACAATGCTCCATGACCCCTGTCATCACAATGTTCCATGAAAGTTGTCATCAAAATGCTCCATGACCCCGGTCACCACAAGGTTCCCTGCCCTTGTCATCACAATGGTACATGGCCTTGTCATCACAATGTTCCATGGCCTCTGTCATCACCGTGCTCCATGGTCTTTCTCATCACAATGCTCTATGACCCCTGTCATCACAATGCTTGATGACCATTGTCATCACAATGCTCCAAGGTCCCTGTCATCACAATGCCTCATGGTCTTTGTAATCACAATGCTCAATGACAACTGTCATCACAATTCTCCATGCCGTTGTCATCACAATGCTCCATGGCCCCTGTGATCACAATTCTCCATGGGCTTGTCATCACAATGCTCCAGAACATTTGTCATCATGATACTCCATTCCCGTGTCATCACATTGCTCAATGACACTTGTCATCAAAATGTTCCTTGGTCTTTCTCATCACAATGCTCCATGATCCCTGTCATCACAATGATCCCAGCCAATGTCATCACAATGCTCCATGTCTCCTGTAATCACAATGCTCCATGCCCTTGTCATCACAATGCTCCAGTTCTGTTGTCATCACCATGCTTCATGCCAGTGTCATCACAATGCTCCATGCATCTTGTCTTCACAATGCTCCATGGCCCATGTCATCACAATGCTCCATGACCCCTGTGATCACAATGCTCTATGGCCTTTGTCATCACAATGACACGTGACCCCCTTCAAGACAATGCCTGATGAACCCTGACATCAAAATGCTAAATGGCACTTGTCATCACAATGCTATATGAAGCCTGTCATCACTATTCACCATGTCACTTGTTTTCACAATGCTCCATGCCCCCTGTAATCCCAGTACTCCATGACCCCTTTCATCACAATGCCCAATGCCACCTCTCATCACAATTCTCCATGGCATTTGTCATCACGATGCTCCATGACACCTGTCATCACAATGCTCCATGACACTTGTCATCACAATGCTCCATGGCCCCTCTCATTACTGTGCTCCATAATAACTTGAATCACATTTCTAGATGACCAGTGCCATCACAATGCCCCATGACATTGTCATCACAATTCGCCATGACCATTGTCATCACAATGCTCCATGAACCGTGTCATCACAGCGTCCCAGAACACTTGTCATCACAATGATCCATTACCACTTTCATCACAATGCTCCATGACCACTGTCATCTCAATGCCCCATGGCCTTTGTATTCACAATGCTCCATGGCCCCTGTAATCACAGTGCTCCATAACACCTTTCATCATAATGCTCCATGACCACTGCCATCTCAATGCCTCATGACGCCTGTCATCACAATTCTCCAAGGCCCCTCTCATCACAATGCTCCATGACACTTGTCATCACATTGCTCCATAACAACTGTCATCACAGTGTTCCCTGCCCATGTCATCACAATGCTCCATGTCCCCTATAATCACAATGCTCCAAGCCTTTTTCCTCACAATGCTCCAGAATTTTGTCATCACAATGTTCCATGACCGTGGCATCACAATGCTCCACGGCCCTTGTCATCACAATGCTCCAGAATTCTTGTCATCACAATGTTCCATGGATGTGTCATCACAAAGCTACATGACCGTGGTCATCACAGTTCTCCATGACCTTTGTCATCACAATGCTCTATGTCACTATTCATCACAATTCTCAATGACCACTTTAATCACTATGCTCGCTGACCATTTTCATCACATTTCTCTATTGTCATTACAATTCCCCATGGCCCCTTACTTCACCATGCTCCATGATGCCTGTCATCACAATGCTCCATGGCTTTTGTTATCACAATGCGCCAGGACCAGTTTCATCACAATACTCCATCCCCCTTGTCATCACAGTGCATAATGAAAGCTTTCATTACAATGCTCCGTGACACTTGTCATCACAATGCTCCATGGCCTTTATCGTCACAATGCTCCCAGGCACTTTTCATCACGATGTTCCATGAAAACTTTCATCACATTGCTCCATGACCATTGTCATCACAATAGTCCATAGCCTTGTCAACACAATGCTGCATAATCCCTGTCATCACAATTCTCCATGACTGCTGTCATCACAATAATCCAGGACAATTTTCATAATAATGCTTCATGCCCCCAGTCATCACAGTGCTCCATGATACCTTTCATCACAATTCCTAGATGATCAATGTCATCACAATGCCCAATGACACCTGTCATCACAATTCGCTATGACCCTTGTCATCACAATACTCGATGAACCGTGTCATCACAGTGTTCCAGGACACATGTCATCACAATGATCCATTACTATTTTCATCACAATGCTCCAATACACCTGTCATCACAATGCTCCATGGCCCCTGTTATCATATTGCTCCATGATCTCTTTCATCACAATGCTCCATGACCACTGTCATCACCATACCTCAAGACGCCTGTCATCTCAATGCTCCATGGCTCTTTTCATCACAATGCCCCATGGGCCCTGTGATCACAATGCTCCATGTCCTTGTCATCAAAGTGCTCCAGAACTCTTGTCATCATAATGCTCCATGCCAATGTCTTCAAAATGTCCCATGACACTTTTCATCACAATGCTCCATGGCTTATGCCATCACAATGTTCCAAGGCCCCTGTCATCACAATGCTCCATGCCCTTTTCATCAAAATGCTCCAGAACTCTTGTCATCATAATGCTCCATGCCAATGTCATCAAAATGCCCCATGACACTTGTCATCACAATGCTCCATGGCCTTTGTCATCACAATGTTCCATGGCCCCTGTCATCACAGTGCTCCATTATACCTTTCATCACAATTCTAGGTGACCACTGTCATCACAATGCCCCATGACAGATGTCATAACAATTCGCCATGGTCCTTGTCATCACAATGCTCCATGAACCTTGTCATCACAAGGTTCCAGGACTCTTGTCATCACAATGATCCATGATCACTTTCATCACAATGCTCCATGAAACCTGTCACCTCAATGCTCCATAGCCTTTGTATTCACAATGCTCCATGGCCCCTGTAATCACAGTGCTCCATGACCCCTTTCATCACAATGATCCAAGACCGCTGTCATTACAATGCCCCATGACGCCTGCCACCACAAATCTCCAAGGCCTCTCTTACCAAAAAGCTCCATGATCCCTGTCAGTACAATGTTCGATGACACTTTTCATCACAATGCTCCATGACCCCTGATATCACAAAATTCTCTGCACATATCATCACAATGCTCCTTGTCACCTTTCATCACAATGCTCCATGTCCTCTCATCACAATGCTACATACTTCTTGTCATCGCAATGTTCCTTGACCGTGTCATCACAATGCTCCATGACCCCTGTCATCACAAAGCTCCATGACCCCTGTCATCACAACGATCCATGATTCCTTTCCTCACAGTGCTCCAGTACCCTTTTCATCACAATGCTCCATGCCATTGTCAGCACAATGCTCCTTGGACCCTGTCATCAAAATGCTCCATCCCCTTTTCATCACAATGCTCCAGATATCCTATCATTACAATGCTCCATGCCCGTGTCAACACAATGCTTCATGACCCCTGTCATCAAAATGCTTTATGAACATTCTTATCACAATGTTCCATGACCCCTGTCATCAAAATGATCTATGACCGTTGTCATCACAATGCTGCATGATACCTTTCATCCCAATCCTCTGTGACTGCTGTCATCATAATGCTCCAGGACAATTTTCATCACAATGCTCCATGCCCCCTGTCATCACAGTGCCCCATAAGCCCTGTAATCCCAATGCTCCATGACCCTGTCATCACAATGCTACATGACCCCTGTCATCACATTGTTCCATGGCCTATGTATTCACAATGTTCCATGGACCCTGTAATCACACAGCTCCATGTTCCTTTTCAACACAATGCTCCATGACCCCTGTCATCACAATGTCCCATGAAAGTTGTCATCAAAATGCTCCATGACCCCGGTCACCACAAGGTTCCCTGCCCTTGTCACCACAATGGTACATGGCCTTGTCATCACAATGTTCCATGGCCTCTGTCATCACCATGCTCCATGGTCTTTCTCATCACAATGCTCTATGACCCCTGTCATCACAATGCTTGATGACCATTGTCATCACAATGCTCCAAGGTCCCTGTCATCACAATGCCTCATGGTCTTTGTAATCACAATGCTCAATGACCACTGTCATCACAATGCTCCATGCCGTTGTCATCACAATGCTCCATGGCCCCTGTATTCACAATGCTCCATGCGCTTGTCATCACAATGCTCCAGAACATTTGTCATCATAATGCTCCATTCCCGTGTCATCACATTGCTCAATGACACTTGTCATCAAAATGTTCCTTAGACTTTGTCATCACAATGCTCCATGATCTCTTTCATCACAATGATCCCTGCCAATATCATCACAATGCTCCATGTCTCCTGTAATTACAATGCTCCATACCCTTGTCATCACAATGCTCCAGTTCTGTTGTCATCACCATGGTTCATGCCAGTGTCATCACAATGCTCCATGCATCTTGTCTTCACAATGCTCCATGGCCCATGTCATCACAATGCTCCACGAACCCTGTGATCACAATGCTCTATTGACTTTGTCATCACAATGACACGTGACCCCCGTCAACACAATGCCTGATGAACCCTGACATCAAAATGCTAAATGGCACTTGTCATCACAATGCTATATGAAGCCTGTCATCACTATTCACCATGTCACATGTTTTCACAATGCTCCATGCCCCCTGTAATCCCAGTACTCCATGACCCCTTTCATCACAATGCCCAATGCCACCTCTCATCACAATTCTCCATGGCATTTGTCATCAAGATGCTCCATGACACCTGTCATCACAATGCTCCATGACACTTGTCATCACAATGCTCCATGGCCCCTCTCATTACTGTGCTCCATAATAACTTGAATCACATTTCTAGATGACCAGTGCCATCACAATGCCCCATGACATTGTCATCACAATTCGCCATGACCATTGTCATCACAATGCTCCATGAACCATGTCATCACAGGGTCCCAGGACACTTGTCATCACAATGATCCATTACCACTTTCATCACAATGCTCCATGACCACTGTCATCTCAATGCCCCATGCCCTTTGTGTTCACAATGCTCCATGGCCCCTGTAATCACAGTGTTCCATAACACCTTTCATCATAATGCTCCATGACCACTGCCATGTCAATGCCTCATGACGCCTGTCATCACAATTCTCCAAGGCCCCTCTCATCACAATGCTCCACGGCCCTTGTCATCACAATGCTCCAGGATTCTTGTCATCACAATGTTCCATGGACGTGTCATCACAAAGCTACATGACCCTGGCCATCACAGTTCTCCATGACCTTTGTCATCACAATGCTCTATGTCACTATTCATCACAATTCTCAATGACCACTTTAATCACTATGCTCGCTGACCATTTTCATCACATTTCTCTATTGTCATTACATTTCCCCATGTCCCCTTTCTTCACCATGCTCCATGATGCCTGTCATCACAATGCTCCATGGCTTTTGTTATCACAATGCGCCAGGACCAGTTTCATCACAATACTCCATCCCCCTTGTCATCACAGTGCATAATGAAAGCTTTCATTACAATGCTCCGTGACACTTGTCATCACAATGCTCCATGGCCTTTATCGTCACAATGCTCCCAGGCACTTTTCATCACGATGTTCCATGAAAACTTTCATCACATTGCTCCATGACCATTGTCATCACAATAGTCCATAGCCTTGTCAATACAATGCTGCATAATCCCTGTCATCACAATTCTCCATGACTGCTGTCATCACAATAATCCAGGACAATTTTCATAATAATGCTTCATGCCCCCAGTCATCACAGTGCTCCATGATACCTTTCATCACAATTCCTAGATGATCAATGTCATCACAATGCCCAATGACACCTGTCATCACAATTCGCTATGACCCTTGTCATCACAATACTCGATGAACCGTGTCATCACAGTGTTCCAGGACACATGTCATCACAATGATCCATTACTATTTTCATCACAATGCTCCAATACACCTGTCATCACAATGCTCCATGGCCCCTGTTATCATATTGCTCCATGATCTCTTTCATCACAATGCTCCATGACCACTGTCATCACCATACCTCAAGACGCCTGTCATCTCAATGCTCCATGGCTCTTTTCATCACAATGCCCCATGGGCCCTGTGATCACAATGCTCCATGCCCTTGTCATCAAAGTGCTCCAGAACTCTTGTCATCATAATGCTCCATGCCAATGTCATCAAAATGCCCCATGACACTTGTCATCACAATGCTCCATGGCCTTTGTCATCACAATGTTCCATGGCCCCTGTCATCACAGTGCTCCATTATACCTTTCATCACAATTCTAGATGACCACTGTCATCACCATGCCCCATGACAGATGTCATAACAATTCGCCATGGTCCTTGTCATCACAATGCTCCATGAACCTTGTCATCACAAGGTTCCAGGACTCTTGTCATCACAATGATCCATGATCACTTTCATCACAATGCTCCATGAAACCTGTCACCTCAATGCTCCATAGCCTTTGTATTCACAATGCTCCATGGCCCCTGTAATCACAGTGCTCCATGACCCCTTTCATCACAATGATCCAAGACCGCTGTCATTACAATGCCCCATGACGCCTGCCACCACCAATCTCCAAGGCCTCTCTTACCCAAAAGCTCCATGATCCCTGTCAGTACAATGTTCGATGACACTTTTCATCACAATGCTCCATGACCCCTGTCATCACAAAGTTCTCTGCCCATATCATCACAATGCTCCTTGTCACCTTTCATCACAATGCTCCATGTCCTTTCATCACAATGCTCCATAATTCTTGTCATCGCAATGTTCCTTGACCGTGTCATCACAATGCTCCATGACCCTTTTCATCACAAAGCTCCATGACCCCTGTCATCACAATGATCCATGATTCCTTTCCTCACAGTGCTCCAGTACCCTTTTCATCACAATGCTCCATGCCATTGTCAGCACAATGCTCCTTGGACCCTGTCATCAAAATGCTCCATCCCCTTTTCATCACAATGCTCCAGATATCCTATCATTAAAATGCTCCATGCCCGTGTCAACACAATGCTTCATGACCCCTGTCATCAAAATGCTTTATGAACATTCTTATCACAATGTTCCATGACCCCTGTCATCAAAATGATCCATGACCGTTGTCATCACAATGCTGCATGATACCTTTCATCCCAATCCTCTGTGACTGCTGTCATCATAATGCTCCAGGACAATTTTCATCACAATGCTCCATGCCCCCTGTCATCACAGTGCCCCATAAGCCCTGTAATCCCAATGCTCCATGACCCTGTCATCACAATGCTACATGAACCCTGTCATCACATTGTTCCATGGCCTATGTATTCACAATGTTCCATGGACCCTGTAATCACACAGCTCCATGTTCCTTTTCAACACAATGCTCCATGACCCCTGTCATCACAATGTCCCAGGAAAGTTGTCATCAAAATGCTCCATGACCCCGGTCACCACAAGGTTCCCTGCCCTTGTCACCACAATGGTACATGGCCTTGTCATCACAATGTTCCTTGGCCTCTGTCATCACCATGCTCCATGGTCTTTCTCATCACAATGCTCTATGACCCCTGTCATCACAATGCTTGATGACCATTGTCATCACAATGCTCCAAGGTCCCTGTCATCACAATGCCTCATGGTCTTTGTAATCACAATGCTCAATGACCACTGTCATCACAATGCTCCATGCCGTTGTCATCACAATGCTCCATGGCCCCTGTAATCACAATGCTCCATGCGCTTGTCATCACAATGCTCCAGAACATTTGTCATCATAATGCTCCATTCCCGTGTCATCACATTGCTCAATGACACTTGTCATCAAAATGTTCCTTAGACTTTGTCATCACAATGCTCCATGATCTCTTTCATCACAATGATCCCTGCCAATATCATCACAATGCTCCATGTCTCCTGTAATTACAATGCTCCATACCCTTGTCATCACAATGCTCCAGTTCTGTTGTCATCACCATGGTTCATGCCAGTGTCATCACAATGCTCCATGCATCTTGTCTTCACAATGCTCCATGGCCCATGTCATCACAATGCTCCACGAACCCTGTGATCACAATGCTCTATTGACTTTGTCATCACAATGACACGTGACCCCCGTCATCACAATGCCTGATGAACCCTGACATCAAAATGCTAAATGGCACTTGTCATCACAATGTTATATGAAGCCTGTCATCACTATTCACCATGTCACTTGTTTTCACAATGCTCCATGCCCCCTGTAATTCCAGTACTCCATGACACCTTTCATCACAATGCCCAATGCCACCTCTCATCACAATTCTCCATGGCATTTGTCATCACGATGCTCCATGACACCTGTCATCACAATGCTCCATGACACTTGTCATCACAATGCTCCATGGCCCCTCTCATTACTGTGCTCCATAATAACTTGAATCACATTTCTAGATGACCAGTGCCATCACAATGCCCCATGACATTGTCATCACAATTCGCCATGACCATTGTCATCACAATGCTCCATGAACCATGTCATCACAGGGTCCCAGGACACTTGTCATCACAATGATCCATTACCACTTTCATCACAATGCTCCATGACCACTGTCATCTCAATGCCCCATGGCCTTTGTGTTCACAATGCTCCATGGCCCCTGTAATCACAGTGTTCCATAACACCTTTCATCATAATGCTCCATGACCACTGCCATGTCAATGCCTCATGACGCCTGTCATCACAATTCTCCAAGGCCCCTCTCATCACAATGCTCCACGGCCCTTGTCATCACAATGCTCCAGAATTCTTGTCATCACAATGTTCCATGGACGTGTCATCACAAAGCTACATGACTCTGGCCATCACAGTTCTCCATGACCTTTGTCATCACAATGCTCTATGTCACTATTCATCACAATTCTCAATGACCACTTTAATCACTATGCTCGCTGACCATTTTCATCACATTTCTCTATTGTCATTACATTTCCCCATGTCCCCTTTCTTCACCATGCTGCATGATGCCTGTCATCACAATGCTCCATGGCTTTTGTTATCACAATGCGCCAGGACCAGTTTCATCACAATACTCCATCCCCCTTGTCATCACAGTGCATAATGAAAGCTTTCATTACAATGCTCCGTGACACTTGTCATCACAATGCTCCATGGCCTTTATCGTCACAATGCTCCCAGGCACTTTTCATCACGATGTTCCATGAAAACTTTCATCACATTGCTCCATGACCATTGTCATCACAATAGTCCATAGCCTTGTCAACACAATGCTGCATAATCCCTGTCATCACAATTCTCCATGACTGCTGTCATCACAATAATCCAGGACAATTTTCATAATAATGCTTCATGCCCCCAGTCATCACAGTGCTCCATGATACCTTTCATCACAATTCCTAGATGATCAATGTCATCACAATGCCCAATGACACCTGTCATCACAATTCGCTATGACCCTTGTCATCACAATACTCGATGAACCGTGTCATCACAGTGTTCCAGGACACATGTCATCACAATGATCCATTACTATTTTCATCACAATGCTCCAATACACCTGTCATCACAAAGCTCCATGGCCCCTGTTATCATATTGCTCCATGATCTCTTTCATCACAATGCTCCATGACCACTGTCATCACCATACCTCAAGACGCCTGTCATCTCAATGCTCCATGGCTCTTTTCATCACAATGCCCCATGGGCCCTGTGATCACAAGGCTCCATGCCCTTGTCATCAAAGTGCTCCAGAACTCTTGTCATCATAATGCTCCATGCCAATGTCATCAAAATGTCCCATGACACTTGTCATCACAATGCTCCATGGCTTATGCCATCACAATGTTCCATGGCCCCTGTCATCACAATGCTCCATGCCCTTTTCATCAAAATGCTCCAGAACTCTTGTCATCATAATGCTCCATGCCAATGTCATCAAAATGCCCCATGACACTTGTCATCACAATGCTCCATGGCCTTTGTCATCACAATGTTCCATGGCCCCTGTCATCACAGTGCTCCATTATACCTTTCATCACAATTCTAGATGACCACTGTCATCACCAGGCCCCATGACAGATGTCATAACAATTCGCCATGGTCCTTGTCATTACAATGCTCCATGAACCTTGTCATCACAAGGTTCCAGGACTCTTGTCATCACAATGATCCATGATCACATTCATCACAATGCTCCATGAAACCTGTCACCACAATGCTCCATAGCCTTTGTATTCACAATGCTCCATGGCCCCTGTAATCACAGTGCTCCATGACCCCTTTCATCACAATGATCCAAGACCGCTGTCATTACAATGCCCCATGACGCCTGCCACCACAAATCTCCAAGGCCTCTCTTACCAAAAAGCTCCATGATCCCTGTCAGTACAATGTTCGATGACACTTTTCATCACAATGCTCCATGACCCGTGTCATCACAAAGTTCTCTGCCCATATCATCACAATGCTCCTTGTCACCTTTCATCACAATGCTCCATGTCCTTTCATCAAAATGCTCCATAATTCTTGTCATCGCAATGTTCCTTGACCGTGTCATCACAATGCTCCATGACCCTTTTCATCACAAAGCTCCATGACCCCTGTCATCACAATGATCCATGATTCCTTTCCTCACAGTGCTCCAGTACCCTTTTCATCACAATGCTCCATGCCATTGTCAGCACAATGCTCCTTGGACCCTGTCATCAAAATGCTCCATCCCCTTTTCATCACAATGCTCCAGATATCCTATCATTACAATGCTCCATGCCCGTGTCAACACAATGCTTCATGACCCCTGTCATCAAAATGCTTTATGAACATTCTTATCACAATGTTCCATGACCCCTGTCATCAAAATGATCCATGACTGTTGTCATCACAATGCTGCATGATACCTTTCATCCCAATCCTCTGTGACGGCTGTCATCATAATGCTCCAGGACAATTTTCATCACAATGCTCCATGCCCCCTGTCATCACAGTGCCCCATAAGCCCTGTAATCCCAATGCTCCATGACCCTGTCATCACAATGCTACATGACCCCTGTCATCACATTGTTCCATGGCCTATGTATTCACAATGTTCCATGGACCCTGTAATCACACAGCTCCATGTTCCTTTTCAACACAATGCTCCATGACCCCTGTCATCACAATGTTCCATGAAAGTTGTCATCAAAATGCTCCATGACCCCGGTCACCACAAGGTTCCCTGCCCTTGTCACCACAATGGTACATGGCCTTGTCATCACAATGTTCCATGGCCTCTGTCATCACCATGCTCCATGGTCTTTCTCATCACAATGCTCTATGACCCCTGTCATCACAATGCTTGATGACCATTGTCATCACAATGCTCCAAGGTCCCTGTCATCACAATGCCTCATGGTCTTTGTAATCACAATGCTCAATGACCGCTGTCATCACAATGCTCCATGCCGTTGTCATCACAATGCTCCATGGCCCCTGTAATCACAATGCTCCATGCGCTTGTCATCACAATGCTCCAGAACATTTGTCATCATAATGCTCCATTCCCGTGTCATCACATTGCTCAATGACACTTGTCATCAAAATGTTCCTTGGTCTTTGTCATCACAATGCTCCATGATCCCTGTCATTACAATGCTCCCTGCCAATGTCATCACAATGCTCCATGTCTCCTGTAATCACAATGCTCCATGCCCTTGTCATCACAATGATAAAGTTCTGTTGTCATCACCATGCTTCATGCCAGTGTCATCACAATGCTCCATGAATCTGGTCTTCACAATGCTCCATGGCCCATGTCATCACAATGCTCCATGACCCCTGTGATCACAATGCTCTATGGCCTTTGTCATCACAATGACACGTGACCACCGTCAACACAATGCCTGATGAACCCTGACATCAAAATGCTAAATGGCACTTGTCATCACAATGCTATATGAAGCCTGTCATCACTATTCACCATGTCACTTGTTTTCACAATGCTCCATGCCCCCTGTAATCCCAGTACTCCATGACCCCTTTCATCACAATGCCCAATGCCACCTCTCATCACAATTCTCCATGGCATTTGTCATCACGATGCTCCATGACACATGTCATCACAATGCTCCATGACACTTGTCATCACAATGCTCCATGGCCACTCTCATTACTGTGCTCCATAATAACTTGAATCACATTTCTAGATGACCAGTGCCATCACAATGCCCCATGACATTGTCATCACAATTCGCCATGACCCTTGTCATCACAATGCTCCATGAACCATGTCATCACAGGGTCCCAGGACACTTGTCATCACAATGATCCATTACCACTTTCATCACAATGCTCCATGACCACTGTCATCTCAATGCCCCATGGCCTTTGTGTTCACAATGCTCCATGGCCCCTGTAATCACAGTGCTCCATAACACCTTTCATCTTAATGCTCCATGACCACTGCCATCTCAATGCCTCATGACGCCTGTCATCACAATTCTCCAAGGCCACTCTCATCACAATGCTCCATGACACCTGTCATCACATTGCTCCATAACAACTGTCATCACAGTGTTCCCTGCCCATGTCATCACAATGCTCCATGTCCCCTATAATCACAATGCTCCAAGCCTTTTTCCTCACAATGCTAGAGAATTTTGTCATCACAATGTTCCATGACCGTGGCATCACAGTGCTCCAGGGCCCTTGTCATCACAATGCTGCAGAATTCTTGTCATCACAATGTTCCATGGACGTGTCATCACAAAGCTACATGACCCTGGTCATCACAGTTCTCCATGACCTTTGTCATCACAATGCTCTATGTCACTATTCATCACAATTCTCAATGACCACTTTAATCATTATGCTCGCTGACCATTTTCATCACATTTCTCTATTGTCATTACAATTCCCCATGGCCCCTCTCTTCACCATGCTCCATGATGCCTGTCATCACAATGCTCCATGGCTTTTGTTATCACAATGCGCCAGGACCAGTTTCATCACAATACTGCATTCCCCTTGTCATCACAGTGCATAATGAAAGCTTTCATTACAATGCTCCGTGACACTTGTCATCACAATGCTCCATGGCCTTTATCGTCACAATGCTCCCAGGCACTTTTCATCACGATGTTCCATGAAAACTTTCATCACATTGCTCCATGACCATTGTCATCACAATAGTCCATAGCCTTGTCAACACAATGCTGCATAATCCCTGTCATCACAATTCTCCATGACTGCTGTCATCACAATAATCCAGGACAATTTTCATAACAATGCTTCATGCTCCCAGTCATCACAGTGCTCCATGAAACCTTTCATCACAATTCCTAGATGATCAATGTCATCACAATGCCCAATGACACATGTCATCACAATTCGCTATGACCCTTGTCATCACAATACTCGATGAACCGTGTCATCACAGTGTTCCAGGACACATGTCATCACAATGATCCACTACTATTTTCATCACAATGCTCCAATACACCTGTCATCACAATGCTCCATGGCCCCTGTTATCATATTGCTCCATGATCTCTTTCATCACAATGCTCCATGACCACTGTCATCACCATACCTCAAGACGCCTGTCATCTCAATGCTCCATGGCTCTTTTCATCAAAATGCCCCATGGGCCCTGTGATCACAATGCTCCATGCCCTTGTCATCAAAGTGCTCCAGAACTCTTGTCATCATAATGCTCCATGCCAATGTCATCAAAATGTCCCATGACACTTGTCATCACAATGCTCCATGGCGTATGCCATCACAATGTTCCATGGCCCCTGTCATCACAATGCTCCATTATACCTTTCATCACAATTCTAGATGACCACTGTCATCACCATGCCCCATGACAGATGTCATAACAATTCGCCATGGTCCTTGTCATCACAATGCTCCATGAACCTTATCATCACAAGGTTCCAGGACTCTTGTCATCACAATGATCCATGATCACTTTCATCACAATGCTCCATGAAACCTGTCACCTCAATGCTCCATAGCCTTTGTATTCACAATGCTCCATGGCCCCTGTAATCACAGTGCTCCATGACCCCTTTCATCACAATGATCCAAGACCGCTGTCATTACAATGCCCCATGACGCCTGCCAACACAAATCCCCAAGGCCTCTCTTACCAAAAAGCTCCATGATCCCTGTCAGTACAATGTTCGATGACACTTTTCATCACAATGCTCCATGACACCTGTCATCACAAAGTTCTCTGCCCATATCATCACAATGCTCCTTGTCACTTTTCATCACAATGCTCCATGTCCTTTCATCACAATGCTCCATAATTCTTGTCATCGCAATGTTCCTTGACCGTGTCATCACAATGCTCCATGACCCTTTTCATCACAAAGCTCCATGACCCATGTCATCACAATGATCCATGATTCCTTTCCTCACAGTGCTCCAGTACCCTTTTCATCACAATGCTCCATGCCATTGTCAGCACAATGCTCCTTGGACCCTGTCATCAAAATGCTCCATCCCCTTTTCATCACAATGCTCCAGATATCCTATCATTAAAATGCTCCATGCCCGTGTCAACACAATGCTTCATGACCCCTGTCATCAAAATGCTTTATGAACATTCTTATCACAATGTTCCATGACCCCTGTCATCAAAATGATCCATGACCGTTGTCATCACAATGCTGCATGATACCTTTCATCCCAATCCTCTGTGACTGCTGTCATCATAATGCTCCAGGACAATTTTCATCACAATGCTCAATGCCCCCTGTCATCACAGTGCCCCATAAGCCCTGTAATCCCAATGCTCCATGACCCTGTCATCACAATGCTACATGACCCCTGTCATCACATTGTTCCATGGCCTTTGTATTCACAATGTTCCATGGACCCTGTAATCACACTGCTCCATGTTCCTTTTCAACACAATGCTCCATGACCCCTGTCATCACAATGTTCCATGAAAGTTGTCATCAAAATGCTCCATGACCCCGGTCACCACAAGGTTCCCTGCCCTTGTCATCACAATGGTACATGGCCTTGACATCACAATGTTCCATGGCCTCTGTCATCACCGTGCTCCATGGTCTTTCTCATCACAATGCTCTATGACCCCTGTCATCACAATGCTTGATGACCAGTGTCATCACAATGCTCCAAGGTCCCTGTCATCACAATGCCTCATGGTCTTTGTAATCACAATGCTCAATGACCGCTGTCATCACAATGTTCCATGCCGTTGTCATCACAATGCTCCATGGCCCCTGTAATCACAATGCTCCATGCGCTTGTCATCACAATGCTCCAGAACATTTGTCATCATAATGCTCCATTCCCGTGTCATCACATTGCTCAATGACACTTGTCATCAAAATGTTCCTTGGTCTTTGTCATCACAATGCTCCATGATCCCTGTCATCACAATGATCCCTGCCAACGTCATCACAATGCTCCATGTCTCGTGTAATCACAATGCTCCATGCCCTTGTCATCACAATGCTCCAGTTCTGTTGTCATCACCATGCTTCATGCCAGTGTCATCACAATGCTCCATGAATCTTGTCTTCACAATGCTCCATGGCCCATGTCATCACAATGCTCCATGACCCCTGTGATCACAATGCTCTATGGCCTTTGTCATCACAATGACACGTGACCCCCGTCAACACAATGCCTGATGAACCCTGACATCAAAATGCTAAATGGCACTTGTCATCACAATGCTATATGAAGCCTGTCATCACTATTCACCATGTCACTTGTTTTCACAATGCTCCATGCCCCCTGTAATCCCAGTACTCCATGACCCCTTTCATCACAATGCCCAATGCCACCTCTCATCACAATTCTCCATGGCATTTGTCATCACGTTGCTCCATGACACCTGTCATCACAATGCTCCATGACACTTGTCATCACAATGCTCCATGGCCCCTCTCATTACTGTGCTCCATAATAACTTGAATCACATTTCTAGATGACCAGTGCCATCACAATGCCCCATGACATTGTCATCACAATTCGCCATGACCATTGTCATCACAATGCTCCATGAACCATGTCATCACAGGGTCCCAGGACACTTGTCATCACAATGATCCATTACCACTTTATTCACAATGCTCCATGACCACTGTCATCTCAATGCCCCATGGCCTTTGTGTTCACAATGCTCCATGGCCCCTGTAATCACAGTGTTCCATAACACCTTTCATCATAATGCTCCATGACCACTGCCATCTCAATGCCTCATGACGCATGTCATCACAATTCTCCAAGGCCCCTCTCATCACAATGCTCCATGACACTTGTCATCACATTGCTCCATAACAACTGTCATCACAGTGTTCCCTGCCCACGTCATCACAATGCCCCATGTCCCCTATAATCACAATGCTCCAAGCCTTTTTCCTCACAATGCTCCAGAATTTTGTCATCACAATGTTCCATGACCGTGGCATCACAATGCTCCACGGCCCTTGTCATCACAATGCTCCAGAATTCTTGTCATCACAATGTTCCATGGACGTGTCATCACAAAGCTACATGACCCTGGTCATCACAGTTCTCAATGACCTTTGTCATCACAATGCTCTATGTCACTATTCATCACAATTCTCAATGACCACTTTAATCACTATGCTCGCTGACCATTTTCATCACATTTCTCTATTGTCATTACAATTCCCCATGGCCCCTTTCTTCCCCATGCTCCATGATGCCTGTCATCACAATGCTCCATGGCTTTTGTTATCACAATGCGCCAGGACCAGTTTCATCACAATACTCCATCCCCCTTGTCATCACAGTGCATAATGAAAGCTTTCATTACAATGCTCCGTGACACTTGTCGTCACAATGCTCCATGGCCTTTATCGTCACAATGCTCCCAGGCACTTTTCATCACGATGTTCCATGAAAACTTTCATCACATTGCTCCATGACCATTGTCATCACAATAGTCCATAGACTTGTCAACACAATGCTGCATAATCCCTGTCATCACAATTCTCCATGACTGCTGTCATCACAATAATCCAGGACAATTTTCATAACAATGCTTCATGCCCCCAGTCATCAGAGTGCTCCATGATACCTTTCATCACAATTCCTAGATGATCAATGTCATCACAATGCCCAATGACACCTGTCATCACAATTCGCTATGACCCTTGTCATCACAATACTCGATGAACCGTGTCATCACAGTGTTCCAGGACACATGTCATCACAATGATCCATTACTATTTTCATCACAATGCTCCAATACACCTGTCATCACAATGCTCCATGGCCCCTGTTATCATATTGCACCATGATCTCTTTCATCACAATGCTCCATGACCACTGTCATCACCATACCTCAAGACGCCTGTCATCTCAATGCTCCATGGCTCTTTTCATCACAATGCCCCATGGGCCCTGTGATCACAATGCTCCATGCCCTTGTCATCAAAGTGCTCCAGAACTCTTGTCATCATAATGCTCCATGCCAATGTCATCAAAATGTCCCATGACACTTGTCATCACAATGCTCCATGGCTTATGCCATCACAATGTTCCATGGCCCCTGTCATCACAATGCTCCATGCCCTTTTCATCAAAATGCTCCAGAACTCTTGTCATCAAAATGCTCCATGCCAATGTCATCAAAATGCCCCATGACACTTGTCATCACAATGCTCCATGGCCTTTGTCATCACAATGTTCCATGGCCCCTGTCATCACAGGGCTCCATTATACCTTTCATCACAATTCTAGATGACCACTGTCATCACCATGCCCCATGACAGATGTCATAACAATTCTCCATGGTCCTTGTCATCACAATGCTCCATGAACCTTGTCATCACAAGGTTCCAGGACTCTTGTCATCACAATGATCCATGATCACTTTCATCACAATGCTCCATGAAACCTGTCACCTCAATGCTCCATAGCCTTTGTATTCACAATGCTCCATGGCCCCTGTAATCACAGTGCTCCATGACCCCTTTCATCACAATGATCCAAGACCGCTGTCATTACAATGCCCCATGACGCCTGCCACCACCAATCTCCAAGGCCTCTCTTACCAAATAGCTCCATGATCCCTGTCAGTACAATGTTCGATGACACTTTTCATCACAATGCTCCATGACCCCTGTCATCACAAAGTTCTCTGCCCATATCATCACAATGCTCCTTGTCACCTTTCATCACAATGCTCCATGTCCTTTCATCACAATGCTCCATAATTCTTGTCATCGCAATGTTCCTTGACCGTGTCATCACGATGCTCCATGACCCTTGTCATCACAAAGCTCCATGACCCCTGTCATCACAATGATCCATGATTCCTTTCCTCACAGTGCTCCAGTACCCTTTTCATCACAATGCTCCATGCCATTGTCAGCACAATGCTCCTTGGACCCTGTCATCAAAATGCTCCATCCCCTTTTCATCACAATGCTCCAGATATCCTATCATTACAATGCTCCATGCCCGTGTCAACACAATGCTTCATGACCCCTGTCATCAAAATGCTTTATGAACATTCTTATCACAATGTTCCATGACCCCTGTCATCAAAATGATCCATGACTGTTGTCATCACAATGCTGCATGATACCTTTCATCCCAATCCTCTGTGACGGCTGTCATCATAATGCTCCAGGACAATTTTCATCACAATGCTCCATGCCCCCTGTCATCACAGTGCCCCATAAGCCCTGTAATCCCAATGCAACCATGACCCTGTCATCACAATGCTACATGACCCCTGTCATCACATTGTTCCATGGCCTATGTATTCACAATGTTCCATAGACCCTGTAATCACACAGCTCCATGTTCCTTTTCAACACAATGCTCCATGACCCCTGTCATCACAATGTTCCATGAAAGTTGTCATCAAAATGCTCCATGACCCCGGTCACCACAAGGTTCCCTGCCCTTGTCACCACAATGGTAGATGGCCTTGTCATCACAATGTTCCATGGCCTCTGTCATCACCATGCTCCATGGTCTTTCTCATCACAATGCTCTATGACCCCTGTCATCACAATGCTTGATGACCATTGTCATCACAATGCTCCAAGGCCCCTGTTATCACAATGCCTCATGGTCTTTGTAATCCCAATGCTCAATGACCACTGTCATCACAATGCTCCATGCCGTTGTCATCACAATGCTCCATGGCCCCTGTAATCACAATGCTCCATGCGCTTGTCATCACAATGCTCCAGAACATTTGTCATCATAATGCTCCATTCCCGTGTCATCACATTGCTCAATGACACTTGTCATCAAAATGTTCCTTGGTCTTTCTCATCACAATGCTCCATGATCCATTTCATCACAATGATCCCTGCCAATGTCATCACAATGCTCCATGTCTCCTGTAATCACAATGCTCCATGCCCTTGTCATCACAATGCTCCAGTTCTGTTGTCATCACCATGCTTCATGCCAGTGTCATCACAATGCTCCATGAATCTTGTCTTCACAATGCTCCATGGCCCATGTCATCACAATGCTCCATGACCGCTGTGATCACAATGCTCTATGGACTTTGTCATCAAAATGACACGTGACCCCCGTCAACACAATGCCTGATGAACCCTGACATCAAAATGCTAAATGGCACTTGTCATCACAATGCTATATGAAGCCTGTCATCACTATTCACCATGTCACTTGTTTTCACAATGCTCCATGCCCCCTGTAATCCCAGTACTCCATGACCCCTTTCATCACAATGCCCAATGCCACCTCTCATCACAATTCTCCATGGCATTTGTCATCACGATGCTCCATGACACCTGTCAGCACAATGCTCCATGACACTTGTCATCACAATGCTCCATGGCCCCTCTCATTACTGTGCTCCATAATAACTTGAATCACATTTCTAGATGACCAGTGCCATCACAATGCCCCATGACATTGTCATCACAATTCGCCATGACCATTGTCGTCACAATGCTCCATGAACCATGTCATCACAGGGTCCCAGGACACTTGTCATCACAATGATCCTTTACCACTTTCATCACAATGCTCCATGACCACTGTCATCTCAATGCCCCATGGCCTTTGTGTTCACAATGCTCCATGGCCCCTGTAATCACAGTGCTCCATAACACCTTTCATCATAATGCTCCATGACCACTGCCATCTCAATGCCTCATGACGCCTGTCATCACAATTCTCCAAGGCCCCTCTCATCACAATGCTCCATGACACTTGTCATCACATTGCTCCATAACAACTGTCATCACAGTGTTCCCTGCCCATGTCATCACAATGCTCCATGTCCCCTATAATCACAATGCTCCAAGCCTTTTTCCTCACAATGCTCCAGAATTTTGTCATCACAATGTTCCATGACCGTGGCATCACAGTGCTCCAGGGCCCTTGTCATCACAATGCTGCAGAATTCTTGTCATCACAATGTTCCATGGACGTGTCATCACAAAGCTACATGACCCTGGTCATCACATTTCTCCATGAACTTTGTCATCACAATGCTCTATGTCACTATTCATCACAATTCTCAATGACCACTTTAATCACTATGCTCGCTGACCATTTTCATCACATTTCTCTATTGTCATTACAATTCCCCATGGCCCCTCTCTTCACCATGCTCCATGATGCCTGTCATCACAATGCTCCATGGCTTTTGTTATCACAATGCGCCAGGACCAGTTTCATCACAATACTCCATCCCCCTTGTCATCACAGTGCATAATGAAAGCTTTCATTACAATGCTCCGTGACACTTGTCCTCACAATGCTCCATGGCCTTTATCGTCACAATGCTCCCAGGCACTTTTCATCACGATGTTCCATGAAAACTTTCATCACATTGCTCCATGACCATTGTCATCACAATAGTCCATAGCCTTGTCAACACAATGCTGCATAATCCCTGTCATCACAATTCTCCATGACTGCTGTCATCACAATAATCCAGGACAATTTTCATAACAATGCTTCATGCCCCCAGTCATCACAGTGCTCCATGATACCTTTCATCACAATTCCTAGATGATCAATGTCATCACAATGCCCAATGACACCTGTCATCACAATTCGCTATGACCCTTGTCATCACAATACTCGATGAACCGTGTCATCACAGTGTTCCAGGACACATGTCATCACAATGATCCACTACTATTTTCATCACAATGCTCCAATACACCTGTCATCACAATGCTCCATGGCCCCTGTTATCATATTGCTCCATGATCTCTTTCATCACAATGCTCCATGACCACTGTCATCACCATACCTCAAGACGCCTGTCATCTCAATGCTCCATGGCTCTTTTCATCAAAATGCCCCATGGGCCCTGTGATCACAATGCTCCATGCCCTTGTCATCAAAGTGCTCCAGAACTCTTGTCATCATAATGCTCCATGCCAATGTCATCAAAATGTCCCATGACACTTGTCATCACAATGCTCCATGGCTTATGCCATCACAATGTTCCATGGCCCCTGTCATCACAATGCTCCATGCCCTTTTCATCAAAATGCTCCAGAACTCTTGTCATCATAATGCTCCATGCCAATGTCATCAAAATGCCCCATGACACTTGTCATCACAATGCTCCATGGCCTTTGTCATCACAATGTTCCATGGCCCCTGTCATCACAATGCTCCATTATAACTTTCATCACAATTCTAGATGACCACTGTCATCACCATGCCCCATGACAGATGTCATAACAATTCGCCATGGTCCTTGTCATCACAATGCTCGATGAACCTTATCATCACAAGGTTCCAGGACTCTTGTCATCACAATGATCCATGATCACTTTCATCACAATGCTCCATGAAACCTGTCACCTCAATGCTCCATAGCCTTTGTATTCACAATGCTCCATGGCCCCTGTAATCACAGTGCTCCATGACCCCTTTCATCACAATGATCCAAGACCGCTGTCATTACAATGCCCCATGACGCCTGCCAACAAAAATCCCCAAGGCCTCTCTTACCAAAAAGCTCCATGATCCCTGTCAGTACAATGTTCGATGACACTTTTCATCACAATGCTCCATGACCCCTGTCATCACAAAGTTCTCTGCCCATATCATCACAATGCTCCTTGTCACCTTTCATCACAATGCTCCATGTCCTTTCATCACAATGCTCCATAATTCTTGTCATCGCAATGTTCCTTGACCGTGTCATCACAATGCTCCATGACCCTTTTCATCACAAAGCTCCATGACCCCTGTCATCACAATGATCCATGATTCCTTTCCTCACAGTGCTCCAGTACCCTTTTCATCACAATGCTCCATGCCATTGTCAGCACAATGCTCCTTGGAACCTGTCATCAAAATGCTCCATCCCCTTTTCATCACAATGCTCCAGATATCCTATCATTACAATGCTCCATGCCCGTGTCAACACAATGCTTCATGACCCCTGTCATCAAAATGCTTTATGAACATTCTTATCACAATGTTCCATGACCCCTGTCATCAAAATGATCCATGACCGTTGTCATCACAATGCTGCATGATACCTTTCATCCCAATCCTCTGTGACGGCTGTCATCATAATGCTCCAGGACAATTTTCATCACAATGCTCCATGCCCCCTGTAATCACAGTGCCCCATAAGCCCTGTAATCCCAATGCTCCATGACCCTGTCATCACAATGCTACATGACCCCTGTCATCACATTGTTCCATGGCCTTTGTATTCACAATGTTCCATGGACCCTGTAATCACACTGCTCCATGTTCCTTTTCAAAACAATGCTCCATGACCCCTGTCATCACAATGTTCCATGAAAGTTGTCATCAAAATGCTCCATGACCCCGGTCACCACAAGGTTCCCTGCCCTTGTCATCACAATGGTACATGGCCTTGTCATCACAATGTTCCATGGCCTCTGTCATCACCGTGCTCCATGGTCTTTCTCATCACAATGCTCTATGACCCCTGTCATCACAATGCTTGGTGACCATTGTCATCACAATGCTCCAAGGTCCCTGTCATCACAATGCCTCATGGTCTTTGTAATCACAATGCTCAATGACCGCTGTCATCACAATGTTCCATGCCGTTGTCATCACAATGCTCCATGGCCCCTGTAATCACAATGCTCCATGCGCTTGTCATCACAATGCTCCAGAACATTTGTCATCATAATGCTCCATTCCCGTGTCATCACATTGCTCAATGACACTTGTCATCAAAATGTTCCTTGGTCTTTGTCATCACAATGCTCCATGATCCCTGTCATCACAATGATCCCTGCCAATGTCATCACAATGCTCCATGTCTCCTGTAATCACAATGCTCCATGCCCTTGTCATCACAATGCTCCAGTTCTGTTGTCATCACCATGCTTCATGCCAGTGTCATCACAATGCTCCATGAATCTTGTCTTCACAATGCTCCATGGCCCATGTCATCACAATGCTCCATGACCCCTGTGATCACAATGCTCTATGGCCTTTGTCATCACAAAGACACGTGACCCCCGTCAACACAATGCCTGATGAACCCTGACGTCAAAATGCTAAATGGCACTTGTCATCACAATGCTATATGAAGCCTGTCATCACTATTCACCATGTCACTTGTTTTCACAATGCTCCATGCCCCCTGTAATCCCAGTACTCCATGACCCCTTTCATCACAATGCCCAATGCCACCTCTCATCACAATTCTCCATGGCATTTGTCATCACGATGCTCCATGACACCTGTCATCACAATGCTCCATGACACTTGTCATCACAATGCTCCATGGCCCCTCTCATTACTGTGCTCCATAATAACTTGAATCACATTTCTAGATGACCAGTGCCATCACAATGCCCCATGACATTGTCATCACAATTCGCCATGACCATTGTCATCACAATGCTCCATGAACCATGTCATCACAGGGTCCCAGGACACTTGTCATCACAATGATCCATTACCACTTTATTCACAATGCTCCATGACCACTGTCATCTCAATGCCCCATGGCCTTTGTGTTCACAATGCTCCATGGCCCCTGTAATCACAGTGTTCCATAACACCTTTCATCATAATGCTCCATGACCACTGCCATCTCAATGCCTCATGACGCCTGTCATCACAATTCTCCAAGGCCCCTCTCATCACAATGCTCCATGACACTTGTCATCACATTGCTCCATAACAACTGTCATCACAGTGTTCCCTGCCCATGTCATCACAATGCTCCATGTCCCCTATAATCACAATGCTCCAAGCCTTTTTCCTCACAATGCTCCAGAATTTTGTCATCACAATGTTCCATGACCGTGGCATCACAATGCTCCACGGCCCTTGTCATCACAATGCTCCAGAATTCTTGTCATCACAATGTTCCATGGACGTGTCATCACAAAGCTACATGACCCTGGTCATCACAGTTCTCCATGACCTTTGTCATCACAATGCTCTATGTCACTATTCATCACAATTCTCAATGACCACTTTAATCACTATGCTCGCTGACCATTTTCATCACATTTCTCTATTGTCATTACAATTCCCCATGGCCCCTTTCTTCACCATGCTCCATGATGCCTGTCATCACATTGCTCCATGGCTTTTGTTATCACAATGCGCCAGGACCAGTTTCATCACAATACTCCATCCCCCTTGTCATCACAGTGCATAATGAAAGCTTTCATTACAATGCTCCGTGACACTTGTCGTCACAATGCTCCATGGCCTTTATCGTCACAATGCTCCCAGGCACTTTTCATCACGATGTTCCATGAAAACTTTCATCACATTGCTCCATGACCATTGTCATCACAATAGTCCATAGACTTGTCAACACAATGCTGCATAATCCCTGTCATCACAATTCTCCATGACTGCTGTCATCACAATAATCCAGGACCATTTTCATAACAATGCTTCATGCCCCCAGTCATCACAGTGCTCCATGATACCTTTCATCACAATTCCTAGATGATCAATGTCATCACAATGCCCAATGACACCTGTCATCACAATTCGCTATGACCCTTGTCATCACAATACTCGATGAACCGTGTCATCACAGTGTTCCAGGACACATGTCATCACAATGATCCATTACTATTTTCATCACAATGCTCCAATACACCTGTCATCACAATGCTCCATGGCCCCTGTTATCATATTGCTCCATGATCTCTTTCATCACAATGCTCCATGACCACTGTCATCACCATACCTCAAGACGCCTGTCATCTCAATGCTCCATGGCTCTTTTCATCACAATGCCCCATGGGCCCTGTGATCACAATGCTCCATGCCCTTGTCATCAAAGTGCTCCAGAACTCTTGTCATCATAATGCTCCATGCCAGTCATCAAAATGTCCCATGACACTTGTCATCACAATGCTCCATGGCTTATGCCATCACAATGTTCCATGGCCCCTGTCATCACAATGCTCCATGCCCTTTTCATCAAAATGCTCCAGAACTCTTGTCATCAAAATGCTCCATGCCAATGTCATCAAAATGCCCCATGACACTTGTCATCACAATGCTCCATGGCCTTTGTCATCACAATGTTCCATGGCCCCTGTCATCACAGGGCTCCATTATACCTTTCATCACAATTCTAGATGACCACTGTCATCACCATGCCCCATGACAGATGTCATAACAATTCTCCATGGTCCTTGTCATCACAATGCTCCATGAACCTTGTCATCACAAGGTTCCAGGACTCTTGTCATCACAATGATCCATGATCACTTTCATCACAATGCTCCATGAAACCTGTCATCTCAATGCTCCATAGCCTTTGTATTCACAATGCTCCATGGCCCCTGTAATCACAGTGCTCCATGACCCCTTTCATCACAATGATCCAAGACCGCTGTCATTACAATGCCCCATGACGCCTGCCACCACCAATCTCCAAGGCCTCTCTTACCAAAAAGCTCCATGATCCCTGTCAGTACAATGTTCGATGACACTTTTCATCACAATGCTCCATGACCCCTGTCATCACAAAGTTCTCTGCCCATATCATCACAATGCTCCTTGTCACCTTTCATCACAATGCTCCATGTCCTTTCATCACAATGCTCCATAATTCTTGTCATCGCAATGTTCCTTGACCGTGTCATCACGATGCTCCATGACCCTTGTCATCACAAAGCTCCATGACCCCTGTCATCACAATGATCCATGATTCCTTTCCTCACAGTGCTCCAGTACCCTTTTCATCACAATGCTCCATGCCATTGTCAGCACAATGCTCCTTGGACCCTGTCATCAAAATGCTCCATCCCCTTTTCATCACAATGCTCCAGATATCCTATCATTACAATGCTCCATGCCCGTGTCAACACAATGCTTCATGACACCTGTCATCAAAATGCTTTATGAACATTCTTATCACAATGTTCCATGACCCCTGTCATCAAAATGATCCATGACTGTTGTCATCACAATGCTGCATGATACCTTTCATCCCAATCCTCTGTGACGGCTGTCATCATAATGCTCCAGGACAATTTTCATCACAATGCTCCATGCCCCCTGTCATCACAGTGCCCCATAAGCCCTGTAATCCCAATGCAACCATGACCCTGTCATCACAATGCTACATGACCCCTGTCATCACATTGTTCCATGGCCTATGTATTCACAATGTTCCATAGACCCTGTAATCACACAGCTCCATGTTCCTTTTCAACACAATGCTCCATGACCCCTGTCATCACAATGTTCCATGAAAGTTGTCATCAAAATGCTCCATGACCCCGGTCACCACAAGGTTCCCTGCCCTTGTCATCACAATGGTAGATGGCCTTGTCATCACAATGTTCCATGGCCTCTGTCATCACCATGCTCCATGGTCTTTCTCATCACAATGCTCTATGACCCCTGTCATCACAATGCTTGATGACCATTGTCATCACAATGCTCCAAGGCCCCTGTTATCACAATGCCTCATGGTCTTTGTAATCCCAATGCTCAATGACCACTGTCATCACAATGCTCCATGCCGTTGTCATCACAATGCTCCATGGCCCCTGTAATCACAATGCTCCATGCGCTTGTCATCACAATGCTCCAGAACATTTGTCATCATAATGCTCCATTCCCGTGTCATCACATTGCTCAATGACCCTTGTCATCAAAATGTTCCTTGGTCTTTCTCATCACAATGCTCCATGATCCATTTCAACACAATGATCCCTGCCAATGTCATCACAATGCTCCATGTCTCCTGTAATCACAATGCTCCATGCCCTTGTCATCACAATGCTCCAGTTCTGTTGTCATCACCATGCTTCATGCCAGTGTCATCACAATGCTCCATGAATCTTGTCTTCACAATGCTCCATGGCCCATGTCATCACAATGCTCCATGACCGCTGTGATCACAATGCTCTATGGCCTTTGTCATCAAAATGACACGTGACCCCCGTCAACACAATGCCTGATGAACCCTGACATCAAAATGCTAAATGGCACTTGTCATCACAATGCTATATGAAGCCTGTCATCACTATTCACCATGTCACTTGTTTTCACAATGCTCCATGCCCCCTGTAATCCCAGTACTCCATGACCCCTTTCATCACAATGCCCAATGCCACCTCTCATCACAATTCTCCATGGCATTTGTCATCACGATGCTCCATGACACCTGTCAGCACAATGCTCCATGACACTTGTCATCACAATGCTCCATGGCCCCTCTCATTACTGTGCTCCATAATAACTTGAATCACATTTCTAGATGACCAGTGCCATCACAATGCCCCATGACATTGTCATCACAATTCGCCATGACCATTGTCATCACAATGCTCCATGAACCATGTCATCACAGGGTCCCAGGACACTTGTCATCACAATGATCCATTACCACTTTCATCACAATGCTCCATGACCACTGTCATCTCAATGCCCCATGGCCTTTGTATTCACAATGCTCCATGGCCCCTGTAATCACAGTGCTCCATAACACCTTTCATCATAATGCTCTATGACCACTGCCATCTCAATGCCTCATGACGCCTGTCATCACAATTCTCCAAGACCTCTCTCATCACAATGCTCCCTGACACCTGTCATCACATTGCTCCATAACAACTGTCATCACAGTGTTCCCTGCCCATGTCATCACAATGCTCCATGTCCCCTATAATCACAATGCTCCAAGCCTTTTTCCTCACAATGCTCCAGAATTTTGTCATCACAATGTTCCATGACCGTGGCATCACAATGCTCCACGGCCCTTGTCATCACAATGCTCCAGAATTCTTGTCATCACAATGTTCCATGGACGTGTCATCACAAAGCTACATGACCCTGGTCATCACAGTTCTCCATGACCTTTGTCATCACAATGCTCTATGTCACTATTCATCACAATTCTCAATGACCACTTTAATCACTATGCTCGCTGACCATTTTCATCACATTTCTCTATTGTCATTACAATTCCCCATGGCCCCTATCTTCACCATGCTCCATGATGCCTGTCATCACAATGCTCCATGGCTTTTGTTATCACAATGCGCCAGGACCAGTTTCATCACAATACTCCATCCCCCTTGTCATCACAGTGCATAATGAAAGCTTTCATTACAATGCTCCGTGACACTTGTCCTCACAATGCTCCATGGCCTTTATCGTCACAATGCTCCCAGGCACTTTTCATCACGATGTTCCATGAAAACTTTCATCACATTGCTCCATGACCATTGTCATCACAATAGTCCATAGCCTTGTCAACACAATGCTGCATAATCCCTGTCATCACAATTCTCCATGACTGCTGTCATCACAATAATCCAGGACAATTTTCATAACAATGCTTCATGCCCCCAGTCATCACAGTGCTCCATGATACCTTTCATCACAATTCCTAGATGATCAATGTCATCACAATGCCCAATGACACATGTCATCACAATTCGCTATGACGCTTGTCATCACAATACTCGATGAACCGTGTCATCACAGTGTTCCAGGACTCATGTCATCACAATGATCCACTACTATTTTCATCACAATGCTCCAATACACCTGTCATCACAATGCTCCATGGCCCCTGTTATCATATTGCTCCATGATCTCTTTCATCACAATGCTCCATGACCACTGTCATCACCATACCTCAAGACGCCTGTCATCTCAATGCTCCATGGCTCTTTTCATCAAAATGCCCCATGGGCCCTGTGATCACAATGCTCCATGCCCTTGTCATCAAAGTGCTCCAGAACTCTTGTCATCATAATGCTCCATGCCAATGTCATCAAAATGTCCCATGACACTTGTCATCACAATGCTCCATGGCTTATGCCATCACAATGTTCCATGGCCCCTGTCATCACAATGCTCCATGCCCTTTTCATCAAAATGCTCCAGAACTCTTGTCATCATAATGCTCCATGCCAATGTCATCAAAATGCCCCATGACACTTGTCATCACAATGCTCCATGGCCTTTGTCATCACAATGTTCCATGGCCCCTGTCATCACAATGCTCCATTATACCTTTCATCACAATTCTAGATGACCACTGTCATCACCATGCCCCATGACAGATGTCATAACAATTCGCCATGGTCTTTGTCATCACAATGCTCCATGAACCTTGTCATCACAAGGTTCCAGGACTCTTGTCATCACAATGATCCATGATCACTTTCATCACAATGCTCCATGAAACCTGTCACCTCAATGCTCCATAGCCTTTGTATTCACAATGCTCCATGGCCCCTGTAATCACAGTGCTCCATGACCCCTTTCATCACAATGATCCAAGACCGCTGTCATTACAATGCCCCATGACGCCTGCCAACACAAATCCCCAAGGCCTCTCTTACCAAAAAGCTCCATGATCCCTGTCAGTACAATGTTCGATGACACTTTTCATCACAATGCTCCATGACCCCTGTCATCACAAAGTTCTCTGCCCATATCATCACAATACTCCTTGTCACCTTTCATCACAATGCTCCATGTCCTTTCATCACAATGCTCCATAATTCTTGTCATCGCAATGTTCCTTGACCGTGTCATCACAATGCTCCATGACCCTTTTCATCACAAAGCTCCATGACCCCTGTCATCACAATGATCCATGATTCCTTTCCTCACAGTGCTCCAGTACCCTTTTCATCACAATGCTCCATGCCATTGTCAGCACAATGCTCTTTGGACCCTGTCATCAAAATGCTCCATCCCCTTTTCATCACAATGCTCCAGATATCCTATCATTACAATGCTCCATGCCCGTGTCAACACAATGCTTCATGACCCCTGTCATCAAAATGCTTTATGAACATTCTTATCACAATGTTCCATGACCCCTGTCATCAAAATGATCCATGACCGTTGTCATCACAATGCTGCATGACACCTTTCATCCCAATCCTCTGTGACGGCTGTCATCATAATGCTCCAGGACAATTTTCATCACAATGCTCCATGCCCCCTGTCATCACAGTGCCCCATAAGCCCTGTAATCCCAATGCTCCATGACCCTGTCATCACAATGCTACATGACCCCTGTCATCACATTGTTCCATGGCCTATGTATTCACAATGTTCCATGGACCCTGTAATCACACTGCTCCATGTTCCTTTTCAACACAATGCTCCATGACCCCTGTCATCACAATGTTCCATGAAAGTTGTCATCAAAATGCTCCATGACCCCGGTCACCACAAGGTTCCCTGCCCTTGTCATCACAATGGTACATGGCCTTGTCATCACAATGTTCCATGGCCTCTGTCATCACCGTGCTCCATGGTCTTTCTCATCACAATGCTCTATGACCCCTGTCATCACAATGCTTGATGACCATTGTCATCACAATGCTCCAAGGTCCCTGTCATCACAATGCCTCATGGTCTTTGTAATCACAATGCTCAATGACTGCTGTCATCACAATGTTCCATGCCGTTGTCATCACAATGCTCCATGGCCCCTGTAATCACAATGTTCCATGCGCTTGTCATCACAATGCTCCAGAACATTTGTCATCATAATGCTCCATTCCCGTGTCATCACATTGCTCAATGACACTTGTCATCAAAATGTTCCTTGGTCTTTGTCATCACAATGCTCCATGATCCCTGTCATCACAATGATCTCTGCCAATGTCATCACAATGCTCCATGTCTCGTGTAATCACAATGCTCCATGCCCTTGTCATCACAATGCTCCAGTTCTGTTGTCATCACCATGCTTCATGCCAGTGTCATCACAATGCTCCATGAATCTTGTCTTCACAATGCTCCATGGCCCATGTCATCACAATGCTCCATGACCCCTGTGATCACAATTCTCTATGGCCTTTGTCATCACAATGACACATGACCCCCGTCAACACAATGCCTGATGAACCCTGACGTCAAAATGCTAAATGGCACTTGTCATCACAATGCTATATGAAGCCTGTCATCACTATTCACCATGTCACTTGTTTTCACAATGCTCCATGCCCCCTGTAATCCCAGTACTCGATGATCCCTTTCATCACAATGCCCAATGCCACCTCTCATCACAATTCTCCATGGCATTTGTCATCACGATGCTCCATGACACCTGTCATCACAATGCTCCATGACACTTGTCATCACAATGCTCCATGGCCCCTCTCATTACTGTGCTCCATAATAACTTGAATCACATTTCTAGATGACCAGTGCCATCACAATGCCCCATGACATTGTCATCACAATTCGCCATGACCATTGTCATCACAATGCTCCATGAACCATGTCATCACAGGGTCCCAGGACACTTGTCATCACAATGATCCATTACCACTTTCATCACAATGCTCCATGACCACTGTCATCTCAATGCCCCATGGCCTTTGTGTTCACAATGCTCCATGGCCCCTGTAATCACAGTGCTCCATAACACCTTTCATCATAATGCTCCATGACCACTGCCATCTCAATGCCTCATGACGCCTGTCATCACAATTCTCCAAGGCCCCTCTCATCACAATGCTCCATGACACCTGTCATCACATTGCTCCATAACAACTGTCATCACAGTGTTCCCTGCCCATGTCATCACAATGCTCCATGTCCCCTATAATCACAATGCTCCAAGCCTTTTTCCTCACAATGCTCCAGAATTTTGTCATCACAATGTTCCATGACCGTGGCATCACAGTGCTCCAGGGCCCTTGTCATCACAATGCTGCAGAATTCTTGTCATCACAATGTTCCATGGACGTGTCATCACAAAGCTACATGACCCTGGTCATCACAGTTCTCCATGACCTTTGTCATCACAATGCTCTATGTCACTATTCATCACAATTCTCAATGACCACTTTAATCACTATGCTCGCTGACCATTTTCATCACATTTCTCTATTGTCATTACAATTCCCCATGGCCCCTCTCTTCACCATGCTCCATGATGCCTGTCATCACAATGCTCCATGGCTTTTGTTATCACAATGCGCCAGGACCAGTTTCATCACAATACTCCATCCCCCTTGTCATCACAGTGCATAATGAAAGCTTTCATTACAATGCTCCGTGACACTTGTCCTCACAATGCTCCATGGCCTTTATCGTCACAATGCTCCCAGGCACTTTTCATCACGATGTTCCATGAAAACTTTCATCACATTGCTCCATGACCATTGTCATCACAATAGTCCATAGCCTTGTCAACACAATGCTGCATAATCCCTGTCATCACAATTCTCCATGACTGCTGTCATCACAATAATCCAGGACAATTTTCATAACAATGCTTCATGCCCCCAGTCATCACAGTGCTCCATGATACCTTTCATCACAATTCCTAGATGATCAATGTCATCACAATGCCCAATGACACATGTCATCACAATTCGCTATGACCCTTGTCATCACAATACTCGATGAACCGTGTCATCACAGTGTTCCAGGACTCATGTCATCACAATGATCCACTACTATTTTCATCACAATGCTCCAATACACCTGTCATCACAATGCTCCATGGCCCCTGTTATCATATTGCTCCATGATCTCTTTCATCACAATGCTCCATGACCACTGTCATCACCATACCTCAAGACGCCTGTCATCTCAATGCTCCATGGCTCTTTTCATCACAATGCCCCATGGGCCCTGTGATCACAATGCTCCATGCCCTTGTCATCAAAGTGCTCCAGAACTCTTGTCATCATAATGCTCCATGCCAATGTCATCAAAATGTCCCATGACACTTGTCATCACAATGCTCCATGGCTTATGCCATCACAATGTTCCATGGCCCCTGTCATCACAATGCTCCATGCCCTTTTCATCAAAATGCTCCAGAACTCTTGTCATCAAAATGCTCCATGCCAATGTCATCAAAATGCCCCATGACACTTGTCATCACAATGCTCCATGGCCTTTGTCATCACAATGTTCCATGGCCCCTGTCATCACAGTGCTCCATTATACCTTTCATCACAATTCTAGATGACCACTGTCATCACCATGCCCCATGACAGATGTCATAACAATTCTCCATGGTCCTTGTCATCACAATGCTCCATGAACCTTGTCATCACAAGGTTCCAGGACTCTTGTCATCACAATGATCCATGATCACTTTCATCACAATGCTCCATGAAACCTGTCATCTCAATGCTCCATAGCCTTTGTATTCACAATGCTCCATGGCCCCTGTAATCACAGTGCTCCATGACCCCTTTCATCACAATGATCCAAGACCGCTGTCATTACAATGCCCCATGACGCCTGCCACCACCAATCTCCAAGGCCTCTCTTACCAAAAAGCTCCATGATCCCTGTCAGTACAATGTTCGATGACACTTTTCATCACAATGCTCCATGACCCCTGTCATCACAAAGTTCTCTGCCCATATCATCACAATGCTCCTTGTCACCTTTCATCACAATGCTCCATGTCCTTTCATCACAATGCTCCATAATTCTTGTCATCGCAATGTTCCTTGACCGTGTCATCACGATGCTCCATGACCCTTGTCATCACAAAGCTCCATGACCCCTGTCATCATAATGATCCATGATTCCTTTCCTCACAGTGCTCCAGTACCCTTTTCATCACAATGCTCCATGCCATTGTCAGCACAATGCTCCTTGGACCCTGTCATCAAAATGCTCCATCCCCTTTTCATCACAATGCTCCAGATATCCTATCATTACAATGCTCCATGCCCGTGTCAACACAATGCTTCATGACCCCTGTCATCAAAATGCTTTATGAACATTCTTATCACAATGTTCCATGACCCCTGTCATCAAAATGATCCATGACTGTTGTCATCACAATGCTGCATGATACCTTTCATCCCAATCCTCTGTGACGGCTGTCATCATAATGCTCCAGGACAATTTTCATCACAATGCTCCATGCCCCCTGTCATCACAGTGCCCCATAAGCCCTGTAATCCCAATGCAACCATGACCCTGTCATCACAATGCTACATGACCCCTGTCATCACATTGTTCCATGGCCTATGTATTCACAATGTTCCATGGACCCTGTAATCACACAGCTCCATGTTCCTTTTCAACACAATGCTCCATGACCCCTGTCATCACAATGTTCCATGAAAGTTGTCATCAAAATGCTCCATGACCCCGGTCACCACAAGGTTCCCTGCCCTTGTCACCACAATGGTAGATGGCCTTGTCATCACAATGTTCCATGGCCTCTGTCATCACCATGCTCCATGGTCTTTCTCATCACAAAGCTCTATGACCCCTGTCATCACAATGCTTGATGACCATTGTCATCACAATGCTCCAAGGCCCCTGTTATCACAATGCCTCATGGTCTTTGTAATCCCAATGCTCAATGACCACTGTCATCACAATGCTCCATGCCGTTGTCATCACAATGCTACATGGCCCCTGTAATCACAATGCTCCATGCGCTTGTCATCACAATGCTCCAGAACATTTGTCATCATAATGCTCCATTCCCGTGTCATCACATTGCTCAATGACACTTGTCATCAAAATGTTCCTTGGTCTTTGTCATCACAATGCTCCATGATCCCTGTCATCACAATGATCCCTGCCAATGTCATCACAATGCTCCATGTCTCGTGTAATCACAATGCTCCATGCCCTTGTCATCACAATGCTCCAGTTCTGTTGTCATCACCATGCTTCATGCCAGTGTCATCACAATGCTCCATGAATCTTGTCTTCACAATGCTCCATGGCCCATGTCATCACAATGCTCCATGACCCCTGTGATCACAATGCTCTATGGCCTTTGTCATCACAATGACACGTGACCCCCGTCAACACAATGCCTGATGAACCCTGACGTCAAAATGCTAAATGGCACTTGTCATCACAATGCTATATGAAGCCTGTCATCACTTTTCACCATGTCACTTGTTTTCACAATGCTCCATGCCCCCTGTAATCCCAGTACTCCATGACCCCTTTCATCACAATGCCCAATGCCACCTCTCATCACAATTCTCCATGGCATTTGTCATCACGATGCTCCATGACACCTGTCATCACAATGCTCCATGACACTTGTCATCACAATGCTCCATGGCCCCTCTCATTACTGTGCTCCATAATAACTTGAATCACATTTCTAGATGACCAGTGCCATCACAATGCCCCATGACATTGTCATCACAATTCGCCATGACCATTGTCACCACAATGCTCCATGAACCATGTCATCACAGGGTCCCAGGACACTTGTCATCACAATGATCCATTACCACTTTATTCACAATGCTCCATGACCACTGTCATCTCAATGCCCCATGGCCTTTGTGTTCACAATGCTCCATGGCCCCTGTAATCACAGTGTTCCATAACACCTTTCATCATAATGCTCCATGACCACTGCCATCTCAATGCCTCATGACGCCTGTCATCACAATTCTCCAAGGCCCCTCTCATCACAATGCTCCATGACACTTGTCATCACATTGCTCCATAACAACTGTCATCACAGTGTTCCCTGCCCATGTCATCACAATGCTCCATGTCCCCTATAATCACAATGCTCCAAGCCTTTTTCCTCACAATGCTCCAGAATTTTGTCATCACAATGTTCCATGACCGTGGCATCACAATGCTCCACGGCCCTTGTCATCACAATGCTCCAGAATTCTTGTCATCACAATGTTCCATGGACGTGTCATCACAAAGCTATATGACCCTGGTCATCACAGTTCTCCATGACCTTTGTCATCACAATGCTCTATGTCACTATTCATCACAATTCTCAATGACCACTTTAATCACTATGCTCGCTGACCATTTTCATCACATTTCTCTATTGTCATTACAATTTCCCATCGCCCCTTTCTTCACCATGCTCCATGATGCCTGTCATCACAATGCTCCATGGCTTTTGTTATCACAATGCGCCAGGACCAGTTTCATCACAATACACCATCCCCCTTGTCATCATAGTGCATAATGAAATCTTTCATTACAATGCTCCATGACACTTGTCATCACAATGCTCCATGGCCTTTATCGTCACAATGCTCCCAGGCACTTTTCATCACGATGTTCCATGAAAACTTTCATCACATTGCTCCATGACCATTGTCATCACAATAGTCCATAGCCTTGTCAACACAATGCTGCATAATCCCTGTCATCACAATTCTCCATGACTGCTGTCATCACAATAATCCAGGTCAATTTTCATAACAATGCTTCATGCCCCCAGTCATCACAGTGCTCCATGATACCTTTCATCACAATTCCTAGATGATCAATGTCATCACAATGCCCAATGACACCTGTCATCACAATTCGCTATGACCCTTGTCATCACAATACTCGATGAACCGTGTCATCACAGTGTTCCAGGACACATGTCATCACAATGATCCATTACTATTTTCATCACAATGCTCCAATACACCTGTCATCACAATGCTCCATGGCCCCTGTTATCATATTGCTCCATGATCTCTTTCATCACAATGCTCCATGACCACTGTCATCACCATACCTCAAGACGCCTGTCATCTCAATGCTCCATGGCTCTTTTCATCACAATGCCCCATGGGCCCTGTGATCACAATGCTCCATGCCCTTGTCATCAAAGTGCTCCAGAACTCTTGTCATCATAATGCTCCATGCCAATGTCATCAAAATGTCCCATGACACTTGTCATCACAATGCTCCATGGCTTATGCCATCACAATGTTCTATGGCCCCTGTCATCACAATGCTCCATGCCCTTTTCATCAAAATGCTCCAGAACACTTGTCATCAAAATGCTCCATGCCAATGTCATCAAAATGCCCCATGACACTTGTCATCACAATGCTCCATGGCCTTTGTCATCACAATGTTCCATGGCCCCTGTCATCACAGTGCTCCATTATACCTTTCATCACAATTCTAGATGACCACTGTCATCACCATGCCCCATGACAGATGTCATAACAATTCTCCATGGTCCTTGTCATCACAATGCTCCATGAACCTTGTCATCACAAGGTTCCAGGACTCTTGTCATCACAATGATCCATGATCACTTTCATCACAATGCTCCATGAAACCTGTCATCTCAATGCTCCATAGCCTTTGTATTCACAATGCTCCATGGCCCCTGTAATCACAGTGCTCCATGACCCCTTTCATCACAATGATCCAAGACCGCTGTCATTACAATGCCCCATGACGCCTGCCACCACCAATCTCCAAGGCCTCTCTTACCAAAAAGCTCCATGATCCCTGTCAGTACAATGTTCGATGACACTTTTCATCACAATGCTCCATGACCCCTGTCATCACAAAGTTCTCTGCCCATATCATCACAATGCTCCTTGTCACCTTTCATCACAATGCTCCATGTCCTTTCATCACAATGCTCCATAATTCTTGTCATCGCAATGTTCCTTGACCGTGTCATCACGATGCTCCATGACCCTTGTCATCACAAAGCTCCATGACCCCTGTCATCACAATGATCCATGATTCCTTTCCTCACAGTGCTCCAGTACCATTTTCATCACAATGCTCCATGCCATTGTCAGCACAATGCTCCTTGGACCCTGTCATCAAAATGCTCCATCCCACTTTCATCACAATGCTCCAGATATCCTATCATTACAATGCTCCATGCCCGTGTCAACACAATGCTTCATGACCCCTGTCATCAAAATGCTTTATGAACATTCTTATCACAATGTTCCATGACCCCTGTCATCAAAATGATCCATGACTGTTGTCATCACAATGCTGCATGATACCTTTCATCCCAATCCTCTGTGACGGCTGTCATCATAATGCTCCAGGACAATTTTCATCACAATGCTCCATGCCCCCTGTCATCACAGTGCCCCATAAGCCCTGTAATCCCAATGCAACCATGACCCTGTCATCACAATGCTACATGACCCCTGTCATCACATTGTTCCATGGCCTATGTATTCACAATGTTCCATGGACCCTGTAATCACACAGCTCCATGTTCCTTTTCAACACAATGCTCCATGACCCCTGTCATCACAATGTTCCATGAAAGTTGTCATCAAAATGCTCCATGACCCCGGTCACCACAAGGTTCCCTGCCCTTGTCACCACAATGGTAGATGGCCTTGTCATCACAATGTTCCATGGCCTCTGTCATCACCATGCTCCATGGTCTTTCTCATCACAATGCTCTATGACCCCTGTCATCACAATGCTTGATGACCATTGTCATCACAATGCTCCAAGGCCCCTGTTATCACAATGCCTCATGGTCTTTGTAATCCCAATGCTCAATGACCACTGTCATCACAATGCTCCATGCCGTTGTCATCACAATGCTCCGTGGCCCCTGTAATCACAATGCTCCATGCGCTTGTCATTACAATGCTCCAGAACATTTGTCATCATAATGCTCCATTCCCGTGTCATCACATTGCTCAATGACACTTGTCATCAAAATGTTCCTTGGTCTTTCTCATCACAATGCTCCATGATCCCTTTCATCACAATGATCCCTGCCAATGTCATCACAATGCTCCATGTCTCCTGTAATCACAATGCTCCATGCCCTTGTCATCACAATGCTCCAGTTCTGTTGTCATCACCATGCTTCATGCCAGTGTCATCACAATGCTCCATGAATCTTGTCTTCACAATGCTCCATGGCCCATGTCATCACAATGCTCCATGACCCCTGTGATCACAATGCTCTATGGCCTTTGTCATCACAATGACACGTGACCCCCGTCAACACAATGCCTGATGAACCCTGACATCAAAATGCTAAATGGCACTTGTCATCACAATGCTATATGAAGCCTGTCATCACTATTCACCATGTCACTTGTTTTCACAATGCTCCATGCCCCCTGTAATCCCAGTACTCCATGACCCCTTTCATCACAATGCCCAATGCCACCTCTCATCACAATTCTCCATGGCATTTGTCATCACGATGCTCCATGACACCTGTCAGCACAATGCTCCATGACACTTGTCATCACAATGCTCCATGGCCCCTCTCATTACTGTGCTCCATAATAACTTGAATCACATTTCTAGATGACCAGTGCCATCACAATGCCCCATGACATTGGCATCACAATTCGCCATGACCATTGTCATCACAATGCTCCATGAACCATGTCATCACAGGGTCCCAGGACACTTGTCATCACAATGATCCATTACCACTTTCATCACAATGCTCCATGACCACTGTCATCTCAATGCCCCATGGCCTTTGTGTTCACAATGCTCCATGGCCCCTGTAATCACAGTGCTCCATAACACCTTTCATCATAATGCTCCATGACCACTGCCATCTCAATGCCTCATGACGCCTGTCATCACAATTCTCCAAGGCCCCTCTCATCACAATGCTCCATGACACTTGTCATCACATTGCTCCATAACAACTGTCATCACAGTGTTCCCTGCCCATGTCATCACAATGCTCCATGTCCCCTATAATCACAATGCTCCAAGCCTTTTTCCTCACAATGCTCCAGAATTTTGTCATCACAATGTTCCATGACCGTGGCATCACAATGCTCCACGGCCCTTGTCATCACAATGCTCCAGAATTCTTGTCATCACAATGTTCCATGGACGTGTCATCACAAAGCTACATGACCCTGGTCATCACAGTTCTCCATGACCTTTGTCATCACAATGCTCTATGTCACTATTCATCACAATTCTCAATGACCACTTTAATCACTATGCTCGCTGACCATTTTCATCACATTTCTCTATTGTCATTACAATTCCCCATGGCCCCTTTCTTCACCATGCTCCATGATGCCTGTCATCACAATGCTCCATGGCTTTTGTTATCACAATGCGCCAGGACCAGTTTCATCACAATACTCCATCCCCCTTGTCATCACAGTGCATAATGAAAGCTTTCATTACAATGCTCCGTGACACTTGTCGTCACAATGCTCCATGGCCTTTATCGTCACAATGCTCCCAGGCACTTTTCATCACGATGTTCCATGAAAACTTTCATCACATTGCTCCATGACCATTGTCATCACAATAGTCCATAGACTTGTCAACACAATGCTGCATAATCCCTGTCATCACAATTCTCCATGACTGCTGTCATCACAATAATCCAGGACAATTTTCATAACAATGCTTCATGCCCCCAGTCATCACAGTGCTCCATGATACCTTTCATCACAATTCCTAGATGATCAATGTCATCACAATGCCCAATGACACCTGTCATCACAATTCGCTATGACCCTTGTCATCACAATACTCGATGAACCGTTTCATCACAGTGTTCCAGGACACATGTCATCACAATGATCCATTACTATTTTCATCACAATGCTCCAATACACCTGTCATCACAATGCTCCATGGCCCCTGTTATCATATTGCTCCATGATCTCTTTCATCACAATGCTGCATGACCACTGTCATCACCATACCTCAAGACGCCTGTCATCTCAATGCTCCATGGCTCTTTTCATCACAATGCCCCATGGGCCCTGTGATCACAATGCTCCATGCCCTTGTCATCAAAGTGCTCCAGAACTCTTGTCATCATAATGCTCCATGCCAATGTCATCAAAATGTCCCATGACACTTGTCATCACAATGCTCCATGGCTTATGCCATCACAATGTTCCATGGCCCCTGTCATCACAATGCTCCATGCCCTTTTCATCAAAATGCTCCAGAACTCTTGTCATCAAAATGCTCCATGCCAATGTCATCAAAATGCCCCATGACACTTGTCATCACAATGCTCCATGGCCTTTGTCATCACAATGTTCCATGGCCCCTGTCATCACAGTGCTCCATTATACCTTTCATCACAATTCTAGATGACCACTGTCATCACCATGCCCCATGACAGATGTCATAACAATTCTCCATGGTCCTTGTCATCACAATGCTCCATGAACCTTGTCATCACAAGGTTCCAGGACTCTTGTCATCACAATGATCCATGATCACTTTCATCACAATGCTCCATGAAACCTGTCATCTCAATGCTCCATAGCCTTTGTATTCACAATGCTCCATGGCCCCTGTAATCACAGTGCTCCATGACCCCTTTCATCACAATGATCCAAGACCGCTGTCATTACAATGCCCCATGATGCCTGCCACCACCAATCTCCAAGGCCTCTCTTACCAAAAAGCTCCATGATCCCTGTCAGTACAATGTCCGATGACACTTTTCATCACAATGCTCCATGACCCCTGTCATCACAAAGTTCTCTGCCCATATCACCACAATGCTCCTTGTCACCTTTCATCACAATGCTCCATGTCCTTTCATCACAATGCTCCATAATTCTTGTCATCGCAATGTTCCTTGACCGTGTCATCACGATGCTCCATGACCCTTGTCATCACAAACTCCATGACCCCTGTCATCACAATGATCCATGATTCCTTTCCTCACAGTGCTCCAGTACCCTTTTCATCACAATGCTCCATGCCATTGTCAGCACAATGCTCCTTGGACCCTGTCATCAAAATGCTCCATCCCCTTTTCATCACAATGCTCCAGATATCCTATCATTACAATGCTCCATGCCCGTGTCAACACAATGCTTCATGACCCCTGTCATCAAAATGCTTTATGAACATTCTTATCACAATGTTCCATGACCCCTGTCATCAAAATGATCCATGACTGTTGTCATCACAATGCTGCATGATACCTTTCATCCCAATCCTCTGTGACGGCTGTTATCATAATGCTCCAGGACAATTTTCATCACAATGCTCCATGCCCCCTGTCATCACAGTGCCCCATAAGCCCTGTAATCCCAATGCAACCATGACCCTGTCATCACAATGCTACATGACCCCTGTCATCACATTGTTCCATGGCCTATGTATTCACAATGTTCCATGGACCCTGTAATCACACAGCTCCATGTTCCTTTTCAACACAATGCTCCATGACCCCTGTCATCACAATGTTCCATGAAAGTTGTCATCAAAATGCTCCATGACCCCGGTCACCACAAGGTTCCCTGCCCTTGTCACCACAATGGTAGATGGCCTTGTCATCACAATGTTCCATGGCCTCTGTCATCACCATGCTCCATGGTCTTTCTCATCACAATGCTCTATGACCCCTGTCATCACAATGCTTGATGACCATTGTCATCACAATGCTCCAAGGCCCCTGTTATCACAATGCCTCATGGTCTTTGTAATCCCAATGCTCAATGACCACTGTCATCACAATGCTCCATGCCGTTTTCATCACAATGCTCCATGGCCCCTGTAATCACAATGCTCCATGCGCTTGTCATCACAATGCTCCAGAACATTTGTCATCATAATGCTCCATTCCCGTGTCATCACATTGCTCAATGACACTTGTCATCAAAATGTTCCTTGGTCTTTCTCATCACAATGCTCCATGATCCCTTTCATCACAATGATCCCTGCCAATGTCATCACAATGCTCCATGTCTCCTGTAATCACAATGCTCCATGCCCTTGTCATCACAATGCTCCAGTTCTGTTGTCATCACCATGCTTCATGCCAGTGTCATCACAATGCTCCATGAATCTTGTCTTCACAATGCTCCATGGCACATGTCATCACAATGCTCCATGACCCCTGTGATCACAATGCTCTATGGCCTTTGTCATCACAATGACACGTGACCCCCGTCAACACAATGCCTGATGAACCCTGACATCAAAATGCTAAATGGCACTTGTCATCACAATGCTATATGAAGCCTGTCATCACTATTCACCATGTCACTTGTTTTCACAATGCTCCATGCCCCCTGTAATCCCAGTACTCCATGACCCCTTTCATCACAATGCCCAATGCCACCTCTCATCACAATTCTCCATGGCATTTGTCATCACGATGCTCCATGACACCTGTCATCACAATGCTCCATGACACTTCTCATCACAATGCTCCATGGCCCCTCTCATTACTGTGCTCCATAATAACTTGAATCACATTTCTAGATGATCAGTGCCATCACAATGCCCCATGACATTGTCATCACAATTCGCCATGACCATTGTCATCACAATGCTCCATGAACCATGTCATCACAGGGTCCCAGGACACTTGTCATCACAATGATCCATTACCACTTTCATCACAATGCTCCATGACCACTGTCATCTCAATGCCCCATGGCCTTTGTGTTCACAATGCTCCATGGCCCCTGTAATCACAGTGCTCCATAACACCTTTCATCATAATGCTCCATGACCACTGCCATCTCAATGCCTCATGACGCCTGTCATCACAATTCTCCAAGGCCCCTCTCATCACAATGCTCCATGACACTTGTCATCACATTGCTCCATAACAACTGTCATCACAGTGTTCCCTGCCCATGTCATCACAATGCTCCATGTCCCCTATAATCACAATGCTCCAAGCCTTTTTCCTCACAATGCTCCAGAATTTTGTCATCACAATGTTCCATGACCGTGGCATCACAATGCTCCACGGCCCTTGTCATCACAATGCTCCAGAATTCTTGTCATCACAATGTTCCATGGACGTGTCATCACAAAGCTACATGACCCTGGTCATCACAGTTCTCCATGACCTTTGTCATCACAATGCTCTATGTCACTATTCATCACAATTCTCAATGACCACTTTAATCACTATGCTCGCTGACCATTTTCATCACATTTCTCTATTGTCATTACAATTCCCCATGGCCCCTTTCTTCACCATGCTCCATGATGCCTGTCATCACAATGCTCCATGGCTTTTGTTATCACAATGCGCCAGGACCAGTTTCATCACAATACTCCATCCCCCTTGTCATCACAGTGCATAATGAAAGCTTTCATTACAATGCTCCGTGACACTTGTCGTCACAATGCTCCATGGCCTTTATCGTCACAATGCTCCCAGGCACTTTTCATCACGATGTTCCATGAAAACTTTCATCACATTGCTCCATGACCATTGTCATCACAATAGTCCATAGACTTGTCAACACAATGCTGCATAATCCCTGTCATCACAATTCTCCATGACTGCTGTCATCACAATAATCCAGGACAATTTTCATAACAATGCTTCATGCCCCCAGTCATCACAGTGCTCCATGATACCTTTCATCACAATTCCTAGATGATCAATGTCATCACAATGCCCAATGACACCTGTCATCACAATTCGCTATGACCCTTGTCATCACAATACTCGATGAACCGTGTCATCACAGTGTTCCAGGACACATGTCATCACAATGATCCATTACTATTTTCATCACAATGCTCCAATACACCTGTCATCACAATGCTCCATGGCCCCTGTTATCATATTGCTCCATGATCTCTTTCATCACAATGCTCCATGACCACTGTCATCACCATACCTCAAGACGCCTGTCATCTCAATGCTCCATGGCTCTTTTCATCACAATGCCCCATGGGCCCTGTGATCACAATGCTCCATGCCCTTGTCATCAAAGTGCTCCAGAACTCTTGTCATCATAATGCTCCATGCCAATGTCATCAAAATGTCCCATGACACTTGTCATCACAATGCTCCATGGCTTATGCCATCACAATGTTCCATGGCCCCTGTCATCACAATGCTCCATGCCCTTTTCATCAAAATGCTCCAGAACTCTTGTCATCAAAATGCTCCATGCCAATGTCATCAAAATGCCCCATGACACTTGTCATCACAATGCTCCATGGCCTTTGTCATCACAATGTTCCATGGCCCCTGTCATCACAGTGCTCCATTATACCTTTCATCACAATTCTAGATGACCACTGTCATCACCATGCCCCATGACAGATGTCATAACAATTCTCCATGGTCCTTGTCATCACAATGCTCCATGAACCTTGTCATCACAAGGTTCCAGGACTCTTGTCATCACAATGATCCATGATCACTTTCATCACAATGCTCCATGAAACCTGTCATCTCAATGCTCCATAGCCTTTGTATTCACAATGCTCCATGGCCCCTGTAATCACAGTGCTCCATGACCCCTTTCATCACAATGATCCAAGACCGCTGTCATTACAATGCACCATGACGCCTGCCACCACCAATCTCCAAGGCCTCTCTTACCAAAAAGCTCCATGATCCCTGTCAGTACAATGTTCGATGACACTTTTCATCACAATGCTCCATGACCCCTGTCATCACAAAGTTCTCTGCCCATATCATCACAATGCTCCTTGTCACCTTTCATCACAATGCTCCATGTCCTTTCATCACAATGCTCCATAATTCTTGTCATCGCAATGTTCCTTGACCGTGTCATCACGATGCTCCATGACCCTTGTCATCACAAAGCTCCATGACCCCTGTCATCACAATGATCCATGATTCCTTTCCTCACAGTGCTCCAGTACCCTTTTCATCACAATGCTCCATGCCATTGTCAGCACAATGCTCCTTGGACCCTGTCATCAAAATGCTCCATCCCCTTTTCATCACAATGCTCCAGATATCCTATCATTACAATGCTCCATGCCCGTGTCAACACAATGCTTCATGACCCCTGTCATCAAAATGCTTTATGAACATTCTTATCACAATGTTCCATGACCCCTGTCATCAAAATGATCCATGACTGTTGTCATCACAATGCTGCATGATACCTTTCATCCCAATCCTCTGTGACGGCTGTCATCATAATGCTCCAGGACAATTTTCATCACAATGCTCCATGCCCCCTGTCATCACAGTGCCCCATAAGCCCTGTAATCCCAATGCAACCATGACCCTGTCATCACAATGCTACATGACCCCTGTCATCACATTGTTCCATGGCCTATGTATTCACAATGTTCCATGGACCCTGTAATCACACAGCTCCATGTTCCTTTTCAACACAATGCTCCATGACCCCTGTCATCACAATGTTCCATGAAAGTTGTCATCAAAATGCTCCATGACCCCGGTCACCACAAGGTTCCCTGCCCTTGTCACCACAATGGTAGATGGCCTTGTCATCACAATGTTCCATGGCCTCTGTCATCACCATGCTCCATGGTCTTTCTCATCACAAAGCTCTATGACCCCTGTCATCACAATGCTTGATGACCATTGTCATCACAATGCTCCAAGGCCCCTGTTATCACAATGCCTCATGGTCTTTGTAATCCCAATGCTCAATGACCACTGTCATCACAATGCTCCATGCCGTTGTCATCACAATGCTCCATGGCCCCTGTAATCACAATGCTCCATGCGCTTGTCATCACAATGCTCCAGAACATTTGTCATCATAATGCTCCATTCCCGTGTCATCACATTGCTCAATGACACTTGTCATCAAAATGTTCCTTGGTCTTTGTCATCACAATGCTCCATGATCCCTGTCATCACAATGATCCCTGCCAATGTCATCACAATGCTCCATGTCTCGTGTAATCACAATGCTCCATGCCCTTGTCATCACAATGCTCCAGTTCTGTTGTCATCACCATGCTTCATGCCAGTGTCATCACAATGCTCCATGAATCTTGTCTTCACAATGCTCCATGGCCCATGTCATCACAATGCTCCATGACCCCTGTGATCACAATGCTCTATGGCCTTTGTCATCACAATGACACTTGACCCCCGTCAACACAATGCCTGATGAACCCTGACGTCAAAATGCTAAATGGCACTTGTCATCACAATGCTATATGAAGCCTGTCACCACTTTTCACCATGTCACTTGTTTTCACAATGCTCCATGCCCCCTGTAATCCCAGTACTCCATGACCCCTTTCATCACAATGCCCAATGCCACCTCTCATCACAATTCTCCATGGCATTTGTCATCACGATGCTCCATGACACCTGTCATCACAATGCTCCATGACACTTGTCATCACAATGCTCCATGGCCCCTCTCATTACTGTGCTCCATAATAACTTGAATCACATTTCTAGATGACCAGTGCCATCACAATGCCCCATGACATTGTCATCACAATTCGCCATGACCATTGTCATCACAATGCTCCATGAACCATGTCATCACAGGGTCCCAGGACACTTGTCATCACAATGATCCATTACCACTTTATTCACAATGCTCCATGACCACTGTCATCTCAATGCCCCATGGCCTTTGTGTTCACAATGCTCCATGGCCCCTGTAATCACAGTGCTCCATAACACCTTTCATCATAATGCTCCATGACCACTGCCATCTCAATGCCTCATGACGCCTGTCATCACAATTCTCCAAGGCCCCTCTCATCACAATGCTCCATGACACTTGTCATCACATTGCTCCATAACAACTGTCATCACAGTGTTCCCTGCCCATGTCATCACAATGCTCCATGTCCCCTATAATCACAATGCTCCAAGCCTTTTTCCTCACAATGCTCCAGAATTTTGTCATCACAATGTTCCATGACCGTGGCATCACAATGCTCCACGGCCCTTGTCATCACAATGCTCCAGAATTCTTGTCATCACAATGTTCCATGGACGTGTCATCACAAAGCTACATGACCCTGGTCATCACAGTTCTCCATGACCTTTGTCATCACAATGCTCTATGTCACTATTCATCACAATTCTCAATGACCACTTTAATCACAATGCTCGCTGACCATTTTCATCACATTTCTCTATTGTCATTACAATTCCCCATGGCCCCTTTCTTCACCATGCTCCATGATGCCTGTCATCACAATGCTCCATGGCTTTTGTTATCACAATGCGCCAGGACCAGTTTCATCACAATACTCCATCCCCCTTGTCATCACAGTGCATAATGAAAGCTTTCATTACAATGCTCCGTGACACGTGTCGTCACAATGCTCCATGGCCTTTATCGTCACAATGCTCCCAGGCACTTTTCATCACGATGTTCCATGAAAACTTTCATCACATTGCTCCATGACCATTGTCATCACAATAGTCCATAGACTTGTCAACACAATGCTGCATAATCCCTGTCATCACAATTCTCCATGACTGCTGTCATCACAATAATCCAGGACAATTTTCATAACAATGCTTCATGCCCCCAGTCATCACAGTGCTCCATGATACCTTTCATCACAATTCCTAGATGATCAATGTCATCACAATGCCCAATGACACCTGTCATCACAATTCGCTATGACCCTTGTCATCACAATACTCGATGAACCGTGTCATCACAGTGTTCCAGGACACATGTCATCACAATGATCCATTACTATTTTCATCACAATGCTCCAATACACCTGTCATCACAATGCTCCATGGCCCCTGTTATCATATTGCTCCATGATCTCTTTCATCACAATGCTCCATGACCACTGTCATCACCATACCTCAAGACGCCTGTCATCTCAATGCTCCATGGCCCTTTTCATCAAAATGCCCCATGGGCCCTGTGACCACAATGATCCATGCCCTTGTCATCAAAGTGCTCCAGAACTCTTGTCATCATAATGCTCCATGCCAATGTCATCAAAATGTCCCATGACAGTTGTCATCACAATGCTCCATGGCTTATGCCATCACAATGTTCCATGGCCCCTGTCATCACAATGCTCCATGCCCTTTTCATCAAAATGCTCCAGAACTCTTGTCATCATAATGCTCCATGCCAATGTCATCAAAATGCCCCATGACACTTGTCATCACAATGCTCCATGGCCTTTGTCATCACAATGTTCCATGGCCCCTGTCATCACAATGCTTCCTTATGCCTTTCATCACAATTCTAGATGACCACTGTCATCACCATGCCCCATGACAGATGTCATAACAATTCGCCATGGTCCTTGTCATCACAATGCTCCATGAACCTTATCATCACAAGGTTCCAGGACTCTTGTCATCACAATGATCCATGATCACTTTCATCACAATGCTCCATGAAACCTGTCACCTCAATGCTCCATAGCCTTTGTATTCACAATGCTCCATGGCCCCTGTAATCACAGTGCTCCATGACCCCTTTCATCACAATGATCCAAGACCGCTGTCATTACAATGCCCCATGACGCCTGCCAACACAAATCCCCAAGGCCTCTCTTACCAAAAAGCTCCATGATCCCTGTCAGTACAATGTTCGATGACACTTTTCATCACAATGCTCCATGACCCCTGTCATCACAAAGTTCTCTGCCCATATCATCACAATACTCCTTGTCACCTTTCATCACAATGCTCCATGTCCTTTCATCACAATGCTCCATAATTCTTGTCATCGCAATGTTCCTTGACCGTGTCATCACAATGCTCCATGACCCTTGTCATCACAAAGCTCCATGACCCCTGTCATCACAATGATCCATGATTCCTTTCCTCACAGTGCTCCAGTACCCTTTTCATCACAATGCTCCATGCCATTGTCAGCACAATGCTCTTTGGACCCTGTCATCAAAATGCTCCATCCCCTTTTCATCACAATGCTCCAGATATCCTATCATTACAATGCTCCATGCCCGTGTCAACACAATGCTTCATGACCCCTGTCATCAAAATGCTTTATGAACATTCTTATCACGATGTTCCATGACCCCTGTCATCAAAATGATCCATGACCGTGGTCATCACAATGCTGCATGATACCTTTCATCCCAATCCTCTGTGACGGCTGTCATCATAATGCTCCAGGACAATTTTCATCACAATGCTCCATGCCCCCTGTCATCACAGTGCCCCATAAGCCCTGTAATCCCAATGCTCCATGACCCTGTCATCACAATGCTACATGACCCCTGTCATCACATTGTTCCATGGCCTATGTATTCACAATGTTCCATGGACCCTGTAATCACACTGCTCCATGTTCCTTTTCAACACAATGCTCCATGACCCCTTTCATCACAATGTTCCATGAAAGTTGTCATCAAAATGCTCCATGACCCCGGTCACTACAAGGTTCCCTGCCCTTGTCATCACAATGGTACATGGCCTTGTCATCACAATGTTCCATGGCCTCTGTCATCACCGTGCTCCATGGTCTTTCTCATCACAATGCTCTATGACCCCTGTCATCACAATGCTTGATGACCATTGTCATCACAATGCTCCAAGGTCCCTGTCATCACAATGCCTCATGGTCTTTGTAATCACAATGCTCAATGACTGCTGTCATCACAATGTTCCATGCCGTTGTCATCACAATGCTCCATGGCCCCTGTAATCACAATGCTCCATGCGCTTGTCATCACAATGCTCCAGAACATTTGTCATCATAATGCTCCATTCCCGTGTCATCACATTGCTCAATGACACTTGTCATCAAAATGTTCCTTGGTCTTTGTCATCACAATGCTCCATGATCCCTGTCATCACAATGATCTCTGCCAATGTCATCACAATGCTCCATGTCTCGTGTAATCACAATGCTCCATGCCCTTGTCATCACAATGCTCCAGTTCTGTTGTCATCACCATGCTTCATGCCAGTGTCATCACAATGCTTCATGAATCTTGTCTTCACAATGCTCCATGGCCCATGTCATCACAATGCTCCATGACCCCTGTGATCACAATTCTCTATGGCCTGTGTCATCACAATGACACATGACCCCCGTCAACACAATGCCTGATGAACCCTGACGTCAAAATGCTAAATGGCACTTGTCATCACAATGCTATATGAAGCCTGTCATCACTATTCACCATGTCACTTGTTTTCACAATGCTCCATGCCCCCTGTAATCCCAGTACTCCATGACCCCTTTCATCACAATGCCCAATGCCACCTCTCATCACAATTCTCCATGGCATTTGTCATCACGATGCTCCATGACACCTGTCATCACAATGCTCCATGACACTTGTCATCACAATGCTCCAAGGCCCCTCTCATTACTGTGCTCCATAATAACTTGAATCACATTTCTAGATGACCAGTGCCATCACAATGCCCCATGACATTGTCATCACAATTCGCCATGACCATTGTCATCACAATGCTCCATGAACCATGTCATCACAGGGTCCCAGGACACTTGTCATCACAATGATCCATTACCACTTTCATCACAATGCTCCATGACCACTGTCATCTCAATGCCCCATGGCCTTTGTGTTCACAATGCTCCATGGCCCCTGTAATCACAGTGCTCCATAACACCTTTCATCATAATGCTCCATGACCACTGCCATCTCAATGCCTCATGACGCCTGTCATCACAATTCTCCAAGGCCCCTCTCATCACAATGCTCCATGACACCTGTCATCACATTGCTCCATAACAACTGTCATCACAGTGTTCCCTGCCCATGTCATCACAATGCTCCATGTCCCCTATAATCACAATGCTCCAAGCCTTTTTCCTCACAATGCTAGAGAATTTTGTCATCACAATGTTCCATGACCGTGGCATCACAGTGCTCCAGGGCCCTTGTCATCACAATGCTGCAGAATTCTTGTCATCACAATGTTCCATGGACGTGTCATCACAAAGCTACATGACCCTGGTCATCACAGTTCTCCATGACCTTTGTCATCACAATGCTCTATGTCACTATTCATCACAATTCTCAATGACCACTTTAATCACTATGCTCGCTGACCATTTTCATCACATTTCTCTATTGTCATTACAATTCCCCATGGCCCCTCTCTTCACCATGCTCCATGATGCCTGTCATCACAATGCTCCATGGCTTTTGTTATCACAATGCGCCAGGACCAGTTTCATCACAATACTCCATCCCCCTTGTCATCACAGTGCATAATGAAAGCTTTCATTACAATGCTCCGTGACACTTGTCATCACAATGCTCCATGGCCTTTATCGTCACAATGCTCCCAGGCACTTTTCATCACGATGTTCCATGAAAACTTTCATCACATTGCTCCATGACCATTGTCATCACAATAGTCCATAGCCTTGTCAACACAATGCTGCATAATCCCTGTCATCACAATTCTCCATGACTGCTGTCATCACAATAATCCAGGACAATTTTCATAACAATGCTTCATGCCCCCAGTCATCACAGTGCTCCATGATACCTTTCATCACAATTCCTAGATGATCAATGTCATCACAATGCCCAATGACACATGTCATCACAATTCGCTATGACCCTTGTCATCACAATACTCGATGAACCGTGTCATCACAGTGTTCCAGGACACATGTCATCACAATGATCCACAACTATTTTCATCACAATGCTCCAATACACCTGTCATCACAATGCTCCATGGCCCCTGTTATCATATTGCTCCATGATCTCTTTCATCACAATGCTCCATGACCACTGTCATCACCATACCTCAAGACGCCTGTCATCTCAATGCTCCATGGCTCTTTTCATCAAAATGCCCCATGGGCCCTGTGATCACAATGCTCCATGCCCTTGTCATCAAAGTGCTCCAGAACTCTTGTCATCATAATGCTCCATGCCAATGTCATCAAAATGTCCCATGACACTTGTCATCACAATGCTCCATGGCTTATGCCATCACAATGTTCCATGGCCCCTGTCATCACAATGCTCCATGCCCTTTTCATCAAAATGCTCCAGAACTCTTGTCATCAAAATGCTCCATGCCAATGTCATCAAAATGCCCCATGACACTTGTCATCACAATGCTCCATGGCCTTTGTCATCACAATGTTCCATGGCCTCTGTCATCACCGTGCTCCATGGTCTTTCTCATCACAATGCTCTATGACCCCTGTCATCACAATGCTTGATGACCATTGTCATCACAATGCTCCAAGGTCCCTGTCATCACAATGCCTCATGGTCTTTGTAATCACAATGCTCAATGACTGCTGTCATCACAATGTTCCATGCCGTTGTCATCACAATGCTCCATGGCCCCTGTAATCACAATGCTCCATGCGCTTGTCATCACAATGCTCCAGAACATTTGTCATCATAATGCTCCATTCCCGTGTCATCACATTGCTCAATGACACTTGTCATCAAAATGTTCCTTGGTCTTTGTCATCACAATGCTCCATGATCCCTGTCATCACAATGATCTCTGCCAATGTCATCACAATGCTCCATGTCTCGTGTAATCACAATGCTCCATGCCCTTGTCATCACAATGCTCCAGTTCTGTTGTCATCACCATGCTTCATGCCAGTGTCATCACAATGCTCCATGAATCTTGTCTTCACAATGCTCCATGGCCCATGTCATCACAATGCTCCATGACCCCTGTGATCACAATGCTCTATGGCCTTTGTCATCACAATGACACGTGACCCCCGTCAACACAATGCCTGATGAACCCTGACGTCAAAATGCTAAATGGCACTTGTCATCACAATGCTATATGAAGCCTGTCATCACTATTCACCATGTCACTTGTTTTCACAATGCTCCATGCCCCCTGTAATCCCAGTACTCCATGACCCCTTTCATCACAATGCCCAATGCCACCTCTCATCACAATTCTCCATGGCATTTGTCATCACGATGCTCCATGACACCTGTCATCACAATTCTCCATGACACTTGTCATCACAATGCTCCATGGCCCCTCTCATTACTGTGCTCCATAATAACTTGAATCACATTTCTAGATGACCAGTGCCATCACAATGCCCCATGACATTGTCATCACAATTCGCCATGACCATTGTCATCACAATGCTCCATGAACCATGTCATCACAGGGTCCCAGGACACTTGTCATCACAATGATCCATTACCACTTTCATCACAATGCTCCATGACCACTGTCATCTCAATGCCCCATGGCCTTTGTGTTCACAATGCTCCATGGCCCCTGTAATCACAGTGCTCCATAACACCTTTCATCATAATGCTCCATGACCACTGCCATCTCAATGCCTCATGACGCCTGTCATCACAATTCTCCAAGGCCCCTCTCATCACAATGCTCCATGACACCTGTCATCACATTGCTCCATAACAACTGTCATCACAGTGTTCCCTGCCCATGTCATCACAATGCTCCATGTCCCCTATAATCACAATGCTCCAAGCCTTTTTCCTCACAATGCTAGAGAATTTTGTCATCACAATGTTCCATGACCGTGGCATCACAGTGCTCCAGGGCCCTTGTCATCACAATGCTGCAGAATTCTTGTCATCACAATGTTCCATGGACGTGTCATCACAAAGCTACATGACCCTGGTCATCACAGTTCTCCATGACCTTTGTCATCACAATGCTCTATGTCACTATTCATCACAATTCTCAATGACCACTTTAATCACTATGCTCGCTGACCATTTTCATCACATTTCTCTATTGTCATTACAATTCCCCATGGCCCCTCTCTTCACCATGCTCCATGATGCCTGTCATCACAATGCTCCATGGCTTTTGTTATCACAATGCGCCAGGACCAGTTTCATCACAATACTCCATCCCCCTTGTCATCACAGTGCATAATGAAAGCTTTCATTACAATGCTCCGTGACACTTGTCATCACAATGCTCCATGGCCTTTATCGTCACAATGCTCCCAGGCACTTTTCATCACGATGTTCCATGAAAACTTTCATCACATTGCTCCATGACCATTGTCATCACAATAGTCCATAGCCTTGTCAACACAATGCTGCATAATCCCTGTCATCACAATTCTCCATGACTGCTGTCATCACAATAATCCAGGACAATTTTCATAACAATGCTTCATGCCCCCAGTCATCACAGTGCTCCATGATACCTTTCATCACAATTCCTAGATGATCAATGTCATCACAATGCCCAATGACACATGTCATCACAATTCGCTATGACCCTTGTCATCACAATACTCGATGAACCGTGTCATCACAGTGTTCCAGGACACATGTCATCACAATGATCCACAACTATTTTCATCACAATGCTCCAATACACCTGTCATCACAATGCTCCATGGCCCCTGTTATCATATTGCTCCATGATCTCTTTCATCACAATGCTCCATGACCACTGTCATCACCATACCTCAAGACGCCTGTCATCTCAATGCTCCATGGCTCTTTTCATCAAAATGCCCCATGGGCCCTGTGATCACAATGCTCCATGCCCTTGTCATCAAAGTGCTCCAGAACTCTTGTCATCATAATGCTCCATGCCAATGTCATCAAAATGTCCCATGACACTTGTGATCACAATGCTCCATGGCTTATGCCATCACAATGTTCCATGGCCCCTGTCATCACAATGCTCCATGCCCTTTTCATCAAAATGCTCCAGAACTCTTGTCATCATAATGCTCCATGCCAATGTCATCAAAATGCCCCATGACACTTGTCATCACAATGCTCCATGGCCTTTGTCATCACAATGTTCCATGGCCCCTGTCATCACAATGCTCCATTATACCTTTCATCACAATTCTAGATGACCACTGTCATCACCATGCCCCATGACAGATGTCATAACAATTCGCCATGGTCCTTGTCATCACAATGCTCCATGAACCTTATCATCACAAGGTTCCAGGACTCTTGTCATCACAATGATCCATGATCACTTTCATCACAATGCTCCATGAAACCTGTCACCTCAATGCTCCATAGCCTTTGTATTCACAATGCTCCATGGCCCCTCTAATCACAGTGCTCCATGACCCCTTTCATCACAATGATCCAAGACCGCTGTCATTACAATGCCCCATGACGCCTGCCACCACAAATCCCCAAGGCCTCTCTTACCAAAAAGCTCCATGATCCCTGTCAGTACAATGTTCGATGACACTTTTCATCACAATGCTCCATGACCCCTGTCATCACAAAGTTCTCTGCCCATATCATCACAATGCTCCTTGTCACCTTTCATCACAATGCTCCATGTCCTTTCATCACAATGCTCCATAATTCTTGTCATCGCAATGTTCCTTGACCGTGTCATCACAATGCTCCATGACCCTTTTCATCACAAAGCTCCATGACCCCTGTCATCACAATGATCCATGATTCCTTTCCTCACAGTGCTCCAGTACCCTTTTCATCACAATGCTCCATGCCATTGTCAGCACAATGCTCCTTGGACCCTGTCATCAAAATGCTCCATCCCCTTTTCATCACAATGCTCCAGATATCCTATCATTACAATGCTCCATGCCCGTGTCAACACAATGCTTCATGACCCCTGTCATCAAAATGCTTTATGAACATTCTTATCACAATGTTCCATGACCCCTGTCATCAAAATGATCCATGACCGTTGTCATCACAATGCTGCATGATACCTTTCATCCCAATCCTCTGTGACGGCTGTCATCATAATGCTCCAGGACAATTTTCATCACAATGCTCCATGCCCCCTGTCATCACAGTGCCCCATAAGCCCTGTAATCCCAATGCTCCATGACCCTGTCATCACAATGCTACATGACCCCTGTCATCACATTGTTCCATGGCCTTTGTATTCACAATGTTCCATGGACCCTGTAATCACACTGCTCCATGTTCCTTTTCAACACAATGCTCCATGACCCCTGTCATCACAATGTTCCATGAAAGTTGTCATCAAAATGCTCCATGACCCCGGTCACCACAAGGTTCCCTGCCCTTGTCATCACAATGGTACATGGCCTTGTCATCACAATGTTCCATGGCCTCTGTCATCACCGTGCCTCATGGTCTTTCTCATCACAATGCTCTATGACCCCTGTCATCACAATGCATGATGACCATTGTCATCACAATGCTCCAAGGTCCCTGTCATCACAATGCCTCATGGTCTTTGTAATCACAATGCTCAATGACCGCTGTCATCACAATGTTCCATTCTGTTGTCATCACAATGCTCCATGGCCCCTGTAATCACAATGCTCCATGCGCTTGTCATCACAATGCTCCAGAACATTTGTCATCATAATGCTCCATTCCCGTGTCATCACATTGCTCAATGACACTTGTCATCAAAATGTTCCTTGGTCTTTGTCATCACAATGCTCCATGATCCCTGTCATCACAATGATCCCTGCCAATGTCATCACAATGCTCCATGTCTCGTGTAATCACAATGCTCCATGCCCTTGTCATCACAATGCTCCAGTTCTGTTGTCATCACCATGCTTCATGCCAGTGTCATCACAATGCTCCATGAATCTTGTCTTCACAATGCTCCATGGCCCATGTCATCACAATGCTCCATGACCCCTGTGATCACAATGCTCTATGGCCTTTGTCATCACAATGACACGTGACCCCCGTCAACACAATGCCTGATGAAACCTGACGTCAAAATGCTAAATGGCACTTGTCATCACAATGCTATATGAAGCCTGTCATCACTATTCACCATGTCACTTGTTTTCACAATGCTCCATGCCCCCTGTAATCCCAGTACTCCATGACCCCTTTCATCACAATGCCCAATGCCACCTCTCATCACAATTCTCCATGGCATTTGTCATCACGATGCTCCATGACACCTGTCATCACATTGCTCCATGACACTTGTCATCACAATGCTCCATGGTCCCTCTCATTACTGTGCTCCATAATAACTTGAATCACATTTCTAGATGACCAGTGCCATCACAATGCCCCATGACATTGTCATCACAATTCGCCATGACCATTGTCATCACAATGCTCCATGAACCATGTCATCACAGGGTCCCAGGACACTTGTCATCACAATGATCCATTACCACTTTCATCACAATGCTCCATGACCACTGTCATCTCAATGCCCCATGGCCTTTGTGTTCACAATGCTCCATGGCCCCTGTAATCACAGTGTTCCATAACACCTTTCATCATAATGCTCCATGACCACTGCCATCTCAATGCCTCATGACGCCTGTCATCACAATTCTCCAAGGCCCCTCTCATCACAATGCTCCATGACACTTGTCATCACATTGCTCCATAACAACTGTCATCACAGTGTTCCCTGCCCATGTCATCACAATGCTCCATGTCCCCTATAATCACAATGCTCCAAGCCTTTTTCCTCACAATGCTCCAGAATTTTGTCATCACAATGTTCCATGACCGTGGCATCACAATGCTCCACGGCCCTTGTCATCACAATGCTCCAGAATTCTTGTCATCACAATGTTCCATGGACGTGTCATCACAAAGCTACATGACCCTGGTCATCACAGTTCTCCATGACCTTTGTCATCACAATGCTCTATGTCACTATTCATCACAATTCTCAATGACCACTTTAATCACTATGCTCGCTGACCATTTTCATCACATTTCTCTATTGTCATTACAATTCCCCATGGCCCCTTTCTTCACCATGCTCCATGATGCCTGTCATCACAATGCTCCATGGCTTTTGTTATCACAATGCGCCAGGACCAGTTTCATCACAATACTCCATCCCCCTTGTCATCACAGTGCATAATGAAAGCTTTCATTACAATGCTCCGTGACACTTGTCGTCACAATGCTCCATGGCCTTTATCGTCACAATGCTCCCAGGCACTTTTCATCACGATGTTCCATGAAAACTTTCATCACATTGCTCCATGACCATTGTCATCACAATAGTCCATAGACTTGTCAACACAATGCTGCATAATCCCTGTCATCACAATTCTCCATGACTGCTGTCATCACAATAATCCAGGACAATTTTCATAACAATGCTTCATGCCCCCAGTCATCACAGTGCTCCATGATACCTTTCATCACAATTCCTAGATGATCAATGTCATCACAATGCCCAATGACACCTGTCATCACAATTCGCTATGACCCTTGTCATCACAATACTCGATGAACCGTGTCATCACAGTGTTCCAGGACACATGTCATCACAATGATCCATTACTATTTTCATCACAATGCTCCAATACACCTGTCATCACAATGCTCCATGGCCCCTGTTATCATATTGCTCCATGATCTCTTTCATCACAATGCTCCATGACCACTGTCATCACCATACCTCAAGACGCCTGTCATCTCAATGCTCCATGGCTCTTTTCTTCACAATGCCCCATGGGCCCTGTGATCACAATGCTCCATGCCCTTGTCATCAAAGTGCTCCAGAACTCTTGTCATCATAATGCTCCATGCCAATGTCATCAAAATGTCCCATGACACTTGTCATCACAATGCTCCATGGCTTATGCCATCACAATGTTCCATGGCCCCTGTCATCACAATGCTCCATGCCCTTTTCATCAAAATGCTCCAGAACTCTTGTCATCAAAATGCTCCATGCCAATGTCATCAAAATGCCCCATGACACTTGCCATCACAATGCTCCATGGCCTTTGTCATCACAATGTTCCATGGCCCCTGTCATCACAGTGCTCCATTATACCTTTCATCACAATTCTAGATGACCACTGTCATCACCATGCCCCATGACAGATGTCATAACAATTCTCCATGGTCCTTGTCATCACAATGCTCCATGAACCTTGTCATCACAAGGTTCCAGGACTCTTGTCATCACAATGATCCATGATCACTTTCATCACAATGCTCCATGAAACCTGTCATCTCAATGCTCCATAGCCTTTGTATTCACAATGCTCCATGGCCCCTGTAATCACAGTGCTCCATGACCCCTTTCATCACAATGATCCAAGACCGCTGTCATTACAATGCCCCATGACGCCTGCCACCACCAATTTCCAAGGCCTCTCTTACCAAAAAGCTCCATGATCCCTGTCAGTACAATGTTCGATGACACTTTTCATCACAATGCTCCATGACCCCTGTCATCACAAAGTTCTCTGCCCATATCATCACAATGCTCCTTGTCACCTTTCATCACAATGCTCCATGTCCTTTCATCACAATGCTCCATAATTCTTGTCATCGCAATGTTCCTTGACCGTGTCATCACGATGCTCCATGACCCTTGTCATCACAAAGCTCCATGACCCCTGTCATCACAATGATCCATGATTCCTTTCCTCACAGTGCTCCAGTACCCTTTTCATCACAATGCTCCATGCCATTGTCAGCACAATGCTCCTTGGACCCTGTCATCAAAATGCTCCATCCCCTTTTCATCACAATGCTCCAGATATCCTATCATTACAATGCTCCATGCCCGTGTCAACACAATGCTTCATGACCCCTGTCATCAAAATGCTTTATGAACATTCTTATCACAATGTTCCATGACCCCTGTCATCAAAATGATCCATGACTATTGTCATCACAATGCTGCATGATACCTTTCATCCCAATCCTCTGTGACGGCTGTCATCATAATGCTCCAGGACAATTTTCATCACAATGCTCCATGCCCCCTGTCATCACAGTGCCCCATAAGCCCTGTATTCCCAATGCTCCATGACCCTGTCATCACAATGCTACATGACCCCTGTCATCACATTGTTCCATGGCCTATGTATTCACAATGTTCCATGGACCCTGTAATCACACAACTCCATGTTCCTTTTCAACACAATGCTCCATGACGCCTGTCATCACAATGTTCCATGAAAGTTGTCATCAAAATGCTCCATGACCCCGGTCACCACAAGGTTCCCTGCCCTTGTCATCACAGTGGTACTTGGCCTTGTCATCACAATGTTCTATGGCCTCTGTCATCACCATGCTCCATGGTCTTTCTCATCACAATGCTCTATGACCCCTGTCATAACAATGCTTGATGACCATTGTCATCACAATGCTCCAAGGTCCCTGTCATCACAATGCCTCATGGTCTTTGTAATCACAATGCTCAATGACCACTGTCATCACAATGCTCCATGCGCTTGTCATCACAATGCTCCATGGCCCCTGTAATCACAATGCTCCATGCGCTTGTCATCACAATGCTCCAGAACCTTTGTCATCATAATGCTCCATTCCCGTGTCATCACATTGCTCAATGACACTTGTCATCAAAATGTTCCTTGGTCTTTGTCATCACAATGCTCCATGATCCCAGTCATCACAATGATCCCTGCCAATGTCATCACAATGCTCCATGTCTCCTGTAATCACAGTGCTCCATGCACTTGTCATCACAATGCTCCAGTTCTGTTTTCATCACCATTCTTCATGCCAGTGTCATCACAATGCTCCATGAATCTTGTCTTCACAATGCTCCATGGCCCATGTCATCACAATGCTCCATGACCCCTGTGATCACAATGATCTATGGCCTTTTTCATCACAATGACACGTGACCCCCGTCAACACAATGCCTGATGAACCCTGACATCACAATGCTAAATGGCACTTGTCATCACAATGCTATATGAAGCCTGTCATCACTATTCACCATGTCACTTGTTTACACAATGCTCCATGCCCCCTGTAATCCCAGTACTCCATGACCCCTTTCATCACAATGCCCAATGCCACCTCTCATCACAATTCTCCATGGCATTTGTCATCACGATGCTCCATGACACCTGTCATCACATTGCTCCATGACACTTGTCATCACAATGCTCCATGGTCCCTCTCATTACTGTGCTCCATAATAACTTGAATCACATTTCTAGATGACCAGTGCCATCACAATGCCCCATGACATTGTCATCACAATTCGCCATGACCATTGTCATCACAATGCTCCATGAACCATGTCATCACAGGGTCCCAGGACACTTGTCATCACAATGATCCATTACCACTTTCATCACAATGCTCCATGACCACTGTCATCTCAATGCCCCATGGCCTTTGTGTTCACAATGCTCCATGGCCCCTGTAATCACAGTGTTCCATAACACCTTTCATCATAATGCTCCATGACCACTGCCATCTCAATGCCTCATGACGCCTGTCATCACAATTCTCCAAGGCCCCTCTCATCACAATGCTCCATGACACTTGTCATCACATTGCTCCATAACAACTGTCATCACAGTGTTCCCTGCCCATGTCATCACAATGCTCCATGTCCCCTATAATCACAATGCTCCAAGCCTTTTTCCTCACAATGCTCCAGAATTTTGTCATCACAATGTTCCATGACCGTGGCATCACAATGCTCCACGGCCCTTGTCATCACAATGCTCCAGAATTCTTGTCATCACAATGTTCCATGGACGTGTCATCACAAAGCTACATGACCCTGGTCATCACAGTTCTCCATGACCTTTGTCATCACAATGCTCTATGTCACTATTCATCACAATTCTCAATGACCACTTTAATCACTATGCTCGCTGACCATTTTCATCACATTTCTCTATTGTCATTACAATTCCCCATGGCCCCTTTCTTCACCATGCTCCATGATGCCTGTCATCACAATGCTCCATGGCTTTTGTTATCACAATGCGCCAGGACCAGTTTCATCACAATACTCCATCCCCCTTGTCATCACAGTGCATAATGAAAGCTTTCATTACAATGCTCCGTGACACTTGTCGTCACAATGCTCCATGGCCTTTATCGTCACAATGCTCCCAGGCACTTTTCATCACGATGTTCCATGAAAACTTTCATCACATTGCTCCATGACCATTGTCATCACAATAGTCCATAGACTTGTCAACACAATGCTGCATAATCCCTGTCATCACAATTCTCCATGACTGCTGTCATCACAATAATCCAGGACAATTTTCATAACAATGCTTCATGCCCCCAGTCATCACAGTGCTCCATGATACCTTTCATCACAATTCCTAGATGATCAATGTCATCACAATGCCCAATGACACCTGTCATCACAATTCGCTATGACCCTTGTCATCACAATACTCGATGAACCGTGTCATCACAGTGTTCCAGGACACATGTCATCACAATGATCCATTACTATTTTCATCACAATGCTCCAATACACCTGTCATCACAATGCTCCATGGCCCCTGTTATCATATTGCTCCATGATCTCTTTCATCACAATGCTCCATGACCACTGTCATCACCATACCTCAAGACGCCTGTCATCTCAATGCTCCATGGCTCTTTTCTTCACAATGCCCCATGGGCCCTGTGATCACAATGCTCCATGCCCTTTTCATCAAAGTGCTCCAGAACTCTTGTCATCATAATGCTCCATGCCAATGTCATCAAAATGTCCCATGACACTTGTCATCACAATGCTCCATGGCTTATGCCATCACAATGTTCCATGGCCCCTGTCATCACAATGCTCCATGCCCTTTTCATCAAAATGCTCCAGAACTCTTGTCATCAAAATGCTCCATGCCAATGTCATCAAAATGCCCCATGACACTTGCCATCACAATGCTCCATGGCCTTTGTCATCACAATGTTCCATGGCCCCTGTCATCACAGTGCTCCATTATACCTTTCATCACAATTCTAGATGACCACTGTCATCACCATGCCCCATGACAGATGTCATAACAATTCTCCATGGTCCTTGTCATCACAATGCTCCATGAACCTTGTCATCACAAGGTTCCAGGACTCTTGTCATCACAATGATCCATGATCACTTTCATCACAATGCTCCATGAAACCTGTCATCTCAATGCTCCATAGCCTTTGTATTCACAATGCTCCATGGCCCCTGTAATCACAGTGCTCCATGACCCCTTTCATCACAATGATCCAAGACCGCTGTCATTACAATGCCCCATGACGCCTGCCACCACCAATTTCCAAGGCCTCTCTTACCAAAAAGCTCCATGATCCCTGTCAGTACAATGTTCGATGACACTTTTCATCACAATGCTCCATGACCCCTGTCATCACAAAGTTCTCTGCCCATATCATCACAATGCTCCTTGTCACCTTTCATCACAATGCTCCATGTCCTTTCATCACAATGCTCCATAATTCTTGTCATCGCAATGTTCCTTGACCGTGTCATCACGATGCTCCATGACCCTTGTCATCACAAAGCTCCATGACCCCTGTCATCACAATGATCCATGATTCCTTTCCTCACAGTGCTCCAGTACCCTTTTCATCACAATGCTCCATGCCATTGTCAGCACAATGCTCCTTGGACCCTGTCATCAAAATGCTCCATCCCCTTTTCATCACAATGCTCCAGATATCCTATCATTACAATGCTCCATGCCCGTGTCAACACAATGCTTCATGACCCCTGTCATCAAAATGCTTTATGAACATTCTTATCACAATGTTCCATGACCCCTGTCATCAAAATGATCCATGACTATTGTCATCACAATGCTGCATGATACCTTTCATCCCAATCCTCTGTGACGGCTGTCATCATAATGCTCCAGGACAATTTTCATCACAATGCTCCATGCCCCCTGTCATCACAGTGCCCCATAAGCCCTGTATTCCCAATGCTCCATGACCCTGTCATCACAATGCTACATGACCCCTGTCATCACATTGTTCCATGGCCTATGTATTCACAATGTTCCATGGACCCTGTAATCACACAACTCCATGTTCCTTTTCAACACAATGCTCCATGACGCCTGTCATCACAATGTTCCATGAAAGTTGTCATCAAAATGCTCCATGACCCCGGTCACCACAAGGTTCCCTGCCCTTGTCATCACAGTGGTACTTGGCCTTGTCATCACAATGTTCTATGGCCTCTGTCATCACCATGCTCCATGGTCTTTCTCATCACAATGCTCTATGACCCCTGTCATAACAATGCTTGATGACCATTGTCATCACAATGCTCCAAGGTCCCTGTCATCACAATGCCTCATGGTCTTTGTAATCACAATGCTCAATGACCACTGTCATCACAATGCTCCATGCGCTTGTCATCACAATGCTCCATGGCCCCTGTAATCACAATGCTCCATGCGCTTGTCATCACAATGCTCCAGAACCTTTGTCATCATAATGCTCCATTCCCGTGTCATCACATTGCTCAATGACACTTGTCATCAAAATGTTCCTTGGTCTTTGTCATCACAATGCTCCATGATCCCAGTCATCACAATGATCCCTGCCAATGTCATCACAATGCTCCATGTCTCCTGTAATCACAGTGCTCCATGCACTTGTCATCACAATGCTCCAGTTCTGTTTTCATCACCATTCTTCATGCCAGTGTCATCACAATGCTCCATGAATCTTGTCTTCACAATGCTCCATGGCCCATGTCATCACAATGCTCCATGACCCCTGTGATCACAATGATCTATGGCCTTTTTCATCACAATGACACGTGACCCCCGTCAACACAATGCCTGATGAACCCTGACATCACAATGCTAAATGGCACTTGTCATCACAATGCTATATGAAGCCTGTCATCACTATTCACCATGTCACTTGTTTACACAATGCTCCATGCCCCCTGTAATCCCAGTACTCCATGACCCCTTTCATCACAATGCCCAATGCCACCTCTCATCACAATTCTCCATGGCATTTGTCATCACGATGCTCCATGACACCTGTCATCACATTGCTCCATGACACTTGTCATCACAATGCTCCATGGCCCCTCTCATTACTGTGCTCCATAATAACTTGAATCACATTTCTAGATGACCAGTGCCATCACAATGCCCCATGACATTGTCATCACAATTCGCCATGACCATTGTCATCACAATGCTCCATGAACCATGTCATCACAGGGTCCCAGGACACTTGTCATCACAATGATCCATTACCACTTTCATCACAATGCTCCATGACCACTGTCATCTCAATGCCCCATGGCCTTTGTCTTCACAATGCTCCATGGTCCCTGTAATCACAGTGCTCCATAACACCTTTCATCATAATGCTCCATGACCACTGCCATCTCAATGCCTCATGACGCCTGTCATCACAATTCTCCAAGGCCCCTCTCATCACAATGCTCCATGACACTTGTCATCACATTGCTCCATAACACCTGTCATCACAGTGTTCCCTGCCCATGTCATCACAATGCTCCATGTCCCCTATAATCACAATGCTCCAAGCCTTTTTCCTCACAATGCTCCAGAATTTTGTCATCACAATGTTCCATGACAATGGCATCACAATGCTCCACGGCCCTTGTCATCACAATGTTCCATGGACGTGTCATCACAAAGCTACATGACCCTGGTCATCACAGTTCTCCATGACCTTTTTCATCACAATGCTCTATGTCACTATTCATCACAATTCTCAATGACCACTTTAATCACTATGCTCGCTGACCATTTTCATCACATTTCTCTATTGTCATTACAATTCCCCATGGCCCCTTTCTTCACCATGCTCCATGATGCCTGTCATCACAATGCTCCATGGCTTTTGTTATCACAATGCGCCAGGACCAGTTTCATCACAATACTCCATCCCCCTTGTCATCACAGTGCATAATGAAAGCTTTCATTACAAGGCTCCGTGACTCTTGTCATCACAATGCTCCATGGCCTTTATCGTCACAATGCTCCCAGGCACTTTTCATCACGATGTTCCAAGAAAACTTTCATCACATTGCTCCATGACCATTGTCATCACAATAGTCCATAGCCTTGTCAACACAATGCTGCATAATCCCTGTCATCACAATTCTCCATGACTGCTGTCATCACAATAATCCAGGACAATTTTCATAACAATGCTTCATGCCCCCAGTCATCACAGTGCTCCATGATACCTTTCATCACAATTCCTAGATGATCAATGTCATCACAATGCCCAATGACACCTGTCATCACAATTCGCTATGACCATTGTCATCACAATGCTCCATGAACCCAGTCATCACAATGTTCCCTGCCCTTTTCATCACAGTGCTCCATGGGCCCTGTCATCACAATGCTCCATGCCCTTGTCATCAAAATGCTCCAGAACTCTTGTCATCATAATGCTCCATGCCAATGTCATCAAAATGTCCCATGACACTTGTCATCACAATGCTCCATGGCCTTTGCCATCCCAATGTTCCATGGCCCCTGTCATCAAAGTGCTCCATGATACCTTCATCACAATTCTAGATGACCACTGTCATCACAATGCCCCATGACAGATGTCATCAAAATTCGCCATGGTCCTTGTCATCACAATGCTCCATGAACCGTGTCATCGCAAGGTTCCAGGACACTTGTCATCACAATGAACCATGATCACTTTCATCACAATGCTCCATGAAACCTGTTACCTCAATGCTCCATTGCCTTTGTATTCACAATGCTCCATGGCCCCTGTAATCACAGTGCTCCATGACCCCTTTCATCCCAATGCTCCAAGACCACTCTCATCAAAATGCCCCATGACGCCTGCCACCACAAATCTCCAAGGCCTCTCTTACCAAAAAGCTCCATGATCCCTGTCTGTACAATGTTCCATGACCCTTTTCATCACAATGCTCCATGAACCCTGTCATCACAAAGTTCTCTGCCCATATCATCACAATTCTCCTTGTCACCTTTCATCACAATGCTCCATGCCCTTTCATCACAATGCTCCAGAATTCTTGTCATCACAATGTTCCTTGACCGTGTCATCACAATGCTCCATGACCCTTGTCATCACAAAGTTCCATGATGCCTGTCGTCACAATGATCCATGATTCCTTTCCTCACAGTGCTCCCGTACCCTTTTCATCACAATGCTCCATGCCATTGTCAGCACAATGCTCCTTGGACCCTGTCATCAAAATGCTCCAGCCCCTTTTCATCACAATGCTCCAGATATCCTATCATTACAATGCTCCATGCCCGTGTGAACACAATGCTCCCTGACCCCTGTCATCAAAATGCTTTATGAACCTTGTTATCACAATGTTCCATTACCCCTGTCATCAAAATGATTCATGACCGTTGTCATCACAATGCTGCATGATACCTTTCATCCCAATTGTCTGTGACCGCTGTCATCACAATGCTCCTCGACAATTTTGATCAAAATGCTCCATGTCCCCTGTCATCACAGTGCGCCATAACCCCTGTAATCACAATGATCCGTGACCCTTTCATCACAATGTTACATGACACCTGTCATCACATTGTTCCATGGCCTATGTATTCACAATGCTCCATGGACCCTGTAATCACAATGCTCCATGTTCCCTTTCAACACAATGCTCCATGACCCCTGTCATCACAACGTTCCATTAAAGTTGTCATCAAAATGCTCCATGACCCCGGTCAGCACAAGGTTCCCTGCCCTTTTCATCACAATGGTACATGGCCTTGTCATCACAATGTTCCATGGCCTCTGTCATCACCATGCTCCATGGTCTTTCTCATCACAATGCTCTATGACCCCTGTCATCACAATGCTTGATGACCATTGTCATCACAATGCTCCAAGGCCCCTGTCATCACAATGCCTCATGGTCTTTGTAATCACAATGCTCAATGAACACTGTCATCACAATGCTCCATGCCGTTGTCATCACAATGCTCCATGGCCCCTGTAATCACAATGCTCCATGCACTTGTCATCACAATGCTCCAGAACACTTGTCATCATAATGCTCCATTCCCGTGTCATCACATTACTCAATGACACTTGTCATCCAAATGTCCTTTGGCCTTTGTCATCACAGTGCTCCATGATAACTTTAAACAAAATTCTACATGACCACTATCATCACAATGCAAGATGACCAATGTCACCACAATGCCCCATGACACCTGTCATCACAATTCGCCTTGGCCCTTGTCATCTCAATGCTGTATGAAACGTGTCATCAGTAAGTTCGAAGACCCTTGTCATCACAATGCTCCATGAACTCTGTTATCTCAATGTTCCATGGCCTTTGTATTCACAATGCTCCATTGTCCCGATAATCGCGTTGCTCCATGAACACTTTCATCACAATGCTCCTTGACCACTGTCAAAAAAATGCCCCATGATGTCTCTCATCACTGTGCTCCAAGGCCACTCTCATCAAAATGCTCCATGATCTGTGTCAGCACAATATTGCATGACACTTGTCATCCCAATGTTCCATGATTCCTGTCATCACAATGATCCCTGTCAATGTCATCACAATGCTCCATGTCTCCTTTAATCACAATGCTCCATGCGCTTGTCATCATAATGCTCCTGGTCTGTTGTCATCACCATGCTTCATGCCCGTGTCAGCACAATGCTCCATGAATCTTGTCTTCACAATGCTCCATGTCCCATGTCATCACTATGCTCCATGACACCTATCATCAGAATGCTCTATGGGCTTTTTCCTCACAATGATCCGTGACCCCCATCAACACAATGCCTGATGACACCTGTCATCAAAATGCTAAATGGCCCTTGTCATCACAATGCTCTATGATGCCTGTCATCACTATTCTCCATGTCACTTGTTATCACAATGCTCCATGGCCCCAGTAATCCCAGTACTCCATGACCCGTTTCATCACAATGACCAATGCCTCCTCTCATCCCAATTCTCCATGGCATTTGTCATCACGATGCTCCATGACACCTGTCATCACAATGCTCCATGACACTTGTCATCACAATGCTCCATGGCCCCTCTCATGACTGTGCTCCATAATAAATTTAATCACATTTCTAGATGACCACTGCCATCACAATGCCCCGTGACATTGTCATCACAATTCGCCATGACCATTGTCATCACAATGCTCCATGAACCGTGTCATCACAGGGTCCCAGGACACTTGTCATCACAATGATCCAATACCACTTTCATCACAATGCTCCATGACCACTGTCATCTCAATGCTCCATGGCCTTTGTATTCACAATGCTCCATGGCCCGTGTAATCACAGTGCTCCATAACACCTTTCATCATAATGCTCCATGACCACTGCCATCTCAATGCCTCATGACGCTTGTCATCACAAATCTCCAAGGCCCCTCTCATCACAATGCTCCTTGATATTTGTCATCCCATTGCTCCATAACACCTGTCATCACAGTGTTCCCTGCCCATGTCATAACAATTCTCCATGTCCCTTATAACCACAATGCTCCATGCTTTTTCCTCACAATGCTCCAGAATTCTTGTCATCACAATGTTCCATGACCGTGGCATCACAATGCTACATGACCCTTGTCAACACAGTTCTCCATGACATTTGTCATCACAATGCTCTATGTCACTATTCATCACAATTCTCAATGACCACTTTAATCACTATGCTCGCTGACCATTTTCATCACATTTCTCTATTGTCATTACAATTCCCCATGGCCCCTCTCTTCACAATGCTCCATGATGCCTGTCATCACAATGTTCCATGGCTTTTGTTATCACAATGCTCCAGGACCAGTTTCATCACAATACTCCATCCCCCTTGTCATCACAGTGCACAAGGAAAGCGTTCATTACAATGCTTCATATCACTTGTCATCACAATGCTCCATGGCCTTTATCGTCACAGTGCTCCCAGGCACTTTTCATCACGATGTTCCATGAAAACTTTCATCACATTGCTCCATGACCATTGTCATCACAATAGTCCATACCCTTGTCAACACAATGCTGCATAATCCCGGTCATCACAATTCTCCATGACTGCTGTCATCACAATAATCCAGGACAATTTTCATAACAATGCTTCATGCCCCCAGTCATCACAGTGCTCCATGAAACCTTTCATCACAATTTCTCGATGATCAATGTCATCACAATGCCCCATGACACCTGTCATCACAATTCGTTATGACCCTTGTCATCACAATACTCGATGAAACGTGTCATCACAGTGCTCCAGGACACATGTCATCACAATAATCCATGATTATTTTCATCACAATGCTCCAATACACCTCTCATCACAAGGCTCCATGTCCCCTGTTATCATATTGCTCCATGACCCATTCATCACAATGCTCCATGACCACTGTCATCACCATACCTCAAGACGCCTGTCACCTCAATTCTCCATGGCCCCTTTCCTCACAATGCTCCATGAACACAGTCATCACAATGTTCCCTGCCGTTTTCATCACAATGCTCCATGTTCCCTGTAATCACAATGATCCCTGCCAATGTCATCACAATGCTCCATGTTTCCTGTAATCACAATGCTCCATGCCCTTGTCTTCACAATGCTCCAGGGCTGTTGTCATCACCATGCTTCAGGCCCGTGTCATCACAATGCTCCATGACCCTTTCATCACAATGCTCCATGACCACTGTCATCACCATACCTCAAGACGCCTGTCATCTCAATTCTCCATGGCCCCTTTCATCACAATGCTCCATGAACCCAGTCATTACAATGTTCCCTGTGCTTTTCATCACAATGCTCCATGGGCCCTGTCATCACAATGCTCCATGCCCTTGTCATCAAAATGCTCCAGAACTCTTGTCATCATAATGCTCCATGCCAACGTCATCAAAATGTCCCATGACACTTGTCAGCACAATGCTCCATGGCCTTTGCCATCCCAATGTTCCATGGCCCCTGTCATCACAGTGCTCCATGATACCTTTCATCACAATTCTAGATGACCACTGTCATCACCATGCCCCATGACAGATGTCATCACAATTCGCCATGGTCCTTGTCATCACAATGCTCCATGAATCGTGTCATTACAAGGTTCCAGGACACTTGTCATCACAATGATCAATGATCACTTTCATCACAATGCTCCATGAAACCTGTCACCTCAATGCTCCATAGCCTTTGTATTCACAATGCTCCATGGCCCCTGTAATCACAGTGCTCCATGACCCCTTTCATCACAATGATCCAAGACCGCTGTCATTACAATGCCCCATGACGCCTGCCACCACAAATCTCCAAGGCCTCTCTTACCAAAAAGCTCCATGATCCCTGTCAGTACAATGTTCCATGACCCTTTTCATCACAATGCTCAATGACCCCTGTCATCACAAAGTTCTCTGCCCATATCATCACAATGCTCCTTGTCACCTTTCATCCCAATTCTCCATGACATTTCATCACAATGCTCCAAAATTCTTTTCATCGCAATGTTCTTTGACCATGTCATCACAATGCTCCATGACCCTTGTCATCACAAAGCTCCATGACCCCTGTCATCACAATGATCCAGGATTCCTTTCCTCACAGTGCTCCAGTACCATTTTCATCACAATGCTCCATGCCATTGTCAGCACAATGCTCCTTGGACCCTGTCATCAAAATGCTCCATCCCCTTTTCATCACAATGCTCCAGATATCCTATCATTACAATGCTCCATGCCCGTGTCAACACAATGCTCCATGACCCCTGTCATCAAAATGCTTTATGTACCTTATTATCACAATATTCCATGACCCCTGTCATCAAAATGATCCAAGACCGTTGTCATCACAATGCTGCATGACACACTTCATCCCAATTCTCTGTGACCGCTGTCATCACAATGCTCCAGGACAATTTTCATCACAATGCTCCATGCCCCCTGTCATCACAGTGCCCCATAACCACTGTAATCACAATGCTCCATGACCCTTTCATCACAATGCTACATGACACCTGTCATCACATTGTTCCATGGCCTATGTATTCACAATGCTCCATGGACACTGTAATCACACTGCTCCATGTTCCCTTTCAACACAATGCTCCATGACCCCTGTCATCACAACGTTCCATGAAATTTGTCATCAAAATGCTCCATGACCCCGGTCAGCACAAGGTTCCCTGCCCTTGTCATCACACTGGTACATGGCTTTGTCATCACAATGTTCCATGGCCTCTGTCATCACCATGCTCCATGGTCTTTCTCATCACAATGCTCTATGAACCCTGTCATCACAATGCTTGATGACCATTGTCATCACAATGCTCCAAGGCCCCTGTCATCACAATGCCTCATGGTCTTTGTAATCACAATGCTCAATGACCACTGTCATCACAATGCTCCATGCCGTTGTCATCACAATGCTCCATGGCCCCTGTAATCACAATGCTCCATGCCCTTGTCATCACAATGCTCCAGAACACTTGTCATCATAATGCTCCATTCCCGTGTCATCACATTGCTCAATGACACTTGTCATCAAAATGTTCCTTGGCCTTTGTCATTACAGTGCTCCATGATACCTTTAATCATAATTCTACATGACCACTGTCATCACAATGCAAGATGACCAATGTCATCACAATGCCCCTTGAAACCTGTCATCACAATTCGCCTTGGCCCTTGTCATGTCAATGCTGTATGAAACGTGTCGTCAGTAAGTGCGAAGACCCTTGTCATCACAATTCTCCATGAACTCTGTTATCTCAATGTTCCATGGCCTTTGTATTCACAATGCTCCATTGTCCCGATAATCGCGTTGCTCCATGAACACTTTCATCACAATGCTCCATGACCACTTTCAACATAATGCCCCATGACGTCGCTCATCACTGTGCTCCAAGGCCACTCTCATCAAAATGCTCCATGGTCTGTGTCAGCACAATATTGCATGACACTTGTCATCACAATGCTCCATGATCACTGTCATCACAATGATCCACGCCAATGTCATCACAATGCTCCATGGCCCCTGTAATCCCAGTACTCCATGACCCCTTTCATCACAATGCCCAATGCCACCTCTCATCACAATTCTCCGTGGCATTTGTCATCACGATGCTCCATGACACCTGTCATCACAATGCTCCATGACACTTGTCATCACATTGCTCAATGGCCCCTCTCATTAATGTGCTCCATAATAACATTAATCACATTTCTAGATGACCACTGCCATCACAATGCCCCACGACATTGTCATCACATTTCGCCATGACCATTGTCACCACAATGCTCCATGAACCATGTCATCACAGGGTCCCAGGACACTTGTCATCACAATGATCCATTACCACTTTCATCACAATGCTCCATAACCACTGTCATCTCAATGCTCCATGGCCTTTGTATTCACAATGCTCCATGGCCCCTGTAATCACAGTGCTCCATAACACCTTTCATCATAATGCTCCATGAACACTGCCATCTCAATGCCTCATGACGCCTGTCATCACAATTTTCCAAGGACACTCTTACCACAATGCTCCATGACACTTGTCATCACATTGCTCCATGGCCTTTATCGTCACAATGCTCCCAGGCACTTTTCATCACGATGATCCATGAAAACTTTCATCACATTGCTCCATGACCATTGTCATCACAATAGTCCATAGCCTTGTCAACACAATGCTGCATAATCCCTGTCATCACAATTCTCCATGACTGCTGTCATCACAATAATCCAGGACAATTTTCATAACAATGCTTCATGCCCCCAGTCATCACAATGCTCCATGATACCTTTCATCACAATTCCTAGATGATCAATGTCATCACAATGCCCAATGACACCTCTCATCACAATTCGCTATGACCCTTGTCATCACAATACTCGATGAACCGTGTTATCACAGTGTTCCAGGACACATGTCATCACAATGATCCAAGACTATTTTCATCACAATGCTCCAATACACCTGTCATCACAATGCTCCATGGCCCCTGTTATCATATTGCTCCATGATCTCTTTCATCACAATGCTCCATGACCACTGTCATCACCATACCACAAGACGCCTGTCATCTCAATGCTCCATGGCCCCTTTCATCACAATGCTCCATGAAACCAGTCATCACAATGCCCCTCCCCTTTTCATCACAATGTTCCATGGCACCTGTCATCACAATGCTCCATGCCGTTGTCATCACAATGCTCCATGGCCCCTGTAATCACAATGCTCCATGCACTTGTCATCAAAATGCTCCAGAACACTTGTCATCATAATGCTCCATGCCAATGTCATCAAAATGTCCCATGACACTTGTCATCACAATGATCCATGGCCTATGCCATCACAATGTTCCATGGCCTCTGTCATCACAGTGCTCCAAGCCCTTGTCATTAAAATGCTCCAGAAATCTTGTCATCATAATGCTCCATGCCAATGTCATCAAAATGTCCCATGACACTTGTCATCACAATGCTCCATGGCCTTTGCCATTACAATGTTCCATGGCCCCTGTCATCACAGTGCTCCTTGCCATTGTCATGAAAATGCTCCAGAACTCTTGTCATCATAATGCTCCATGCAAATGTCATCAAAATGCCCCATGACACTTGTCATCACAATGCTCAGTGGCCTTTGTCATCACAATGGTCCATGGCCCCTGTCATCACAGTGCTCCATGATACCTTTCATCACAATTCTAGATGACCACTGTCATCACAATGCCCCATGACAGATGTCATAACAATTCGCCATGGTCCGTGTCATCACAATGCTCCATGAACCGTGTCATCACAAGGTCCCAGGACTCTTGTCATCACAATGATCCATGATCACTTTCATCACAATGCTCCATGAAACCTGTCATCTCAATGCTCCATAGCCTTTGTATTCACAATGCTCCATGGCCCCTGTCATCACAGTGCTCCATGACTCCTTTCATCACAATGCTCCAAGACCGCTGTCATCACAATGCCCCATGACGCCTGCCACCACAAATCTCCAAGACCTCTCTTACCAAAGAGCTCCATGATCCCTGTCAGTAAAATGTTCCATGACACTTTTCATCACAATGCTCCATGACCCCTGTCATCACAAAATTCTCTGCCCATATCATCACAATGCTCCTTGTCACCTTTCATCACAATGCTCCATGCCCTTTCATCACAATGCTCCAGAATTATTGTCATTGCAATGTTCCTTGACCGTGTCATCACAATGCTCCATGACCCTTGTCATCACAAAGCTCCATGACCCCTGTCATCACAATGATCCATGATTCCTTTCCTCACAGTGCTCCAGTACCCTTTTCATCACAATGCTCCACGCCATTGTCAGCACAATGCTCCTTGGACCCTGTCATCAAAATGCTCCATCCCCTTTTCATCACAATGCTCCAGATATCCTATCATTAAAATGCTCCATGCCCGTGTCAACACAATGCTCCATGACCCCTGTCATCAAAATGCTTTATGAACATTCTTATCACAATGTTCCATGATCCCTGTCATCAAAATGATCCATGACCGTTGTCATCACAATGCTGCATGATACCTTTCATCCCAATCCTCTGTGACTGCTCTCATCACAATGCTCCAGGACAATATTCACCACAATGCTCCATGCCCCCTGTCATCACAGTGCCCCATAAGCCCTGTAATCCCAATGCTCCATGACCCTGTCATCACAATGCTACATGACCCCTGTCATCACATTGTTCCATGGCCTATGTATTCACAATGCTCCATGGACCCTGTAATCACACTGCTCCATGTTCCTTTTCAACACAATGCTCCATGACCCCTGTCATCACAATGTTCCATGAAAGTTGTCATCAAAATGCTCCATGACCCCGGTCACCACAAGGTTCCCTGCCCTTGTCATCACAATGGTACATGGCCTTGTCATCACAATGTTCCATGGCCTCTGTCATCACCATGCTCCATGGTCTTTCTCATCACAATGCTCTATGACCCCTGTCATCACAATGCTTGATGACCATTGTCATCACAATGCTCCAATGTCCCTGTCATCACAATGCCTCATGGTCTTTGTAATCCCAATGCTCAATGACCACTGTCATCACAATGCTCCATGCCGTTGTCATCACAATGCTCCATGGCCCCTGTAATCACAATGCTCCATGCGCTTGTCATCACAATGCTGCAGAACACATGTCATCATAATGCTCCATTCCCGTGTCATCACATTGCTGAATGACACTTGTCATCAATATGTTCCTTGGCCTTTGTCATCACAATGCTCCATGATCCCTGTCATCACAATGATCCCTGCCAATGTCATCACAATGCTCGATGTCTACTGTAATCACAATGCTCCATGCCCTTGTCATCACAATACTCCAGGTCTGTTGTCATCACCATGCTTCATGCCCGTGTCATCACAATGCTCCCTGACCCCTGTCATGACAATGCTCTATGTCCTTTGTCATCACAATGCCCCGTGAGCCCCGTCAACACAATGCCTGATGAACCCTGACATCAAAATGCTAAATGGCACTTGTCATCACAAAGCTCTAAGATGCCTGTCATCACTATTCGCCATGTCACTTGTTTTCACAATGCTCCATGTCCCCTGTAATCCCAGTATTCCATGACCCCTTTCATCACAATGCCCAATGCCACCTCTCATCACAATTCTCCTTGGCATTTGTCATCACGATGCTCCATGACACCTGTCATCACAATGCTCCATGACATTTGTCTTCACAATGCTCCATGGCCCCTCTCATTACTGTACCCCATAATAAATTTAATCACATTTCTAGATGACCACTGCCATCACAATGCCCCATGACATTTTCATCACAATTCGCCATGACCATTGTCATCACAATGCTCCATGAACCATGTCATCACAGGGTCCCAGGACACTTGTCATCACAATGATCCATTACCACTTTCATCACAATGCTCCATGACCACTGTCATCTCAATGCTCCATGGCCTTGGTATTCACAATGCTCCATGGCCCCTGTAATCACAGTGCTCCAAAACACCTTTCATCATAATGCTCCATGACCACTGCCATCTCAATGCCTCATGACGCCTGTCATCAAAATTCTCCAAGGCCCCTCTCATCACAATGCTCCATGACACTTGCCATCTCATTGCTCCATAACAACTGTCATCACAGTGTTCCCTGCCCTTGTCATCACAATGCTCCATGTCCCCTATAATCACAATGCTCCAAGCCTTTTTCCTCACAATGCTCCAGAATTTTGTCATCACAATATTCCATGACCGTGGCATCACAATACTCCACGGCCACTGTCATCACAATGCTCCAGAATTCTTATCATCACAATGTTCCATGGACGTGTCATCACAAAGCTACATGACCCTGGTCATCACATTTCTCCATGACCTTTGTCATCACATTGCTCTATGTCACTATTCATCACAATTCTCAATGACCACTTTAATCGCTATGCTCGCTGACCATTTTCATCACATTTCTCTATTGTCATTACAATTCCCCATGGCCCATTTCTTCACAAAGCTCCATGATGCCTGTCATCACAATGCTCCATGGCTTTTGTTATCACAGTGCTCCAGGACAAGTTTCATCACAATACTCCATCCCCTTTTTCATCACATTGCATAATGAAAGCTTTCATTACAATGCTCCGTGACACTTGTCATCACAATGCTCCATGGCCTTTATCGTCACAATGCTCCCAGGCACTTTTCATCACGATGTTTCATGAAAACTTTCATCACATTGCACCATGACCATTGTCCTCACAATAGTCCATAACCTTGTCAACACAATGCTGCATAATCCCTGTCATCACAATTTTCCATGACTGCTGTCATCACAATAATCCAGGACAATTTTCATAACAATGCTTCATGCCCCCAGTCATCACAGTGCTCCATGATACCTTTCATCACAATTCCTAGATGATCAATGTCATCACAATGCCCAATGACACCTCTCATCACAATTCGCTATGACCCTTGTCATCACAATACTCGATGAACCGTGTTATCACCGTGTTCCAGGACACATGTCATCACAATGATCCAAGACTATTTTCATCACAATGCTCCAATACACCTGTCATCACAATGCTCCATGGCCCCTGTTATCATATTGCTCCATGATCTCTTTCATCACAATGCACCATGACCACTGTCATCACCATACCTCAAGACGCCTGTCATCTCAATGCTCCATGGCCCCTTTCATCACAATGCTCCATGAAACCAGTCATCAAAATGTCCCCTCCCCTTTTCATCACAATGTTCCATGGCACCTGTCATCACAATGCTCCATGCCATTGTCATCACAATGCTCCAAGGCCACTGTAATCACAATGCTCCATGCACTTGTCATCAAAATGCTCCAGAACACTTGTCATCATAATGCTCCATGCCAATGTCATCAAAATGTCCCATGACACTTGTCTTCACAATGATCCATGGCCTATGCCATCACATGTTCCATGGCCTCTGTCATCACAGTGCTCCAAGCCCTTGTCATCAAAATGCTCCAGAAATCTTGTCATCATAATGCTCCATGCCAATGTCATCAAAATGTCCCATGACACTTGTCATCACAATGCTCCATGGCCTTTGCCATCACAATGTTCCATGGCCCCTGTCATCACAGTGCTCCTTGCCATTGTCATGAAAATGCTCCAGAACTCTTGTCATCATAATGCTCCATGCAAATGTCATCAAAATGCCCCATGACACTTGTCATCACAATGCTCCATGGCCTTTGTCATCACAATGGTCCATGGCCCGTGTCATCACAGTGCTCCATGATACCTTTCATCACAATTCTAGATGACCACTGTCATCACAATGCCCCATGACAGATGTCATAACAATTCGCCATGGTCCTTGTCATCACAATGCTCCATGAACCGTGTCATCACAAGGTTCCAGGACTCTTGTCATCACAATGATCCATGATCACTTTCATCACAATGCTCCATGAAACCTGTCATCTCAATGCTCCATAGCCTTTGTATTCACAATGCTCCATTGCCCCTGTCATCACAGTGCTCCATGACTCCTTTCATCACAATGCTCCAAGACCGCTGTCATCACAATGCCCCATGACGCCTGCCACCACAAATCTCCAAGGCCTCTCTTACCAAAGAGCTCCATGATCCCTGTCAGTACAATGTTCCATGACCCTTTTCATCACAATGCTCCATGACCCCTGTCATCACAAAATTCTCTGCCCATATCATCACAATGCTCCTTGTCACCTTTAATCACAATGCTCCATGCCCTTTCATCACAATGCTCCAGAATACTTGTCATTGCAATGTTCCTTGACCGTGTCATCACAATGCTCCATGACCCTTGTCATCACAAAGCTCCATGACCCCTGTCATCACAATGATCCATGATTCCTTTCCTCACAGTGCTCCAGTACCCTTTTCATCACAATGCTCCATGCCATTGTCAGCACAATGCTCCTTGGACCCTGTCATCAAAATGCTCCATCCCCTTTTCATCACAATGCTCCAGATATCCTATCATTAAAATGCTCCATGCCCGTGTCAACACAATGCTCCATGACCCCTGTCATCAAAATGCTTTATGAACATTCTTATCACAATGTTCCATGATCCCTGTCATCAAAATGATCCATGACCGTTGTCATCACAATGCTGCATGATACCTTTCATCCCAATCCTCTGTGACTGCTCTCATCACAATGCTCCAGGACAATATTCACCACAATGCTCCATGCCCCCTGTCATCACAGTGCCCCATAAGCCCTGTAATCCCAATGCTCCATGACCCTGTCATCACAATGCTACATGACCCCTGTCATCACATTGTTCCATGGCCTATGTATTCACAATGCTCCATGGACCCTGTAATCACACTGCTCCATGTTCCTTTTCAACACAATGCTCCATGACCCCTGTCATCACAATGTTCCATGAAAGTTGTCATCAAAATGCTCCATGACCCCGGTCACCACAAGGTTCCCTGCCCTTGTCATCACAATGGTACATGGCCTTGTCATCACAATGTTCCATGGCCTCTGTCATCACCATGCTCCATGGTCTTTCTCATCACAATGCTCTATGACCCCTGTCATCACAATGCTTGATGACCATTGTCATCACAATGCTCCAATGTCCCTGTCATCACAATGCCTCATGGTCTTTGTAATCCCAATGCTCAATGACCACTGTCATCACAATGCTCCATGCCGTTGTCATCACAATGCTCCATGGCCCCTGTAATCACAATGCTCCATGCGCTTGTCATCACAATGCTCCAGAACACATGTCATCATAATGCTCCATTCCCGTGTCATCACATTGCTGAATGACACTTGTCATCAATATGTTCCTTGGCCTTTGTCATCACAATGCTCCATGATCCCTGTCATCACAATGATCCCTGCCAATGTCATCACAATGCTCGATGTCTACTGTAATCACAATGCTCCATGCCCTTGTCATCACAATACTCCAGGTCTGTTGTCATCACCATGCTTCATGCCCGTGTCATCACAATGCTCCCTGACCCCTGTCATGACAATGCTCTATGTCCTTTGTCATCACAATGCCCCGTGAGCCCCGTCAACACAATGCCTGATGAACCCTGACATCAAAATGCTAAATGGCACTTGTCATCACAAAGCTCTAAGATGCCTGTCATCACTATTCGCCATGTCACTTGTTTTCACAATGCTCCATGTCCCCTGTAATCCCAGTATTCCATGACCCCTTTCATCACAATGCCCAATGCCACCTCTCATCACAATTCTCCTTGGCATTTGTCATCACGATGCTCCATGACACCTGTCATCACAATGCTCCATGACATTTGTCTTCACAATGCTCCATGGCCCCTCTCATTACTGTACCCCATAATAAATTTAATCACATTTCTAGATGACCACTGCCATCACAATGCCCCATGACATTTTCATCACAATTCGCCATGACCATTGTCATCACAATGCTCCATGAACCATGTCATCACAGGGTCCCAGGACACTTGTCATCACAATGATCCATTACCACTTTCATCACAATGCTCCATGACCACTGTCATCTCAATGCTCCATGGCCTTGGTATTCACAATGCTCCATGGCCCCTGTAATCACAGTGCTCCAAAACACCTTTCATCATAATGCTCCATGACCACTGCCATCTCAATGCCTCATGACGCCTGTCATCAAAATTCTCCAAGGCCCCTCTCATCACAATGCTCCATGACACTTGCCATCTCATTGCTCCATAACAACTGTCATCACAGTGTTCCCTGCCCTTGTCATCACAATGCTCCATGTCCCCTATAATCACAATGCTCCAAGCCTTTTTCCTCACAATGCTCCAGAATTTTGTCATCACAATATTCCATGACCGTGGCATCACAATACTCCACGGCCACTGTCATCACAATGCTCCAGAATTCTTATCATCACAATGTTCCATGGACGTGTCATCACAAAGCTACATGACCCTGGTCATCACATTTCTCCATGACCTTTGTCATCACATTGCTCTATGTCACTATTCATCACAATTCTCAATGACCACTTTAATCGCTATGCTCGCTGACCATTTTCATCACATTTCTCTATTGTCATTACAATTCCCCATGGCCCATTTCTTCACAAAGCTCCATGATGCCTGTCATCACAATGCTCCATGGCTTTTGTTATCACAGTGCTCCAGGACAAGTTTCATCACAATACTCCATCCCCTTTTTCATCACATTGCATAATGAAAGCTTTCATTACAATGCTCTGTGACACTTGTCATCACAATGCTCCATGGCCTTTATCGTCACAATGCTCCCAGGCACTTTTCATCACGATGTTTCATGAAAACTTTCATCACATTGCACCATGACCATTGTCCTCACAATAGTCCATAACCTTGTCAACACAATGCTGCATAATCCCTGTCATCACAATTTTCCATGACTGCTGTCATCACAATAATCCAGGACAATTTTCATAACAATGCTTCATGCCCCCAGTCATCACAGTGCTCCATGATACCTTTCATCACAATTCCTAGATGATCAATGTCATCACAATGCCCAATGACACCTCTCATCACAATTCGCTATGACCCTTGTCATCACAATACTCGATGAACCGTGTTATCACCGTGTTCCAGGACACATGTCATCACAATGATCCAAGACTATTTTCATCACAATGCTCCAATACACCTGTCATCACAATGCTCCATGGCCCCTGTTATCATATTGCTCCATGATCTCTTTCATCACAATGCACCATGACCACTGTCATCACCATACCTCAAGACGCCTGTCATCTCAATGCTCCATGGCCCCTTTCATCACAATGCTCCATGAAACCAGTCATCAAAATGTCCCCTCCCCTTTTCATCACAATGTTCCATGGCACCTGTCATCACAATGCTCCATGCCATTGTCATCACAATGCTCCAAGGCCACTGTAATCACAATGCTCCATGCACTTGTCATCAAAATGCTCCAGAACACTTGTCATCATAATGCTCCATGCCAATGTCATCAAAATGTCCCATGACACTTGTCTTCACAATGATCCATGGCCTATGCCATCACATGTTCCATGGCCTCTGTCATCACAGTGCTCCAAGCCCTTGTCATCAAAATGCTCCAGAAATCTTGTCATCATAATGCTCCATGCCAATGTCATCAAAATGTCCCATGACACTTGTCATCACAATGCTCCATGGCCTTTGCCATCACAATGTTCCATGGCCCCTGTCATCACAGTGCTCCTTGCCATTGTCATGAAAATGCTCCAGAACTCTTGTCATCATAATGCTCCATGCAAATGTCATCAAAATGCCCCATGACACTTGTCATCACAATGCTCCATGGCCTTTGTCATCACAATGGTCCATGGCCCGTGTCATCACAGTGCTCCATGATACCTTTCATCACAATTCTAGATGACCACTGTCATCACAATGCCCCATGACAGATGTCATAACAATTCGCCATGGTCCGGGTCATCACAATGCTCCATGAACCTTGTCATCACAAGGTTCCAGGACTCTTGTCATCACAATGATCCATGATCACTTTCATCACAATGCTCCATGAAACCTGTCATCTCAATGCTCCATAGCCTTTGTATTCACAATGCTCCATGGCCCCTGTAATCACAGTGCTCCATGACCCCTTTCATCACAATGATCCAAGACCGCTGTCATTACAATGCCCCATGACGCCTGCCACCACAAATCTCCAAGGCCTCTCTTACCAAAAAGCTCCATGATACCTGTCAGTACAATGTTCGATGACACTTTTCATCACAATGCTCCATGACCCCTGTCATCACAATGCTCTATGGCCTTTGTCATCACAATGACACGTGACCCCCGTCAACACAATGCCTGATGAACCCTGACATCAAAATGCTAAATGGCACTTGTCATCAAAAAGCTCTAAGATGCCTGTCATCACTATTCGCCATGTCACTTGTTTTCACAATGCTCCATGTCCCCTGTAATCCCAGTACTCCATGACCCCTTTCATCACAATACCCAATGCCACCTCTCATCACAATTCTCCTTGGCATTTGTCATCACGATGCTCCATGACACCTGTCATCACAATGCTCCATGACCTTTGTCTTCACAATGCTCCATGGCCCCTCTCATTACTGTGCCCCATAATAAATTAAATCACATTTCTAGATGACCACTGCCATCACAATGCCCCATGACATTGTCATCACAATTCGCCATGACCATTGTCATCACAATGCTCCATGAACCATGTCATCACAGGGTCCCAGGACACTTGTCATCACAATGATCCATTACCATTTTCATCACAATGCTCCATGACCACTGTCATCTCAATGCTCCATGGCCTTGGTATTCACAATGCTCCATGGCCCCTGTAATCACAGTGCTCCAAAACACCTTTCATCATAATGCTCCATGACCACTGCCATCTCAATGCCTCATGACGCCTGTCATCACAGTTCTCCAAGGCCCCTCTCATCACAATGCTCCATGACACTTGTCATCACATTGCTCCATAACACCTGTCATCACAGTGTTCCCTGCCCATGTCATCACAATGCTCCATGTCCCCTATAATCACAATGCTCCAAGCCTTTTTCCTCACAATGTTCCAGAATTTTGTCATCACAATGTTCCATGACCGTGGCATCACAATACTCCACGGCCCTTGTCATCACAATGCTCCAGAATTCTTGTCATCACAATGTTCCATGGACGTGTCATCACAAAGCTACATGACCCTGGTCATCACAGTTCTCCATGACCTTTGTCATCACAATACTCTATGTCACTATTCATCACAATTTTCAATGACCACTTTAATCACTATGCTCGCTGACCATTTTCATCACATTTCTCTATTGTCATTACAATTCCCCATGGCCCCTTTCTTCACAAAGCTCCATGATGCCTGTCATCACAATGCTCCATGGCTTTTGTTATCACAGTGCTCCAGGACAAGTTTCATCACAATACTCCATCCCCTTTTTCATCACATTGCATAATGAAAGCTTTCATTACAATGCTCCGTGACACTTGTCATCACAATGCTCCATGGCCTTTATCGTCACAATGCTCCCAGGCACTTTTCATCACGATGTTTCATGAAAACTTTCATCACATTGCACCATGACCATTGTCCTCACAATAGTCCATAACCTTGTCAACACAATGCTGCATAATCCCTGTCATCACAATTTTCCATGACTGCTGTCATCACAATAATCCAGGACAATTTTCATAACAATGCTTCATGCCCCCAGTCATCACAGTGCTCCATGATACCTTTCATCACAATTCCTAGATGATCAATGTCATCACAATGCCCAATGACACCTCTCATCACAATTCGCTATGACCCTTGTCATCACAATACTCGATGAACCGTGTTATCACCGTGTTCCAGGACACATGTCATCACAATGATCCAAGACTATTTTCATCACAATGCTCCAATACACCTGTCATCACAATGCTCCATGGCCCCTGTTATCATATTGCTCCATGATCTCTTTCATCACAATGCACCATGACCACTGTCATCACCATACCTCAAGACGCCTGTCATCTCAATGCTCCATGGCCCCTTTCATCACAATGCTCCATGAAACCAGTCATCAAAATGTCCCCTCCCCTTTTCATCACAATGTTCCATGGCACCTGTCATCACAATGCTCCATGCCATTGTCATCACAATGCTCCAAGGCCACTGTAATCACAATGCTCCATGCACTTGTCATCAAAATGCTCCAGAACACTTGTCATCATAATGCTCCATGCCAATGTCATCAAAATGTCCCATGACACTTGTCTTCACAATGATCCATGGCCTATGCCATCACATGTTCCATGGCCTCTGTCATCACAGTGCTCCAAGCCCTTGTCATCAAAATGCTCCAGAAATCTTGTCATCATAATGCTCCATGCCAATGTCATCAAAATGTCCCATGACACTTGTCATCACAATGCTCCATGGCCTTTGCCATCACAATGTTCCATGGCCCCTGTCATCACAGTGCTCCTTGCCATTGTCATGAAAATGCTCCAGAACTCTTGTCATCATAATGCTCCATGCAAATGTCATCAAAATGCCCCATGACACTTGTCATCACAATGCTCCATGGCCTTTGTCATCACAATGGTCCATGGCCCGTGTCATCACAGTGCTCCATGATACCTTTCATCACAATTCTAGATGACCACTGTCATCACAATGCCCCATGACAGATGTCATAACAATTCGCCATGGTCCTTGTCATCACAATGCTCCATGAACCGTGTCATCACAAGGTTCCAGGACTCTTGTCATCACAATGATACATGATCACTTTCATCACAATGCTCCATGAAACCTGTCATCTCAATGCTCCATAGCCTTTGTATTCACAATGCTCCATTGCCCCTGTCATCACAGTGCTCCATGACTCCTTTCATCACAATGCTCCAAGACCGCTGTCATCACAATGCCCCATGACGCCTGCCACCACAAATCTCCAAGGCCTCTCTTACCAAAGAGCTCCATGATCCCTGTCAGTACAATGTTCCATGACCCTTTTCATCACAATGCTCCATGACCCCTGTCATCACAAAATTCTCTGCCCATATCATCACAATGCTCCTTGTCACCTTTAATCACAATGCTCCATGCCCTTTCATCACAATGCTCCAGAATACTTGTCATTGCAATGTTCCTTGACCGTGTCATCACAATGCTCCATGACCCTTGTCATCACAAAGCTCCATGACCCCTGTCATCACAATGATCCATGATTCCTTTCCTCACAGTGCTCCAGTACCCTTTTCATCACAATGCTCCATGCCATTGTCAGCACAATGCTCCTTGGACCCTGTCATCAAAATGCTCCATCCCCTTTTCATCACAATGCTCCAGATATCCTATCATTAAAATGCTCCATGCCCGTGTCAACACAATGCTCCATGACCCCTGTCATCAAAATGCTTTATGAACATTCTTATCACAATGTTCCATGATCCCTGTCATCAAAATGATCCATGACCGTTGTCATCACAATGCTGCATGATACCTTTCATCCCAATCCTCTGTGACTGCTCTCATCACAATGCTCCAGGACAATATTCACCACAATGCTCCATGCCCCCTGTCATCACAGTGCCCCATAAGCCCTGTAATCCCAATGCTCCATGACCCTGTCATCACAATGCTACATGACCCCTGTCATCACATTGTTCCATGGCCTATGTATTCACAATGCTCCATGGACCCTGTAATCACACTGCTCCATGTTCCTTTTCAACACAATGCTCCATGACCCCTGTCATCACAATGTTCCATGAAAGTTGTCATCAAAATGCTCCATGACCCCGGTCACCACAAGGTTCCCTGCCCTTGTCATCACAATGGTACATGGCCTTGTCATCACAATGTTCCATGGCCTCTGTCATCACCATGCTCCATGGTCTTTCTCATCACAATGCTCTATGACCCCTGTCATCACAATGCTTGATGACCATTGTCATCACAATGCTCCAATGTCCCTGTCATCACAATGCCTCATGGTCTTTGTAATCCCAATGCTCAATGACCACTGTCATCACAATGCTCCATGCCGTTGTCATCACAATGCTCCATGGCCCCTGTAATCACAATGCTCCATGCGCTTGTCATCACAATGCTCCAGAACACATGTCATCATAATGCTCCATTCCCGTGTCATCACATTGCTGAATGACACTTGTCATCAATATGTTCCTTGGCCTTTGTCATCACAATGCTCCATGATCCCTGTCATCACAATGATCCCTGCCAATGTCATCACAATGCTCGATGTCTACTGTAATCACAATGCTCCATGCCCTTGTCATCACAATACTCCAGGTCTGTTGTCATCACCATGCTTCATGCCCGTGTCATCACAATGCTCCCTGACCCCTGTCATGACAATGCTCTATGTCCTTTGTCATCACAATGCCCCGTGAGCCCCGTCAACACAATGCCTGATGAACCCTGACATCAAAATGCTAAATGGCACTTGTCATCACAAAGCTCTAAGATGCCTGTCATCACTATTCGCCATGTCACTTGTTTTCACAATGCTCCATGTCCCCTGTAATCCCAGTATTCCATGACCCCTTTCATCACAATGCCCAATGCCACCTCTCATCACAATTCTCCTTGGCATTTGTCATCACGATGCTCCATGACACCTGTCATCACAATGCTCCATGACATTTGTCTTCACAATGCTCCATGGCCCCTCTCATTACTGTACCCCATAATAAATTTAATCACATTTCTAGATGACCACTGCCATCACAATGCCCCATGACATTGTCATCACAATTCGCCATGACCATTGTCATCACAATGCTCCATGAACCATGTCATCACAGGGTCCCAGGACACTTGTCATCACAATGATCCATTACCACTTTCATCACAATGCTCCATGACCACTGTCATCTCAATGCTCCATGGCCTTGGTATTCACAATGCTCCATGGCCCCTGTAATCACAGTGCTCCAAAACACCTTTCATCATAATGCTCCATGACCACTGCCATCTCAATGCCTCATGACGCCTGTCATCAAAATTCTCCAAGGCCCCTCTCATCACAATGCTCCATGACACTTGCCATCACATTGCTCCATAACAACGGTCATCACAGTGTTCCCTGCCCTTGTCATCACAATGCTCCATGTCCCCTATAATCACAATGCTCCAAGCCTTTTTCCTCACAATGCTCCAGAATTTTGTCATCACAATATTCCATGACCGTGGCATCACAATACTCCACGGCCACTGTCATCACAATGCTCCAGAATTCTTATCATCACAATGTTCCATGGACGTGTCATCACAAAGCTACATGACCCTGGTCATCACATTTCTCCATGACCTTTGTCATCACATTGCTCTATGTCACTATTCATCACAATTCTCAATGACCACTTTAATCGCTATGCTCGCTGACCATTTTCATCACATTTCTCTATTGTCATTACAATTCCCCATGGCCCATTTCTTCACAAAGCTCCATGATGCCTGTCATCACAATGCTCCATGGCTTTTGTTATCACAGTGCTCCAGGACAAGTTTCATCACAATACTCCATCCCCTTTTTCATCACATTGCATAATGAAAGCTTTCATTACAATGCTCCGTGACACTTGTCATCACAATGCTCCATGGCCTTTATCGTCACAATGCTCCCAGGCACTTTTCATCACGATGTTTCATGAAAACTTTCATCACATTGCACCATGACCATTGTCCTCACAATAGTCCATAACCTTGTCAACACAATGCTGCATAATCCCTGTCATCACAATTTTCCATGACTGCTGTCATCACAATAATCCAGGACAATTTTCATAACAATGCTTCATGCCCCCAGTCATCACAGTGCTCCATGATACCTTTCATCACAATTCCTAGATGATCAATGTCATCACTATGCCCAATGACACCTCTCATCACAATTCGCTATGACCCTTGTCATCACAATACTCGATGAACCGTGTTATCACAGTGTTCCAGGACACATGTCATCACAATGATCCAAGACTATTTTCATCACAATGCTCCAATACACCTGTCATCACAATGCTCCATGGCCCCTGTTATCATATTGCTCCATGATCTCTTTCATCACAATGCACCATGACCACTGTCATCACCATACCTCAAGACGCCTGTCATCTCAATGCTCCATGGCCCCTTTCATCACAATGCTCCATGAAACCAGTCATCAAAATGTCCCCTCCCCTTTTCATCACAATGTTCCATGGCACCTGTCATCACAATGCTCCATGCCATTGTCATCACAATGCTCCAAGGCCACTGTAATCACAATGCTCCATGCACTTGTCATCAAAATGCTCCAGAACACTTGTCATCATAATGCTCCATGCCAATGTCATCAAAATGTCCCATGACACTTGTCTTCACAATGATCCATGGCCTATGCCATCACATGTTCCATGGCCTCTGTCATCACAGTGCTCCAAGCCCTTGTCATCAAAATGCTCCAGAAATCTTGTCATCATAATGCTCCATGCCAATGTCATCAAAATGTCCCATGACACTTGTCATCACAATGCTCCATGGCCTTTGCCATCACAATGTTCCATGGCCCCTGTCATCACAGTGCTCCTTGCCATTGTCATGAAAATGCTCCAGAACTCTTGTCATCATAATGCTCCATGCAAATGTCATCAAAATGCCCCATGACACTTGTCATCACAATGCTCCATGGCCTTTGTCATCACAATGGTCCATGGCCCGTGTCATCACAGTGCTCCATGATACCTTTCATCACAATTCTAGATGACCACTGTCATCACAATGCCCCATGACAGATGTCATAACAATTCGCCATGGTCCGGGTCATCACAATGCTCCATGAACCTTGTCATCACAAGGTTCCAGGACTCTTGTCATCACAATGATCCATGATCACTTTCATCACAATGCTCCATGAAACCTGTCATCTCAATGCTCCATAGCCTTTGTATTCACAATGCTCCATGGCCCCTGTAATCACAGTGCTCCATGACCCCTTTCATCACAATGATCCAAGACCGCTGTCATTACAATGCCCCATGACGCCTGCCACCACAAATCTCCAAGGCCTCTCTTACCAAAAAGCTCCATGATACCTGTCAGTACAATGTTCGATGACACTTTTCATCACAATGCTCCATGACCCCTGTCATCACAATGCTCTATGGCCTTTGTCATCACAATGACACGTGACCCCCGTCAACACAATGCCTGATGAACCCTGACATCAAAATGCTAAATGGCACTTGTCATCAAAAAGCTCTAAGATGCCTGTCATCACTATTCGCCATGTCACTTGTTTTCACAATGCTCCATGTCCCCTGTAATCCCAGTACTCCATGACCCCTTCCATCACAATACCCAATGCCACCTCTCATCACAATTCTCCTTGGCATTTGTCATCACGATGCTCCATGACACCTGTCATCACAATGCTCCATGACATTTGTCTTCACAATGCTCCATGGCCCCTCTCATTACTGTGCCCCATAATAAATTAAATCACATTTCTAGATGACCACTGCCATCACAATGCCCCATGACATTGTCATCACAATTCGCCATGACCATTGTCATCACAATGCTCCATGAACCATGTCATCACAGGGTCCCAGGACACTTGTCATCACAATGATCCATTACCACTTTCATCACAATGCTCCATGACCACTGTCATCTCAATGCTCCATGGCCTTGGTATTCACAATGCTCCATGGCCCCTGTAATCACAGTGCTCCAAAACACCTTTCATCATAATGCTCCATGACCACTGCCATCTCAATGCCTCATGACGCCTGTCATCACAGTTCTCCAAGGCCCCTCTCATCACAATGCTCCATGACACTTGTCATCACATTGCTCCATAACACCTGTCATCACAGTGTTCCCTGCCCATGTCATCACAATGCTCCATGTCCCCTATAATCACAATGCTCCAAGCCTTTTTCCTCACAATGCTCCAGAATTTTGTCATCACAATGTTCCATGACCGTGGCATCACAATACTCCACGGCCCTTGTCATCACAATGCTCCAGAATTCTTGTCATCACAATGTTCCATGGACGTGTCATCACAAAGCTACATGACCCTGGTCATCACAGTTCTCCATGACCTTTGTCATCACAATACTCTATGTCACTATTCATCACAATTTTCAATGACCACTTTAATCACTATGCTCGCTGACCATTTTCATCACATTTCTCTATTGTCATTACAATTCCCCATGGCCCCTTTCTTCACAAAGCTCCATGATGCCTGTCATCACAATGCTCCATGGCTTTTTTTATCACAATGCTCCAGGACCAGTTTCATCACAATACTCCTTCCCCCTTGTCATCACAGTGCACAATGAAAGCTTTCATTTCAATGCTCCGTGACACTTGTCACCACAATGCTCCATGGCCTTTATCGTCACAATGCTCCCAGGCACTTTTCATCACGATGTTCCATGAAAACTTTCATCACATTGCTCCATGACCATTGTCATCACAATAGTCCATAGCCTTGTCAAAACAATGCTGCATAATCCCTGTCATCACAATTCTCCATGACTGCTGTCATCACAATAATCCAGGACAATTTTCATAACAATGCTTCATGCCCCCAGTCATCACAGTGCTCCATGCTACCTTCCATCACAATTCCTAGATGATCAATGTCATCTCAATTCTCCATGACACCTGTCATCACAATTCGCAATGACCCTTGTCATCACAATACTCGATGAACCGTGTCAGCACAGTGTTCCAGGACATATATCATCACAATGATCCATGACTATTTTCATCACAATGCTCCAATACACCTGTCATCACAATGCTCCATGACCCCTGTTATCATATTGCTCCATGATATCTTTCATCACAAATCCTATATGATCAATGTCATCACAATGCCCCATGACACCTGTCATCACAGTTTGCCATGACCCTTGTCATCACAATACTCGATGAACCGTGTTATCACAGTGTTCCAGGACACGTGTCATCACAATGATCCAAGACTATTTTCATCACAATGCTCCAATACACCTGTCATCACAATGCTCCATGGCCCCTGTTATCATATTGCTCCATGATCTCTTTCATCACAATGCTCCATGACCACTGTCATCACCATACCTCAAGACGCCTGTCATCTCAATGCTCCATGGCCCCTTTCATCACAATGCTCCATGAAACCAGTCATCACAATGTCCCCTCCCCTTTTCATCACAATGTTACATGGCACCTGTCATCACAATGCTCCATGCCGTTGTCATCACAATGCTCCATGGCCCCTGTAATCACAATGCTCCATTCACTTGTCATCAAAATGCTCCAGAACACTTGTCATCATAATGCTCCATGCCAATGTCATCAAAATGTCCCATGACACTTGTCATCACAATGATCCATGGCCTATGCCATCACAATGTTTCATGGCCTCTGTCATCACAGTGCTCCAAGCCCTTGTCATCAAAATGCTCCAGAAATCTTGTCATCATAATGCTCCATGCCAATATCATCAAAATGTCCCATGACACTTGTCATCACAATGCTCCATGGCCTTTGCCATCACAATGTTCCATGGCCCCTGTCATCACAGTGCTCCTTGCCATTTTCATGAAAATGCTCCAGAACTCTTGTCATCATAATGCTCCATGCAAATGTCATCAAAATGCCCCATGACACTTGTCATCTCAATGCTCCATGGCCTTTGTCATCACAATGGTCCATGGCCCCTGTCATCACAGTGCTCCATGATACCATTCATCACAATTCTAGATGACCACTGTCATCACAATGCCCCATGACAGATGTCATAACAATTCGCCATGGTCCGTGTCATCACAATGCTCCATGAACCGTGTCATCACAAGGTTCCAGGACTCTTGTCATCACAGTGATCCATGATCACTTTCATCACAATGCTCCATGAAACCTGTCATCTCAATGCTCCATAGCCTTTGTATTCACAATGCTCCATGGCCCCTGTCATCACAGTGCTCCATGACGCCTGCCACCACAAATCTCCAAGGCCTCTCTTACCAAAGAGCTCCATGATCCCTGTCAGTACAATGTTCCATGACACTTTTCATCACAATGCTCCATGACCCCTGTCATCACAAAGTTCTCTGCCCATATCATCACAATGCTCCTTGTCACCTTTCATCACAATGCTCCATGTCCTTTCATCACAATGCTCCATAATTCTTGTCATCGCAATGTTCCTTGACCGTGTCATCACAATGCTCCATGACCCTTGTCATCACAAAGCTCCATGACCCCTGTCATCACAATGATCCATGATTCCTTTCCTCACAGTGCTCCAGTACCCTTTTCATCACAATGCTCCATGCCATTGTCAGCACAATGCTCCTTGGACCCTGTCATCAAAATGCTCCATCCCCTTTTCATCACAATGCTCCAGATATCCTATCATTACAATGCTCCATGCCCGTGTCAACACAATGCTCCATGATCCCTGTCATCAAAATGCTTTATGAACCTTGTTATCACAATGTTCCATGACCCCTGTCATCAAAATGATTCATGACCGTTGTCATCACAATGCTGCATGATACCTTTCATCACAATCCTCTGTGACCGCTGTCATCACAATGCTCCAGGGCAATTTTCATCGCAATGCTCCATGCCCCCTGTCATCACAGTGCCCCGTCAGCCCTGTAATCACAATGCTCCATGACCCTGTCATCACAATGCTACATGACCCCTGTCATCACATTGTTCCATGGCCTATGTATTCACAATGCTCCATGGACCCTGTAATCACACTGCTCCATGTTCCCTTTCAACACAATGCTCCATGACCACTGTCATCACAACGTTCCATGAAAGTTGTCATCAAAATGCTCCTTGACCCCGGTCACCACAAGGTTCCCTGCCCTTGTCATCACAATGGTACATGGCCTTTTCATCACAATGTTCCTTGGCCTCTGTCATCACCATGCTCCATGGTCTTTCTCATCACAATGCTCTATGACCCCTGTCATCACAATGCTTGATGACCATTGTCATCACAATGCTCCAAGGCCCCAGTTATCACAATGCCTCATGGTCTTTGTAATCCCAATGCTCAATGACCACTGTCATCACAATGCTCCATGCCGTTGTCATCACAATGCTCCATGGCCCCTGTTATCACAATGCTCCATGCGCTTGTCATCACAATGCTCCATGCGCTTTTCATCACAATGCTCCAGAACCTTTGTCATCATAATGCTCCATTCCCGTGTCATCACATTGCTCAATGACACTTGTCATCAAAATGTTCCTTGGTCTTTGTCATCACAATGCTCCATGATCCCAGTCATCACAATGATCCCTGCCAATGTCATCACAATGCTCCATGTCTCCTGTAATCACAGTGCTCCATGCACTTGTCATCACAATGCTCCAGTTCTGTTTTCATCACCATTCTTCATGCCAGTGTCATCACAATGCTCCATGAATCTTGTCTTCACAATGCTCCATGGCCCATGTCATCACAATGCTCCATGACCCCTGTGATCACAATGATCTATGGCCTTTGTCATCACAATGACACGTGACCCCCGTCAACACAATGCCTGATGAACCCTGACATCACAATGCTAAATGGCACTTGTCATCACAATGCTATATGAAGCCTGTCATCACTATTCACCATGTCACTTGTTTACACAATGCTCCATGCCCCCTGTAATCCCAGTACTCCATGACCCCTTTCATCACAATGCCCAATGCCACCTCTCATCACAATTCTCCATGGCATTTGTCATCACGATGCTCCATGACACCTGTCATCACATTGCTCCATGACACTTGTCATCACAATGCTCCATGGCCCCTCTCATTTCTGTGCTCCATAATAACTTGAATCACATTTCTAGATGACCAGTGCCATCACAATGCCCCATGACATTGTCATCACAATTCGCCATGACCATTGTCATCACAATGCTCCATGAACCATGTCATCACAGGGTCCCAGGACAGTTGTCATCACAATGATCCATTACCACATTCATCACAATGCTCCATGACCACTGTCATCTCAATGCCCTATGGCCTTTGTCTTCACAATGCTCCATGGCCCCTGTAATCACAATGCTCCATGCGCTTGTCATCACAATGCTCCAGAACACATGTCATCATAATGCTCCATTCCCGTGTCATCACATTGCTGAATGACACTTGTCATCAATATGTTCCTTGGCCTTTGTCAACACAATGCTCCATGATCCCTGTCATCACAATGATCCCTGCCAATGTCATCACAATGCTCGATGTCTACTGTAATCACAATGCTCCATGCCCTTGTCATCACAATACTCCAGGTCTGTTGTCATCACCATGCTTCATGCCCGTGTCATCACAATGCTCCATTACACCTGTCATCACAATGCTCTATGTCCTTTGTCATCACAATGCCACGTGAGCCCCGTCAACACAATGCCTGATGAACCCTGACATCAAAATGCTAAATGGCACTTGTCATCACAAAGCTCTAAGATGCCTGTCATCACTATTCGCCATGTCACTTGTTTTCACAATGCTCCATGTACCCTGTAATCCCAGTACTCCATGACCCCTTTCATCACAATGCCCAATGCCACCTCTCATCACAATTCTCCTTGGCATTTGTCATCACGATGCTCCATGACACCTGTCATCACAATGCTCCATGACATTTCTCTTCACAATGCTCCATGGCCCCTCTCATTACTGTGCCCCATAATAAATTTAATCACATTTCTAGATGACCACTGCCATCACAATGCCCCATGACATTGTCATCACAATTCGCCATGACCATTGTCATCACAATGCTCCATGAACCATGTCATCACAGGGTCCCAGGACACTTGTCATCACAATGATCCATTACCACTTTCATCACAATGCTCCATGACCACTGTCATCTCAATGCTCCATGGCCTTGGTATTCACAATGCTCCATGGCCCCTGTAATCACAGTGCTCCCAAACACCTTTCATCATAATGCTCCATGACCACTGCCATCTCAATGCCTCATGACGCCTGTCATCACAGTTCTCCAAGGCCCCTCTCATCACAATGCTCCATGACACTTGTCATCACATTGCTCCATAACACCTGTCATCACAATGTTCCTTGCCCATGTCATCACAATGCTCCATGTCCCCTATAATCACAATGCTCCAAGCCTTTTTCCTCACAATGCTCCAGAATTTTGTCATCACAATGTTCCATGACCGTGGCATCACAATACTCCACGGCCCTTGTCATCACAATGCTCCAGAATTCTTGTCATCACAATGTTCCATGGACGTGTCATCACAAAGCTACATGACCCTGGTCATCACAGTTCTCCATGACCTTTGTCATCACAATACTCTATGTCACTATTCATCACAATTTTCAATGACCACTTTAATCACTATGCTCGCTGACCATTTTCATCACATTTCTCTATTGTCATTACAATTCCCCATGGCCCCTTTCTTCACAAAGCTCCATGATGCCTGTCATCACAATGCTCCATGGCTTTTTTTATCACAATGCTCCAGGACCAGTTTCATCACAATACTCCTTCCCCCTTGTCATCACAGTGCACAATGAAAGCTTTCATTTCAGTGCTCCGTGACACTTGTCATCACAATGCTCCATGGCCTTTATCGTCACAATGCTCCCAGGCACTTTTCATCACGATGTTCCCTGAAAACTTTCATCACATTCCTCCATGACCATTGTCATCACAATAGTCCATAGCCTTGTCAACACAATGCTGCATAATCCCTGTCATCACAATTCTCCATGACTGCTGTCATCACAATAATCCAGGACAATTTTCATAACAATGCTTCATGCCCCCAGTCATCACAGTGCTCCATGCTACCTTCCATCACAATTCCTAGATGATCAATGTCATCTCAATTCTCCATGACACCTGTCATCACAATTCGCAATGACCCTTGTCATCACAATACTCGATGAACCGTGTCAGCACAGTGTTCCAGGACATATATCATCACAATGATCCATGACTATTTTCATCACAATGCTCCAATACACCTGTCATCACAATGCTCCATGGCCCCTGTTATCATATTGCTCCATGATATCTTTCATCACAATTCCTAGATGATCAATGTCATCACAATGCCCCATGACACCTGTCATCACAGTTTGCCATGACCCTTGTCATCACAATACTCGATGAACCGTGTTATCACAGTGTTCCAGGACACATGTCATCACAATGATCCAAGACTATTTTCATCACAATGCTCCAATACACCTGTCATCACAATGCTCCATGGCCCCTGTTATCATATTGCTCCATGATCTCTTTCATCACAATGCTCCATGACCACTGTCATCACCATACCTCAAGACGCCTGTCATCTCAATGCTCCATGGCCCCTTTCATCACAATGCTCCATGAAACCAGTCATCACAATGTCCCCTCCCCTTTTCATCACAATGTTCCATGGCACCTGTCATCACAATGCTCCATGCCGTTGTCATCACAATGCTCCATGGCCCCTGTAATCACAATGCTCCATGCACTTGTCATCAAAATGCTCCAGAACACTTGTCATCATAATGCTCCATGCCAATGTCATCAAAATGTCCCATGACACTTGTCATCACAATGATCCATGGCCTATGCCATCACAATGTTTCATGGCCACTGTCATCACAGTGCTCCAAGCCCTTGTCATCAAAATGGTCCAGAAATCTTGTCATCATAATGCTCCATGCCAATGTCATCAAAATGTCCCATGACACTTGTCATCACAATGCTCCATGGCCTTTGCCATCACAATGTTCCATGACCCCTGTCATCACAATGATCCATGATTCCTTTCCTCACAGTGCTCCAGTACCCTTTTCATCACAATGCTCCATGCCATTGTCAGCACAATGCTCCTTGGACCCTGTCATCAAAATGCTCCATCCCCTTTTCATCACAATGCTCCAGATATCCTATCATTAAAATGCTCCATGCCCGTGTCAACACAATGCTCCATGACCCCTGTCATCAAAATGCTTTATGAACATTCTTATCACAATGTTCCATGATCCCTGTCATCAAAATGATCCATGACCGTTGTCATCACAATGCTGCATGATACCTTTCATCCCAATCCTCTGTGACTGCTCTCATCACAATGCTCCAGGACAATATTCACCACAATGCTCCATGCCCCCTGTCATCACAGTGCCCCATAAGCCCTGTAATCACAATGCTCCATGACCCTGTCATCACAATGCTACATGACCCCTGTCATCACATTGTTCCATGGCCTATGTATTCACAATGCTCCATGGACCCTGTAATCACACTGCTCCATGTTCCCTTTCAACACAATGCTCCATGACCACAGTCATCACAATGTTCCATGAAAGTTGTCATCAAAATGCTCCATGACCCCGGTCACCACAAGGTTCCCTGCCCTTGTCATCACAATGGTACATGGCCTTTTCATCACAATGTTCCTTGGCCTCTGTCATCACCATGCTCCATGGTCTTTCTCATCACAATGCTCTATGACCCCTGTCATCACAATGCTTGATGACCATTGTCATCACAATGCTCCAAGGCCCCTGTTATCACAATGCCTCATGGTCTTTGTAATCCCAATGCTCAATGACCACTGTCATCACAATGCTCCATGCCATTGTCATCACAATGCTCCATGGCCCCTGTAATCACAATGCTCCATGCGCTTGTCATCACAATGCTCCAGAACACATGTCATCATAATGCTCCATTCCCGTGTCATCACTTTGCTGAATGACACTTGTCATCAATATGTTCCTTGGCCTTTGTCAACACAATGCTCCATGATCCCTGTCATCACAATGATCCCTGCCAATGTCATCACAATGCTCGATGTCTACTGTAATCACAATGCTCCATGCCCTTTTCATCACAATACTCCAGGTCTGTTGTCATCACCATGCTTCATGCCCGTGTCATCACAATGCTCCATAACCCCTGTCATCACAATGCTCTATGTCCTTTGTCATCACAATGCCCCGTGAGCCCGGTCAACACAATGCCTGATGAACCCTGACATCAAAATGCTAAATGGCACTTGTCATCACAAAGCTCTAAGATGCCTGTCATCACTATTCGCCATGTCACTTGTTTTCACAATGCTCCATGTACCCTGTAATCCCAGTACTCCATGACCCCTTTCATCACAATGCCCAATGCCACCTCTCATCACAATTCTCCTTGGCATTTGTCATCACGATGCTCCATGACACCTGTCATCACAATGCTCCATGACATTTCTCTTCACAATGCTCCATGGCCCCTCTCATTACTGTGCCCCATAATAAATTTAATCACATTTCTAGATGACCACTGCCATCACAATGCCCCATGACATTGTCATCACAATTCGCCATGACCATTGTCATCACAATGCTCCATGAACCATGTCATCACAGGGTCCCAGGACACTTGTCATCACAATGATCCATTACCACTTTCATCACAATGCTCCATGACCACTGTCATCTCAATGCTCCATGGCCTTGGTATTCACAATGCTCCATGGCCCCTGTAATCACAGTGCTCCAAAACACCTTTCATCATAATGCTCCATGACCACTGCCATCTCAATGCCTCATGACGCCTGTCATCACAGTTCTCCAAGGCCCATCTCATCACAATGCTCCATGACACTTGTCATCACATTGCTCCATAACACCTGTCATCACAGTGATCCTTGCCCATGTCATCACAATGCTCCATGTCCCCTATAATCACAATGCTCCAAGCCTTTTTCCTCACAATGCTCCAGAATTTTGTCATCACAATGTTCCATGACCGTGGCATCACAATACTCCACGGCCCTTGTCATCACAATGCTCCAGAATTCTTGACATCACAATGTTCCATGGACGTGTCATCACAAAGCTACATGACCCTGGTCATCACAGTTCTCCATGACCTTTGTCATCACAATACTCTATGTCACTATTCATCACAATTTTCAATGACCACTTTAATCACTATGCTCGCTGACCATTTTCATCATATTTCTCTATTGTCATTACAATTCCCCATGGCCCCTTTCTTCACAAAGCTCCATGATGCCTGTCATCAAAATGCTTTATGAACATTCTTATCACAATGTTCCATGATCCCTGTCATCAAAATGATCCATGACCGTTGTCATCACAATGCTGCATGATACCTTTCATCCCAATCCTCTGTGACTGCTCTCATCACAATGCTCCAGGACAATATTCACCACAATGCTCCATGACCCCTGTCATCACAGTGCCCCATAAGCCCTGTAATCACAATCCTCCATGACCCTGTCATCACAATGCTACATGACCCCTGTCATCACATTGTTCCATGGCCTATGTATTCACAATGCTCCATGGACCCTGTAATCACACTGCTCCATGTTCCCTTTCAACACAATGCTCCATGACCACTGTCATCACAACGTTCCATGAAAGTTGTCATCAAAATGCTCCATGACCCCGGTCACCACAAGGTTCCCTGCCCTTGTCATCACAATGTTCCTTGGCCTCTGTCATCACCATGCTCCATGGTCTTTCTCATCACAATGCTCTATGACCCCTGTCATCACAATGCTTGATGACCATTGTCATCACAATGCTCCAAGGCCCCTGTTATCACAATGCCTCATGGTCTTTGTAATCCCAAAGCTCAATGACCACTGTCATCACAATGCTCCATGCCGTTGTCATCACAATGCTCCATGTCCCCTGTAATCACAATGCTCCATGCGCTTGTCATCACAATGCTCCAGAACACATGTCATCATAATGCTCCATTCCCGTGTCATCACATTGCTGAATGACACTTGTCATCAATATGTTCCTTGGCCTTTGTCATCACAATGCTCCATGATCCCTGTCATCACAATGATCCCTGCCAATGTCATCACAATGCTCGATGTCTACTGTAATCACAATGCTCCATGCCCTTGTCATCACAATACTCCAGGTCTGTTGTCATCACCATGCTTCATGCCCGTGTCATCACAATGCTCCATGACCCCTGTCTTCACAATGCTCTATGTCCTTTGTCATCACAATGCCCCGTGAGCCCCGTCAACACAATGCCTGATGAACCCTGACATCAAAATGCTAAATGGCACTTCTCATCAAAAAGCTCTAAGATGCCTGTCATCAGTATTCGCCATGTCACTTGTTTTCACAATGCTCCATGTCCCCTGTAATCCCAGTACTCCATGACCCCTTTCATCACAATGCCCAATGCCACCTCTCATCACAATTCTCCTTGGCATTTGTCATCACGATGCTCCATGACACCTGTCATCACAATGCTCCATGATAATTGTCTTCACAATGCTCCATGGCCCCTCTCATTACTGTGCCCCATAATAAATTTAATCACATTTCTAGATGACCACTGCCATCACAATGCCCCATGACATTGTCATCACAATTCGCCATGACCATTGTCATCACAATGCTCCATGAACCATGTCATCACAGGGTCCCAGGACACTTGTCATCACAATGATCCATTACCACTTTCATCACAATGCTCCATGACCACTGTCATCTCAATGCTCCATGGCCTTGGTATTCACAATGCTCCATGGCCCCTGTAATCACAGTGCTCCAAAACACTTTTCATCATAATGCTCCATGACCACTGCCATCTCAATGCCTCATGACGCCTGTCATCACAGTTCTCCAAGGCCCCTCTCCTCACAATGCTCCATGACACTTGTCATCACATTGCTCCATAACACCTGTCATCACAGTGTTCCCTGCCCATGTCATTACAATGCTCCATGTCCCCTATAATCACAATGCTCCAAGCCTTTTTCCTCACAATGCTCCAGAATTTTGTCATCACAATGTTCATTGACCGTGGCATCACAATACTCCACGGCCCTTGTCATCACAATGCTCCAGAATTCTTGACAACACAATGTTCCATGGACGTGTCATCACAAAGCTACATGACCCTGGTCATCACAGTTCTCCATGACCTTTGTCATCACAATACTCTATGTCACTATTCATCACAATTTTCAATGACCACTTTAATCACTATGCTCGCTGACCATTTTCATCACATTTCTCTATTGTCATTACAATTCCCCATGGCCCCTTTCTTCACAAAGCTCCATGATGCCTGTCATCACAATGCTCCATGGCTTTTTTTATCACAATGCTCCAGGACCAGTTTCATCACAATACTCCTTCCCCCTTGTCATCACACTGCACAATGAAACTTTCATTTCAATGCTCCGTGACACTTGTCATCACAATGCTCCATGGCCTTTATCGTCACAATGCTCCCAGGCACTTTTCATCACGATGTTCCCTGAAAATTTTCATCACATTGCTCCATGACCATTGTCATCACAATAGTCCATAGCCTTGTCAACACAATGCTGCATAATCCCTGTCATCACAATTCTCCATGACTGCTGTCATCACAATAATGCAGGACAATTTTCATAACAATGCTTCATGCCCCCAGTCATCACAGTGCTCCATGCTACATTCCATCACAATTCCTAGATGATCAATGTCATCTCAATTCTCCATGACACCTGTCATCACAATTCGCAATGACCCTTGTCATCACAATACTCGATGAACCGTGTCAGCACAGTGTTCCAGGACATATATCATCACAATGATCCATGACTATTTTCATAACAATGCTCCAATACACCTGTCATCACAATGCTCCATGGCCCCTGTTATCATATTGCTCCAGGATCTCTTTCATCACAATGCTCCATGACCACTGTCATCACCATACCTCAAGACGCCTGTCATCTCAGTGATCCATGGCCCTTTTCATCACAATGCTCCATGGGCCCTGTCATCACAATGCTCCATGCCCTTGTCATCAAAATGCTCCAGAACTCTTTTCATCATAATGCTCCATGCCAATGTCATCAAAATGTCCCATGACACTTGTCATCACAATGTTACATGGCCTATGCCATCACAGTGTTCCATGGCCCCTGTCATCACAATGCTCCATTCCCTGGTCATCAAAATGCTCCAGAACTCTTGTCATCATAACGCTCAATGCCAATGTCATAGAAATATCCCATGACACTTGTCATCACAATGTTCCATGGCCTTTGCCATCACAATGTTCCATGGCCACTGTCGTCACAGTGCTCCATGCCCTTGTCATCAAAATGCTCCAGAAATCTTGTCATCATAATGCTCCATGCCATTGTCATCAAAATGCCCCATGACACTTGTCATCACAATGCTCCATGGCCTTTGTCATCACAATGTTCCATGGCCCCTGTCATCACAGTGCTCCATGATACATTTCATCACAATTCTAGATGACCACTGTCATCACAATGCCCCATTAGAGATGTCATCAGAATTCGCCAGGGTCCTTGCCATCACAATGCTCCATGAACCTTGTCATCACAAGGTTCCAGAACTCTTGTCATCACAATGATCCATGATCACTTTCATCACAATGCTCCATGAAAACTGTCATCTCAATGCTCCATAGCCTTTGTATTCACAATGCTCCATGGCCCCTCTAATCACAGTTCTCCATGACCCCTTTCATCACAGTGCTCCAAGACCGCTCTCATCACAATGCCCCATGACGCCTGCCACCACAAATCTCCAAGGCCTCTGTTACCAAAAAGCTTCATGATCCCTGTCAGTACAATGTTCCATGACACTTGTCATCACAAAGCTCCATGACCCCTGTCATCACAATGATCCATGATTCCTTTCCTCACAGTGCTCCAGTACCCTTTTCATCACAATGCTCCATGCCATTGTCAGCACAATGCTCCTTGGACCCTGTCATCAAAATGCTCCATCCCCTTTTCATCACAATGCTCCAGATATCCTATCATTACAATGCTCCATGCCCGTGTCAACAAAATGCTTCATGACCCCTGTCATCAAAATGCTTTATGAACATTCTTATCACAATGTTCCATGACCCCTGTCATCAAAATGATCCATGACCGTTGTCATCACAATGCTGCATGACACCTTTCTTCCCAATCCTCTGTGACTGCTGTCAACACAATGCTCCAGGACAATATTCATCATAATGCTCCATGCCCCCTGTCATCACAGTGCCCCATAAGCCCTGTAATCACAATGCTCCATGACCCTCTCATCATAATGCTACATGACCCCTGTCATCACATTGTTCCATGGCCTATGTATTCACAAAGATCCATGGACCCTGTAATCACACTGCTCCATGTTCCCTTTCACCACAATTGTCCATGACCCCTGTCATCACAACGTTCCATGAAAGTTGTCATCAAAATGCTCCATGACCCCGGTCACCACAAGGTTCCCTGGCCTTGTCATCACAATGGTACATGGCCTTGTCATCACAATGTTCCATGGCCTCTGTCTTCACCATGCTCCATGGTCTTTCTCATTACAATGCTCTATGACACCTGTCATCACAATGCTTGATGACCATTGTCATCACAATGCTCCAAAGCCCCTGTCATCACAATGCCTCATGGTCTTTGTAATCACAATGCTTAATGACCATTGTCATCACAATGCCCCATGCCGTTGTCATCACAATGCTCCATGGCCCCTGTAATCACAATGCTCCATGCGCTTGTCATCACAATGCTCCATGAACTCTGTTATCTCAATGTTCCATGGCCTTTGTATTCACAATGCTCCATTGTCCCGATAATCGCATTGCTCCATGAACACTTTCATCACAATGCTCCTTGACCACTGTCACCATAATGCCTCATGACATCTCTCATCACTGTGCTCCAAGGCCACTCTCATAAAAATGCTCCATGATCTGTGTCAGCACAATATTGCATGACACTTGTCATCACAATGCTCCATGATCCCTCTCCTCACAATGATCCCTGCCAATGTCATCACAATGCTCCATGTCTCCTGTAATCACAATGCTCCATGCCCTGGTCATCACAATGCTCCAGGTCTGTTGTCATCACCATGCTTCATGCCCGTGTCATCACAATGCTCCATGAATCTTGTCTTCACAATGCTCCATGGCCCATGTCATCACAATGCTCCATGAGCCCTGTCATCACAATGCTCTATGGCCTTTGTCATCACAATGACACGTGACCACCGTCAACACAATGCCTGATGACCCCTGTCATCAAAATGCTAAATGGCACTTGTCATCACAATGCTATATGAAGCCTGTCATCACTATTCACCATGTCACTTGTTTTCACAATGCTCCATGCCCCCTGTAATCCCAGTACTCCATGACCCCTTTCATCACAATGCCCAATGCCACCTCTCATCACAATTCTCCATGGCATTTGTCAACACGATGCTCCATGACACCTGTCATCACAATGCTCCATGACACTTGTCATCACAATGCTCCATGGCCCCTCTCATTACTATGCTCCGTAAAAACTTTAATCACATTTCTAGATGACCACTGCCATCACAATGCCACATGAATTGTCATCACAATTCGCCATGACCATTGTCATCACAATGCTCCATGAACCATGTCATCACAGGGTCCCAGGACACTTGTCATCACAAAGATCCATTACCACTTTATTCACAATGCTCCATGACCACTGTCATCTCAATGCTCCATGGCCTTTGTATTCACAATGCTCCATGGCCCCTGTAATCACAGTGCTCCAAAACACCTTTCATCATAATGCTCCATGACCACTGCCATCTCAATGCCTCATGACGCCTGTCATCACAATTCTCCAAGGCCCCTCTCATCACAATGCTCCAGGACACTTGTCATCACATTGCTCCATAACACCTGTCATCACCGTGTTCCCTGCCCATGTCATCACAATGCTCCATGTCCCCTATAATCTCAATGTTCCAAGCCATTTGGCTCACAATGCTCCAGAATATTGTCATCACAATATTCCATGACCCTGGCATCACAATGCTCCATTGCACTTGTCATCCCAATGCTCCAGAATTCTTGTCATCACAATGTTCCATGGACTTGTCATCAGAATGCTACATGACCCTGGTCATCACAGTTCTCCATGACCTTTGTCATCACAATGCTCTATGTCACTATTCATCACAATTCTAAATGACCCCTTTAATCACTATGCTCGCTGACCATTTTCATCACATTTCTCTATTGTCATTACAATTCCCCATGGCCCCTTTCTTCACAATGCTCCATGATGCCTGTCACCACAATGCTCCATGGCTTTTGTTATCACAATGCTCCAGGAGCAGTTTCATCACAATACTCCATCCCCCTTGTCATCACAGTGCATAATGAAAGCTTTCATTACAATGCTCCATGACACTTGTCATCACAATGCTCTATGGCCTTTATCGTCACAATGCTCCCAGGCAATTTTCATCACGATGTTCCATGAAAACTTTCATCACATTGCTCCATGACCATTGTCATCACAATAGTCCATACCCTTGTCACCACAATGCTGCATAATCCCTGGCCTCACAATTCTCCATGACTGCTGTCATCACAATAATCCAAAACAATTTTCATAACAATGCTTCATGCCCCCAGTCATCACAGTGCTCCATGATACCCTACATCACAATTCCTAGATTATCATTGTCATCACAATGCCCCATGACACCTGTCATCACAATTCGCTATGATCCCTGTCATCACAATACTCTATGAACCGTGTCATCACAGTGTTGCAGGACACATGTCATCACAATGAGCCATGACTATTTTCATCACAATGCTCCAATACACCTGTCATCACAATGCTCCATGGCCCCTGTTATCATATTGCTCCATGATCTCTTTCATCACAATGCTCCATGACCACTGTCATCACCATACCTCAAGACGCCTGTCATCTCAATGCTCCATGGCTCTTTTCATCACAATGCTCCATGGGCCCTCTCAGCACAATGCTCCATGCCCTTGTCATCGAAATGCTCCAGAACGCTTGTCATCATAATGCTCCTTGCCAATGTCATCATAGTGCCCCATGACACTTGTCATCACAATGCACCATGGCCTTTGTCATTACAATGTTCCATGGCCCCTGTCATCACAATGCTCCATGATACCTTTCATCACAATTCTAGATGACCACTGTCATCACAATGCCCCATGACAGATGTCATAACAATTCGCCATGGTCCTTGTCATCACAATGCTCCATGAACCGTGTCATCACAAGGTTCCAGGGCTCTTGTCATCACAATGATCCATGATCACTTTCATCACAGTGCTCCATGAAATCTGTCATCTCAATGCTCCATAGCCTTTGTATTCACAATGCTCCATGGCCCCTGTCATCACAGTGCTCCATGACTCCTTTCATCACAATGCTCCAAGACCGCTGTCATCACAATGCCCCATGACGCCTGCCACCACAAATCTCCAAGGCCTCTCTTACCAAAGAGCTCCATGATCCCTGTCAGTACAATGTTCCATGACACTTTTCATCACAATGCTCCATGACCCCTGTCATCACAAAATTCTCTGCCCATATCATCACAATGCTCCTTGTCACCTTTCATCACAATGCTCCATGCCCTTTCATCACAATGCTCCAGAATTCTTGTCATTGCAATGTTCCTTGACCGTGTCATCACAATGCTCCATGACCCTTGTCATCACAAAGCTCCATGACCCCTGTCATCACAATGATCCATGATTCCTTTCCTCACAGTGCTCCAGTACCCTTTTCATCACAATGCTCCACGCCATTGTCAGCACAATGCTCCTTGGACCCTGTCATCAAAATGCTCCATCCCCTTTTCATCAAAATGCTCCAGATATCCTATCATTAAAATGCTCCATGCCCGTGTCAACACAATGCTCCATGACCCCTCTCATCAAAATGCTTTATGAACATTCTTATCACAATGTTCCATGATCCCTGTCATCAAAATGATCCATGACCGTTGTCATCACAATGCTGCATGATACCTTTCATCCCAATCCTCTGTGACTGCTCTCATCACAATGCTCCAGGACAATATTCACCACAATGCTCCATGCCCCCTGTCATCACAATGCTACATGACCCCTGTCATCACATTGTTCCATGGCCTATGTATTCACAATGCTCCATGGACCCTGTAATCACACTGCTCCATGTTCCCTTTCAACACAATGCTCCATGACCACTGTCATCACAACGTTCCATGAAAGTTGTCATCAAAATGCTCCATGACCCCGGTCACCACAAGGTTCCCTGCCCTTGTCATCACAATGGTACATGGGCTTTTCATCACAATGTTCCTTGGCCTCTGTCATCACCATGCTCCATGGACTTTCTCATCACAATGCTCTATGACCCCTGTCATCCCAATGCTTGATGACCATTGTCATCACAATGCTCCAAGGCCCCTGTTATCACAATGCCTCATGGTCTTTGTAATCCCAATGCTCAATGACCACTGTCATCACAATGCTCCATGCTGTTGTCATCACAATGCTCCATGGCCCCTGTAATCACAATGCTCCATGCGCTTGTCATCACAATGCTCCAGAACCCATGTCATCATAATGCTCCATTCCCGTGTCATCACATTGCTGAATGACACTTGTCATCAATATGTTCCTTGGCCTTTGTCATCACAATGCTCCATGATCCCTGTCATCACAATGATCCCTGCAAATGTCATCACAATGCTCGATGTCTACTGTAATCACAATGCTCCATGCCCTTGTCATCACAATACTCCAGGTCTGTTGTCATCACCATGCTTCATGCCCGTGTCATCACAATGCTCCATGACCCCTGTGATCACAATGCTCTATGTCCTTTGTCATCACAATGCCCCGTGAGCCCCGTCAACACAATGCCTGATGAACCCTGACATCAAAATGCTAAATGGCACTTGTCATCACAAAGCTCTAAGATGCCTGTCATCACTATTCGCCATGTCACTTGTTTTCACAATGCTCCATGTCCCCTGTAATCCCAGTACTCCATGACCCCTTTCATCACAATGCCCAATGCCACCTCTCATCACAATTCTCCTTGGCATTTGTCATCACGATGCTCCATGACACCTGTCATCACAATGCTCCATGACATTTGTCTTCACAATGCTCCATGGCCCCTCTCATTACTGTGCCCCATAATAAATTTAATCACATTTCTAGATGACCACTGCCATCACAATGCCCCATGACATTGTCATCACAATTCGCCATGACCATTGTCATCACAATGCTCCATGAACCATGTCATCACAGGGTCCCAGGACACTTGTCATCACAATGATCCATTACCACTTTCATCACAATGCTCCATGACCACTGTCATCTAAATGCTCCATGGCCTTGGTATTCACAATGCTCCATGGCCCCTGTAATCACAGTGCTCCAAAACACCTTTCATCATAATGCTCCATGACCACTGCCATCTCAATGCCTCATGACGCCTGTCATCACAGTTCTCCAAGGCCCCTCTCATCACAATGCTCCATGCCACTTGTCATCACATTGCTCCATCACACCTGTCATCACAGTGTTCCCTGCCCATGTCATCACAATGCTCCATGTCCCCTATAATCACAATGCTCCAAGCCTTTTTCCTCACAATGCTCCAGAATTTTGTCATCACAATGATCCATGACCGTGGCATCACAATACTCCACGGCCCTTGTCATCACAATGCTCCAGAATTCTTGTCATCACAATGTTCCATGGACGTGTCATCACAAAGCTACATGACCCTGGTCATCACAGTTCTCCATGACCTTTGTCATCACAATACTCTATGTCACTATTCATCACAATTTTCAATGACCCCTTTAATCACTATGTTCGCTGACCATTTTCGTCACATTTCTCTATTGTCATTACAATTCCCCATGGCCCCTTTCTTCACAAAGCTCCATGATGCCTGTCATCACAATGTTCCATGGCTTTTTTTATCACAATGCTCCAGGACCAGTTTCATCACAATACTCCATCCCCCTTGTCATCACAGTGCACAATGAAAGCTTTCATTTCAATGCTTCGTGACACTTGTCATCACAATGCTCCATGGCCTTTATCGTCACAATGCTCCCAGGCACTTTTCATCACGATGTTCCCTGAAAACTTTCATCACACTGCTCCATGACCATTGTCATCACAATAGTCCATAGCCTTGTCAACACAATGCTGCATAATCCCTGTCATCACAATTCTCCATGACTGCTGTCATCACAATAATCCAGGACAAATTTCATAACAATGCTTCATGCCCCCAGTCATCACAGTGCTCCATGCTACCTTCCATCACAATTCCTAGATGATCAATGTCATCACAATTCTCCATGACACCTGTCATCACAATTCGCAATGACCCTTGTCATCACAATACTCGATGAACCGTGTCAGCACAGTGTTCCAGGACACATGTCATCACAATGATCCATGACTATTTTCATCACAATGCTCCAATACACCTGTCATCACAATGCTCCATGGCCCCTGTTATCATATTGCTCCAGGATCTCTTTCATCACAATGCTCCATGACCACTGTCATCACCATACCTCAAGACGCCTGTCATCTCAGTGATCCATGGCCCTTTTCATCACAATGCTCCATGGGCCCTGTCATCACAATGCTCCATGCCCTTGTCATCAAAATGCTCCAGAACTGTTGTCATCATAATGCTCCATGCCAATGTCATCAAAATGTCCCATGACACTTGTCATCACAATGTTACATGGCCTATGCCATCACAGTGTTCCATGGCCCCTGTCATCACAATGCTCCATTCCCTTGTCATCAAAATGCTCCAGAACTCTTGTCATCATAATGCTCCATGCCAATGTCATAGAAATATCCCATTACACTTGTCATCACAATGTTCCATGGCCTTTGCCATCACAAAGTTCCATGGCCCATGTCATCACTGTGCTCCATGCCCTTGTCATCAAAATGCTCCAGAACTCTTGTCATCATAATGCTCCATGCCAATGTCATAAAAATGTCCCATGACACTTGTCATCACAATGCTCCATGGCCTTTGCCATCACAATGTTCCATGGCCACTGTCATCACAGTGCTCCATGCCCTTGTCATCAACATGCTCCAGAAATCTTGTCATCATAATGCTCCATGCCAATGTCATCAAAATGCCCCATGACACTTGTCATCACAATGCTCCATGGCCTTTGTCATCACAATGTTCCATGGCCCCTGTCATCACAGTGCTCCATGATACATTTCATCACAATTCTAGATGACCACTGTCATCACAATGCCGCATTAGAGATGTCATCAGAATTCGCCAGGGTCCTTGCCATCACAATGCTCCATGAACCGTGTCATCACAAGGTTCCAGAACTCTTGTCATCACAATGATCCATGATCACTTTCATCACAATGCTCCATGAAACCTGTCATCTCAATTCTCCATAGCCTTTATATTCACAATGCTCCATGGCCCCTCTAATCACAGTTCTCCATGACCCCTATCATCACAATGCCCCATGACGCCTGCCACCACAAATCTCCAAGGCCTCTGTTACCAAAAAGCTTCATGATCCCTGTCAGTACAATGTTCCATGACACTTTTCATCACAATGCTCCATGACCCCTGTCACCACAAAGTTCTCTGCCCATATCATCACAATGCTCCTTGTCACCTTTAATCACAATGCTCCATGCCCTTTCATTGCAATGCTCCAGAATTCTTGTCATCGCAATGTTCCTTGACCGTGTCATCACAATGCTCCATGAGCCTTGTCATCACAAAGCTCCATGACCCCTGTCATCACAATGATCCATGATTCCTTTCCTCACAGTGCTCCAGGACCGTTTTCATCACAATGCTCCATGCCATTGTCAGCACAATGCTCCTTGGACCCTGTCATCAAAATGTTCCATCCCCTTTTCATAACAATGCTCCAGATATCCTATCATTACAATGCTCCATGCCCGTGTCAACACAATGCTCCATGACCCCTGCCATCAAAATGCTTTATGAACATTCTTATCACAATGTCCCATGACCCCTGTCATCAAAATGATCCATGACCGTTGTCATCACAATGCTGCATGACACCTTTCTTCCTAATCCTCTGTGACTGCTGTCAACACAATGCTCCAGGACAATATTCATCACAATGCTCCATGCCCCCTGTCATCACAGTGCCCCATAAGCCCTGTAATCACAATGCTCCATGACCCTCTCATCATAATGCTACATGACCCCTGTCATCACATTGTTCCATGGCCTATGTATTCACAAAGCTCCATGGACCCTGTAATCACACTGCTCCATGTTCCCTTTCACCACAATTTTCCGTGACCCCTGTCATCACAAAGTTCCATGAAAGTTGTCATCAAAATGCTCCATGACCCCGGTCACCACAAGGTTCCCTGCCCTTGTCATCATAATGTTCCATGGCCTCTGTCATCACCATGCTCCATGGTCTTTCTCATCACAATGCTCTATGACCCCTGTCATCACAATGCTTGATGACCATTGTCATCACAATGCTCCAAGGCCCCTGTCATCACAATGCCTCATGGTCTTTGTAATCGCAATGCTCAGTGACCAATGTCATCACAATGCTCCATGCCATTGTCATCACAATGCTCCATGGCCCCTGTAATCACAATGCTCCATGGCCCCTGTAATCACAATGCTCCATGCGCTTGTCATCACAATGCTCCAGAATATTTGTCATCATAATGCTCCATTCCCGTGTCTTCACATTGCTCAATGACACTTGTCATCAAAATGTTCCTTGGCCTTTGTCATCACAGTGCTTCATGATACATTTAATCAAAATTCTACATGACCACTGTCATCACAATGCAAGATGACGAATGTCTTCACAATGCCCCATGCCACGTGTCATCACAATTCGCCTTGGCCCTTGTCATCTCAATGCTGTATAAAAAGTGTCATCAGTAAGTTCGAAGACCCTTGTCATCACAATGCTCCATGAACTCAGTTATCTCAATGTTCCATGGCCTTTGTATTCACAATGCTCCATTGTCCCGATAATCGCGTTGCTCCATGAACACTTTCATCACAATGCTCCTTGACCACTCTCACCATAATGCCCCATGACGTCTCTCATCACTGTGCTCCAAGGCCACTCTCATCGAAATGCTCCATGATCTGCGTCAGCACCATATTGCATGACACTTCTCATCAGAGTGCTCCATGATCCCTGTCATCACAATGATCCCTGCCAATGTCATCACAATGCACCATGTCTCCCGTAATCACAATGCTCCATGTCCTTGTCATCACAAGGCTCCAGGTCTGTTGTCATCACCATGCTTCATGCCCGTGTCATCACAATGCCCCATGAATCTTGTCTTCACAATGCTCCATGGCCCATGTCATCACAATGCTCCGTGACCCCCGTCAACACAATGCCTGATGACCCCTGTCATCAAAATGCTAAATGGCACTTGTCATCACAATGCTCTATGATGCTGTCATCACTATTCTCCATGACACTTGTCATCACATTGCTCCATGGCCTTTATCGTCACAATGTTCCCAGGCAATTTTCATCACGATGTTCCATGAAAAGTTTCATCACATTGCTCCATGACCATTGTCATCACAATAGTCCATACCCTTGTCAAAACAATGCTGCATAATCGCTGTCATCACATTTCTCCATGACTGCTGTCATCACAATAATCCAGGACAATTTTCATAACAATGCTTCATGCCCCCAGTCATCACAGTGCTCCATGATACCTTTCATCACTATTCTTAGATGATCAATGCCATCACAATGCCCCATGACACCTGTCATCACAATTCGCTATGACCCTTGTCATCACAATACTCGATGAACCGTGTCATCACAGTGTTCCAGGACACATGTCATCACAATGATCCATGACTATTTTCATCACAATGCTCCAATAAACCTGTCATCACAATGCTCCATGGCCCCTGTTATCATATTGCTCCATGATCTCTTTCATCACAATGCTCCATGACCACTGTCATCACCATACCTCAAGACGCCTGTCATCTCAATGCTCCATGGCCCCTTTCATCACAATGCTCCATGAACCCAGTCATCACAATGTTCCCTGCGCTTTTCATCACAATGCTCCATGGGCCGTGTCTTCACAATGCTCCATGCCCTTGTCATCAAAATGCTCCAGAACTCTTGTCATCATAATTCCCCATGCCAATGTCATCAAAATGCCCCATGACACTTGTCATCACAATGCTCCATGGCTTTTGTCATCACAATGTTCCATGGCCCCTGTCATCACAATGCTCTTTTCCCCTTTCATCAAAATGCTCCAGAACTCTTGTCATCATAATGCCCCATGCCAATGTCATCAAAATGCCCCATGACACTTGTCATCACAATGCTCCATGGCCTTTATCGTCACAATGCTCCCAGGCACTTTTCATAATGATGTTCCATGAAGACTTTCATCACATTGCCTCATGACCATTGTCATCACAATAGTCCATACCCTTGTCAACACAATGCTGCATAATCCCTGTCATCACAATTCTCCATGACTGCTGTCATCACAATAATCCAGTCACAATTTTCATAACAATGCTTCTTGCCCCCAGTAATCACAGTGCTCCATGATAACTTTCATCACAATTCTTTGATGATCAGTGCCATCACATTACCCCATGACACCTTTCATCACAATTCGTTATGACCCTAGTCATCACAATTCTCGATGAACCGTGTCATCACAGTGTTCCAGGACACATGTCATCACAATGATCCATTAATATTTTCATCACAAAGATCCAATACACCTCTCATCACAATGCTCCATGACCCCTGTTATCATATTGCTCCATGATCTCTTTCATTACAATGACCCATGACAACTGTCATCACCATACCTCAAAACGCCTGTCATCTCAATGCTCCATGGCCCCTTTCATCTCAATGCTCCATGAACCCAGTCATCACAATGTTCCCTGCCCTTTTAATCACAATGCTAAAAGGGACCTGTCATCACAATGCTCCATGCCCTTGTCATCAAAATGCTCCAGAACTCTTGTCATCATAATGCTCCATGCCAATGTCATCAAAATGTCCCATGACACTTGTCATCACAATGCTCCATGGCCTTTGCCATCACAATGTTCCATGGCCCCTGTCATAACAATGCTCCATGACCTTGTTATCAAAATACTCCAGAACCCTTGTCATCATAATGCTCCATGCCAATGTCTCAAAATGCCCCATGACACTTGTCATCGCAATGCTCCATGGCCTTTGTCATCACAATGTTCCATGGCCCCTGTCATCACAGTGCTCCATGATACCTTTCATCACAATTCTAGATGACCACTGTCATCACAATGCCCCATGACAGATGTCATCACAAGTCGCCATGGTCCTTTTCATCACAATGCTCCATGAACTGTGTCATCACAAGGTTCCATGACTCTTGTCATCACAATGATCCATGATCACTTTCATCACAATACTCCATGAAACCTGTCATCTCAATGCTCCATAGCCTTTGTATTCACAATGCTCCATGGCCCCTGTAATCACGGTGCTCCATGACCACTTTCATCACAATGCTCCAAGACCTTTCATCACAATGCTCCAGAATACTTGTCATCGCAATGTTCCTTGACCGTGTCATCACAATGCTCCATGACCCTAGTCATCACAAAGCTCCATGACCCCTGTCATCACAATGATCCATGATTCCTTTACTCACAGTGCTCCAGTACCCTTTTCATCACAATGCTCCGTGCCATTGTCAGCACAATGCTCCTTGGACCCTGTCATCAAAATGCTCCATCCCCTTTTCATCACAATGCTCCAGATATCCTATCATTACAATGCTCCATGCCCGTGTCAACACAATGCTCCATGACCCCTGTCATCAAAATGCTTTATGAACCTTGTTATCACAATGTTCCATGACCCCTGTCATCAAAATGATTCATGACCGTTGTCATCACAATGCTGCATGATACCTTTCATCACAATCCTCTGTGACCGCTGTCATCACAATGCTCCAAGACAATTTTCATCGCAATGCTCCATGCCCCCTGTCATCACAGTGCCCCATAAGCCCTGTAATCACAATGCTCCATGACCCTGTCATCACAATGCTACATGAGCCCTGTCATCACATTGTTCCATGGCCTATGTATTCACAATGCTCCATGGATCCTGTAATCACACTGCTCCATGTTCCTTTTCAACACAATGCTCCATGACCCCTGTCATCACAACGTTCCATGAAAGTTTTCATCAAAATGCTCCATGACCCCGGTCACCACAAGATTCTCTGCCCTTGTCATCACAATGGTACATGGCCTTGCCATCACAATATTTCATGGCCTCTGTCATCACCATGCTCCATGGTCTTTCTCATCACAATGCGCTATGACCCCTGTCTTCACAATGCTTGATGACCATTGTCATCACAATGCTCCAAGGCCCCTGTCATCACAATGCCTCACGGTCTTTGTAATCACAATGCTCAATGACCACTGTCATCACAATGCTCCATGCCGTTTTCATCACAATGCTCCATGGCCCCTGTAATCACAATGCTCCATGCCCTTGTCATCACAATGCTCCAGAACACTTGTCATCATAATGCTCCATTCCCGTGTCATCACATTGCTCAATGACACTTGTCATCAAAATGTTCCTTGGCCTTTGTCATCACAGTGCTCCATGATACCTTTAATCAAAATTCTACATGACCACTGTCATCACAATGCAAGATGACAAATGTCATCACAATGCCCCATGACACGTGTCATCACAATTTGCCTTGGCCCTTCTGATCTCAATACTGTATGAAACGTGTCATCAGTAGGTTCCAAGACCCTTGTCATCACAATGCTCCATGAACTCTGTTGTCTCAATGTTCCATGGCCTTTGTATTCACAATGCTCCATTGTAACGATACTCGCGTTGCTCCATGAACACTTTCATCACAATGCTCCTTGACCACTGCCATCACAATGCCCCATGAAATTGTCATCACAGTTCGCCATGACCATTGTCATCACAATGCTCCATGAACCATGTCATCACAGGGTCCCAGGACACTTGTCATCACAATGTTCCATTACCACTTTCATCACAATGCTCCATGACCACTGTCATCTCAATGCTCCATGGCCTTTGTATTCACAATGCTCCATGGCCCCTTTAATAACAGTGCTCCAAAACACCTTTCATCATAATGCTTCATGACCACTGCCATCTCAATGCCTCATGACGCCTGTCATCACAATTCTCCAAGGCCCCTCTCATCACAATGCTCCATGACACTTGTCATCACATTGCTCCATAACACCTGTCATCACAGTGTTCCCTGCCCATGTCATCACAATGCTCCATGTCCCCTCTGATCACAATGCTCCATGCAGTATTCCTCACAATGCTCCAGAATTTTGTCATCACAATGTTCCATGACCGTGGCATCACAATGCTCCGTGGCCCTTGTCATCACAATGCTCCAGAATTCTTGTCATCACAATGTTCCGTGAACGTGTCATCACAATGCTACATGACCCTGGTCATCACAGTTCTCCATGACCTTTGTCATCACAATGCTCTATGTCACTTTTCATCACAATTCTCAATGACCACTTTAATCAATATGTTCGCTGACCATTTTCATCACATTTCTCTATCGTCATTACAATTCCCCATGGCCCTTTTCATCACAATGTTCCATGAAACAAGTCATCACAATGTTCCCTGCTCTTTTCATCACAATGCTCCATGGGCCGAGTCATCACAATGCTCCATGCCCTTGTCATCAAAATGCTCCAGAACTCTTGTCATCATAATGCTCCATGCAATGTCATCAAAATGTCCCATGACACTTGTCATCACAATGCTCCATGGCCTTTGGCATCCCAATGTTCCATGGCCCCTGTCATCACAGTGCTCCATGATACCTTTTATCAAAATTCTACATGACCACTGTCATCACAATGCAAGATGACCAATGTCTTCACAATGCCCCATGACACGTGTCATCACAATTCACCATGGCCCTTGTCATCTCAATGCTGTTTGAACCGTGTCATCAGTAAGTTCGAAGACCCTTGTCATCACAATGCTCCATGTACTCTGTTATCTCAATGTTCCATGGCCTTTGTATTCACAATGCTCCATTGTCCCGATAATCACGTTGCTCAATGAACACTTTCATCACAATGCTCCTTGACCACTGTCACCAGAATGCCCCATGACGTCTCTCATCACTGTGCTCCAAGGCCACTCTCATCAAAATGCTCCATGATCTGTGTCAGCACAATATTGCATGACACTTGTCCTCACAATGCTCCATGATCCCTGTGATCACAATGATCCCTGCCAATGTCATCACAATGTTACATGTCTCCTGCAATCACAATGCTCCATGCCCTTGTCATCACAATGCTCCAGGTCTGCTGTCATCACCATGCTTCATGCCCGTGTCATCACAATGCTCCATGAATCTTGTCTTCACACTGCTCCATGGCCCATGTCATCACAATGCTCCGTGACCCCCGTCAACACAATGCCTGATGAACCCTGTCATCAAAATGCTAAATGGCACTTGTCATCACAATGCTCTATGAGGCCTGTCATCACTATTCTCTATGTCACTTGTTATCACAATGCTCCATGGCCCCTGTAATCCCAATACTCCATGACCCCTTACATGACAATGCTCAATGCCACCTCTCATCACAATTCTCCATGGTATTTCTCATCACGATGCTCCATGACACGGGTCATCACAATGCACAATGACACTTGTCATCACAATGCTCCATGGACCCTCTCATTACTGTGCTCCATAATAACTTGAATCACATTTCTAGATGACCACTGCCATCACAATGCCCCATGACATTGTCATCACAATTGCCCATGACGATTGTCATCACAATGCTCCATGAACCATGTCATCACAGGGTCCCAGGACACTTGTCATCACAATGATCCATTACCACTTCCATCACAATGCTCCATGACCACTGTCATCTCAATGCTCCATGGCCTTTGTATTCACAATACTCCATGGCTCCTGTAATCACAGGGCTCCATAACACCTTTCATCATAATGCTCCATGAAAACTGCCATCTCAATGCCTCATGACGCCTGTCATCACAATTCTCCAAGGCCCCTCTCATCACAATGCTCCATGACACTTGTCAACACATTGCTCCATAACACCTGTCATCACAGTGTTCCCTGCCCATGTCATCACAATGCTCCATGTCCCCTATAATCACAATGCTCCATGTCTTTTTCCTCACAATGCTCCAGAATTTTGTCATCACAATGCTCCATGACCGTGGCATCACAACGCTCTATGGCCCTTATAATCACAATGCTCCAGATTTGTTGTCATCACAATGTTCCATGAATGTGTCATCACAATGCTACATGACCCTGGTCATCACAGTTCTCCATGACCTTTGTCATCACAATGCTCTATGCCACTTTTCATCACAATGCTCAATGACCACTTTAATCACTATGCTCGCTGACCGTTTTCATCATATTCCTCTATTGTCATTACAATTCCCATTGGCCCCTTTCTTCACAATGCTCCATGATGCCTGTCATCACAATGCTCCATGGCGTTTGTTATCACAATGCACCAGGACCAGTTTCATTACAATACTCCATCCCCCTTGTCATCACAGTGCACAATGAAAGCTATCATTACAATGCTCCATGACACTTATCATCACAAAGCTTCATGACCCCTCTCATAACAATGATCCATGACTCCTTTCCTCACAGTGCTCCAGTACCCTTTTCATCACAATGCTCCATGCCATTGTCAGCACAATGCTCCTTGGACAGTGTCATCAAAATGCTCCATCCCCTTTTCATCACAATGCTCCAGATATCCTATCATTAAAATGCTCCATGCCCGTGTCAACACAATGCTCCATGACCCCTGTCATCAAAATGCTTTATGAACCTTGTTATCACAATGTTCCATGACCCCTGTCATCAAAATGATTCATGACCGTTGTCATCACAATACTGCATGTTACATTTCATCCCAATTCTCTGTGACCGCTGTCATCACAATGCTCCAGGACAATTTTCATCACAATGCTCCATGCCCCCTGTCATCACACTGCCCCATAACCCCTGTAATCACAATGCTCCATGACCCTTTCTTCACAATGCTACATGACTCCTGTCATCATATTGTTCCATGGCCTATGTATTCACAATGCTCCATGGACCCTGTAATCACACTGCTCCATGTCCCCTTTCAACACAATGCTCCATGACCCTGTCATCACAACGTTCCGTGAAAGTTGTCATCAAAATGCTCCATGACCCCGGTCACCACAAGGTTCCCTGCCCTTGTCATAACACTGGTAAATGGCCTTGTCATCACAATGTTCCATGGCCTCTGTCATCACCATGCTCCATGGTCTTTCTCATCACAATGCTCTATGACCCCTGTCATCACAAAGTTCTCTGCCCATATCATCACAATGCCCCTTGTCACCTTTCATCACAATGCTCCATGCCCTTTCATCACAATGCTCCAGAATTCTTGTCATCGCAATGTTCCTTGACCGTGTCATCACAATGCTCCATGACCCTTGTTATCACAAAGCTCCATGACCCCTGTCATCACAATGATCCATGATTCCTTCCCTCACAGTGCTCCAGTACCCTTTTCATCACAGTGCTCCATGCCATTGTCATCACAATGCTCCATGGCCCCTGTAATCACAATGCTTCATGCCCTTTTCATCACAATGCTCCAGAACACTTGTCAACATAATGCTCCATTCCCGTGTCATCACATTGCTCAATGACACTTTTCATCAAAATGTTCCTTGGCCTTTGTCATCACAGTGCTTCATGATACATTTAATCAAAATTCTACATGACCACTGTCATCACAATGCAAGATGACGAATGTCTTCACAATGCCCCATGCCACGTGTCATCACAATTCGCCTTGGCCCTTGTCATCTCAATGCTGTATAAAAAGTGTCATCAGTAAGTTCGAAGACCCTTGTCATCACAATGCTCCATGAACTCTGTTATCTCAATGTTCCATGGCCTTTGTATTCACAATGCTCTATTGTCCCGATAATCGCGTTGCTCCATGAAAACTTTCATCACAATGCTCCTTGACCACTGTCAACATAATGCCCCATGACGTCTCTCATCACTGTGTTCCAAGGCCACTCTCATCAAAATGCTCCATGATCTGTGTCAGCACAATGATCCCTGCCAATGTCATCACAATGCTCCATGTCTCCTGCAATCACAATGCTCCATGCCCTTGTCATCACAATGCTCTAGGTCTGTTTTCATCACCATGCTTCATGCCCGTCTCATCACAATGCTTCATGAATCTTATCTTCACAATGCTCCATGGCCCATGTCATCACAATGCTCCGTGACCCCTGTCAACACAATTCCTGATGACCCCTGTCATCAAAATGCTAAATGGCACTTGTCATCACAATGCTCTATGATGCCTATCATCACTATTCTCCATGTCACTTGTGATCACAATGCTCCATGGCCCCTGTAATCCCAGTACTCCTTGACCCCTTTCATCACAATGCCCAATGCCACCTCTCATCACAATTCTCCATGGCATTCGTCATCACGATGCTCCATGACACCTGTCATCACAATGCTCCATGACACTTGTCATCACAATGCTCCATGGCCCCTCTCATTACTATGCTCCGTAATAACTTTAATCACATTTCTAGATGACCACTGCCATCACAATGCCCCATGACATTGTCATCACAATTCGCCATGACAATTGTCATCACAATGCTCCATGAACCATGTCATGACAGAGTCCCAGGACATTTGTCATCACAATGATCCATTACCAGTTTCATCACAATGCTCCATAACCACTGTCATCTCAAAGCTCCATGGCCTTTGTATTCACAATGCTCCATGGCCCCTGTAATCACAGTGCTCCATAACACCTTTCATCATAATGCTCCATGAACACTGCCATCTCAATGCCTTATGACGCCTGTCATCACAATTCTCCAAGGCCCCTCTCATCACAATGCTCCATGACAGTTGTCATCATATTGCTCCATAACACCTGTTACCACACTGTTCCATGCCCATGTCATCACAGTGCCACATGTCGCCTATAATCACAATGCTCCATGCCTTTTTCCTCACAATGCTCCAGAATTCCTGTCATCACAATGTTCCATGAACGTGTCATCACAATGCTACATGACCCTGGTCATCACAGTTCTCCATGACCTTTGTCATCACAATGCTCTATGTCACTTTTCATCACAATTCTCAATGACCACTTTAATCACTATGCTCGCTGACCATTTTCATCACATTTCTCTATTGTCTTTACAATTCCCCTTGGCCCCTTTCTTCACCATGCTCCATGATGCCTGTCATCACAATGCTCCATGGCTTTTGTTATCACAATGCGCCAGGACCAGTTTCATCACAATACTCCATCACCCTTGTCATCAGAGTGCATAATGAAAGCTTTCATTACAATGCTTCGTGACAATTGTCATCACAATGCTCCATGGCCTTTATCGTCACAATGCTCCCAGGCACTTTTCATCACGATATTCCATGAAAACTTTCATCACATTGCTCCATGACCATTGTCATCACAATAGTCCATAGCCTTGTCAACACAATGCTGCATAATCCCTGTCATCACAATTCTCCATGACTGCTGTCATCACAATAATCCAGGACAATTTTCATAACAATGCTTCATGCCCCCAGTCATCACAATACTCCATGATACCCTACATCACAATTCCTAGATGATCAATGTAATCACAATGCCCCATGACACCTGTCATCACAATTCGCTATGACCCTTGTCATCACAATACACGATGAACTGTGTCATCACAGTTATCCAGGACACATGTCATCACAATGATCCATGACTATTTTCATCACAATGCTCAAATACACATGCCATCACAATGCTCCATGGTCCCTGTTATCATATTGCTCAATGATCTCTTTCATCACAATGCTCCATGACCACTGTCATCACCATACCTCAAGACGCCTGTCATCTCAATGCTCCATGGCCCTTTTCATCACAATGCTCCATGGGCCCTGTCATCACAATGCTCCCTGCTCTTGTCATCAAAATGCTCCAGAGCTCTTGCCATCATAATGCTCCATGCCAGTGTCATCAAAATGTCCCATGACAAGTGTCATCACAATGCTGCATGGCCTTTTCCATAACAAAGTTCCATGGCCCCAGTCATCACAGTGCTCCATGCCCTTGTCATCAAAATGCTCCAGAGCTCTTGTCATTATAATGCTCCATGCCAGTGTCATCAAAATGTCCCATGACACTTGTCATCACAATGCTCCATGGCCTTTGCCATCACAAAGTTCCATGGCCCCTGTCATCACAGTGCTCCATGCCCTTGTCATCAAAATGCTCCAGAATTCTTTTAATCATAATGCTCCATGCCAATGTCATCAAAATATCCCATGACACTTGTCATCACAATGTTCCATGGCCTTTGCCATCACAAAGTTCCATGGCCCCTGTCATCACAGTGCTCCATGCCCTTGTCATCAAAATGCTCGAGAACACTTGTCATCATAATGCTCCATGCCAATATCATCAAAATGTCCCATGACACTTGTCATCACAATGCTCCATGGCCTTTCTCATCACAATGTTCCATGGCCCCTGTCATCACAGTGCTCCATGATACTTTTCATCACAATTGTAGATGACCACTTTCATCACAATTCCCCATGACTAATGTCATAACAATTCGCCATGGTCCTTGTCATCACAATGTTCCATGAACCGTGTCATCACAAGGTTCCAGGACTCTTGTCATCACAATGATCCATGATCACTTTCATCACAATGCTCCATGAAACCTGTCATCTCAATGCTCCATAGCCTTTGTATTCACAATGCTCCATGGCCCCTGTAATCACAGTGCTCGATGACCCCTTTCATCACAATGCTCCAAGACCGCTCTCATCACAATGGCCCATGACGCCTGCCACCACAAATCTCCAAGGCCTCTCTTACCAAAAAGCTCCATGATACCTGTCAGTACAAAGTTCCATGCCCATATCTTCACTATGCTCCTTGTCACCTTTAATCACAATCCTCCATGCCCTTTCTTTCCAATGCTCCAGAATTCTTGTCATCGCAATGTTCCTTGACCGTGTCATCACAATGCTCCATGACCCTTGTCATCACAAAGCTCCATGACCCCTGTCATCACAATGATCCATGATTCCTTTCCTCACAGTGCTCCAGTACCCTTTTCATCACAGTGCTCCATGCCATTGTCAGCACAATGCTCCTTGGACCCTGTCATCAAAATGCTCCATCCCCTTTTCATCACAATGCTCCAGGTATCCTATCATTACAATGCACCTTGCCCGTGTCAACACAATGCTCCATGACCCCTGTCATCAAAATGCTTTATGAACATTCTTATCACAATGTTCTATGACCCCTGTCATCAAAATGATCCATGACCGTTGTCATAACAATGCTGCATGATACCTTTCATCCCAATCCTCTGTGACTGCTGTCATCATAATGCTCCAGGACAATTTTCATCACAATGCTCCATGCCCCCTGTCATCACAGTGCCCCATAAGCCCTGTAATCACAATGTTCCATGACCCTGTCATCACAATGCTACATGACGCCTCTCATCACATTGTTCCATGGCCTATGTATTCACAATGTTCCATGGACACTGTAATCACACTGCTCCATGTTCCCTTGCAACACAATGCCCCATGACCCCTGTCATCACAACGTTCCATGAAAGTTGTCATCAAAATGCCCCATGACCCTGGTGACCACAAGGTTCCCTGCCCTTGTCATCACAATGATACATGGCCTTGTCATCACAATGTTCCATGGCCTCTGTCATCACCATGCTCCATGGTCTTTCTCATCACAATGCTCTATGACCCCTGTCATCACAATGCTTGATGACCATTGTCAGCACAATGCTCCAAGGCCCCTGTCATCACAATGCCTCATGGTCTTTGTAATCACAATGCTCAATGAGCACTGTCATCACAATCCTCCATGCCGTTGTCATCACAATGCTCCATGGCCCCTGTAATCACAATGCTCCATGAGCTTGTCATCACAATGTTTCAGAACATTTGTCATCATAATGCTCGATTCCCGTGTCATCACATTGCTGAATGACACTTGTCATCAAATGTTCCTTGGCCTTTGTCATCACAATGCTCCATGAACCCTGTCATCACAATGATCCCTGCCAATGTCATCACAATGCTCCATGTCTACTGTAATAACAAGGCTCCATGCCCTTGTCATCACAATGCTCCAGTTCTGTTGTCATCACCATACTTCATGCCCGTGTCTTCAAAATGTTCCATGAATCTTGTCTTCACAATGCTCCATGTCCCATGTCATCACAATGCTCTATGACCAGTGTCATCACAATGCTCTATGGCATTTGTCATCAAAATGCCCCATGACCCCCTTCAACACAATACCTGATCAACCCTCACATTAAAATGCTAAATGGCACTTGTCATCACAATGCTTTATGATGCCTGTCAACACTATTCACCATGTCACGTGTTTTCACAATGCTCCATGCCCCCTTTAATCCCAGTACTCCATGACCCCTTTCATCACAATGCCCAATGCCACCTCTCATCACAATTCTCCATGGCATTTGTCATCACGATGCTCCATGACACCTGTCATCACAATGCTCCATGACACTTGTCATCACAATGTTCCATGGCCCCTCTCATTATTGTGCTCCATAATAACTTTAATCACATTTCTAAATGACCACTGCCATCACAATGCACCATGACACTGTCATCACAAATTGCCATGTCCATTGTCATCACAATGTTCCATGAACGATATCATCACAGGGTCCCAGGACACTTGTCATCAAAATGATCCATTACCGCTTTCATCACAATGCTCCATGAACACTTTCATCTCAATGCTCCATGGCCTTTGTATTCACAATGCTCCATTGCCCCTGTAATCACAGTGCTCCATGACCCCTTTCATCACAATGCTCCAAGACCACTGTCATCACAATGCCCCATGACGCCTGCCACCACAAATCTCCAAGCCTCTCTTACCAAAAAGCTCCATGATCCCTGTCAGTACAATGTTCCATGACACTTTTCATCACAATGCTCCATGACCACTGCCATCTCAATGCCTCATGACGCCTGTCATCACAATTCTCCAATGTCCCTCTCATCACAATGCTCCATGGCACTTGTGATCACATTGCTCCATAGCACCTGTCATCACAGTGTTCCCTGCCCATATCATCACAATGCTCCATGCCCCTATAATCACAATGCTCCAAGCCTTTTTCCTCACAATGCTCCAGAATTTTGTCATCACAATGTTCCTTGACCATGGCATCACAATGCTCCACGGCCCTTGTCATCACAATGCTCCAGAATTCTTGTCATCACAATTTTTCATGGACGTGTCATCACAATGCTACATGACCCTGGTCATCACAGTTTTCCATGACTTTTGTCATCACAGTGATCTATATCACTATTCATCAAAATTCTCAATGACCACTTTAATCACTATGCTCGCTGACCATTTTCATCACATTTCTCTATTGTCATTACAATTCCCCATGCCCCTTTCTTCACAATGCTCCATGATGCCTGTCCTCACAATGCTCCATGGCTTTTGTTATCACAATGCTCCAGGACCAGTTTCATTACAATATTCCATCCCCCTTGTCATCACAGTGCACAATGAAAGCTGTCATTACATGCTCCATGACACTTGTCATCACATTGCTCCATGACCATTGTCATCACAATAGTCCATACCCTTGTCAACAAAATGCTACATAATCCCTGTCACCACATTTCTCCATGAGTGCTGTCATCACAATAATCCAGGACAATTTTCATAACAATGCTTCCTGCCCCCAGTCATCCCAGTGCTCCATGATACCCTACATCACAATTCCTAGATGATCAATGTCATCATAATGCCCCATGACACCTGTCATCACAATTCGCTATGACCCTTGTCATCACGATGCTCGATGAACCGTGTCATCACAGTGTTCCAGGACACATGTCATCACAATGATCCATTACTATTTTCATCACAATGCTCCAATACACCTGTCATCACAATGCTCCATGGCCCCTGTTATCATATTGCTCCATGATCTCTTTCATCACAATGCTCCATGACCACTGTCATCACCATACCTCAAGACGCCTGTCATCTCAATGCTCCATGGCTCTTTTCATCACATTGCCCCATGGGCCCTGTGATCACAATGCTCCATGCCCTTGTCATCAAAATGCTCCCGAACTCTTGTCATCGTAAAGCTCCATGCAAATTTCATCAAAATGTCCCATGACACTTCTCATCACAATGCTCCATGGCCTATGCCATCATAATGCTCCATGGCCCATGTCATCACAATGCTCCATGTCCCCTATAATCACAATGTTCCATGCCTTTTTCTTCACAATGCTCCAGAATTCTTGTCATCACAATGTTCCATGGACGTGTCATCACCAAGCTACATGACCCTGGTCATCACAGTTCTCCATGACCTTTGTCATCACAATGCTCTATGTCACTATTCATCACATTTCTCAATGACCACTTTAATCACTCTGCTCGCTGACCATTTTCATCACATTTCTCTATTGTCATTACAATTCCCCATGGCCCCTTTCTTCACAATGCTCCATGATGCCTGTCATCACAATGCTCCATGGCTTTTTTATCACAATGCGCCAGGACCAGTTTCATCACAATACTCCATCCCCCTTGTCATCACAGTGCATAATGAAAGCTTTCATTACAATGCTCCGTGACACTTGTCATCACAATGCTCCATGGCCTTTATCGTCACAATGCTCCCAGGCACTTTTCATCACGATATTCCATGAAAACTTTCATCACATTGCTCCATGACCATTGTCATCACAATAGTCCATAGCCTTGTCAACACAATGCTGCATAATCCCTGTCATCACAATTCTCCATGACTGCTGTCATCACAAAATCCAGGACAATTTTCATAACAATGCTTCATGCCCCCAGTCATCACAGTGCTCCATGATACCTTTCATCACAATTCCTAGATGATCAATGTCATCGCAATGCCCAATGACACCAGTCCTCACAATTCGCTATGACCCTTGTCATCACAATACTCGATGAACCGTGTCATCACAGTGTTCCAGGACACATGTCATCACAATGATCCATTACTATTTTCATCACAATGCTCCAATACACCTGTCATCACAATGCTCCATGGCCCCTTTTATCATTGCTCCATGATCTCTTTCATCACAATGCTCCATGACCACTGTCATCACCATACCTCAAGACGCCTGTCATCTCAATGCTCCATGGCTCTTTTCATCACAATACCCCATGGGCCCTGTGATCACAATGCTCCATGCCCTTGTCATCAAAGTGCACCAGAACACTTGTCATCATAATGCTCCATGCCAATGTCATCAAAATGCCCCATGACACTTGTCATCACAATGCTCCATGGCTTATGCCATCACAATTTTCCATGGCCCCTGTCATCACAATGCTCCATGCCCTTTTCATCAAAACGCTCCAGAACTCTTGTCATCATAATGCTCCATGCCAATGTCATCAAAATGCCCCATGACACTTGTCATCACAATGCTCCATGGCCTTTGTCATCACAATGTTCCATGGCCCCTGTCATCACAGTGCTCCATTATACCTTTCATCACAATTCTAGATGACCACTGTCATCACCATGCCCCATGACAGATGTCATAACAATTCGCCATGGTCCTTGTCATCACAATGCTCCATGAACCTTGTCATCACAAGGTTCCAGGACTCTTGTCATCACAATGATCCATGATCACTTTCATCACAATGCTCCATGAAACCTGTCACCTCAATGCTCCATAGCCTTTGTATTCACAATGCTCCATGGCCCCTGTAATCACAGTGCTCCATGACCCCTTTCATCACAATGATCCAAGACCGCTGTCATTACAATGCCCCATGACGCCTGCCACCACAAATCTCCAAGGCCTCTCTTACCAAAAAGCTCCATGATCCCTGTCAGTACAATGTTCGATGACACTTTTCATCACAATGCTCCATGACCCCTGTCATCACAAAGTTCTCTGCCCATATCATCACAATGCTCCTTGTCACCTTTCATCACAATGCTCCATGTCCTTTCATCACAATGCTCCATAATTCTTGTCATCGCAATGTTCCTTGACCGTGTCATCACAATGCTCCATGACCCTTGTCATCACAAAGCTCCATGACCCCTGTCATCACAATGATCCATGATTCCTTTCCTCACAGTGCTCCAGTACCCTTTTCATCACAATGCTCCATGCCATTGTCAGCACAATGCTCCTTGGACCCTGCCATCAAAATGCTCCATCCCCTTTTCATCACAATGCTCCAGATATCCTATCATTACAATGCTCCATGCCCGTGTCAACACAATGCTTCATGACCCCTGTCATCAAAATGCTTTATGAACATTCTTATCACAATGTTCCATGACCCCTGTCATCAAAATGATCCTTGACCGTTGTCATCACAATGCTGCATGATACCTTTCATCGCAATCCTCTGTGACGGCTGTCATCATAATGCTCCAGGACAATTTTCATCACAATGCTCCATGCCCCCTGTCATGACAGTGCCCCATAAGCCCTGTAATCCCAATGCTCCATGACCCTGTCATCACAATGCTACATGACCCCTGTCATCACATTGTTCCATGGCCTATGTATTCACAATGTTCCTTGGACCCTGTAATCACACTGCTCCATGTTCCTTTTCAACACAATGCTCCATGACCCCTGTCATCACAATGTTCCATGAAAGTTGTCATCAAAAGGCTCCCTGACCCCGGTCACCACAAGGTTCCCTGCCCTTGTCATCACAATGGTACATGGCCTTGTCATCACAATGTTCCATGGCCTCTGTTATCACCATGCTCCATGGTCTTTCTCATCACAATGCTCTATGACCCCTGTCATCACAATGCTTGATGACCATTGTCATCACAATGCTCCAAGGTCCCTGTCATCACAATGCCTCATGGTCTTTGTAATCACAATGCTCAATGACCACTGTCATCACAATGCTCCATGCCGTTGTCATCACAATGCTCCATGGCCCCTGTAATCACAATGCTCCATGCGCTTGTCATCACAATGCTCCAGAACATTTGTCATCATAATGCTCCATTCACGTGTCATCACATTGCTCAATGACACTTGTCATCAAAATGTTCCTTGGTCTTTGTCATCACAATGCTCCATGATCCCTGTCATCACAATGATCCCTGCCAATGTCATCACAATGCTCCATGTCTCCTGTAATCACAATGCTCCATGCCCTTGTCATCACAATGCTCCAGTTCTGTTGTCATCACCATGCTTCATGCCAGTGTCATCACAATGCTCCATGAATTTTGTCTTCACAATGCTCCATGGCCCATGTCATCACAATGCCCCATGACCCCTGTGATCACAATGCTCTATGGCCTTTGTCATCACAATGACACGTGACCCCCGTCAACACAATGCCTGATGTACCCTGACATCAAAATGCTAAATCGCACTTGTCATCACAATGCTATATGAAGCCTGTCATCACTATTCACCATGTCACTTGTTTTCACAATGCTCCATGCCCCCTGTAATCCCAGTACTCCATGACCCCTTTCATCACAATGCCCAATGCCACCTCTCATCACAATTCTCCATGGCATTTGTCATCACGATGCTCCATGACACCTGTCATCACAATGCTCCATGACACTTGTCATCACAATGCTCCATGGCCCCTCTCATTACTGTGCTCCATAATAACTTGAATCACATTTCTAGATGACCACTGCCATCACAATACCTCATGACATTGGCATCACAATTCGCCATGACCATTGTCATCACAATGCTCCATGAACCATGTCATCACAGGGTCCCAGGACACTTGTCATCACAATGATCCATTACCACTTTCATCACAATGCTCCATGACCACTGTCATCTCAATGCCCCATGGCCTTTGTATTCACAATGCTCCATGGCCCCTGTAATCACAGTGCTCCATAACACCTTTCATCATAATGCCCCATGACCACTGCCATCTCAATGCCTCATGACGCCTGTCATCACAATTCTCCAAGGCCCCTCTCATCACAATGCTCCATGACACTTGTCATCACATTGCTCCATAACAACTGTCATCACAGTGTTCCCTGCCCATGTCATCACAATGCTCCATGTCCCCTATAATCACAATGCTCCAAGACTTTTTCCTCACAATGCTCCAGAATTTTGTCATCACAATGTTCCATGACCGTGGCATCACAATGCTCCACGGCCCTTGTCATCACAATGCTCCAGAATTCTTGTCATCACAATGTTCCATGGACGTGTCATCACAAAGCTACATGACCCTGGTCATCACAGTTCTCCATGACCTTTGTCATCACAATGCTCTATGTCACTTTTCATCACAATTCTCAATGACCACTTTAATCACTATGCTCGCTGACCATTTTCATCACATTTCTCTATTGTCTTTACAATTCCCCTTGGCCCCTTTCTTCACCATGCTCCATGATGCCTGTCATCACAATGCTCCATGGCTTTTGTTATCACAATGCACCAGGACCAGTTTCATCACAATACTCCATCCCCCTTGTCATCACAGTGCATAATGAAAGCTTTCATCACAATGCTCCATGGCTTTTGTTATCACAATGCACCAGGAACAGTTTCATCAAAATACTCCATCCCCCTTGTCATCACAGTGCATAATGAAAGCTTTCATTACAATGCTCCGTGACACTTGTCATCACAATGCTCCATGGCCTTTATCGTCACAATGCTCCCAGGCACTTTTCATCACGATGTTCCATGAAAACTTTCATCACATTGCTCCATGACCATTGTCATCACAATAGTCCATAGCCTTGTCAACACAATGCTGCATAATCCCTGTCATCACAATTTTCCATGACTGCTGTCATCACAATAACCCAGGACAATTTTCATAACAATGCTTCATGCCCCCAGTCATCACAGTGCTCCATGATACCTTTCATCACAATTCCTGGATGATCAATGTCATCACAATGCCCAATGACACCTGTCATCACAATTCGCTATGACCCTTGTCATCACAATACTCGATGAACCGTGTCATCACAGTGTTCCAGGACACATGTCATCACAATGATCCATTACTATTTTCATCACAATGCTCCAATACACCTGTCATCACAATGCTCCATGGACCCTGTTATCATATTGCTCCATGATCTCTTTCATCACAATGCTCCATGACCACTGTCATCACCATACCTCAAGACGCCTGTCATCTCAATGCTCCATGGCTCTTTTCATCACAATGCCCCATGGGCCCTGTGATCACAATGCTCCATGCCTTTGTCATCAAAGTGCTCCAGTGCTCTTGTCATCATAATGCTCCATGCCAATGTCATCAAAATGTCCCATGACACTTGTCATCACAATGCTCCATGGCTTATGCCATCACAATTTTCCATGGCCCCTGTCATCACAATGCTCCATGCCCTTTTCATCAAAACGCTCCAGAACTCTTGTCATCATAATGCTCCATGCCAATGTCATCAAAATGCCCCATGACACTTGTCATCACAATGCTCCATGGCCTTTGTCATCACAATGTTCCATGGCCCCTGTCATCACAGTGCTCCATTATACCTTTCATCACAATTCTAGATGACCACTGTCATCACCATTCCCCATGACAGATGTCATAACAATTCGCCATGGTCCTTGTCATCACAATGCTCCATGAACCTTGTCATCACAAGGTTCCAGGACTCTTGTCATCACAATGATCCATGATCACTTTCATCACAATGCTCCATGAAACCTGTCACCTCAATGTTCCATAGCCTTTGTATTCACAATGCTCCATGGCCCCTGTAATCACAGTGCTCCATGACCCCTTTCATCACAATGATCCAAGACCGCTGTCATTACAATGCCCCATGACGCCTGCCACCACAAATCTCCAAGGCCTCTCTTACCAAAAAGCTCCATGATCCCTGTCAGTACAATGTTCGATGACACTTTTCATCACAATGCTCCATGACCCCTGTCATCACAAAGTTCTCTGCCCATATCATCACAATGCTCCTTGTCACCTTTCATCACAATGCTCCATGTCCTTTCATCACAATGCTCCATAATTCTTGTCATCGCAATGTTCCTTGACCGTGTCATCACAATGCTCCATGACCCTTGTCATCACAAAGCTCCATGACCCCTGTCATCACAATGATCCATGATTCCTTTCCTCACAGTGCTCCAGTACCCTTTTCATCACAATGCTCCATGCCATTGTCAGCACAATGCTCCTTGGACCCTGTCATCAAAATGCTCCATCCCCTTTTCATCACAATGCTCCAGATATCCTATCATTACAATGCTCCATGCCCGTGTCAACACAATGCTTCATGACCCCTGTCATCAAAATGCTTTATGAACATTCTTATCACAATGTTCCATGACCCCTGTCATCAAAATGATCCATGACCGTTGTCATCACAATGCTGCATGATACCTTTCATCGCAATCCTCTGTGACGGCTGTTTTCATAATGCTCCAGGACAATTTTCATCACAATGCTCCATGCCCCCTGTCATCACAGTGCCCCATAAGCCCTGTAATCCCAATGCTCCATGACCCTGTCATCACAATGCTACATGACCCCTGTCATCACATTGTTCCATGGCCTATATATTCACAATGTTCCATGGACCCTGTAATCACACTGCTCCATGTTCCTTTTCAACACAATGCTCCATGACCCCTGTCATCACAATGTTCCATGAAAGTTGTCATCAAAAGGCTCCATGACCCCGGTCACCACAAGGTTCCCTGCCCTTGTCACCACAATGGTACATGGCCTTGTCATCACAATGTTCCATGGCCTCTGTCATCACCATGCTCCATGATCTTTCTCATCACAATGCTCTCTGACTCCTGTCATCACAATTCTTGATGACCATTGTCATCACAATGCTCCAAGGTCCCTGTCATCACAATGCCTCATGGTCTTTGTAATCACAATGCTCAATGACCACTGTCATCACAATGCTCCATGCCGTTGTCATCACAATGCTCCATGGCCCCTGTAATCACAATGCTCCATGCGCTTGTCATCACAATGCTCCAGAATATTTGTCATCATAATGCTCCATTCCCGTGTCATCACATTGCTCAATGACACTTGTCATCAAAATGTTCCTTGGTCTTTGTCATCACAATGCTCCATGATCCCTGTCATCACAATGATCCCTGCCAATGTCATCACAATGCTCCATGTCTCCTGTAATCACAATGCTCCATGCCCTTGTCATCACAATGCTCCAGTTCTGTTGTCATCACCATGCTTCCTGCCAGTGTCATCACAAAGCTCCATGAATCTTGTCTTCACAATGCTCCATGGCCCATGTCATCACAATGCTCCATGACCCCTGTGATCACAATGCTCTATGGCCTTTGTCATCACAATGACATGTGACCCCCGTCAACACAATGCCTGATGAACCCTGACATCAAAATGCTAAATGGCACTTGTCATCACAATGCTATATGAAGCCTGTCATCACTATTCACCATGTCACTTGTTTTCACAATGCTCCATGTCCCCTGTAATCCCAGTACTCCATGACCCCTTTCATCACAATGCCCAATGCCACCTCTCATCACAATTCTCCATGGCATTTGTCATCACGATGCTCCATGACACCTGTCATCACAATGCTCCATGACACTTGTCATCACAATGCTCCATGGCCCCTCTCATTACTGTGCTCCATAATAACTTGAATCACATTTCTAGATGACCAGTGCCATCACAATGCCCCATGACATTGTCATCACAATTCGCCATGACCATTGTCATCACAATGCTCCATGAACCATGTTATCACAGGGTCCCAGGACACTTGTCATCACAATGATCCATTACCACTTTCATCACAATGCTCCATGACCACTGTCATCTCAATGCCCCATGGCCTTTGTATTCACAATGCTCCATGGCCCCTGTAATCACAGTGCTCCATAACACCTTTCATCATAATGCTCCATGACCACTGCCATCTCAATGCCTCATGACGCCTGTCATCACAATTCTCCAAGACCTCTCTCATCACAATGCTCCCTGACACCTGTCATCACATTGCTCCATAACAACTGTCATCACAGTGTTCCCTGCCCATGTCATCACAATGCTCCATGTCCCCTATAATCACAATGCTCCAAGCCTTTTTCCTCACAATGCTCCAGAATTTTGTCATCACAATGTTCCATGACCGTGGCATCACAATGCTCCACGGCCCTTGTCATCACAATGCTCCAGAATTCTTGTCATCACAATGTTCCATGGACGTGTCATCACAATGCTACATGACCCTGGTCATCACAGTTCTCCACGACCTTTGTCATCACAATGCTCTATGTCACTATTCATCACAATTCTCAATGACCACTTTAATCACTATGCTCGCTGACCATTTTCATCACATTTCTCTATTGTCATTAAAATTCCCCATGGCCCCTTTCTTCACAATACTCCATGATGCCTGTCATCACAATGCTCCATGGCTTTTGTTATCACAATGTGCCAGGACCAGTTTCATCACAATACTCCATCCCCCTTGTCATCACAGTGCATAATGAAAGCTTTCATTACAATGCTGCATGACACTTGTCATCACATTGCTCCATGACCATTGTCATCACAATAGTCCATAGCCTTGTCAACACAATGCTGCATAATCCCTGTCATCACAATTCTCCATGACTGCTGTCATCACAATAACCCAGGACAATTTTCATAACAGTGCTTCATGCCCCCTGTCATCACAGGGCTCCATGATACCTTTCATCACTATTCCTAGATGATCAATGTCATCACAATGCCCAATGACACCTGTCATCACAATTCGCTATGACCCTTGTCATCACAATACTCGATGAACCGTGTCATCACAGTGTTCCAGGACACATGTCATCACAATGATCCATTACTATTTTCATCACAATGCTCCAATACACCTGTCATCACAATGCTCCATGGCCCCTGTTATCATATTGCTCCATCATCTCTTTCATCACAATGCTCCATGACCACTGTCATCACCATACCTCAAGACGCCTGTCATCTCAATGCTCCATGGCTCTTTTCATCACAATGCCCCATGGGCCCTGTGATCACAATGCTCCATGCCCTTGTCATCAAAGTGCTCCAGAGCTCTTGTCATCATAATGCTCCCTGCCAATGTCATCAAAATGCCCCATGACACTTGTCATCACAATGCTCCATGGCTTATGCCATCACAATTTTCCATGGCCCCTGTCATCACAATGCTCCATGCCCTTTTCATCAAAACGCTCCAGAATTCTTGTCATCATAATGCTCCCTGCCAATGTCATCAAAATGCCCCATGACACTTGTCATCACAATGCTCCATGGCCTTTGTCATCACAATGTTCCATGGCCCCTGTCATCACAGTGCTCCATTATACCTTTCATCACAATTCTAGATGACCACTGTCATCACCATGCCCCATGACAGATGTCATAACAATTCGCCATGGTCCTTGTCATCACAATGCTCCATGAACCCTGTCATCACAAGGTTCCAGGAGTCTTGTCATCACAATGATCCATGATCACTTTCATCACAATGCTCCATGAAACCTGTCACCTCAATGCTCCATAGCCTTTGTATTCACAATGCTCCATGGCCCCTGTAATCACAGTGCTCCATGACCCCTTTCATCACAATGATCCAAGACCGCTGTCATTACAATGCCCCATGACGCCTGCCACCACAAATCTCCAAGGCCTCTCTTACCAAAAAGCTCCATGATCCCTGTCAGTACAATGTTCGATGACACTTTTCATCACAATGCTCCATGACCCCTGTCATCACAAAGTTCTCTGCCCATATCATCACAATGCTCCTTGTCCCCTTTCATCACAATGCTCCATGTCCTTTCATCACAATGCTCCATAATTCTTGTCATCGCAATGTTCCTTGACCGTGTCATCACAATGCTCCATGACACTTGTCATCACAAAGCTCCATGACCCCTGTCATCACAATGATCCATGATTCCTTTCCTCACAGTGCTCCAGTACCCTTTTCATCACAATGCTCCATGCCATTGTCAGCACAATGCTCCTTGGACCCTGTCATCAAAATGCTCCATCCCCTTTTCATCACAATGCTCCAGATATCCTATCATTACAATGCTCCATGCCCGTGTCAACAAAATGCTTCATGACCCCTGTCATCAAAATGCTTTATGAACATTCTTATCACAATGTTCCATGACCCCTGTCATCAAAATGATCCATGACCGTTGTCATCACAATGCTGCATGATACCTTTCATCCCAATCCTCTGTGACGGCTGTCATCATAATGCTCCAGGACAATTTTCATCACAATGCTCCATGCCCCCTGTCATCACAGTGCCCCATAAGCCCTGTAATCCCAATGCTCCATGACCCTGTCATCACAATGCTACATGACCCCTGTCATCACATTGTTCCATGGCCTATGTATTCACAATGTTCCATGGACCCTGTAATCACACTGCTCCATGTTCCTTTTCAACACAATGCTCCATGACCCCTGTCATCACAATGTTCCATGAAAGTTGTCATCAAAATGCTCCATGACCCCGGTCACCACAAGGGTCCCTGCCCTTGTCATCACAATGGTACATGGCCTTGTCATCACAACGTCCCATGGCCTCTGTCATCACCATGCTCCATGGTCTTTCTCATCACAATGCTCTATGACCCCTGTCATCACAATGCTTGATGACCATTGTCATCACAATGCTCCAAGGTCCCTGTCATCACAAAGCCTCATGGTCTTTGTAATCACAATGCTCAATGACCACTGTCATCACAATGCTCCATGCCGTTGTCATCACAATGCTCCATGGCCCCTGTAATCACAATGCTCCATGCGCTTGTCATCACAATGCTCCAGAACATTTGTCATCATAATGCTCCATTCCCGTGTCATCACATTGCTCAATGACACTTGTCATCAAAATGTTCCTTGGTCTTTCTCATCACAATGCTCCATGATCCCTGTCATCACAATGATACCAGCCAATGTCATCACAATGCTCCATGTCTCCTGTAATCACAATGCTCCATGCCCTTGTCATCACAATGCTCCAGTTCTGTTGTCATCACCATGCTTCATGCCAGTGTCATCACAATGCTCCATGCATCTTGTCTTCACAATGCTCCATGGCCCATGTCATCACAATGCTCCATGATCCCTGTGATCACAATGCTCTATGGCCTTTGTCATCACAATGACACGTGACCCCCGTCAACACAAGGCCTGATGAACCCTGACATCACAATGCTAAATGGCACTTGTCATCACAATGCTATATGAAGCCTGTCATCACTATTCACCATGTCACTTGTTTACACAATGCTCCATGCCCCCTGTAATCCCAGTACTCCATGACCCCTTTCATAACAATGCCCAATGCCACCTCTCATCACAATTCTCCATGGCATTTGTCATCGCGATGCTCCATGACACCTATCATCACATTGCTCCATGACATTTGTCATCACAATGCTCCATGGCCCCTCTCATTACTGTGCTCCATAATAACTTGAATCACATTTCTAGATGACCAGTGCCATCACAATGCCCCATGACATTGTCATCACAATTCGCCATGACCATTGTCATCACAATGCTCCATGAACCATGTCATCACAGGGTCCCAGGACACTTGTCATCACAATGATCCATTACCACTTTCATCACAATGCTCCATGACCACTGTCATCTCAATGCCCCATGGCCTTTGTATTCACAATGCTCCATGGCCCCTGTAATCACAGTGCTCCATAACACCTTTCATCATAATGCTCCATGACCAGTGCCATCTCAATGCCTCATGACACCTGTCATCACAATTCTCCAAGGCCCCTCTCATCACAATGCTCCATGACACTTTTCATCACATTGCTCCATAACAACTGTCATCACAGTGTTCCCTTCCCATGTCATCACAATGCTCCATGTCCCCTTTAATCACAATGCTCCAAGCCTTTTTCCTCACAATGCTCAAGAATTTTGTCATCACAATGTTCCATGGCTGTGGCATCACAATGCTCCACGGCCCTTGTCATCACAATGCTCCAGAATTCTTGTCATCACAATGTTCCATGGACGTGTCATCACAAAGCTACATGACCCTGGTCATCACATTTCTCCATGACTTTTGTCATCACAATGCTCTATGTCACTATTCATCACAATTCTCAATGACCACTTTAATCACTATGCTCGCTGACCATTTTCATCACATTTCTCTATTGTCATTACAATTCCCCATGGCCCCTTTCTTCACCATGCTCCATGATGCCTGTCATCACAATGCTCCATGGCTTTTGTTATCACAATGCGCCAGGACGAGTTTCATCACAATACTCCATCCCCCTTGTCATCACAGTGCATAATGAAAGCTTTCATTACAATGCTCCGTGACACTTGTCATCACAATGCTCCATGGCCTTTATCCTCACAATGCTCCCAGGCACTTTTCATCACGATGTTCCATGAAAACTTTCATCACATTGCTCCATGACCATTGTCATCACAATAGTCCATAGCCTTGTCAACACAATGCTGCATAATTCCTGTCATCACAATTCTCTATGACTGCTGTCATCACAATAATCCAGGACAATTTTCATAACAATGCTTCATGCCCCCAGTCATCACAGTGCTCCATGATACCTTTCATCACAATTCCTAGATGATCAATGTCATCACAATGCCCAATGACACCTGTCATCACAATTCGCTATGACCCTTGTCATCACAATACTCGATGAACCGTGTCATCACAGTGTTCCAGGACACATGTCATCACAATGATCCATTACTATTTTCATCACAATGCTCCAATACACCTGTCATCACAATGCTCCATGGCCCCTGTTATCATATTGCTCCATGATCTCTTTCATCACAATGCTCCATGACCTCTGTCATCACCATACCTCAAGACGCCTGTCATCTCAATGTTCCATGGCTCTTTTCATCACAAAGCCCCATGGGCCCTGTGATCACAATGCTCCATGCCCTTGTCATCAAAGTGCTCCAGAACTCTTGTCATCATAATGCTCCATGCCAATGTCATCAAAATGCCCCATGACACTTGTCATCACAATGCTCCATGGCTTATGCCATCACAATGTTCCATGGCCCCTGTCATCACAATGCTCCATGCCCTTTTCATCAAAACGCTCCAGAACTCTTGTCATCATAATGCTCCATGCCAATGTCATCAAAATGCCCCATGACACTTGTCATCACAATGCTCCATGGCCTTTGTCATCACAATGTTCCATGGTCCCTGTCATCACAGTGCTCCATTATACCTTTCATCACAATTCTAGATGACCACTGTCATCACCATGCCCCATGACAGATGTCATAACAATTCGCCATGGTCCTTGTCATCACAATGCTCCATGAACCTTGTCATCACAAGGTTCCAGGACTCTTGTCATCACAATGATCCATGATCACTTTCATCACAATGCTCCATGAAACCTGTCACCTCAATGCTCCATAACCTTTGTATTCACAATGCTCCATGGCCCCTGTAATCACAGTGCTCCATGACCCCTTTCATCACAATGATCCAAGACTGCTGTCATTACAATGCCCCATGACGCCTGCCACCACAAATCTCCAAGGCCTCTCTTACCAAAAAGCTCCATGATCCCTGTCAGTACAATGTTCGATGACACTTTTCATCACAATGCTCCATGACCCCTGTCATCACAAAGTTCCCTGCCCATATCATCACAATGCTCCTTGTCACCTTTCATCACAATGCTCCATGTCCTTTCATCACAATGCTCCATAATTCTTGTCATCGCAATGTTCCTTGACCGTGTCATTACAATTCTCCATGACCCTTGTCATCACAAAGCTCCATGACCCCTGTCATCACAATGATCCATGATTCCTTTCCTCACAGTGCTCCAGTACCCTTTTCATCACAATGCTCCATGCCATTGTCAGCACAATGCTCCTTGGACCCTGTCATCAAAATGCTCCATCCTCTTTTCATCACAATGCTCCAGATATCCTATCATTACAATGCTGCATGCCCGTGTCAACACAATGCTTCATGACCCCTGTCCTCAAAATGCTTTATGAACATTCTTATAACAATGTTCCATGACCCCTGTCATCAAAATGATCCATGACCGTTGTCATCACAATGCTGCATGATACCTTTCATCCCAATCCTCTGTGACTGCTGTCATCATAATGCTCCAGGACAATTTTCATCACAATGCTCCATGCCCCCTGTCATCACAGTGCCCCATAAGCCCTGTAATCCCAATGCTCCATGACCCTGTCATCACAATGCTACATGACCCCTGTCATCACATTGTTCCATGGCCTATGTATTCACAATGTTCCATGGACCCTGTAATCACACTGCTCCATGTTCCTTTTCAACACAATGCTCCATGACCCCTGTCATCACAATGTTCCATGAAAGTTGTCATCAAAATGCTCCATGACCCCGGTCACCACAAGGTTCCCTGCCCTTGTCATCACAATGGTACATGGCCTTGTCATCACAATGTTCCATGGCCTCTGTCATCACCATGCTCCATGGTCTTTCTCATCACAATGCTCTCTGACCCCTGTCATCACAATGCTTGATGACCATTGTCATCACAATGCTCCAAGGTCCCTGGCATCACAATGCCTCATGGTCTTTGTAATCACAATGCTCAATGACCACTGTCATCACAATGCTCCATGCCGTTGTCATCACAATGCTCCATGGCCCCTGTAATCACAATGCTCCATGCGCTTGTCATCACAATGCTCCAGAACATTTGTCATCATAATGCTCCATTCCCGTGTCATCACATTGCTCAATGACACTTGTCATCAAAATGTTCCTTGGTCTTTCTCATCACAATGCTCCATGATCCCTGTTATCACAATGATCCCAGCCAATGTCATCACAATGCTCCATGTCTCCTGTAATCACAATGCTCCATGCCCTTGTCATCACAATGCTCCAGTTCTGTTGTCATCACCATGCTTCATGCCAGTGTCATCACAATGCTCCATGCATCTTGTCTTCACAATGCTCCATGGCCCATGTCATCACAATGCTCCATGACCCCTGTGATCACAATGCTCTATGGCCTTTGTCATCACAATGACACGTGACCCCCGTCAACACAATGCCTGATGAACCCTGACATCAAAATGCTAAATGGCACTTGTCATCACAATGCTATATGAAGCCTGTCATCACTATTCACCATGTCACTTGTTTTCACAATGCTCCATGCCCCCTGTAATCCCAGTACTCCATGACCCCTTTCATCACAATGCCCAAAGCCACCTCTCATCACAATTCTCCATGGCATTTGTCATCACGATGCTCCATGACACCTGTCATCACAATGCTCCATGACACTTGTCATCACAATGCTCCATGGCCCCTCTCATTACTGTGCTCCATAATAACTTGAATCACATTTCTAGATGACCACTGCCATCACAATACCTCATGACATTGGCATCACAATTCGCCATGACCATTGTCATCACAATGCTCCATGAACCATGTCATCACAGGGTCCCAGGACACTTGTCATCACAATGATCCATTACCACTTTCATCACAATGCTCCATGACCACTGTCATCTCAATGCCCCATGGCCTTTGTATTCACAATGCTCCATGGCCCCTGTAATCACAGTGCTCCATAACACCTTTCATCATAATGCCCCATGACCACTGCCATCTCAATGCCTCATGACGCCTGTCATCACAATTCTCCAAGGCCCCTCTCATCACAATGCTCCATGACACTTGTCATCACATTGCTCCATAACAACTGTCATCACAGTGTTCCCTGCCCATGTCATCACAATGCTCCATGTCCCCTATAATCACAATGCTCCAAGCCTTTTTCCTCACAATGCTCCAGAATTTTGTCATCACAATGTTCCATGACCGTGGCATCACAATGCTCCACGGCCCTTGTCATCACAATTCTCCAGAATTCTTGTCATCACAATGTTCCATGGACGTGTCATCACAAAGCTACATGACCCTGGTCATCACAGTTCTCCATGACCTTTGTCATCACAATGCTCTATGTCACTTTTCATCACAATTCTCAATGACCACTTTAATCACTATGCTCGCTGACCATTTTCATCACATTTCTCTATTGTCTTTACAATTCCCCTTGGCCCCTTTCTTCACCATGCTCCATGATGCCTGTCATCACAATGCTCCATGGCTTTTGTTATCACAATGCACCAGGACCAGTTTCATCACAATACTCCATCCCCCTTGTCATCACAGTGCATAATGAAAGCTTTCATCACAATGCTCCATGGCTTTTGTTATCACAATGCACCAGGAACAGTTTCATCAAAATACTCCATCCCCCTTGTCATCACAGTGCATAATGAAAGCTTTCATTACAATGCTCCGTGACACTTGTCATCACAATGCTCCATGGCCTTTATCGTCACAATGCTCCCAGGCACTTTTCATCACGATGTTCCATGAAAACTTTCATCACATTGCTCCATGACCATTGTCATCACAATAGTCCATAGCCTTGTCAACACAATGCTGCATAATCCCTGTCATCACAATTTTCCATGACTGCTGTCATCACAATAACCCAGGACAATTTTCATAACAATGCTTCATGCCCCCAGTCATCACAGTGCTCCATGATACCTTTCATCACAATTCCTGGATGATCAATGTCATCACAATGCCCAATGACACCTGTCATCACAATTCGCTATGACCCTTGTCATCACAATACTCGATGAACCGTGTCATCACAGTGTTCCAGGACACATGTCATCACAATGATCCATTACTATTTTCATCACAATGCTCCAATACACCTGTCATCACAATGCTCCATGGACCCTGTTATCATATTGCTCCATGATCTCTTTCATCACAATGCTCCATGACCACTGTCATCACCATACCTCAAGACGCCTGTCATCTCAATGCTCCATGGCTCTTTTCATCACAATGCCCCATGGGCCCTGTGATCACAATGCTCCATGCCTTTGTCATCAAAGTGCTCCAGTGCTCTTGTCATCATAATGCTCCATGCCAATGTCATCAAAATGTCCCATGACACTTGTCATCACAATGCTCCATGGCTTATGCCATCACAATTTTCCATGGCCCCTGTCATCACAATGCTCCATGCCCTTTTCATCAAAACGCTCCAGAACTCTTGTCATCATAATGCTCCATGCCAATGTCATCAAAATGCCCCATGACACTTGTCATCACAATGCTCCATGGCCTTTGTCATCACAATGTTCCATGGCCCCTGTCATCACAGTGCTCCATTATACCTTTCATCACAATTCTAGATGACCACTGTCATCACCATTCCCCATGACAGATGTCATAACAATTCGCCATGGTCCTTGTCATCACAATGCTCCATGAACCTTGTCATCACAAGGTTCCAGGACTCTTGTCATCACAATGATCCATGATCACTTTCATCACAATGCTCCATGAAACCTGTCACCTCAATGTTCCATAGCCTTTGTATTCACAATGCTCCATGGCCCCTGTAATCACAGTGCTCCATGACCCCTTTCATCACAATGATCCAAGACCGCTGTCATTACAATGCCCCATGACGCCTGCCACCACAAATCTCCAAGGCCTCTCTTACCAAAAAGCTCCATGATCCCTGTCAGTACAATGTTCGATGACACTTTTCATCACAATGCTCCATGACCCCTGTCATCACAAAGTTCTCTGCCCATATCATCACAATGCTCCTTGTCACCTTTCATCACAATGCTCCATGTCCTTTCATCACAATGCTCCATAATTCTTGTCATCGCAATGTTCCTTGACCGTGTCATCACAATGCTCCATGACCCTTGTCATCACAAAGCTCCATGACCCCTGTCATCACAATGATCCATGATTCCTTTCCTCACAGTGCTCCAGTACCCTTTTCATCACAATGCTCCATGCCATTGTCAGCACAATGCTCCTTGGACCCTGTCATCAAAATGCTCCATCCCCTTTTCATCACAATGCTCCAGATATCCTATCATTACAATGCTCCATGCCCGTGTCAACACAATGCTTCATGACCCCTGTCATCAAAATGCTTTATGAACATTCTTATCACAATGTTCCATGACCCCTGTCATCAAAATGATCCATGACCGTTGTCATCACAATGCTGCATGATACCTTTCATCGCAATCCTCTGTGACGGCTGTTTTCATAATGCTCCAGGACAATTTTCATCACAATGCTCCATGCCCCCTGTCATCACAGTGCCCCATAAGCCCTGTAATCCCAATGCTCCATGACCCTGTCATCACAATGCTACATGACCCCTGTCATCACATTGTTCCATGGCCTATATATTCACAATGTTCCATGGACCCTGTAATCACACTGCTCCATGTTCCTTTTCAACACAATGCTCCATGACCCCTGTCATCACAATGTTCCATGAAAGTTGTCATCAAAAGGCTCCATGACCCCGGTCACCACAAGGTTCCCTGCCCTTGTCACCACAATGGTACATGGCCTTGTCATCACAATGTTCCATGGCCTCTGTCATCACCATGCTCCATGATCTTTCTCATCACAATGCTCTCTGACTCCTGTCATCACAATTCTTGATGACCATTGTCATCACAATGCTCCAAGGTCCCTGTCATCACAATGCCTCATGGTCTTTGTAATCACAATGCTCAATGACCACTGTCATCACAATGCTCCATGCCGTTGTCATCACAATGCTCCATGGCCCCTGTAATCACAATGCTCCATGCGCTTGTCATCACAATGCTCCAGAATATTTGTCATCATAATGCTCCATTCCCGTGTCATCACATTGCTCAATGACACTTGTCATCAAAATGTTCCTTGGTCTTTGTCATCACAATGCTCCATGATCCCTGTCATCACAATGATCCCTGCCAATGTCATCACAATGCTCCATGTCTCCTGTAATCACAATGCTCCATGCCCTTGTCATCACAATGCTCCAGTTCTGTTGTCATCACCATGCTTCCTGCCAGTGTCATCACAAAGCTCCATGAATCTTGTCTTCACAATGCTCCATGGCCCATGTCATCACAATGCTCCATGACCCCTGTGATCACAATGCTCTATGGCCTTTGTCATCACAATGACATGTGACCCCCGTCAACACAATGCCTGATGAACCCTGACATCAAAATGCTAAATGGCACTTGTCATCACAATGCTATATGAAGCCTGTCATCACTATTCACCATGTCACTTGTTTTCACAATGCTCCATGTCCCCTGTAATCCCAGTACTCCATGACCCCTTTCATCACAATGCCCAATGCCACCTCTCATCACAATTCTCCATGGCATTTGTCATCACGATGCTCCATGACACCTGTCATCACAATGCTCCATGACACTTGTCATCACAATGCTCCATGGCCCCTCTCATTACTGTGCTCCATAATAACTTGAATCACATTTCTAGATGACCAGTGCCATCACAATGCCCCATGACATTGTCATCACAATTCGCCATGACCATTGTCATCACAATGCTCCATGAACCATGTCATCACAGTGTCCCAGGACACTTGTCATCACAATGATCCATTACCACTTTCATCACAATGCTCCATGACCACTGTCATCTCAATGCCCCATGGCCTTTGTATTCACAATGCTCCATGGCCCCTGTAATCACAGTGCTCCATAACACCTTTCATCATAATGCTCCATGACCACTGCCATCTCAATGCCTCATGACGCCTGTCATCACAATTCTCCAAGGCCCCTCTCATCAAAATGCTCCATGACACTTGTCATCACATTGCTCCATAACAACTGTCATCACAGTGTTCCCTGCCCATGTCATCACAATGCTCCATGTCCCCTATAATCACAATGCTCCAAGCCTTTTTCCTCACAATGCTCCAGAATTTTGTCATCACAATGTTCCATGACCGTGGCATCACAATGCTCCACGGCCCTTGTCATCACAATGCTCCAGAATTCTTGTCATCACAATGTTCCATGGACGTGTCATCACAATGCTACATGACCCTGGTCATCACAGTTCTCCACGACCTTTGTCATCACAATGCTCTATGTCACTATTCATCACAATTCTCAATGACCACTTTAATCACTATGCTCGCTGACCATTTTCATCACATTTCTCTATTGTCATTAAAATTCCCCATGGCCCCTTTCTTCACAATACTCCATGATGCCTGTCATCACAATGCTCCATGGCTTTTGTTATCACAATGTGCCAGGACCAGTTTCATCACAATACTCCATCCCCCTTGTCATCACAGTGCATAATGAAAGCTTTCATTACAATGCTGCATGACACTTGTCATCACATTGCTCCATGACCATTGTCATCACAATAGTCCATAGCCTTGTCAACACAATGCTGCATAATCCCTGTCATCACAATTCTCCATGACTGCTGTCATCACAATAACCCAGGACAATTTTCATAACAATGCTTCATGCCCCCAGTCATCACAGGGCTCCATGATACCTTTCATCACTATTCCTAGATGATCAATGTCATCACAATGCCCAATGACACCTGTCATCACAATTCGCTATGACCCTTGTCATCACAATACTCGATGAACCGTGTCATCACAGTGTTCCAGGACACATGTCATCACAATGATCCATTACTATTTTCATCACAATGCTCCAATACACCTGTCATCACAATGCTCCATGGCCCCTGTTATCATATTGCTCCATCATCTCTTTCATCACAATGCTCCATGACCACTGTCATCACCATACCTCAAGACGCCTGTCATCTCAATGCTCCATGGCTCTTTTCATCACAATGCCCCATGGGCCCTGTGATCACCATGCTCCATGCCCTTGTCATCAAAGTGCTCCAGAGCTCTTGTCATCATAATGCTCCCTGCCAATGTCATCAAAATGCCCCATGACACTTGTCATCACAATGCTCCATGGCTTATGCCATCACAATTTTCCATGGCCCCTGTCATCACAATGCTCCATGCCCTTTTCATCAAAACGCTCCAGAATTCTTGTCATCATAATGCTCCCTGCCAATGTCATCAAAATGCCCCATGACACTTGTCATCACAATGCTCCATGGCCTTTGTCATCACAATGTTCCATGGCCACTGTCATCACAGTGCTCCATTATACCTTTCATCACAATTCTAGATGACCACTGTCATCACCATGCCCCATGACAGATGTCATAACAATTCGCCATGGTCCTTGTCATCACAATGCTCCATGAACCCTGTCATCACAAGGTTCCAGGACTCTTGTCATCACAATGATCCATGATCACTTTCATCACAATGCTCCATGAAACCTGTCACCTCAATGCTCCATAGCCTTTGTATTCACAATGCTCCATGGCCCCTGTAATCACAGTGCTCCATGACCCCTTTCATCACAATGATCCAAGACCGCTGTCATTACAATGCCCCATGACGCCTGCCACCACAAATCTCCAAGGCCTCTCTTACCAAAAAGCTCCATGATCCCTGTCAGTACAATGTTCGATGACACTTTTCATCACAATGCTCCATGACCCCTGTCATCACAAAGTTCTCTGCCCATATCATCACAATGCTCCTTGTCCCCTTTCATCACAATGCTCCATGTCCTTTCATCACAATGCTCCATAATTCTTGTCATCGCAATGTTCCTTGACCGTGTCATCACAATGCTCCATGACACTTGTCATCACAAAGCTCCATGACCCCTGTCATCACAATGATCCATGATTCCTTTCCTCACAGTGCTCCAGTACCCTTTTCATCACAATGCTCCATGCCATTGTCAGCACAATGCTCCTTGGACCCTGTCATCAAAATGCTCCATCCCCTTTTCATCACAATGCTCCAGATATCCTATCATTACAATGCTCCATGCCCGTGTCAACACAATGCTTCATGACCCCTGTCATCAAAATGCTTTATGAACATTCTTATCACAATTTTCCATGACCCCTGTCATCAAAATGATCCATGACCGTTGTCATCACAATGCTGCATGATACCTTTCATCCCAATCCTCTGTGACGGCTGTCATCATAATGCTCCAGGACAATTTTCATCACAATGCTCCAACCCCCTGTCATCACAGTGCCCCATAAGCCCTGTAATCCCAATGCTCCATGACCCTGTCATCACAATGCTACATGACCCCTGTCATCACATTGTTCCATGGCCTATGTATTCACAATGTTCCATGGACCCTGTAATCACACTGCTCCATGTTCCTTTTCAACACAATGCTCCATGACCCCTGTCATCACAATGTTCCATGAAAGTTGTCATCAAAATGCTCCATGACCCCGGTCACCACAAGGGTCCCTGCCCTTGTCATCACAATGGTACATGGCCTTGTCATCACAACGTCCCATGGCCTCTGTCATCACCATGCTCCATGGTCTTTCTCATCACAATGCTCTATGACCCCTGTCATCACAATGCTTGATGACCATTGTCATCACAATGCTCCAAGGTCCCTGTCATCACAAAGCCTCATGGTCTTTGTAATCACAATGCTCAATGACCACTGTCATCACAATGCTCCATGCCGTTGTCATCACAATGCTCCATGGCCCCTGTAATCACAATGCTCCATGCGCTTGTCATCACAATGCTCCAGAACATTTGTCATCATAATGCTCCATTCCCGTGTCATCACATTGCTCAATGACACTTGTCATCAAAATGTTCCTTGGTCTTTCTCATCACAATGCTCCATGATCCCTGTCATCACAATGATACCAGCCAATGTCATCACAATGCTCCATGTCTCCTGTAATCACAATGCTCCATGCCCTTGTCATCACAATGCTCCAGTTCTGTTGTCATCACCATGCTTCATGCCAGTGTCATCACAATGCTCCATGCATCTTGTCTTCACAATGCTCCATGGCCCATGTCATCACAATGCTCCATGATCCCTGTGATCACAATGCTCTATGGCCTTTGTCATCACAATGACACGTGACCCCCGTCAACACAAGGCCTGATGAACCCTGACATCAAAATGCTAAATGGCACTTGTCATCACAATGCTATATGAAGCCTGTCATCACTATTCACCATGTCACTTGTTTTCACAATGCTCCATGCCCCGTGTAATCCCAGTACTCCATGACCCATTTCATCACAATGCCCAATGCCACCTCTCATCACAATTCTCCATGGCATTTGTCATCACGATGCTCCATGACACATGTCATCACAATGCTCCATGACACTTGTCATCACAATGCTCCATGGCCCCTCTCATTACTGTGCTCCATAATAACTTGAATCACATTTCTAGATGACCAGTGCCATCACAATGCCCCATGACATTGTCATCACAATTCGCCATGACCATTGTCATCACAATGCTCCATGAACCATGTCATCACAGGGTCCCAGGACACTTGTCATCACAATGATCCATTACCACTTTCATCACAATGCTCCATGACCACTGTCATCTCAATGCCCCATGGCCATTGTATTCACAATGCTCCATGGCCCCTGTAATCACAGTGCTCCATAACACCTTTCATCATAATGCTCCATGACCAGTGCCATCTCAATGCCTCATGACGCCTGTCATCACAATTCTCCAAGGCCCCTCTCATCACAATGCTCCATGACACTTTTCATCACATTGCTCCATAACAACTGTCATCACAGTGTTCCCTTCCCATGTCATCACAATGCTCCATGTCCCCTTTAATCACAATGCTCCAAGCCTTTTTCCTCACAATGCTCAAGAATTTTGTCATCACAATGTTCCATGGCCGTGGCATCACAATGCTCCACGGCCCTTGTCATCACAATGCTCCAGAATTCTTGTCATCACAATGTTCCATGGACGTGTCATCACAAAGATACATGACCCTGGTCATCACATTTCTCCATGACTTTTGTCATCACAATGCTCTATGTCACTATTCATCACAATTCTCAATGACCACTTTAATCACTATGCTCGCTGACCATTTTCATCACATTTCTCTATTGTCATTACAATTCCCCATGGCCCCTTTCTTCACCATGCTCCATGATGCCTGTCATCACAATGCTCCATGGCTTTTGTTATCACAATGCGCCAGGACGAGTTTCATCACAATACTCCATCCCCCTTGTCATCACAGTGCATAATGAAAGCTTTCATTACAATGCTCCGTGACACTTGTCATCACAATGCTCCATGGCCTTTATCGTCACAATGCTCCCAGGCACTTTTCATCACGATGTTCCATGAAAACTTTCATCACATTGCTCCATGACCATTGTCATCACAATAGTCCATAGCCTTGTCAACACAATGCTGCATAATTCCTGTCATCACAATTCTCCATGACTGCTGTCATCACAATAATCCAGGACAATTTTCATAACAATGCTTCATGCCCCCAGTCATCACAGTGCTCCATGATACCTTTCATCACAATTCCTAGATGATCAATGTCATCACAATGCCCAATGACACCTGTCATCACAATTCGCTATGACCCTTGTCATCACAATACTCGATGAACCGTGTCATCACAGTGTTCCAGGACACATGTCATCACAATGATCCATTACTATTTTCATCACAATGCTCCAATACACCTGTCATCACAATGCTCCATGGCCCCTGTTATCATATTGCTCCATGATCTCTTTCATCACAATGCTCCATGACCTCTGTCATCACCATACCTCAAGACGCCTGTCATCTCAATGTTCCATGGCTCTTTTCATCACAAAGCCCCATGGGCCCTGTGATCACAATGCTCCATGCCCGTGTCATCAAAGTGCTCCAGAACTCTTGTCATCATAATGCTCCATGCCAATGTCATCAAAATGCCCCATGACACTTGTCATCACAATGCTCCATGGCTTATGCCATCACAATGTTCCATGGCCCCTGTCATCACAATGCTCCATGCCCTTTTCATCAAAACGCTCCAGAACTCTTGTCATCATAATGCTCCATGCCAATGTCATCAAAATGCCCCATGACACTTGTCATCACAATGCTCCATGGCCTTTGTCATCACAATGTTCCATGGTCCCTGTCATCACAGTGCTCCATTATACCTTTCATCACAATTCTAGATGACCACTGTCATCACCATGCCCCATGACAGATGTCATAACAATTCGCCATGGTCCTTGTCATCACAATGCTCCATGAACCTTGTCATCACAAGGTTCCAGGACTCTTGTCATCACAATGATCCATGATCACTTTCATCACAATGCTCCATGAAACCTGTCACCTCAATGCTCCATAACCTTTGTATTCACAATGCTCCATGGCCCCTGTAATCACAGTGCTCCATGACCCCTTTCATCACAATGATCCAAGACCGCTGTCATTACAATGCCCCATGACGCCTGCCACCACAAATCTCCAAGGCCTCTCTTACCAAAAAGCTCCATGATCCCTGTCAGTACAATGTTCGATGACACTTTTCATCACAATGCTCCATGACCCCTGTCATCACAAAGTTCCCTGCCCATATCATCACAATGCTCCTTGTCACCTTTCATCACAATGCTCCATGTCCTTTCATCACAATGCTCCATAATTCTTGTCATCGCAATGTTCCTTGACCGTGTCATTACAATTCTCCATGACCCTTGTCATCACAAAGCTCCATGACCCCTGTCATCACAATGATCCATGATTCCTTTCCTCACAGTGCTCCAGTACCCTTTTCATCACAATGCTCCATGCCATTGTCAGCACAATGCTCCTTGGACCCTGTCATCAAAATGCTCCATCCTCTTTTCATCACAATGCTCCAGATATCCTATCATTACAATGCTGCATGCCCGTGTCAACACAATGCTTCATGACCCCTGTCCTCAAAATGCTTTATGAACATTCTTATAACAATGTTCCATGACCCCTGTCATCAAAATAATCCATGACCGTTGTCATCACAATGCTGCATGATACCTTTCATCCCAATCCTCTGTGACTGCTGTCATCATAATGCTCCAGGACAATTTTCATCACAATGCTCCATGCCCCCTGTCATCACAGTGCCCCATAAGCCCTGTAATCCCAATGCTCCATGACCCTGTCATCACAATGCTACATGACCCCTGTCATCACATTGTTCCATGGCCTATGTATTCACAATGTTCCATGGACCCTGTAATCACACTGCTCCATGTTCCTTTTCAACACAATGCTCCATGACCCCTGTCATCACAATGTTCCATGAAAGTTGTCATCAAAATGCTCCATGACCCCGGTCACCACAAGGTTCCCTGCCCTTGTCATCACAATGGTACATGGCCTTGTCATCACAATGTTCCATGGCCTCTGTCATCACCATGCTCCATGGTCTTTCTCATCACAATGCTCTCTGACCCCTGTCATCACAATGCTTGATGACCATTGTCATCACAATGCTCCAAGGTCCCTGGCATCACAATGCCTCATGGTCTTTGTAATCACAATGCTCAATGACCACTGTCATCACAATGCTCCATGCCGTTGTCATCACAATGCTCCATGGCCCCTGTAATCACAATGCTCCATGCGCTTGTCATCACAATGCTCCAGAACATTTGTCATCATAATGCTCCATTCCCGTGTCATCACATTGCTCAATGACACTTGTCATCAAAATGTTCCTTGGTCTTTCTCATCACAATGCTCCATGATCCCTGTCATCACAATGATCCCAGCCAATGTCATCACAATGCTCCATGTCTCCTGTAATCACAATGCTCCATGCCCTTGTCATCACAATGCTCCAGTTCTGTTGTCATCACCATGCTTCATGCCAGTGTCATCACAATGCTCCATGCATCTTGTCTTCACAATGCTCCATGGCCCATGTCATCACAATGCTCCATGACCCCTGTGATCACAATGCTCTATGGCCTTTGTCATCACAATGACACGTGACCCCCGTCAACACAATGCCTGATGAACCCTGACATCAAAATGCTAAATGGCACTTGTCATCACAATGCTATATGAAGCCTGTCATCACTATTCACCATGTCACTTGTTTTCACAATGCTCCATGCCCCCTGTAATCCCAGTACTCCATGACCCCTTTCATCACAATGCCCAATGCCACCTCTCATCACAATTCTCCATGGCATTTGTCATCACGATGCTCCATGACACCTGTCATCACAATGCTCCATGACACTTGTCATCACAATGCTCCATGGCCCCTCTCATTACTGTGCTCCATAATAACCTGAATCACATTTCTAGATGACCAGTGCCATCACAATGCCCCATGACATTGTCATCACAATTCGCCATGACCATTGTCATCACAATGCTCCATGAACCATGTCATCACAGGGTCCCAGGACACTTGTCATCACAATGATCCATTACCACTTTCATCACAATGCTCCATGACCACTGTCATCTCAATGCCCCATGGCCTTTGTATTCACAATGCTCCATGGCCCCTGTAATCACAGTGCTCCATAACACCTTTCATCATAATGCTCCATGACCACTGCCATCTCAATGCCTCATGACGCCTGTCATCACAATTCTCCAAGGCCCCTCTCATCACAATGCTCCATGACACTTGTCATCACATTGCTCCATAACAACTGTCATCACAGTGTTCCCTGCCCATGTCATCACAATGCTCCATGTCCCCTATAATCACAATGCTCCAAGCCTTTTTCCTCACAATGATTCAGAACTTTGTCATCACAATGTTCCATGACCGTGGCATCACAATGCTCCACGGCCCTTGTCATCACAATGCTCCAGAATTCTTGTCATCACAATGTTCCATGGACGTGTCATCACAAAGCTACATGACCCTGGTCATCACAGTTCTCCATGACCTTTGTCATCACAATGCTCTATGTCACTATTCATCACAATTCTCAATGACCACTTTAATCACTATGCTCGCTGACCATTTTCATCACATTTCTCTATTGTCATTACAATTCCCCATGGCCCCTTTCTTCACCATGCTCCATGATGCCTGTCATCACAATGCTCCCTGGCTTTTGTTATCACAATGCGCCAGGACCAGTTTCATCACAATACTCCATCCCCCTTGTCATCACAGTGCATAATGAAAGCTTTCATTACAATGCTCCGTGACACTTGTCATCACAATGCTCCATGGCCTTAATCGTCACAATGCTCCCAGGCACTTTTCATCACGATGTTCCATGAAAACTTTCATCACATTGCTCCATGACCATTGTCATCACAATAGTCCATAGCCTTGTCAACACAATGCTGCATAATCCCTGTCATCACAATTCTCCATGACTGCTGTCATCACAATAACCCAGGACAATTTTCATAACAATGCTTCATGCCCCCAGTCATCACAGTGCTCCATGATACCTTTCATCACAATTCCTAGATGATCAATGTCATCACAATGCCCAATGACACCTGTCATCACAATTCGCTATGACCCTTGTCATCACAATACTCGATGAACCGTGTCATCACAGTGTTCCAGGACACATGTCATCACAATGATCCATTACTATTTTCATCACAATGCTCCAATACACCTGTCATCACAATGCTCCATGGCCCCTGTTATCATATTGCTCCATGATCTCTTTCATCACAATGCTCCATGACCACTGTCATCACCATACCTCAAGACGCCTGTCATCTCAATGCTCCATGGCTCTTTTCATCACAATGCCCCATGGGCCCTGTGATCACAATGCTCCATGCCCTTGTCATCAAAGTGCTCCAGAGCTCTTGTCATCATAATGCTCCATGCCAATGTCATCAAAATGTCTCATGACACTTGTCATCACAATGCTCCATGGCTTATGCCATCACAATTTTCCATGACCCCTGTCATCACAATGCTCCATGCCCTTTTCATCAAAACGCTCCAGAATTCTTGTCATCATAATGCTCCCTGCCAATGTCATCAAAATGCCCCATGACACTTGTCATCACAATGCTCCATGGCCTTTGTCATCACAATGTTCCATGGCCACTGTCATCACAGTGCTCCATTATACCTTTCATCACAATTCTAGATGACCACTGTCATCACCATGCCCCATGACAGATGTCATAACAATTCGCCATGGTCCTTGTCATCACAATGCTCCATGAACCCTGTCATCACAAGGTTCCAGGACTCTTGTCATCACAATGATCCATGATCACTTTCATCACAATGCTCCATGAAACCTGTCACCTCAATGCTCCATAGCCTTTGTATTCACAATGCTCCATGGCCCCTGTAATCACAGTGCTCCATGACCCCTTTCATCACAATGATCCAAGACCGCTGTCATTACAATGCCCCATGACGCCTGCCACCACAAATCTCCAAGGCCTCTCTTACCAAAAAGCTCCATGATCCCTGTCAGTACAATGTTCGATGACACTTTTCATCACAATGCTCCATGACCCCTGTCATCACAAAGTTCTCTGCCCATATCATCACAATGCTCCTTGTCCCCTTTCATCACAATGCTCCATGTCCTTTCATCACAATGCTCCATAATTCTTGTCATCGCAATGTTCCTTGACCGTGTCATCACAATGCTCCATGACACTTGTCATCACAAAGCTCCATGACCCCTGTCATCACAATGATCCATGATTCCTTTCCTCACAGTGCTCCAGTACCCTTTTCATCACAATGCTCCATGCCATTGTCAGCACAATGCTCCTTGGACCCTGTCATCAAAATGCTCCATCCCCTTTTCATCACAATGCTCCAGATATCCTATCATTACAATGCTCCATGCCCGTGTCAACAAAATGCTTCATGACCCCTGTCATCAAAATGCTTTATGAACATTCTTATCACAATGTTCCATGACCCCTGTCATCAAAATGATCCATGACCGTTGTCATCACAATGCTGCATGATACCTTTCATCCCAATCCTCTGTGACGGCTGTCATCATAATGCTCCAGGACAATTTTCATCACAATGCTCCATGCCCCCTGTCATCACAGTGCCCCATAAGCCCTGTAATCCCAATGCTCCATGACCCTGTCATCACAATGCTACATGACCCCTGTCATCACATTGTTCCATGGCCTATGTATTCACAATGTTCCATGGACCCTGTAATCACACTGCTCCATGTTCCTTTTCAACACAATGCTCCATGACCCCTGTCATCACAATGTTCCATGAAAGTTGTCATCAAAATGCTCCATGACCCCGGTCACCACAAGGGTCCCTGCCCTTGTCATCACAATGGTACATGGCCTTGTCATCACAACGTCCCATGGCCTCTGTCATCACCATGCTCCATGGTCTTTCTCATCACAATGCTCTATGACCCCTGTCATCACAATGCTTGATGACCATTGTCATCACAATGCTCCAAGGTCCCTGTCATCACAAAGCCTCATGGTCTTTGTAATCACAATGCTCAAGGACCACTGTCATCACAATGCTCCATGCCGTTGTCATCACAATGCTCCATGGCCCCTGTAATCACAATGCTCCATGCGCTTGTCATCACAATGCTCCAGAACATTTGTCATCATAATGCTCCATTCCCGTGTCATCACATTGCTCAATGACACTTGTCATCAAAATGTTCCTTGGTCTTTCTCATCACAATGCTCCATGATCCCTGTCATCACAATGATACCAGCCAATGTCATCACAATGCTCCATGTCTCCTGTAATCACAATGCTCCATGCCCTTGTCATCACAATGCTCCAGTTCTGTTGTCATCACCATGCTTCATGCCAGTGTCATCACAATGCTCCATGCATCTTGTCTTCACAATGCTCCATGGCCCATGTCATCACAATGCTCCATGATCCCTGTGATCACAATGCTCTATGGCCTTTGTCATCACAATGACACGTGACCCCCGTCAACACAAGGCCTGATGAACCCTGACATCAAAATGCTAAATGGCACTTGTCATCACAATGCTATATGAAGCCTGTCATCACTATTCACCATGTCACTTGTTTTCACAATGCTCCATGCCCCGTGTAATCCCAGTACTCCATGACCCATTTCATCACAATGCCCAATGCCACCTCTCATCACAATTCTCCATGGCATTTGTCATCACGATGCTCCATGACACCTGTCATCAAAATGCTCCATGACACTTGTCATCACAATGCTCCATGGCCCCTCTCATTACTGTGCTCCATAATAACTTGAATCACATTTCTAGATGACCAGTGCCATCACAATGCCCCATGACATTGTCATCACAATTCGCCATGACCATTGTCATCACAATGCTCCATGAACCATGTCATCACAGGGTCCCAGGACACTTGTCATCACAATGATCCATTACCACTTTCATCACAATGCTCCATGACCACTGTCATCTCAATGCCCCATGGCCTTTGTATTCACAATGCTCCATGGCCCCTGTAATCAGAGTGCTCCATAACACCTTTCATCATAATGCTCCATGACCAGTGCCATCTCAATGCCTCATGACGCCTGTCATCACAATTCTCCAAGGCCCCTCTCATCACAATGCTCCATGACACTTGTCATCACATTGCTCCATAACAACTGTCATCACAGTGTTCCCTTCCCATGTCATCACAATGCTCCATGTCCCCTATAATCACAATGCTCCAAGCCTTTTTCCTCACAATGCTCCAGAATTTTGTCATCACAATGTTCCATGGCCGTGGCATCACAATGCTCCACGGCCCTTGTCATCACAATGCTCCAGAATTCTTGTCATCACAATGTTCCATGGACGTGTCATCACAAAGCTACATGACCCTGGTCATCACATTTCTCCATGACCTTTGTCATCACAATGCTCTATGTCACTATTCATCACAATTCTCAATGACCACTTTAATCACTATGCTCGCTGACCATTTTCATCACATTTCTCTATTGTCATTACAATTCCCCATGGCCCCTTTCTTCACCATGCTCCATGATGCCTGTCATCACAATGCTCCATGGCTTTTGTTATCACAATGCGCCAGGACGAGTTTCATCACAATACTCCATCCCCCTTGTCATCACAGTGCATAATGAAAGCTTTCATTACAATGCTCCGTGACACTTGTCATCACAATGCTCCATGGCCTTTATCGTCACAATGCTCCCAGGCACTTTTCATCACGATGTTCCATGAAAACTTTCATCACATTGCTCCATGACCATTGTCATCACAATAGTCCATAGCCTTGTCAACACAATGCTGCATAATTCCTGTCATCACAATTCTCCATGACTGCTGTCATCACAATAATCCAGGACAATTTTCATAACAATGCTTCATGCCCCCAGTCATCACAGTGCTCCATGATACCTTTCATCACAATTCCTAGATGATCAATGTCATCACAATGCCCAATGACACCTGTCATCACAATTCGCTATGACCCTTGTCATCACAATACTCGATGAACCGTGTCATCACAGTGTTCCAGGACACATGTCATCACAATGATCCATTACTATTTTCATCACAATGCTCCAATACACCTGTCATCACAATGCTCCATGGCCCCTGTTATCATATTGCTCCATGATCTCTTTCATCACAATGCTCCATGACCTCTGTCATCACCATACCTCAAGACGCCTGTCATCTCAATGTTCCATGGCTCTTTTCATCACAAAGCCCCATGGGCCCTGTGATCACAATGCTCCATGCCCTTGTCATCAAAGTGCTCCAGAACTCTTGTCATCATAATGCTCCATGCCAATGTCATCAAAATGCCCCATGACACTTGTCATCACAATGCTCCATGGCTTATGCCATCACAATGTTCCATGGCCCCTGTCATCACAATGCTCCATGCCCTTTTCATCAAAACGCTCCAGAACTCTTGTCATCATAATGCTCCATGCCAATGTCATCAAAATGCCCCATGACACTTGTCATCACAATGCTCCATGGCCTTTGTCATCACAATGTTCCATGGTCCCTGTCATCACAGTGCTCCATTATACCTTTCATCACAATTCTAGATGACCACTGTCATCACCATGCCCCATGACAGATGTCATAACAATTCGCCATGGTCCTTGTCATCACAATGCTCCATGAACCTTGTCATCACAAGGTTCCAGGACTCTTGTCATCACAATGATCCATGATCACTTTCATCACAATGCTCCATGAAACCTGTCACCTCAATGCTCCATAACATTTGTATTCACAATGCTCCATGGCCCCTGTAATCACAGTGCTCCATGACCCCTTTCATCACAATGATCCAAGACCGCTGTCATTACAATGCCCCATGACGCCTGCCACCACAAATCTCCAAGGCCTCTCTTACCAAAAAGCTCCATGATCCCTGTCAGTACAATGTTCGATGACACTTTTCATCACAATGCTCCATGACCCCTGTCATCACAAAGTTCCCTGCCCATATCATCACAATGCTCCTTGTCACCTTTCATCACAATGCTCCATGTCCTTTCATCACAATGCTCCATAACTCTTGTCATCGCAATGTTCCTTGACCCTGTCATTACAATTCTCCATGACCCTTGTCATCACAAAGCTCCATGACCCCTGTCATCACAATGATCCATGATTCCTTTCCTCACAGTGCTCCAGTACCCTTTTCATCACAATGCTCCATGCCATTGTCAGCACAATGCTCCTTGGACCCTGTCATCAAAATGCTCCATCCTCTTTTCATCACAATGCTCCAGATATCCTATCATTACAATGCTGCATGCCCGTGTCAACACAATGCTTCATGACCCCTGTCCTCAAAATGCTTTATGAACATTCTTATAACAATGTTCCATGACCCCTGTCATCAAAATGATCCATGACCGTTGTCATCACAATGCTGCATGATACCTTTCATCCCAATCCTCTGTGACGGCTGTCATCATAATGCTCCAGGACAATTTTCATCACAATGCTCCATGCCCCCTGTCATCACAGTGCCCCATAAGCCCTGTAATCCCAATGCTCCATGACCCTGTCATCACAATGCTACATGACCCCTGTCATCACATTGTTCCATGGCCTATGTATTCACAATGTTCCATGGACCCTGTAATCACACTGCTCCATGTTCCTTTTCAACACAATGCTCCATGACCCCTGTCATCACAATGTTCCATGAAAGTTGTCATCAAAATGCTCCATGACCCCGGTCACCACAAGGTTCCCTGCCCTTGTCATCACAATGGTACATGGCCTTGTCATCACAATGTTCCATGGCCTCTGTCATCACCATGCTCCATGGTCTTTCTCATCACAATGCTCTCTGACCCCTGTCATCACAATGCTTGATGACCATTGTCATCACAATGCTCCAAGGTCCCTGGCATCACAATGCCTCATGGTCTTTGTAATCACAATGCTCAATGACCACTGTCATCACAATGCTCCATGCCGTTGTCATCACAATGCTCCATGGCCCCTGTAATCACAATGCTCCATGCGCTTGTCATCACAATGCTCCAGAACATTTGTCATCATAATGCTCCATTCCCGTGTCATCACATTGCTCAATGACACTTGTCATCAAAATGTTCCTTGGTCTTTCTCATCACAATGCTCCATGATCCCTGTCATCACAATGATACCAGCCAATGTCATCACAATGCTCCATGTCTCCTGTAATCACAATGCTCCATGCCCTTGTCATCACAATGCTCCAGTTCTGTTGTCATCACCATGCTTCATGCCAGTGTCATCACAATGCTCCATGCATCTTGTCTTCACAATGCTCCATGGCCCATGTCATCACAATGCTCCATGACCCCTGTGATCACAATGCTCTATGGCCTTTGTCATCACAATGACACGTAACCCCCGTCAACACAATGCCTGATGAACACTGACATCAAAATGCTAAATGGCACTTGTCATCACAATGCTATATGAAGCCTGTCATCACTATTCACCATGTCACTTGTTTTCACAATGCTCCATGCCCCCTGTAATCCCAGTACTCCATGACCCCTTTCATCACAATGCCCAATGCCACCTCTCATCACAATTCTCCATGGCATTTGTCATCACGATGCTCCATGACACCTGTCATCACAATGCTCCATGACACTTGTCATCACAATGCTCCATGGCCCCTCTCATTACTGTGCTCCATAATAACCTGAATCACATTTCTAGATGACCAGTGCCATCACAATGCCCCATGACATTGTCATCACAATTCGCCATGACCATTGTCATCACAATGCTCCATGAACCATGTCATCACAGGGTCCCAGGACACTTGTCATCACAATGATCCATTACCACTTTCATCACAATGCTCCATGACCACTGTCATCTCAATGCCCCATGGCCTTTGTATTCACAATGCTCCATGGCCCCTGTAATCACAGTGCTCCATAACACCTTTCATCATAATGCTCCATGACCACTGCCATCTCAATGCCTCATGACGCCTGTCATCACAATTCTCCAAGGCCCCTCTCATCACAATGCTCCATGACACTTGTCATCACATTGCTCCATAACAACTGTCATCACAGTGTTCCCTGCCCATGTCATCACAATGCTCCATGTCCCCTATAATCACAATGCTCCAAGCCTTTTTCCTCACAATGCTCCAGAACTTTGTCATCACAATGTTCCATGACCGTGGCATCACAATGCTCCACGGCCCTTGTCATCACAATGCTCCAGAATTCTTGTCATCACAATGTTCCATGGACGTGTCATCACAAAGCTACATGACCCTTGTCATCACAGTTCTCCATGACCTTTGTCATCACAATGCTCTATGTCACTATTCATCACAATTCTCAATGACCACTTTAATCACTATGCTCGCTGACCATTTTCATCACATTTCTCTATTGTCATTACAATTCCCCATGGCCCCTTTCTTCACCATGCTCCATGATGCCTGTCATCACAATGCTCCCTGGCTTTTGTTATCACAATGTGCCAGGACCAGTTTCATCACAATACTCCATCCCCCTTGTCATCACAGTGCATAATGAAAGCTTTCATTACAATGCTCCGTGACACTTGTCATCACAATGCTCCATGGCCTTTATCGTCACAATGCTCCCAGGCACTTTTCATCACGATGTTCCATGAAATCTTTCATCACATTGCTCCATGACCATTGTCATCACAATAGTCCATAGCCTTGTCAACACAATGCTGCATAATCCCTGTCATCACAATTCTCCATGACTGCTGTCATCACAATAACCCAGGACAATTTTCATAACAATGCTTCATGCCCCCAGTCATCACAGTGCTCCATGATACCTTTCATCACAATTCCTAGATGATCAATGTCATCACAATGCCCAATGACACCTGTCATCACAATTCGCTATGACCCTTGTCATCACAATACTCGATGAACCGTGTCATCACAGTGTTCCAGGACACATGTCATCACAATGATCCATTACTATTTTCATCACAATGCTCCAATACACCTGTCATCACAATGCTCCATGGCCCCTGTTATCATATTGCTCCATGATCTCTTTCATCACAATGCTCCATGACCACTGTCATCACCATACCTCAAGACGCCTGTCATCTCAATGCTCCATGGCTCTTTTCATCACAATGCCCCATGGGCCCTGTGATCACAATGCTCCATGCCCTTGTCATCAAAGTGCTCCAGAGCTCTTGTCATCATAATGCTCCATGCCAATGTCATCAAAATGTCTCATGACACTTGTCATCACAATGCTCCATGGCTTATGCCATCACAATTTTCCATGACCCCTGTCATCACAATGCTCCATGCCCTTTTCATCAAAACGCTCCAGAATTCTTGTCATCATAATGCTCCCTGCCAATGTCATCAAAATGCCCCATGACACTTGTCATCACAATGCTCCATGGCCTTTGTCATCACAATGTTCCATGGCCCCTGTCATCACAGTGCTCCATTATACCTTTCATCACAATTCTAGATGACCACTGTCATCACCATGCCCCATGACAGATGTCATAACAATTCGCCATGGTCCTTGTCATCACAATGCTCCATGAACCCTGTCATCACAAGGTTCCAGGACTCTTGTCATCACAATGATCCATGATCACTTTCATCACAATGCTCCATGAAACCTGTCACCTCAATGCTCCATAGCCTTTGTATTCACAATGCTCCATGGCCCCTGTAATCACAGTGCTCCATGACCCCTTTCATCACAATGATCCAAGACCGCTGTCATTACAATGCCCCATGACGCCTGCCACCACAAATCTCCAAGGCCTCTCTTACCAAAAAGCTCCATGATCCCTGTCAGTACAATGTTCGATGACACTTTTCATCACAATGCTCCATGACCCCTGTCATCACAAAGTTCTCTGCCCATATCATCACAATGCTCCTTGTCCCCTTTCATCACAATGCTCCATGTCCTTTCATCACAATGCTCCATAATTCTTGTCATCGCAATGTTCCTTGACCGTGTCATCACAATGCTCCATGACACTTGTCATCACAAAGCTCCATGACCCCTGTCATCACAATGATCCATGATTCCTTTCCTCACAGTGCTCCAGTACCCTTTTCATCACAATGCTCCATGCCATTGTCAGCACAATGCTCCTTGGACCCTGTCATCAAAATTCTCCATCCCCTTTTCATCACAATGCTCCAGATATCCTATCATTACAATGCTCCATGCCCGTGTCAACAAAATGCTTCATGACCCCTGTCATCAAAATGCTTTATGAACATTCTTATCACAATGTTCCATGACCCCTGTCATCAAAATGATCCATGACCGTTGTCATCACAATGCTGCATGATACCTTTCATCCCAATCCTCTGTGACGGCTGTCATCATAATGCTCCAGGACAATTTTCATCACAATGCTCCATGCCCCCTGTCATCACAGTGCCCCATAAGCCCTGTAATCCCAATGCTCCATGACCCTGTCATCACAATGCTACATGACCCCTGTCATCACATTGTTCCATGGCCTATGTATTCACAATGTTCCATGGACCCTGTAATCACACTGCTCCATGTTCCTTTTCAACACAATGCTCCATGACCCCTGTCATCACAATGTTCCATGAAAGTTGTCATCAAAATGCTCCATGACCCCGGTCACCACAAGGGTCCCTGCCCTTGTCATCACAATGGTACATGGCCTTGTCATCACAACGTCCCATGGCCTCTGTCATCACCATGCTCCATGGTCTTTCTCATCACAATGCTCTATGACCCCTGTCATCACAATGCTTGATGACCATTGTCATCACAATGCTCCAAGGTCCCTGTCATCACAAAGCCTCATGGTCTTTGTAATCACAATGCTCAAGGACCACTGTCATCACAATGCTCCATGCCGTTGTCATCACAATGCTCCATGGCCCCTGTAATCACAATGCTCCATGCGCTTGTCATCACAATGCTCCAGAACATTTGTCATCATAATGCTCCATTCCCGTGTCATCACATTGCTCAATGACACTTGTCATCAAAATGTTCCTTGGTCTTTCTCATCACAATGCTCCATGATCCCTGTCATCACAATGATACCAGCCAATGTCATCACAATGCTCCATGTCTCCTGTAATCACAATGCTCCATGCCCTTGTCATCACAATGCTCCAGTTCTGTTGTCATCACCATGCTTCATGCCAGTGTCATCACAATGCTCCATGCATCTTGTCTTCACAATGCTCCATGGCCCATGTCATCACAATGCTCCATGATCCCTGTGATCACAATGCTCTATGGCCTTTGTCATCACAATGACACGTGACCCCCGTCAACACAAGGCCTGATGAACCCTGACATCAAAATGCTAAATGGCACTTGTCATCACAATGCTATATGAAGCCTGTCATCACTATTCACCATGTCACTTGTTTTCACAATGCTCCATGCCCCGTGTAATCCCAGTACTCCATGACCCATTTCATCACAATGCCCAATGCCACCTCTCATCACAATTCTCCATGGCATTTGTCATCACGATGCTCCATGACACCTGTCATCAAAATGCTCCATGACACTTGTCATCACAATGCTCCATGGCCCCTCTCATTACTGTGCTCCATAATAACTTGAATCACATTTCTAGATGACCAGTGCCATCACAATGCCCCATGACATTGTCATCACAATTCGCCATGACCATTGTCATCACAATGCTCCATGAACCATGTCATCACAGGGTCCCAGGACACTTGTCATCACAATGATCCATTACCACTTTCATCACAATGCTCCATGACCACTGTCATCTCAATGCCCCATGGCCTTTGTATTCACAATGCTCCATGGCCCCTGTAATCAGAGTGCTCCATAACACCTTTCATCATAATGCTCCATGACCAGTGCCATCTCAATGCCTCATGACGCCTGTCATCACAATTCTCCAAGGCCCCTCTCATCACAATGCTCCATGACACTTGTCATCACATTGCTCCATAACAACTGTCATCACAGTGTTCCCTTCCCATGTCATCACAATGCTCCATGTCCCCTATAATCACAATGCTCCAAGCCTTTTTCCTCACAATGCTCCAGAATTTTGTCATCACAATGTTCCATGGCCGTGGCATCACAATGCTCCACGGCCCTTGTCATCACAATGCTCCAGAATTCTTGTCATCACAATGTTCCATGGACGTGTCATCACAAAGCTACATGACCCTGGTCATCACATTTCTCCATGACCTTTGTCATCACAATGCTCTATGTCACTATTCATCACAATTCTCAATGACCACTTTAATCACTATGCTCGCTGACCATTTTCATCACATTTCTCTATTGTCATTACAATTCCCCATGGCCCCTTTCTTCACCATGCTCCATGATGCCTGTCATCACAATGCTCCATGGCTTTTGTTATCACAATGCGCCAGGACGAGTTTCATCACAATACTCCATCCCCCTTGTCATCACAGTGCATAATGAAAGCTTTCATTACAATGCTCCGTGACACTTGTCATCACAATGCTCCATGGCCTTTATCGTCACAATGCTCCCAGGCACTTTTCATCACGATGTTCCATGAAAACTTTCATCACATTGCTCCATGACCATTGTCATCACAATAGTCCATAGCCTTGTCAACACAATGCTGCATAATTCCTGTCATCACAATTCTCCATGACTGCTGTCATCACAATAATCCAGGACAATTTTCATAACAATGCTTCATGCCCCCAGTCATCACAGTGCTCCATGATACCTTTCATCACAATTCCTAGATGATCAATGTCATCACAATGCCCAATGACACCTGTCATCACAATTCGCTATGACCCTTGTCATCACAATACTCGATGAACCGTGTCATCACAGTGTTCCAGGACACATGTCATCACAATGATCCATTACTATTTTCATCACAATGCTCCAATACACCTGTCATCACAATGCTCCATGGCCCCTGTTATCATATTGCTCCATGATCTCTTTCATCACAATGCTCCATGACCTCTGTCATCACCATACCTCAAGACGCCTGTCATCTCAATGTTCCATGGCTCTTTTCATCACAAAGCCCCATGGGCCCTGTGATCACAATGCTCCATGCCCTTGTCATCAAAGTGCTCCAGAACTCTTGTCATCATAATGCTCCATGCCAATGTCATCAAAATGCCCCATGACACTTGTCATCACAATGCTCCATGGCTTATGCCATCACAATGTTCCATGGCCCCTGTCATCACAATGCTCCATGCCCTTTTCATCAAAACGCTCCAGAACTCTTGTCATCATAATGCTCCATGCCAATGTCATCAAAATGCCCCATGTCACTTGTCATCACAATGCTCCATGGCCTTTGTCATCACAATGTTCCATGGTCCCTGTCATCACAGTGCTCCATTATACCTTTCATCACAATTCTAGATGACCACTGTCATCACCATGCCCCATGACAGATGTCATAACAATTCGCCATGGTCCTTGTCATCACAATGCTCCATGAACCTTGTCATCACAAGGTTCCAGGACTCTTGTCATCACAATGATCCATGATCACTTTCATCACAATGCTCCATGAAACCTGTCACCTCAATGCTCCATAACATTTGTATTCACAATGCTCCATGGCCCCTGTAATCACAGTGCTCCATGACCCCTTTCATCACAATGATCCAAGACCGCTGTCATTACAATGCCCCATGACGCCTGCCACCACAAATCTCCAAGGCCTCTCTTACCAAAAAGCTCCATGATCCCTGTCAGTACAATGTTCGATGACACTTTTCATCACAATGCTCCATGACCCCTGTCATCACAAAGTTCCCTGCCCATATCATCACAATGCTCCTTGTCACCTTTCATCACAATGCTCCATGTCCTTTCATCACAATGCTCCATAACTCTTGTCATCGCAATGTTCCTTGACCCTGTCATTACAATTCTCCATGACCCTTGTCATCACAAAGCTCCATGACCCCTGTCATCACAATGATCCATGATTCCTTTCCTCACAGTGCTCCAGTACCCTTTTCATCACAATGCTCCATGCCATTGTCAGCACAATGCTCCTTGGACCCTGTCATCAAAATGCTCCATCCTCTTTTCATCACAATGCTCCAGATATCCTATCATTACAATGCTGCATGCCCGTGTCAACACAATGCTTCATGACCCCTGTCCTCAAAATGCTTTATGAACATTCTTATAACAATGTTCCATGACCCCTGTCATCAAAATGATCCATGACCGTTGTCATCACAATGCTGCATGATACCTTTCATCCCAATCCTCTGTGACGGCTGTCATCATAATGCTCCAGGACAATTTTCATCACAATGCTCCATGCCCCCTGTCATCACAGTGCCCCATAAGCCCTGTAATCCCAATGCTCCATGACCCTGTCATCACAATGCTACATGACCCCTGTCATCACATTGTTCCATGGCCTATGTATTCACAATGTTCCATGGACCCTGTAATCACACTGCTCCATGTTCCTTTTCAACACAATGCTCCATGACCCCTGTCATCACAATGTTCCATGAAAGTTGTCATCAAAATGCTCCATGACCCCGGTCACCACAAGGTTCCCTGCCCTTGTCATCACAATGGTACATGGCCTTGTCATCACAATGTTCCATGGCCTCTGTCATCACCATGCTCCATGGTCTTTCTCATCACAATGCTCTCTGACCCCTGTCATCACAATGCTTGATGACCATTGTCATCACAATGCTCCAAGGTCCCTGGCATCACAATGCCTCATGGTCTTTGTAATCACAATGCTCAATGACCACTGTCATCACAATGCTCCATGCCGTTGTCATCACAATGCTCCATGGCCCCTGTAATCACAATGCTCCATGCGCTTGTCATCACAATGCTCCAGAACATTTGTCATCATAATGCTCCATTCCCGTGTCATCACATTGCTCAATGACACTTGTCATCAAAATGTTCCTTGGTCTTTCTCATCACAATGCTCCATGATCCCTGTCATCACAATGATACCAGCCAATGTCATCACAATGCTCCATGTCTCCTGTAATCACAATGCTCCATGCCCTTGTCATCACAATGCTCCAGTTCTGTTGTCATCACCATGCTTCATGCCAGTGTCATCACAATGCTCCATGCATCTTGTCTTCACAATGCTCCATGGCCCATGTCATCACAATGCTCCATGACCCCTGTGATCACAATGCTCTATGGCCTTTGTCATCACAATGACACGTAACCCCCGTCAACACAATGCCTGATGAACACTGACATCAAAATGCTAAATGGCACTTGTCATCACAATGCTATATGAAGCCTGTCATCACTATTCACCATGTCACTTGTTTTCACAATGCTCCATGCCCCCTGTAATCCCAGTACTCCATGACCCCTTTCATCACAATGCCCAATGCCACCTCTCATCACAATTCTCCATGGCATTTGTCATCACGATGCTCCATGACACCTGTCATCACAATGCTCCATGACACTTGTCATCACAATGCTCCATGGCCCCTCTCATTACTGTGCTCCATAATAACCTGAATCACATTTCTAGATGACCAGTGCCATCACAATGCCCCATGACATTGTCATCACAATTCGCCATGACCATTGTCATCACAATGCTCCATGAACCATGTCATCACAGGGTCCCAGGACACTTGTCATCACAATGATCCATTACCACTTTCATCACAATGCTCCATGACCACTGTCATCTCAATGCCCCATGGCCTTTGTATTCACAATGCTCCATGGCCCCTGTAATCACAGTGCTCCATAACACCTTTCATCATAATGCTCCATGACCACTGCCATCTCAATGCCTCATGACGCCTGTCATCACAATTCTCCAAGGCCCCTCTCATCACAATGCTCCATGACACTTGTCATCACATTGCTCCATAACAACTGTCATCACAGTGTTCCCTGCCCATGTCATCACAATGCTCCATGTCCCCTATAATCACAATGCTCCAAGCCTTTTTCCTCACAATGCTCCAGAACTTTGTCATCACAATGTTCCATGACCGTGGCATCACAATGCTCCACGGCCCTTGTCATCACAATGCTCCAGAATTCTTGTCATCACAATGTTCCATGGACGTGTCATCACAAAGCTACATGACCCTTGTCATCACAGTTCTCCATGACCTTTGTCATCACAATGCTCTATGTCACTATTCATCACAATTCTCAATGACCACTTTAATCACTATGCTCGCTGACCATTTTCATCACATTTCTCTATTGTCATTACAATTCCCCATGGCCCCTTTCTTCACCATGCTCCATGATGCCTGTCATCACAATGCTCCCTGGCTTTTGTTATCACAATGTGCCAGGACCAGTTTCATCACAATACTCCATCCCCCTTGTCATCACAGTGCATAATGAAAGCTTTCATTACAATGCTCCGTGACACTTGTCATCACAATGCTCCATGGCCTTTATCGTCACAATGCTCCCAGGCACTTTTCATCACGATGTTCCATGAAATCTTTCATCACATTGCTCCATGACCATTGTCATCACAATAGTCCATAGCCTTGTCAACACAATGCTGCATAATCCCTGTCATCACAATTCTCCATGACTGCTGTCATCACAATAACCCAGGACAATTTTCATAACAATGCTTCATGCCCCCAGTCATCACAGTGCTCCATGATACCTTTCATCACAATTCCTAGATGATCAATGTCATCACAATGCCCAATGACACCTGTCATCACAATTCGCTATGACCCTTGTCATCACAATACTCGATGAACCGTGTCATCACAGTGTTCCAGGACACATGTCATCACAATGATCCATTACTATTTTCATCACAATGCTCCAATACACCTGTCATCACAATGCTCCATGGCCCCTGTTATCATATTGCTCCATGATCTCTTTCATCACAATGCTCCATGACCACTGTCATCACCATACCTCAAGACGCCTGTCATCTCAATGCTCCATGGCTCTTTTCATCACAATGCCCCATGGGCCCTGTGATCACAATGCTCCATGCCCTTGTCATCAAAGTGCTCCAGAGCTCTTGTCATCATAATGCTCCATGCCAATGTCATCAAAATGTCTCATGACACTTGTCATCACAATGCTCCATGGCTTATGCCATCACAATTTTCCATGACCCCTGTCATCACAATGCTCCATGCCCTTTTCATCAAAACGCTCCAGAATTCTTGTCATCATAATGCTCCCTGCCAATGTCATCAAAATGCCCCATGACACTTGTCATCACAATGCTCCATGGCCTTTGTCATCACAATGTTCCATGGCCCCTGTCATCACAGTGCTCCATTATACCTTTCATCACAATTCTAGATGACCACTGTCATCACCATGCCCCATGACAGATGTCATAACAATTCGCCATGGTCCTTGTCATCACAATGCTCCATGAACCCTGTCATCACAAGGTTCCAGGACTCTTGTCATCACAATGATCCATGATCACTTTCATCACAATGCTCCATGAAACCTGTCACCTCAATGCTCCATAGCCTTTGTATTCACAATGCTCCATGGCCCCTGTAATCACAGTGCTCCATGACCCCTTTCATCACAATGATCCAAGACCGCTGTCATTACAATGCCCCATGACGCCTGCCACCACAAATCTCCAAGGCCTCTCTTACCAAAAAGCTCCATGATCCCTGTCAGTACAATGTTCGATGACACTTTTCATCACAATGCTCCATGACCCCTGTCATCACAAAGTTCCCTGCCCATATCATCACAATGCTCCTTGTCACCTTTCATCACAATGCTCCATGTCCTTTCATCACAATGCTCCATAATTCTTGTCATCGCAATGTTCCTTGACCGTGTCATTACAATTCTCCATGACCCTTGTCATCACAAAGCTCCATGACCCCTGTCATCACAATGATCCATGATTCCTTTCCTCACAGTGCTCCAGTACCCTTTTCATCACAATGCTCCATGCCATTGTCAGCACAATGCTCCTTGGACCCTGTCATCAAAATGCTCCATCCTCTTTTCATCACAATGCTCCAGATATCCTATCATTACAATGCTGCATGCCCGTGTCAACACAATGCTTCATGACCCCTGTCCTCAAAATGCTTTATGAACATTCTTATAACAATGTTCCATGACCCCTGTCATCAAAATGATCCATGACTGTTGTCATCACAATGCTGCATGATACCTTTCATCCCAATCCTCTGTGACTGCTGTCATCATAATGCTCCAGGACAATTTTCATCACAATGCTCCATGCCCCCTGTCATCACAGTGCCCCATAAGCCCTGTAATCCCAATGCTCCATGACCCTGTCATCACAATGCTACATGACCCCTGTCATCACATTGTTCCATGGCCTATGTATTCACAATGTTCCATGGACCCTGTAATCACACTGCTCCATGTTCCTTTTCAACACAATGCTCCATGACCCCTGTCATCACAATGTTCCATGAAAGTTGTCATCAAAATGCTCCATGACCCCGGTCACCACAAGGTTCCCTGCCCTTGTCATCACAATGGTACATGGCCTTGTCATCACAATGTTCCATGGCCTCTGTCATCACCATGCTCCATGGTCTTTCTCATCACAATGCTCTCTGACCCCTGTCATCACAATGCTTGATGACCATTGTCATCACAATGCTCCAAGGTCCCTGGCATCACAATGCCTCATGGTCTTTGTAATCACAATGCTCAATGACCACTGTCATCACAATGCTCCATGCCGTTGTCATCACAATGCTCCATGGCCCCTGTAATCACAATGCTCCATGCGCTTGTCATCACAATGCTCCAGAACATTTGTCATCATAATGCTCCATTCCCGTGTCATCACATTGCTCAATGACACTTGTCATCAAAATGTTCCTTGGTCTTTCTCATCACAATGCTCCATGATCCCTGTCATCACAATGATCCCAGCCAATGTCATCACAATGCTCCATGTCTCCTGTAATCACAATGCTCCATGCCCTTGTCATCACAATGCTCCAGTTCTGTTGTCATCACCATGCTTCATGCCAGTGTCATCACAATGCTCCATGCATCTTGTCTTCACAATGCTCCATGGCCCATGTCATCACAATGCTCCATGACCCCTGTGATCACAATGCTCTATGGCCTTTGTCATCACAATGACACGTGACCCCCATCAACACAATGCCTGATGAACCCTGACATCAAAATGCTAAATGGCACTTGTCATCACAATGCTATATGAAGCCTGTCATCACTATTCACCATGTCACTTGTTTTCACAATGCTCCATGCCCCCTGTAATCCCAGTACTCCATGACCCCTTTCATCACAATGCCCAATGCCACCTCTCATCACAATTCTCCATGGCATTTGTCATCACGATGCTCCATGACACCTGTCATCACAATGCTCCATGACACTTGTCATCACAATGCTCCATGGCCCCTCTCATTACTGTGCTCCATAATAACCTGAATCACATTTCTAGATGACCAGTGCCATCACAATGCCCCATGACATTGTCATCACAATTCGCCATGACCATTGTCATCACAATGCTCCATGAACCATGTCATCACAGGGTCCCAGGACACTTGTCATCACAATGATCCATTACCACTTTCATCACAATGCTCCATGACCACTGTCATCTCAATGCCCCATGGCCTTTGTATTCACAATGCTCCATGGCCCCTGTAATCACAGTGCTCCATAACACCTTTCATCATAATGCTCCATGACCACTGCCATCTCAATGCCTCATGACGCCTGTCATCACAATTCTCCAAGGCCCCTCTCATCACAATGCTCCATGACACTTGTCATCACATTGCTCCATAACAACTGTCATCACAGTGTTCCCTGCCCATGTCATCACAATGCTCCATGTCCCCTATAATCACAATGCTCCAAGCCTTTTTCCTCACAATGCTCCAGAACTTTGTCATCACAATGTTCCATGACCGTGGCATCACAATGCTCCACGGCCCTTGTCATCACAATGCTCCAGAATTCTTGTCATCACAATGTTCCATGGACGTGTCATCACAAAGCTACATGACCCTGGTCATCACAGTTCTCCATGACCTTTGTCATCACAATGCTCTATGTCACTATTCATCACAATTCTCAATGACCACTTTAATCACTATGCTCGCTGACCATTTTCATCACATTTCTCTATTGTCATTACAATTCCCCATGGCCCCTTTCTTCACCATGCTCCATGATGCCTGTCATCACAATGCTCCCTGGCTTTTGTTATCACAATGCGCCAGGACCAGTTTCATCACAATACTCCATCCCCCTTGTCATCACAGTGCATAATGAAAGCTTTCATTACAATGCTCCGTGACACTTGTCATCACAATGCTCCATGGCCTTTATCGTCACAATGCTCCCAGGCACTTTTCATCACGATGTTCCATGAAAACTTTCATCACATTGCTCCATGACCATTGTCATCACAATAGTCCATAGCCTTGTCAACACAATGCTGCATAATCCCTGTCATCACAATTCTCCATGACTGCTGTCATCACAATAACCCAGGACAATTTTCATAACAATGCTTCATGCCCCCAGTCATCACAGTGCTCCATGATACCTTTCATCACAATTCCTAGATGATCAATGTCATCACAATGCCCAATGACACCTGTCATCACAATTCGCTATGACCCTTGTCATCACAATACTCGATGAACCGTGTCATCACAGTGTTCCAGGACACATGTCATCACAATGCTCCATTACTATTTTCATCACAATGCTCCAATACACCTGTCATCACAATGCTCCATGGCCCCTGTTATCATATTGCTCCATGATCTCTTTCATCACAATGCTCCATGACCACTGTCATCACCATACCTCAAGACGCCTGTCATCTCAATGCTCCATGGCTCTTTTCATCACAATGCCCCATGGGCCCTGTGATCACAATGCTCCATGCCCTTGTCATCAAAGTGCTCCAGAGCTCTTGTCATCATAATGCTCCATGCCAATGTCATCAAAATGTCTCATGACACTTGTCATCACAATGCTCCATGGCTTATGCCATCACAATTTTCCATGGCCCCTGTCATCACAATGCTCCATGCCCTTTTCATCAAAACGCTCCAGAACTCTTGTCATCATAATGCTCCCTGCCAATGTCATCAAAATGCCCCATGACACTTGTCATCACAATGCTCCATGGCCTTTGTCATCACAATGTTCCATGGCCACTGTCATCACAGTGCTCCATTATACCTTTCATCACAATTCTAGATGACCACTGTCATCACCATGCCCCATGACAGATGTCATAACAATTCGCCATGGTCCTTGTCATCACAATGCTCCATGAACCCTGTCATCACAAGGTTCCAGGACTCTTGTCATCACAATGATCCATGATCACTTTCATCACAATGCTCCATGAAACCTGTCACCTCAATGCTCCATAGCCTTTGTATTCACAATGCTCCATGGCCCCTGTAATCACAGTGCTCCATGACCCCTTTCATCACAATGATCCAAGACCGCTGTCATTACAATGCCCCATGACGCCTGCCACCACAAATCTCCAAGGCCTCTCTTACCAAAAAGCTCCATGATCCCTGTCAGTACAATGTTCGATGACACTTTTCATCACAATGCTCCATGACCCCTGTCATCACAAAGTTCTCTGCCCATATCATCACAATGCTCCTTGTCCCCTTTCATCACAATGCTCCATGTCCTTTCATCACAATGCTCCATAATTCTTGTCATCGCAATGTTCCTTGACCGTGTCATCACAATGCTCCATGACACTTGTCATCACAAAGCTCCATGACCCCTGTCATCACAATGATCCATGATTCCTTTCCTCACAGTGCTCCAGTACCCTTTTCATCACAATGCTCCATGCCATTGTCAGCACAATGCTCCTTGGACCCTGTCATCAAAATGCTCCATCCCCTTTTCATCACAATGCTCCAGATATCCTATCATTACAATGCTCCATGCCCGTGTCAACAAAATGCTTCATGACCCCTGTCATCAAAATGCTTTATGAACATTCTTATCACAATGTTCCATGACCCCTGTCATCAAAATGATCCATGACCGTTGTCATCACAATGCTGCATGATACCTTTCATCCCAATCCTCTGTGACTGCTGTCATCATAATGCTCCAGGACAATTTTCATCACAATGCTCCATGCCCCCTGTCATCACAGTGCCCCATAAGCCCTGTAATCCCAATGCTCCATGACCCTGTCATCACAATGCTACATGACCCCTGTCATCACATTGTTCCATGGCCTATGTATTCACAATGTTCCATGGACCCTGTAATCACACTGCTCCATGTTCCTTTTCAACACAATGCTCCATGACCCCTGTCATCACAATGTTCCATGAACGTTGTCATCAAAATGCTCCATGACCCCGGTCACCACAAGGTTCCCTGCCCTTGTCATCACAATGGTACATGGCCTTGTCATCACAATGTTCCATGGCCTCTGTCATCACCATGCTCCATGGTCTTTCTCATCACAATGCTCTCTGACCCCTGTCATCACAATGCTTGATGACCATTGTCATCACAATGCTCCAAGGTCCCTGGCATCACAATGCCTCATGGTCTTTGTAATCACAATGCTCAATGACCACTGTCATCACAATGCTCCATGCCGTTGTCATCACAATGCTCCATGGCCCCTGTAATCACAATGCTCCATGCGCTTGTCATCACAATGCTCCAGAACATTTGTCATCATAATGCTCCATTCCCGTGTCATCACATTGCTCAATGACACTTGTCATCAAAATGTTCCTTGGTCTTTCTCATCACAATGCTCCATGATCCCTGTCATCACAATGATCCCAGCCAATGTCATCACAATGCTCCATGTCTCCTGTAATCACAATGCTCCATGCCCTTGTCATCACAATGCTCCAGTTCTGTTGTCATCACCATGCTTCATGCCAGTGTCATCACAATGCTCCATGCATCTTGTCTTCACAATGCTCCATGGCCCATGTCATCACAATGCTCCATGACCCCTGTGATCACAATGCTCTATGGCCTTTGTCATCACAATGACACGTGACCCCCGTCAACACAATGCCTGATGAACCCTGACATCAAAATGCTAAATGGCACTTGTCATCACAATGCTATATGAAGCCTGTCATCACTATTCACCATGTCACTTGTTTTCACAATGCTCCATGCCCCCTGTAATCCCAGTACTCCATGACCCCTTTCATCACAATGCCCAATGCCACCTCTCATCACAATTCTCCATGGCATTTGTCATCACGATGCTCCATGACACCTGTCATCACAATGCTCCATGACACTTGTCATCACAATGCTCCATGGCCCCTCTCATTACTGTGCTCCATAATAACCTGAATCACATTTCTAGATGACCAGTGCCATCACAATGCCCCATGACATTGTCATCACAATTCGCAATGACCATTGTCATCACAATGCTCCATGAACCATGTCATCACAGGGTCCCAGGACACTTGTCATCACAATGATCCATTACCACTTTCATCACAATGCTCCATGACCACTGTCATCTCAATGCCCCATGGCCTTTTTATTCACAATGCTCCATGGCCCCTGTAATCACAGTGCTCCATAACACCTTTCATCATAATGCTCCATGACCACTGCCATCTCAATGCCTCATGACGCCTGTCATCACAATTCTCCAAGGCCCCTCTCATCAAAATGCTCCATGACACTTGTCATCACATTGCTCCATAACAACTGTCATCACAGTGTTCCCTGCCCATGTCATCACAATGCTCCATGTCCCCTATAATCACAATGCTCCAAGCCTTTTTCCTCACAATGCTCCAGAACTTTGTCATCACAATGTTCCATGACCGTGGCATCACAATGCTCCACGGCCCTTGTCATCACAATGCTCCAGAATTCTTGTCATCACAATGTTCCATGGACGTGTCATCACAAAGCTACATGACCCTGGTCATCACAGTTCTCCATGACCTTTGTCATCACAATGCTCGATGTCACTATTCATCACAATTCTCAATGACCACTTTAATCACTATGCTCGCTGACCATTTTCATCACATTTCTCTATTGTCATTACAATTCCCCATGGCCCCTTTCTTCACCATGCTCCATGATGCCTGTCATCACAATGCTCCCTGGCTTTTGTTATCACAATGCGCCAGGACCAGTTTCATCACAATACTCCATCCCCCTTGTCATCACAGTGCATAATGAAAGCTTTCATTACAATGCTCCGTGACACTTGTCATCACAATGCTCCATGGCCTTTATCGTCACAATGCTCCCAGGCACTTTTCATCACGATGTTCCATGAAAACTTTCATCACATTGCTCCATGACCATTGTCATCACAATAGTCCATAGCCTTGTCAACACAATGCTGCATAATCCCTGTCATCACAATTCTCCATGACTGCTGTCATCACAATAACCCAGGACAATTTTCATAACAATGCTTCATGCCCCCAGTCATCACAGTGCTCCATGATACCTTTCATCACAATTCCTAGATGATCAATGTCATCACAATGCCCAATGACACCTGTCATCACAATTCGCTATGACCCTTGTCATCACAATACTCGATGAACCGTGTCATCACAGTGTTCCAGGACACATGTCATCACAATGATCCATTACTATTTTCATCACAATGCTCCAATACACCTGTCATCACAATGCTCCATGGCCCCTGTTATCATATTGCTCCATGATCTCTTTCATCACAATGCTCCATGACCACTGTCATCACCATACCTCAAGACGCCTGTCATCTCAATGCTCCATGGCTCTTTTCATCACAATGCCCCATGGGCCCTGTGATCACAATGCTCCATGCCCTTGTCATCAAAGTGCTCCAGAGCTCTTGTCATCATAATGCTCCATGCCAATGTCATCAAAATGTCTCATGACACTTGTCATCACAATGCTCCATGGCTTATGCCATCACAATTTTCCATGGCCCCTGTCATCACAATGCTCCATGCCCTTTTCATCAAAACGCTCCAGAATTCTTGTCATCATAATGCTCCCTGCCAATGTCATCAAAATGCCCCATGACACTTGTCATCACAATGCTCCATGGCCTTTGTCATCACAATGTTCCATGGCCACTGTCATCACAGTGCTCCATTATACCTTTCATCACAATTCTAGATGACCACTGTCATCACCATGCCCCATGACAGATGTCATAACAATTCGCCATGGTCCTTGTCATCACAATGCTCCATGAACCCTGTCATCACAAGGTTCCAGGACTCTTGTCATCACAATGATCCATGATCACTTTCATCACAATGCTCCATGAAACCTGTCACCTCAATGCTCCATAGCCTTTGTATTCACAATGCTCCATGGCCCCTGTAATCACAGTGCTCCATGACCCCTTTCATCACAATGATCCAAGACCGCTGTCATTACAATGCCCCATGACGCCTGCCACCACAAATCTCCAAGGCCTCTCTTACCAAAAAGCTCCATGATCCCTGTCAGTACAATGTTCGATGACACTTTTCATCACAATGCTCCATGACCCCTGTCATCACAAAGTTCTCTGCCCATATCATCACAATGCTCCTTGTCCCCTTTCATCACAATGCTCCATGTCCTTTCATCACAATGCTCCATAATTCTTGTCATCGCAATGTTCCTTGACCGTGTCATCACAATGCTCCATGACACTTGTCATCACAAAGCTCCATGACCCCTGTCATCACAATGATCCATGATTCCTTTCCTCACAGTGCTCCAGTACCCTTTTCATCGCAATGCTCCATGCCATTGTCAGCACAATGCTCCTTGGACCCTGTCATCAAAATGCTCCATCCCCTTTTCATCACAATGCTCCAGATATCCTATCATTACAATGCTCCATGCCCGTGTCAACAAAATGCTTCATGACCCCTGTCATCAAAATGCTTTATGAACATTCTTATCACAATGTTCCATGACCCCTGTCATCAAAATGATCCATGACCGTTGTCATCACAATGCTGCATGATACCTTTCATCCCAATCCTCTGTGACGGCTGTCATCATAATGCTCCAGGACAATTTTCATCACAATGCTCCATGCCCCCTGTCATCACAGTGCCCCATAAGCCCTGTAATCCCAATGCTCCATGACCCTGTCATCACAATGCTACATGACCCCTGTCATCACATTGTTCCATGGCCTATGTATTCACAATGTTCCATGGACCCTGTAATCACACTGCTCCATGTTCCTTTTCAACACAATGCTCCATGACCCCTGTCATCACAATGTTCCATGAAAGTTGTCATCAAAATGCTCCATGACCCCGGTCACCACAAGGTTCCCTGCCCTTGTCATCACAATGGTACATGGCCTTGTCATCACAACGTTCCATGGCCTCTGTCATCACCATGCTCCATGGTCTTTCTCATCACAATGCTCTATGACCCCTGTCATCACAATGCTTGATGACCATTGTCATCACAATGCTCCAAGGTCCCTGTCATCACAAAGCCTCATGGTCTTTGTAATCACAATGCTCAATGACCACTGTCATCACAATGCTCCATGCCGTTGTCATCACAATGCTCCATGGCCCCTGTAATCACAATGCTCCATGCGCTTGTCATCACAATGCTCCAGAACATTTGTCATCATAATGCTCCATTCCCGTGTCATCACATTGCTCAATGACACTTGTCATCAAAATGTTTCTTGGTCTTTCTCATCACAATGCTCCATGATCCCTGTCATCACAATGATACCAGCCAATGTCATCACAATGCTCCATGTCTCCTGTAATCACAATGCTCCATGCCCTTGTCATCACAATGCTCCAGTTCTGTTGTCATCACCATGCTTCATGCCAGTGTCATCACAATGCTCCATGCATCTTGTCTTCACAATGCTCCATGGCCTATGTCATCACAATGCTCCATGATCCCTGTGATCACAATGCTCTATGGCCTTTGTCATCACAATGACACGTGACCCCCGTCAACACAATGCCTGATGAACCCTGACATCAAAATGCTAAATGGCACTTGTCATCACAATGCTATATGAAGCCTGTCATCACTATTCACCATGTCACTTGTTTTCACAATGCTCCATGCCCCGTGTAATCCCAGTACTCCATGACCCCTTTCATCACAATGCCCAATGCCACCTCTCATCACAATTCTCCATGGCATTTGTCATCACGATGCTCCATGACACCTGTCATCAAAATGCTCCATGACACTTGTCATCACAATGCTCCATGGCCACTCTCATTACTGTGCTCCATAATAACTTGAATCACATTTCTAGATGACCAGTGCCATCACAATGCCCCATGACATTGTCATCACAATTCGCCATGACCATTGTCATCACAATGCTCCATGAACCATGTCATCACAGGGTCCCAGGACACTTGTCATCACAATGATCCATTACCACTTTCATCACAATGCTCCATGACCACTGTCATCTCAATGCCCCATGGCCTTTGTATTCACAATGCTCCATGGCCCCTGTAATCACAGTGCTCCATAACACCTTTCATCATAATGCTCCATGACCACTGCCATCTCAATGCCTCATGACGCCTCTCATAACAACTCTCCAAGGCCCCTCTCATCACAATGCTCCATGACACTTGTCATCACATTGCTCCATAACAACTGTCATCACAGTGTTCCCTGCCCATGTCATCACAATGCTCCATGTCCCCTATAATCACAATGCTCCAAGCCTTTTTCCTCACAATGCTCCTGAATTTTGTCATCACAATGTTCCATGACCGTGGCATCACAATGCTCCACGGCCCTTGTCATCACAATGCTCCAGAATTCTTGTCATCACAATGTTCCATGGACGTGTCATCACAAAGCTACATGACCCTGGTCATCAAAGTTCTCCATGACCTTTGTCATCACAATGCTCTATGTCACTATTCATCACAATTCTCAATGACCACTTTAATCACTATGCTCGCTGACCATTTTCATCACATTTCTCTATTGTCATTACAATTCCCCATGGCCCCTTTCTTCACCATGCTCCATGATGCCTGTCATCACAATGCTCCCTGGCTTTTGTTATCACAATGCGCCAGGACCAGTTTCATCACAATACTCCATCCCCCTTGTCATCACAGTGCATAATGACAGCTTTCATTACAATGCTCCGTGACACTTGTCATCACAATGCTCCATGGCCTTTATCGTCACAATGCTCCCAGGCACTTTTCGTCACGATGTTCCATGAAAACTTTCATCACATTGCTCCATGAACATTGTCATCACAATAGTCCATAGCCTTGTCAACACAATGCTGCATAATCCCTGTCATCACAATTCTCCATGACTGCTGTCATCACAATAATCCAGGACAATTTTCATAACAATGCTTCATGCCCCCAGTCATCACAGTGCTCCATGATACCTTTCATCACAATTCCTAGATGATCAATGTCATCACAATGCCCAATGACACCTGTCATCACAATTCGCTATGACCCTTGTCATCACAATACTCGATGAACCGTGTCATCACAGTGTTCCAGGACACATGTCATCACAATGATCCATTACTATTTTCATCACAATGCTCCAATACACCTGTCATCACAATGCTCCATGGCCCCTGTTATCATATTGCTCCATGATCTCTTTCATCACAATGCTCCATGACCACTGTCATCACCATACCTCAAGACGCCTGTCATCTCAATGCTCCATGGCTCTTTTCATCACAATGCCCCATGGGCCCTGTGATCACAATGCTCCATGCCCTTGTCATCAAAGTGCTCCAGAACTCTTGTCATCATAATGCTCCATGCCAATGTCATCAAAATGTCCCATGACACTTGTCATCACAATGCTCCATGGCTTATGCCATCACAATGTTCCATGGCCCCTGTCATCACAATGCTCCATGCCCTTTTCATCAAAATGCTCCAGAACTCTGGTCATCATAATGCTCCATGCCAATGTCATCAAAATGCCCCATGACACTTGTCATCACAATGCTCCATGGCCTTTGTCATCACAATGTTCCATGGCCCCTGTCCTCACAGTGCTCCATTATACCTTTCATCACAATTCTAGATGACCACTGTCATCACCATGCCCCATGACAGATGTCATAACAATTCGCCATGGTCCTTGTCATCACAATGCTCCATGAACCTTGTCATCACAAGGTTCCAGGACTCTTGTCATCACAATGATCCATGATCACTTTCATCACAATGCTCCATGAAACCTGTCACCTCAATGCTCCATAGCCTTTGTATTCACAATGCTCCATGGCCCCTGTAATCACAGTGCTCCATGACCCCTTTCATCACAATGATCCAAGACCGCTGTCATTACAATGCCCCATGACGCCTGCCACCACAAATCTCCAAGGCCTCTCTTACCAAAAAGCTCCATGATCCCTGTCAGTACAATGTTCGATGACACTTTTCATCACAATGCTCCATGACCCCTGTCATCACAAAGTTCTCTGCCCATATCATCACAATGCTCCTTGTCACCTTTCATCACAATGCTCCATGTCCTTTCATCACAATGCTCCATAATTCTTGTCATCGCAATGTTCCTTGACAGTGTCATTACAATTCTCCATGACCCTTGTCATCACAAAGCTCCATGACCCCTGTCATCACAATGATCCATGATTCCTTTCCTCACAGTGCTCCAGTACCCTTTTCATCACAATGCTCCATGCCATTGTCAGCACAATGCTCCTTGGACCCTGTCATCAAAATGCTCCATCCCCTTTTCATCACAATGCTCCAGATATCCTATCATTACAATGCTCCATGCCCGTGTCAACACAATGCTTCATGACCCCTGTCTTCAAAATGCTTTATGAACATTCTTATCACAATGTTCCATGACCCCTGTCATCAAAATGATCCATGACCGTTGTCATCACAATGCTGCATGATACCTTTCATCCCAATCCTCTGTGACTGCTGTCATCATTATGCTCCAGGACAATTTTCATCACAATGCTCCATGCCCCGTGTCATCACAGTGCCCCATAAGCCCTGTAATCCCAATGCTCCATGAACCTGTCATCACAATGCTACATGACCCCTGGCATCACATTGTTCCATGGACCCTGTAATCACACTGCTCCATGTTCCTTTTCAACACAATGCTCCATGACCCCTGTCATCACAATGTTCCATGAAATTTGTCATCAAAATGCTCCATGACCCCGGTCACCACAAGGTTCCCTGCCCTTGTCATCACAATGGTACATGGCCTTGTCATCACAATGTTCCATGGCCTCTTTCATCACCATGCTCCATGGTCTTTCTCATCACAATGCTCTATGACCCCCGTCATCACAATGCTTGATGACCATTGTCATCACAATGCTCCAAGGTCCCTGTCATCACAAAGCCTCATGGTCTTTGTAATCACAATGCTCAATGACCACAGTCATCACAATGCTCCATGCCGTTGTCATCACAATGCTCCATGGCCCCTGTAATCACAATGCTCCATGCGCTTGTCATCACAATGCTCCAGAACATTTGTCATCATAATGCTCCATTCCCGTGTCATCACATTGCTCAAAGACACTTGTCATCAAAATGTTCCTTGGTCTTTCTCATCACAATGCTCCATGATCCCTGTCATCACAATGATCCCTGCCAATGTCATCACAATGCTCCATGTCTCCTGTAATCACAATGTTCCATGCCCTTGTCATCACAATGCTCCAGTTCTGTTGTCATCACCATGCTTCATGCCAGTGTCATCACAATGCTCCATGAATCTTGTCTTCACAATGCTCCATGGCCCATGTCATCACAATGCTCCATGACCCCTGTGATCACAATGCTCTATGGCCTTTGTCATCACAATGACACGTGACCCCCGTCAACACAATGCCTGATGAACCCTGACATCAAAATGCTAAATGGCACTTGTCATCACAATGCTATATGAAGCCTGTCATCACTATTCACCATGTCACTTGTTTTCACAATGCTCCATGCCCCCTGTAATCCCAGTACTCCATGACCCCTTTCATCACAATGCCCAATGCCACCTCTCATCACAATTCTCCATGGCATTTGTCATCACGATGCTCCATGACACCTGTCATCACAATGCTCCATGACACTTGTCATCACAATGCTCCATGGCCCCTCTCATTACTGTGCTCCATAATAACTTGAATCACATTTCTAGATGACCAGTTCCATCACAAAGCCCCATGACATTGTCATCACAATTCGCCATGACCATTGTCATCACAATGCTCCATGAACCATGTCATCACAGGGTCCCAGGACACTTGTCATCACAATGATCCATTACCACTTTCATCACAATGCTCCATGACCACTGTCATCTCAATGCCCCATGGCCTTTGTATTCACAATGCTCCATGGCCCCTGTAATCACAGGGCTCCATAACACCTTTCATCATAATGCTCCATGACCACTGCCATCTCAATGCCTCATGACGCCTGTCATCACAATTCTCCAAGGCCCCTCTCATCACAATGCTCCATGACACCTGTCATCACATTGCTCCATAACAACTGTCATCACAGTGTTCCCTGCCCATGTCATCACAATGCTCCATGTCCCCTATAATCACAATGCTCCAAGCCTTTTTCCTCACAATGCTCCAGAATTTTGTCATCACAATGTTCCATGACCGTGGCATCACAATGCTCCACGGCCCTTGTCATCACAATGCTCCAGAATTCTTGTCATCACAATGTTCCATGGACGTGTCATCACAAAGCTACATGACCCTGGTCATCACAGTTCTCCATGACCTTTGTCATCACAATGCTCTATGTCACTATTCATCACAATTCTCAATGACCACTTTAATCACTATGCTCGCTGACCATTTTCATCACATTTCTCTATTGTCATTACAATTCCCCATGGCCCCTTTCTTCACCATGCTCCATGATGCCTGTCATCACAATGCTCCATGGCTTTTGTTATCACAATGCGCCAGGACCAGTTTCATCACAATACTCCATCCCCCTTGTCATCACAGTGCATAATGAAAGCTTTCATTACAATGCTCCGTGACACTTGTCATCACAATACTCCATGCCCTTTATCGTCACAATGCTCCCAGGCACTTTTCATCACGATATTCCATGAAAATTTTCATAACATTGCTCCATGACCATTGTGATCACAATAGTCCATAGCCTTGTCAACACAATGCTGCATAATCCCTGTCATCACAATTCTCCATGACTGCTGTCATCACAATAATCCAGGACAATTTTCATAACAATGCTTCACGCCCCCAGTCATCACAGGGCTCCATGATACCTTTCATCACAATTCCTAGATGATCAATGTCATCACAATGCCCAATGACACCTGTCATCACAATTCGCTATGGTCCTTGTCATCACAATACTCGATTAACCGTGTCATCACAGTGTTCCAGGACACATGTCATCACAATGATCCATTACTATTTTCATCACAATGCTCCAATACACCTGTCATCACAATGCTCCATGGCCCCTGTTATCATATTTCTCCATGATCTCTTTCATCACAATGCTCCATGACCACTGTCATCACCATACCTCAAGACGCCTGTCATCTCAATGCTCCATGGCTCTTTTCATCACAATGCCCAATGGGCCCTGTGATCACAATGCTCCATGCCCTTGTCATCAAAGTGCTCCAGAACTCTGGTCATCATAATGCTCCATGCCAATGTCAACAAAATGTCCTATGACTCTTGTCATCACAATGCTCCATGGCTTATGCCATCACAATTTTCCATGGCCCCTGTCATCACAATGCTCCATGCCCTTTTCATCAAAATGCTCCAGAACTCTTGTCATCATAATGCTCCATGCCAATGTCATCAAAATGCCCCATGACACTTGTCATCACAATGCTCCATGGCCTTTTTCATCACAATGTTCCATGGCCCCTGTCATCACAGTGCTCCATTATACCTTTCATCACATTTCTAGATGACCACTGTCATCACAATGCCCCATGACAGGTGTCATAACAATTCGCCATGGTCCTTGTCATCACAATGCTCCATGAACCTTGTCATCACAAGGTTCCAGGACTCTTGTCATCCCAATGATCCATGATCACTTTCATCACAATGCTCCATGAAACCTGTCACCTCAATGCTCCATAGCCTTTGTATTCACAATGCTCCATGGCCCCTGTAATCACAGTGCTCCATGACCCCTTTCATCACAATGATCCAAGACCGCTGTCATTACAATGCCCCATGACGCCTGCCACCACAAATCTCCAAGGCCTCTCTTACCAAAAAGCTCCATGATCCCTGTCAGTACAATGTTCGATGACACTTTTCATCACAATGCTCCATGACCCCTGTCATCACAAAGTTCTCTGCCCATATCATCACAATGCTCCTTGTCACCTTTCATCACAATGCTCCATGTCCTTTCATCACAATGCTCCATAATTCTTGTCATCGCAATGTTCCTTGACCGTGTCATCACAATGCTCCATGACCCTTGTCATCACAAAGCTCCATGACCCCTGTCATCACAATGATCCATGATTCCTTTCCTCACAGTGCTCCAGTACCCTTTTCATCACAATGCTCCATGCCATTGTCAGCACAATGCTCCTTGGACCCTGTCATCAAAATGCTCCATCCCCTTTTCATCACAATGCTCCAGATATCCTATCATTACAATGCTCCATGCCCGTGTCAACACAATGCTTCATGACCCCTGTCATCAAAATGCTTTATGAACATTCTTATCACAATGTTCCATGACCCCTGTCATCAAAATGATCCATGACCGTTGTCATCACAATGCTGCATGATACCTTTCATCCCAATCCTCTGTGACGGCTGTCATCATAATGCTCCAGGACAATTTTCATCACAATGCTCCATGCCCCCTGTCATCACAGTGCCCCATAAGCCCTGTAATCCCAATGCTCCATGACCCTGTCTTCACAATGCTACATGACACCTGTCATCACATTGTTCCATGGCCTATGTATTCACAATGTTCCATGGACCCTGTAATCACACAGCTCCATGTTCCTTTTCAACACAATGCTCCATGACCCCTGTCATCACAATGTTCCATGAAAGTTGTCATCAAAATGCTCCATGACCCCGGTCACCACAAGGTTCCCTGCCCTTGTCACCACAATGGTACATGGCCTTGTCATCACAATGTTCCATGGCCTCTGTCATCACCATGCTCCATGGTCTTTCTCATCACAATGCTCTATGACCCCTGTCATCACAATGCTTGATGACCATTGTCATCACAATGCTCCAAGGTCCCTGTCATCACAATGCCTCATGGTCTTTGTAATCACAATGCTCAATGACCACTGTCATCACAATGCTCCATGCCGTTGTCATCACAATGCTCCATGGCCCCTGTCATCACAATGCTCCATGCGCTTGGCATCACAATGCTCCAGAACATTTGTCATCATAATGCTCCATTCCCGTGTCATCACATTGCTCAATGACACTTGTCATCAAAATGTTCCTTGGTCTTTCTCATCACAATGCTCCATGATCCCTGTCATCACAATGATCCCTGCCAATGTCATCACAATGCTCCATGTCTCCTGTAATCACAATGCTCCATGCCCTTGTCATCACAATGCTCCAGTTCTGTTGTCATCACCATGCTTCATGCCAGTGTCATCACAATGCTCCATGAATCTTGTCTTCACAATGCTCCATGGCCCATGTCATCACAATGCTCCATGACCCCTGTGATCACAATGCTCTATGGCCTTTGTCATCACAATGACACGTGACCCCCGTCAACACAATGCCTGATGAACCCTGACATCAAAATGCTAAATGGCACTTGTCATCACAATGCTATATGAAGCCTGTCATCACTATTCACCATGTCACTTGTTTTCACAATGCTCCATGCCTCCTGTAATCCCAGTACTCCATGACCCCTTTCATCACAATGCCCAATGCCACCTCTCATCACAATTCTCCATGGCATTTGTCATCACGATGCTCCATGACACCTGTCATCACAATGTTCCATGACACTTGTCATCACAATGCTCCATGGCCCCTCTCATTACTGTGCTCCATAATAACTTGAATCACATTTCTAGATGACCAGTGCCATCACAATGCCCCATGACATTGTCATCACAATTCGCCATGACCATTGTCATCACAATGCTCCATGAACCATGTCATCACAGGGTCCCAGGACACTTGTCATCACAATGATCCATTACCACTTTCATCACAATGCTCCATGACCACTGTCATCTCAATGCCCCATGGCCTTTGTATTCACAATGCTCCATGTCTCCTGTAATCACAATGCTCCATGCCCTTGTCATCACAATGCTCCAGTTCTGTTGTCATCACCATGCTTCATGCCAGTGTCATCACAATGCTCCATGAATCTTGTCTTCACAATGCTCCATGGCCCATGTCATCACAATGCTCCATGACCCCTGTGATCACAATGCTCTATGGCCTTTGTCATCACAATGACACGTGACCCCCGTCAACACAATGCCTGATGAACCCTGACATCAAAATGCTAAATGGCACTTGTCATCACAATGCTATATGAAGCCTGTCATCACTATTCACCATGTCACTTGTTTTCACAATGCTCCATGCCCCCTTTAATCCCAGTAATCCATGACCCCTTTCATCACAATGCCCAATGCCACCTCTCATCACAATTCTCCATGGCATTTGTCATCACGATGCTCCATGACACCTGTCATCACAATGCTCCATGACACTTGTCATCACAATGCTCCATGGCCCCTCTCATTACTGTGCTCCATAATAACTTGAATCACATTTCTAGATGACCAGTGCCATCACAATGCCCCATGACATTGCCATCACAATTCGCCATGACCATTGTCATCACAATGCTCCATGAACCATGTCATCACAGGGTCCCAGGACACTTGTCATCACAATGATCCATTACCACTTTCATCACAATGCTCCATGACCACTGTCATCTCAATGCCCCATGGCCTTTGTATTCACAATGCTCCATGGCCCCTGTAATCACAGTGCTCCATAACACCTTTCATCATAATGCTCCATGACCACTGCCATCTAAATGCCTCATGACGCCTGTCATCACAATTCTCCAAGGCCCCTCTCATCACAATGCTCCATTACACCTGTCATCACATTGCAGCATAACAACTGTCATCACAGTGTTCCCTGCCCATGTCATCACAATGCTCCATGTCCCCTATAATCACAATGCTCCAAGCCTTTTTCCTCACAATGCTAGAGAATTTTGTCATCACAATGTTCCATGACCGTGGCATCACAGTGCTCCAGGGCCCTTGTCATCACAATGCTGCAGAATTCTTGTCATCACAATGTTCCATGGACGTGTCATCACAAAGCTACATGACCCTGGTCATCACAGTTCTCCATGACCTTTGTCATCACAATGCTCTATGTCACTATTCATCACAATTCTCAATGACCACTTTAATCACTATGCTCGCTGACCATTTTGATCACATTTCTCTATTGTCATTACAATTCCCCATGGCCCCTTTCTTCACCATGCTCCATGATGCCTGTCATCACAATGCTCCATGGCTTTTGTTATCACAATGCGCCAGGACCAGTTTCATCACAATACTCCATCCCCCTTGTCATCACAGTGCATAATGAAAGCTTTCATTACAATGCTCCGTGACACTTGTCGTCACAATGCTCCATGGCCTTTATCGTCACAATGCTCCCAGGCACTTTTCATCACGATGTTCCATGAAAACTTTCATCACATTGCTCCATGACCATTGTCATCACAATAGTCCATAGCCTTGTCAACACAATGCTGCATAATCCCTGTCATCACAATTCTCCATGACTGCTGTCATCACAATAATCCAGGACAATTTTCAAAACAATGCTTCATGCCCCCAGTCATCACAGTGCTCCATGATACCTTTCATCACAATTCCTAGATGATCAATGTCATCACAATGCCCAATGACACCTGTCATCACAATTCGCTATGACCCTTGTCATCACAATACTCGATGAACCGTGTCATCACAGTGTTCCAGGACACATGTCATCACAATGATCCATTACTATTTTCATCACAATGCTCCAATACACCTGTCATCACAATGCTCCATGGCCCCTGTTATCATATTGCTCCATGATCTCTTTCATCACAATGCTCCATGACCACTGTCATCACCATACCTCAAGACACCTGTCATCTCAATGCTCCATGGCTCTTTTCATCACAATGCCCCATGAGCCCTGTGATCACAATGCTCCATGCCCTTGTCATCAAAGTGCTCCAGAACTCTTGTCATCATAATGCTCCATGCCAATGTCATCAAAATGTCCCATGACACTTGTCATCACAATGCTCCATGGCTTATGCCATCACAATGTTCCATGGCCCCTGTCATCACAATGCTCCATGCCCTTTTCATCAAAATGCTCCAGAACTCTGGTCATCATAATGCTCCATGCCAATGTCATCAAAATGCCCCATGACACTTGTCATCACAATGCTCCATGGCCTTTGTCATCACAATGTTCCATGGCCCCTGTCCTCACAGTGCTCCATTATACCTTTCATCACAATTCTAGATGACCACTGTCATCACCATGCCCCATGACAGATGTCATAACAATTCGCCATGGTCCTTGTCATCACAATGCTCCATGAACCTTGTCATCACAAGGTTCCAGGACTCTTGTCATCACAATGATCCATGATCACTTTCATCACAATGCTCCATGAAACCTGTCACCTCAATGCTCCATAGCCTTTGTATTCACAATGCTCCATGGCCCCTGTAATCACAGTGCTCCATGACCCCTTTCATCACAATGATCCAAGACCGCTGTCATTACAATGCCCCATGACGCCTGCCACCACAAATCTCCAAGGCCTCTCTTACCAAAAAGCTCCATGATCCCTGTCAGTACAATGTTCGATGACACTTTTCATCACAATGCTCCATGACCCCTGTCATCACAAAGTTCTCTGCCCATATCATCACAATGCTCCTTGTCACCTTTCATCACAATGCTCCATGTCCTTTCATCACAATGCTCCATAATTCTTGTCATCGCAATGTTCCTTGACAGTGTCATTACAATTCTCCATGACCCTTGTCATCACAAAGCTCCATGACCCCTGTCATCACAATGATCCATGATTCCTTTCCTCACAGTGCTCCAGTACCCTTTTCATCACAATGCTCCATGCCATTGTCAGCACAATGCTCCTTGGACCCTGTCATCAAAATGCTCCATCCCCTTTTCATCACAATGCTCCAGATATCCTATCATTACAATGCTCCATGCCCGTGTCAACACAATGCTTCATGACCCCTGTCTTCAAAATGCTTTATGAACATTCTTATCACAATGTTCCATGACCCCTGTCATCAAAATGATCCATGACCGTTGTCATCACAATGCTGCATGATACCTTTCATCCCAATCCTCTGTGACTGCTGTCATCATTATGCTCCAGGACAATTTTCATCACAATGCTCCATGCCCCGTGTCATCACAGTGCCCCATAAGCCCTGTAATCCCAATGCTCCATGAACCTGTCATCACAATGCTACATGACCCCTGGCATCACATTGTTCCATGGACCCTGTAATCACACTGCTCCATGTTCCTTTTCAACACAATGCTCCATGACCCCTGTCATCACAATGTTCCATGAAATTTGTCATCAAAATGCTCCATGACCCCGGTCACCACAAGGTTCCCTGCCCTTGTCATCACAATGGTACATGGCCTTGTCATCACAATGTTCCATGGCCTCTTTCATCACCATGCTCCATGGTCTTTCTCATCACAATGCTCTATGACCCCCGTCATCACAATGCTTGATGACCATTGTCATCACAATGCTCCAAGGTCCCTGTCATCACAAAGCCTCATGGTCTTTGTAATCACAATGCTCAATGACCACAGTCATCACAATGCTCCATGCCGTTGTCATCACAATGCTCCATGGCCCCTGTAATCACAATGCTCCATGCGCTTGTCATCACAATGCTCCAGAACATTTGTCATCATAATGCTCCATTCCCGTGTCATCACATTGCTCAAAGACACTTGTCATCAAAATGTTCCTTGGTCTTTCTCATCACAATGCTCCATGATCCCTGTCATCACAATGATCCCTGCCAATGTCATCACAATGCTCCATGTCTCCTGTAATCACAATGTTCCATGCCCTTGTCATCACAATGCTCCAGTTCTGTTGTCATCACCATGCTTCATGCCAGTGTCATCACAATGCTCCATGAATCTTGTCTTCACAATGCTCCATGGCCCATGTCATCACAATGCTCCATGACCCCTGTGATCACAATGCTCTATGGCCTTTGTCATCACAATGACACGTGACCCCCGTCAACACAATGCCTGATGAACCCTGACATCAAAATGCTAAATGGCACTTGTCATCACAATGCTATATGAAGCCTGTCATCACTATTCACCATGTCACTTGTTTTCACAATGCTCCATGCCCCCTGTAATCCCAGTACTCCATGACCCCTTTCATCACAATGCCCAATGCCACCTCTCATCACAATTCTCCATGGCATTTGTCATCACGATGCTCCATGACACCTGTCATCACAATGCTCCATGACACTTGTCATCACAATGCTCCATGGCCCCTCTCATTACTGTGCTCCATAATAACTTGAATCACATTTCTAGATGACCAGTTCCATCACAAAGCCCCATGACATTGTCATCACAATTCGCCATGACCATTGTCATCACAATGCTCCATGAACCATGTCATCACAGGGTCCCAGGACACTTGTCATCACAATGATCCATTACCACTTTCATCACAATGCTCCATGACCACTGTCATCTCAATGCCCCATGGCCTTTGTATTCACAATGCTCCATGGCCCCTGTAATCACAGGGCTCCATAACACCTTTCATCATAATGCTCCATGACCACTGCCATCTCAATGCCTCATGACGCCTGTCATCACAATTCTCCAAGGCCCCTCTCATCACAATGCTCCATGACACCTGTCATCACATTGCTCCATAACAACTGTCATCACAGTGTTCCCTGCCCATGTCATCACAATGCTCCATGTCCCCTATAATCACAATGCTCCAAGCCTTTTTCCTCACAATGCTCCAGAATTTTGTCATCACAATGTTCCATGACCGTGGCATCACAATGCTCCACGGCCCTTGTCATCACAATGCTCCAGAATTCTTGTCATCACAATGTTCCATGGACGTGTCATCACAAAGCTACATGACCCTGGTCATCACAGTTCTCCATGACCTTTGTCATCACAATGCTCTATGTCACTATTCATCACAATTCTCAATGACCACTTTAATCACTATGCTCGCTTACCATTTTCATCACATTTCTCTATTGTCATTACAATTCCCCATGGCCCCTTTCTTCACCATGCTCCATGATGCCTGTCATCACAATGCTCCATGGCTTTTGTTATCACAATGCGCCAGGACCAGTTTCATCACAATACTCCATCCCCCTTGTCATCACAGTGCATAATGAAAGCTTTCATTACAATGCTCCGTGACACTTGTCATCACAATACTCCATGCCCTTTATCGTCACAATGCTCCCAGGCACTTTTCATCACGATATTCCATGAAAATTTTCATAACATTGCTCCATGACCATTGTGATCACAATAGTCCATAGCCTTGTCAACACAATGCTGCATAATCCCTGTCATCACAATTCTCCATGACTGCTGTCATCACAATAATCCAGGACAATTTTCATAACAATGCTTCACGCCCCCAGTCATCACAGGGCTCCATGATACCTTTCATCACAATTCCTAGATGATCAATGTCATCACAATGCCCAATGACACCTGTCATCACAATTCGCTATGGTCCTTGTCATCACAATACTCGATTAACCGTGTCATCACAGTGTTCCAGGACACATGTCATCACAATGATCCATTACTATTTTCATCACAATGCTCCAATACACCTGTCATCACAATGCTCCATGGCCCCTGTTATCATATTTCTCCATGATCTCTTTCATCACAATGCTCCATGACCACTGTCATCACCATACCTCAAGACGCCTGTCATCTCAATGCTCCATGGCTCTTTTCATCACAATGCCCAATGGGCCCTGTGATCACAATGCTCCATGCCCTTGTCATCAAAGTGCTCCAGAACTCTGGTCATCATAATGCTCCATGCCAATGTCAACAAAATGTCCTATGACTCTTGTCATCACAATGCTCCATGGCTTATGCCATCACAATTTTCCATGGCCCCTGTCATCACAATGCTCCATGCCCTTTTCATCAAAATGCTCCAGAACTCTTGTCATCATAATGCTCCATGCCAATGTCATCAAAATGCCCCATGACACTTGTCATCACAATGCTCCATGGCCTTTTTCATCACAATGTTCCATGGCCCCTGTCATCACAGTGCTCCATTATACCTTTCATCACATTTCTAGATGACCACTGTCATCACAATGCCCCATGACAGGTGTCATAACAATTCGCCATGGTCCTTGTCATCACAATGCTCCATGAACCTTGTCATCACAAGGTTCCAGGACTCTTGTCATCCCAATGATCCATGATCACTTTCATCACAATGCTCCATGAAACCTGTCACCTCAATGCTCCATAGCCTTTGTATTCACAATGCTCCATGGCCCCTGTAATCACAGTGCTCCATGACCCCTTTCATCACAATGATCCAAGACCGCTGTCATTACAATGCCCCATGACGCCTGCCACCACAAATCTCCAAGGCCTCTCTTACCAAAAAGCTCCATGATCCCTGTCAGTACAATGTTCGATGACACTTTTCATCACAATGCTCCATGACCCCTGTCATCACAAAGTTCTCTGCCCATATCATCACAATGCTCCTTGTCACCTTTCATCACAATGCTCCATGTCCTTTCATCACAATGCTCCATAATTCTTGTCATCGCAATGTTCCTTGACCGTGTCATCACAATGCTCCATGACCCTTGTCATCACAAAGCTCCATGACCCCTGTCATCACAATGATCCATGATTCCTTTCCTCACAGTGCTCCAGTACCCTTTTCATCACAATGCTCCATGCCATTGTCAGCACAATGCTCCTTGGACCCTGTCATCAAAATGCTCCATCCCCTTTTCATCACAATGCTCCAGATATCCTATCATTACAATGCTCCATGCCCGTGTCAACACAATGCTTCATGACCCCTGTCATCAAAATGCTTTATGAACATTCTTATCACAATGTTCCATGACCCCTGTCATCAAAATGATCCATGACCGTTGTCATCACAATGCTGCATGATACCTTTCATCCCAATCCTCTGTGACGGCTGTCATCATAATGCTCCAGGACAATTTTCATCACAATGCTCCATGCCCCCTGTCATCACAGTGCCCCATAAGCCCTGTAATCCCAATGCTCCATGACCCTGTCTTCACAATGCTACATGACACCTGTCATCACATTGTTCCATGGCCTATGTATTCACAATGTTCCATGGACCCTGTAATCACACAGCTCCATGTTCCTTTTCAACACAATGCTCCATGACCCCTGTCATCACAATGTTCCATGAAAGTTGTCATCAAAATGCTCCATGACCCCGGTCACCACAAGGTTCCCTGCCCTTGTCACCACAATGGTACATGGCCTTGTCATCACAATGTTCCATGGCCTCTGTCATCACCATGCTCCATGGTCTTTCTCATCACAATGCTCTATGACCCCTGTCATCACAATGCTTGATGACCATTGTCATCACAATGCTCCAAGGTCCCTGTCATCACAATGCCTCATGGTCTTTGTAATCACAATGCTCAATGACCACTGTCATCACAATGCTCCATGCCGTTGTCATCACAATGCTCCATGGCCCCTGTCATCACAATGCTCCATGCGCTTGGCATCACAATGCTCCAGAACATTTGTCATCATAATGCTCCATTCCCGTGTCATCACATTGCTCAATGACACTTGTCATCAAAATGTTCCTTGGTCTTTCTCATCACAATGCTCCATGATCCCTGTCATCACAATGATCCCTGCCAATGTCATCACAATGCTCCATGTCTCCTGTAATCACAATGCTCCATGCCCTTGTCATCACAATGCTCCAGTTCTGTTGTCATCACCATGCTTCATGCCAGTGTCATCACAATGCTCCATGAATCTTGTCTTCACAATGCTCCATGGCCCATGTCATCACAATGCTCCATGACCCCTGTGATCACAATGCTCTATGGCCTTTGTCATCACAATGACACGTGACCCCCGTCAACACAATGCCTGATGAACCCTGACATCAAAATGCTAAATGGCACTTGTCATCACAATGCTATATGAAGCCTGTCATCACTATTCACCATGTCACTTGTTTTCACAATGCTCCATGCCTCCTGTAATCCCAGTACTCCATGACCCCTTTCATCACAATGCCCAATGCCACCTCTCATCACAATTCTCCATGGCATTTGTCATCACGATGCTCCATGACACCTGTCATCACAATGTTCCATGACACTTGTCATCACAATGCTCCATGGCCCCTCTCATTACTGTGCTCCATAATAACTTGAATCACATTTCTAGATGACCAGTGCCATCACAATGCCCCATGACATTGTCATCACAATTCGCCATGACCATTGTCATCACAATGCTCCATGAACCATGTCATCACAGGGTCCCAGGACACTTGTCATCACAATGATCCATTACCACTTTCATCACAATGCTCCATGACCACTGTCATCTCAATGCCCCATGGCCTTTGTATTCACAATGCTCCATGTCTCCTGTAATCACAATGCTCCATGCCCTTGTCATCACAATGCTCCAGTTCTGTTGTCATCACCATGCTTCATGCCAGTGTCATCACAATGCTCCATGAATCTTGTCTTCACAATGCTCCATGGCCCATGTCATCACAATGCTCCATGACCCCTGTGATCACAATGCTCTATGGCCTTTGTCATCACAATGACACGTGACCCCCGTCAACACAATGCCTGATGAACCCTGACATCAAAATGCTAAATGGCACTTGTCATCACAATGCTATATGAAGCCTGTCATCACTATTCACCATGTCACTTGTTTTCACAATGCTCCATGCCCCCTTTAATCCCAGTAATCCATGACCCCTTTCATCACAATGCCCAATGCCACCTCTCATCACAATTCTCCATGGCATTTGTCATCACGATGCTCCATGACACCTGTCATCACAATGCTCCATGACACTTGTCATCACAATGCTCCATGGCCCCTCTCATTACTGTGCTCCATAATAACTTGAATCACATTTCTAGATGATCAGTGCCATCACAATGCCCCATGACATTGCCATCACAATTCGCCATGACCATTGTCATCACAATGCTCCATGAACCATGTCATCACAGGGTCCCAGGACACTTGTCATCACAATGATCCATTACCACTTTCATCACAATGCTCCATGACCACTGTCATCTCAATGCCCCATGGCCTTTGTATTCACAATGCTCCATGGCCCCTGTAATCACAGTGCTCCATAACACCTTTCATCATAATGCTCCATGACCATTGCCATCTAAATGCCTCATGACGCCTGTCATCACAATTCTCCAAGGCCCCTCTCATCACAATGCTCCATTACACCTGTCATCACATTGCAGCATAACAACTGTCATCACAGTGTTCCCTGCCCATGTCATCACAATGCTCCATGTCCCCTATAATCACAATGCTCCAAGCCTTTTTCCTCACAATGCTAGAGAATTTTGTCATCACAATGTTCCATGACCGTGGCATCACAGTGCTCCAGGGCCTTTGTCATCACAATGCTGCAGAATTCTTGTCATCACAATGTTCCATGGACGTGTCATCACAAAGCTACATGACCCTGGTCATCACAGTTCTCCATGACCTTTGTCATCACAATGCTCTATGTCACTATTCATCACAATTCTCAATGACCACTTTAATCACTATGCTCGCTGACCATTTTGATCACATTTCTCTATTGTCATTACAATTCCCCATGGCCCCTTTCTTCACCATGCTCCATGATGCCTGTCATCACAATGCTCCATGGCTTTTGTTATCACAATGCGCCAGGACCAGTTTCATCACAATACTCCATCCCCCTTGTCATCACAGTGCATAATGAAAGCTTTCATTACAATGCTCCGTGACACTTGTCGTCACAATGCTCCATGGCCTTTATCGTCACAATGCTCCCAGGCACTTTTCATCACGATGTTCCATGAAAACTTTCATCACATTGCTCCATGACCATTGTCATCACAATAGTCCATAGCCTTGTCAACACAATGCTGCATAATCCCTGTCATCACAATTCTCCATGACTGCTGTCATCACAATAATCCAGGACAATTTTCAAAACAATGCTTCATGCCCCCAGTCATCACAGTGCTCCATGATACCTTTCATCACAATTCCTAGATGATCAATGTCATCACAATGCCCAATGACACCTGTCATCACAATTCGCTATGACCCTTGTCATCACAATACTCGATGAACCGTGTCATCACAGTGTTCCAGGACACATGTCATCACAATGATCCATTACTATTTTCATCACAATGCTCCAATACACCTGTCATCACAATGCTCCATGGCCCCTGTTATCATATTGCTCCATGATCTCTTTCATCACAATGCTCCATGACCACTGTCATCACCATACCTCAAGACACCTGTCATCTCAATGCTCCATGGCTCTTTTCATCACAATGCCCCATGAGCCCTGTGATCACAATGCTCCATGCCCTTGTCATCAAAGTGCTCCAGAACTCTTGTCATCATAATGCTCCATGCCAATGTCATCAAAATGTCCCATGACACTTGTCATCACAATGCTCCATGGCTTATGCCATCACAATGTTCCATGGCCCCTGTCATCACAATGCTCCATGCCCTTTTCATCAAAATGCTCCAGAACTCTGGTCATCATAATGCTCCATGCCAATGTCATCAAAATGCCCCATGACACTTGTCATCACAATGCTCCATGGCCTTTGTCATCACAATGTTCCATGGCCCCTGTCCTCACAGTGCTCCATTATACCTTTCATCACAATTCTAGATGACCACTGTCATCACCATGCCCCATGACAGATGTCATAACAATTCGCCATGGTCCTTGTCATCACAATGCTCCATGAACCTTGTCATCACAAGGTTCCAGGACTCTTGTCATCACAATGATCCATGATCACTTTCATCACAATGCTCCATGAAACCTGTCACCTCAATGCTCCATAGCCTTTGTATTCACAATGCTTCATGGCCCCTGTAATCACAGTGCTCCATGACCCCTTTCATCACAATGATCCAAGACCGCTGTCATTACAATGCCCCATGACGCCTGCCACCACAAATCTCCAAGGCCTCTCTTACCAAAAAGCTCCATGATCCCTGTCAGTACAATGTTCGATGACACTTTTCATCACAATGCTCCATGACCCCTGTCATCACAAAGTTCTCTGCCCATATCATCACAATGCTCCTTGTCACCTTTCATCACAATGCTCCATGTCCTTTCATCACAATGCTCCATAATTCTTGTCATCGCAATGTTCCTTGACAGTGTCATTACAATTCTCCATGACCCTTGTCATCACAAAGCTCCATGACCCCTGTCATCACAATGATCCATGATTCCTTTCCTCACAGTGCTCCAGTACCCTTTTCATCACAATGCTCCATGCCATTGTCAGCACAATGCTCCTTGGACCCTGTCATCAAAATGCTCCATCCCCTTTTCATCACAATGCTCCAGATATCCTATCATTACAATGCTCCATGCCCGTGTCAACACAATGCTTCATGACCCCTGTCTTCAAAATGCTTTATGAACATTCTTATCACAATGTTCCATGACCCCTGTCATCAAAATGATCCATGACCGTTGTCATCACAATGCTGCATGATACCTTTCATCCCAATCCTCTGTGACTGCTGTCATCATTATGCTCCAGGACAATTTTCATCACAATGCTCCATGCCCCGTGTCATCACAGTGCCCCATAAGCCCTGTAATCCCAATGCTCCATGAACCTGTCATCACAATGCTACATGACCCCTGGCATCACATTGTTCCATGGACCCTGTAATCACACTGCTCCATGTTCCTTTTCAACACAATGCTCCATGACCCCTGTCATCACAATGTTCCATGAAATTTGTCATCAAAATGCTCCATGACCCCGGTCACCACAAGGTTCCCTGCCCTTGTCATCACAATGGTACATGGCCTTGTCATCACAATGTTCCATGGCCTCTTTCATCACCATGCTCCATGGTCTTTCTCATCACAATGCTCTATGACCCCCGTCATCACAATGCTTGATGACCATTGTCATCACAATGCTCCAAGGTCCCTGTCATCACAAAGCCTCATGGTCTTTGTAATCACAATGCTCAATGACCACAGTCATCACAATGCTCCATGCCGTTGTCATCACAATGCTCCATGGCCCCTGTAATCACAATGCTCCATGCGCTTGTCATCACAATGCTCCAGAACATTTGTCATCATAATGCTCCATTCCCGTGTCATCACATTGCTCAAAGACACTTGTCATCAAAATGTTCCTTGGTCTTTCTCATCACAATGCTCCATGATCCCTGTCATCACAATGATCCCTGCCAATGTCATCACAATGCTCCATGTCTCCTGTAATCACAATGTTCCATGCCCTTGTCATCACAATGCTCCAGTTCTGTTGTCATCACCATGCTTCATGCCAGTGTCATCACAATGCTCCATGAATCTTGTCTTCACAATGCTCCATGGCCCATGTCATCACAATGCTCCATGACCCCTGTGATCACAATGCTCTATGGCCTTTGTCATCACAATGACACGTGACCCCCGTCAACACAATGCCTGATGAACCCTGACATCAAAATGCTAAATGGCACTTGTCATCACAATGCTATATGAAGCCTGTCATCACTATTCACCATGTCACTTGTTTTCACAATGCTCCATGCCCCCTGTAATCCCAGTACTCCATGACCCCTTTCATCACAATGCCCAATGCCACCTCTCATCACAATTCTCCATGGCATTTGTCATCACGATGCTCCATGACACCTGTCATCACAATGCTCCATGACACTTGTCATCACAATGCTCCATGGCCCCTCTCATTACTGTGCTCCATAATAACTTGAATCACATTTCTAGATGACCAGTTCCATCACAAAGCCCCATGACATTGTCATCACAATTCGCCATGACCATTGTCATCACAATGCTCCATGAACCATGTCATCACAGGGTCCCAGGACACTTGTCATCACAATGATCCATTACCACTTTCATCACAATGCTCCATGACCACTGTCATCTCAATGCCCCATGGCCTTTGTATTCACAATGCTCCATGGCCCCTGTAATCACAGGGCTCCATAACACCTTTCATCATAATGCTCCATGACCACTGCCATCTCAATGCCTCATGACGCCTGTCATCACAATTCTCCAAGGCCCCTCTCATCACAATGCTCCATGACACCTGTCATCACATTGCTCCATAACAACTGTCATCACAGTGTTCCCTGCCCATGTCATCACAATGCTCCATGTCCCCTATAATCACAATGCTCCAAGCCTTTTTCCTCACAATGCTCCAGAATTTTGTCATCACAATGTTCCATGACCGTGGCATCACAATGCTCCACGGCCCTTGTCATCACAATGCTCCAGAATTCTTGTCATCACAATGTTCCATGGACGTGTCATCACAAAGCTACATGACCCTGGTCATCACAGTTCTCCATGACCTTTGTCATCACAATGCTCTATGTCACTATTCATCACAATTCTCAATGACCACTTTAATCACTATGCTCGCTGACCATTTTCATCACATTTCTCTATTGTCATTACAATTCCCCATGGCCCCTTTCTTCACCATGCTCCATGATGCCTGTCATCACAATGCTCCATGGCTTTTGTTATCACAATGCGCCAGGACCAGTTTCATCACAATACTCCATCCCCCTTGTCATCACAGTGCATAATGAAAGCTTTCATTACAATGCTCCGTGACACTTGTCATCACAATACTCCATGCCCTTTATCGTCACAATGCTCCCAGGCACTTTTCATCACGATATTCCATGAAAATTTTCATAACATTGCTCCATGACCATTGTGATCACAATAGTCCATAGCCTTGTCAACACAATGCTGCATAATCCCTGTCATCACAATTCTCCATGACTGCTGTCATCACAATAATCCAGGACAATTTTCATAACAATGCTTCACGCCCCCAGTCATCACAGGGCTCCATGATACCTTTCATCACAATTCCTAGATGATCAATGTCATCACAATGCCCAATGACACCTGTCATCACAATTCGCTATGGTCCTTGTCATCACAATACTCGATTAACCGTGTCATCACAGTGTTCCAGGACACATGTCATCACAATGATCCATTACTATTTTCATCACAATGCTCCAATACACCTGTCATCACAATGCTCCATGGCCCCTGTTATCATATTTCTCCATGATCTCTTTCATCACAATGCTCCATGACCACTGTCATCACCATACCTCAAGACGCCTGTCATCTCAATGCTCCATGGCTCTTTTCATCACAATGCCCAATGGGCCCTGTGATCACAATGCTCCATGCCCTTGTCATCAAAGTGCTCCAGAACTCTGGTCATCATAATGCTCCATGCCAATGTCAACAAAATGTCCTATGACTCTTGTCATCACAATGCTCCATGGCTTATGCCATCACAATTTTCCATGGCCCCTGTCATCACAATGCTCCATGCCCTTTTCATCAAAATGCTCCAGAACTCTTGTCATCATAATGCTCCATGCCAATGTCATCAAAATGCCCCATGACACTTGTCATCACAATGCTCCATGGCCTTTTTCATCACAATGTTCCATGGCCCCTGTCATCACAGTGCTCCATTATACCTTTCATCACATTTCTAGATGACCACTGTCATCACAATGCCCCATGACAGGTGTCATAACAATTCGCCATGGTCCTTGTCATCACAATGCTCCATGAACCTTGTCATCACAAGGTTCCAGGACTCTTGTCATCCCAATGATCCATGATCACTTTCATCACAATGCTCCATGAAACCTGTCACCTCAATGCTCCATAGCCTTTGTATTCACAATGCTCCATGGCCCCTGTAATCACAGTGCTCCATGACCCCTTTCATCACAATGATCCAAGACCGCTGTCATTACAATGCCCCATGACGCCTGCCACCACAAATCTCCAAGGCCTCTCTTACCAAAAAGCTCCATGATCCCTGTCAGTACAATGTTCGATGACACTTTTCATCACAATGCTCCATGACCCCTGTCATCACAAAGTTCTCTGCCCATATCATCACAATGCTCCTTGTCACCTTTCATCACAATGCTCCATGTCCTTTCATCACAATGCTCCATAATTCTTGTCATCGCAATGTTCCTTGACCGTGTCATCACAATGCTCCATGACCCTTGTCATCACAAAGCTCCATGACCCCTGTCATCACAATGATCCATGATTCCTTTCCTCACAGTGCTCCAGTACCCTTTTCATCACAATGCTCCATGCCATTGTCAGCACAATGCTCCTTGGACCCTGTCATCAAAATGCTCCATCCCCTTTTCATCACAATGCTCCAGATATCCTATCATTACAATGCTCCATGCCCGTGTCAACACAATGCTTCATGACCCCTGTCATCAAAATGCTTTATGAACATTCTTATCACAATGTTCCATGACCCCTGTCATCAAAATGATCCATGACCGTTGTCATCACAATGCTGCATGATACCTTTCATCCCAATCCTCTGTGACGGCTGTCATCATAATGCTCCAGGACAATTTTCATCACAATGCTCCATGCCCCCTGTCATCACAGTGCCCCATAAGCCCTGTAATCCCAATGCTCCATGACCCTGTCTTCACAATGCTACATGACACCTGTCATCACATTGTTCCATGGCCTATGTATTCACAATGTTCCATGGACCCTGTAATCACACAGCTCCATGTTCCTTTTCAACACAATGCTCCATGACCCCTGTCATCACAATGTTCCATGAAAGTTGTCATCAAAATGCTCCATGACCCCGGTCACCACAAGGTTCCCTGCCCTTGTCACCACAATGGTACATGGCCTTGTCATCACAATGTTCCATGGCCTCTGTCATCACCATGCTCCATGGTCTTTCTCATCACAATGCTCTATGACCCCTGTCATCACAATGCTTGATGACCATTGTCATCACAATGCTCCAAGGTCCCTGTCATCACAATGCCTCATGGTCTTTGTAATCACAATGCTCAATGACCACTGTCATCACAATGCTCCATGCCGTTGTCATCACAATGCTCCATGGCCCCTGTCATCACAATGCTCCATGCGCTTGGCATCACAATGCTCCAGAACATTTGTCATCATAATGCTCCATTCCCGTGTCATCACATTGCTCAATGACACTTGTCATCAAAATGTTCCTTGGTCTTTCTCATCACAATGCTCCATGATCCCTGTCATCACAATGATCCCTGCCAATGTCATCACAATGCTCCATGTCTCCTGTAATCACAATGCTCCATGCCCTTGTCATCACAATGCTCCAGTTCTGTTGTCATCACCATGCTTCATGCCAGTGTCATCACAATGCTCCATGAATCTTGTCTTCACAATGCTCCATGGCCCATGTCATCACAATGCTCCATGACCCCTGTGATCACAATGCTCTATGGTCTTTGTCATCACAATGACACGTGACCCCCGTCAACACAATGCCTGATGAACCCTGACATCAAAATGCTAAATGGCACTTGTCATCACAATGCTATATGAAGCCTGTCATCACTATTCACCATGTCACTTGTTTTCACAATGCTCCATGCCTCCTGTAATCCCAGTACTCCATGACCCCTTTCATCACAATGCCCAATGCCACCTCTCATCACAATTCTCCATGGCATTTGTCATCACGATGCTCCATGACACCTGTCATCACAATGTTCCATGACACTTGTCATCACAATGCTCCATGGCCCCTCTCATTACTGTGCTCCATAATAACTTGAATCACATTTCTAGATGACCAGTGCCATCACAATGCCCCATGACATTGTCATCACAATTCGCCATGACCATTGTCATCACAATGCTCCATGAACCATGTCATCACAGGGTCCCAGGACACTTGTCATCACAATGATCCATTACCACTTTCATCACAATGCTCCATGACCACTGTCATCTCAATGCCCCATGGCCTTTGTATTCACAATGCTCCATGTCTCCTGTAATCACAATGCTCCATGCCCTTGTCATCACAATGCTCCAGTTCTGTTGTCATCACCATGCTTCATGCCAGTGTCATCACAATGCTCCATGAATCTTGTCTTCACAATGCTCCATGGCCCATGTCATCACAATGCTCCATGACCCCTGTGATCACAATGCTCTATGGCCTTTGTCATCACAATGACACGTGACCCCCGTCAACACAATGCCTGATGAACCCTGACATCAAAATGCTAAATGGCACTTGTCATCACAATGCTATATGAAGCCTGTCATCACTATTCACCATGTCACTTGTTTTCACAATGCTCCATGCCCCCTTTAATCCCAGTAATCCATGACCCCTTTCATCACAATGCCCAATGCCACCTCTCATCACAATTCTCCATGGCATTTGTCATCACGATGCTCCATGACACCTGTCATCACAATGCTCCATGACACTTGTCATCACAATGCTCCATGGCCCCTCTCATTACTGTGCTCCATAATAACTTGAATCACATTTCTAGATGACCAGTGCCATCACAATGCCCCATGACATTGCCATCACAATTCGCCATGACCATTGTCATCACAATGCTCCATGAACCATGTCATCACAGGGTCCCAGGACACTTGTCATCACAATGATCCATTACCACTTTCATCACAATGCTCCATGACCACTGTCATCTCAATGCCCCATGGCCTTTGTATTCACAATGCTCCATGGCCCCTGTAATCACAGTGCTCCATAACACCTTTCATCATAATGCTCCATGACCACTGCCATCTAAATGCCTCATGACGCCTGTCATCACAATTCTCCAAGGCCCCTCTCATCACAATGCTCCATTACACCTGTCATCACATTGCAGCATAACAACTGTCATCACAGTGTTCCCTGCCCATGTCATCACAATGCTCCATGTCCCCTATAATCACAATGCTCCAAGCCTTTTTCCTCACAATGCTAGAGAATTTTGTCATCACAATGTTCCATGACCGTGGCATCACAGTGCTCCAGGGCCCTTGTCATCACAATGCTGCAGAATTCTTGTCATCACAATGTTCCATGGACGTGTCATCACAAAGCTACATGACCCTGGTCATCACAGTTCTCCATGACCTTTGTCATCACAATGCTCTATGTCACTATTCATCACAATTCTCAATGACCACTTTAATCACTATGCTCGCTGACCATTTTGATCACATTTCTCTATTGTCATTACAATTCCCCATGGCCCCTTTCTTCACCATGCTCCATGATGCCTGTCATCACAATGCTCCATGGCTTTTGTTATCACAATGCGCCAGGACCAGTTTCATCACAATACTCCATCCCCCTTGTCATCACAGTGCATAATGAAAGCTTTCATTACAATGCTCCGTGACACTTGTCGTCACAATGCTCCATGGCCTTTATCGTCACAATGCTCCCAGGCACTTTTCATCACGATGTTCCATGAAAACTTTCATCACATTGCTCCATGACCATTGTCATCACAATAGTCCATAGCCTTGTCAACACAATGCTGCATAATCCCTGTCATCACAATTCTCCATGACTGCTGTCATCACAATAATCCAGGACAATTTTCAAAACAATGCTTCATGCCCCCAGTCATCACAGTGCTCCATGATACCTTTCATCACAATTCCTAGATGATCAATGTCATCACAATGCCCAATGACACCTGTCATCACAATTCGCTATGACCCTTGTCATCACAATACTCGATGAACCGTGTCATCACAGTGTTCCAGGACACATGTCATCACAATGATCCATTACTATTTTCATCACAATGCTCCAATACAACTGTCATCACAATGCTCCATGGCCCCTGTTATCATATTGCTCCATGATCTCTTTCATCACAATGCTCCATGACCACTGTCATCACCATACCTCAAGACACCTGTCATCTCAATGCTCCATGGCTCTTTTCATCACAATGCCCCATGAGCCCTGTGATCACAATGCTCCATGCCCTTGTCATCAAAGTGCTCCAGAACTCTTGTCATCATAATGCTCCATGCCAATGTCATCAAAATGTCCCATGACACTTGTCATCACAATGCTCCATGGCTTATGCCATCACAATGTTCCATGGCCCCTGTCATCACAATGCTCCATGCCCTTTTCATCAAAATGCTCCAGAACTCTGGTCATCATAATGCTCCATGCCAATGTCATCAAAATGCCCCATGACACTTGTCATCACAATGCTCCATGGCCTTTGTCATCACAATGTTCCATGGCCCCTGTCCTCACAGTGCTCCATTATACCTTTCATCACAATTCTAGATGACCACTGTCATCACCATGCCCCATGACAGATGTCATAACAATTCGCCATGGTCCTTGTCATCACAATGCTCCATGAACCTTGTCATCACAAGGTTCCAGGACTCTTGTCATCACAATGATCCATGATCACTTTCATCACAATGCTCCATGAAACCTGTCACCTCAATGCTCCATAGCCTTTGTATTCACAATGCTCCATGGCCCCTGTAATCACAGTGCTCCATGACCCCTTTCATCACAATGATCCAAGACCGCTGTCATTACAATGCCCCATGACGCCTGCCACCACAAATCTCCAAGGCCTCTCTTACCAAAAAGCTCCATGATCCCTGTCAGTACAATGTTCGATGACACTTTTCATCACAATGCTCCATGACCCCTGTCATCACAAAGTTCTCTGCCCATATCATCACAATGCTCCTTGTCACCTTTCATCACAATGCTCCATGTCCTTTCATCACAATGCTCCATAATTCTTGTCATCGCAATGTTCCTTGACAGTGTCATTACAATTCTCCATGACCCTTGTCATCACAAAGCTCCATGACCCCTGTCATCACAATGATCCATGATTCCTTTCCTCACAGTGCTCCAGTACCCTTTTCATCACAATGCTCCATGCCATTGTCAGCACAATGCTCCTTGGACCCTGTCATCAAAATGCTCCATCCCCTTTTCATCACAATGCTCCAGATATCCTATCATTACAATGCTCCATGCCCGTGTCAACACAATGCTTCATGACCCCTGTCATCAAAATGCTTTATGAACATTCTTATCACAATGTTCCATGACCCCTGTCATCAAAATGATCCATGACCGTTGTCATCACAATGCTGCATGATACCTTTCATCCCAATCCTCTGTGACGGCTGTCATCATAATGCTCCAGGACAATTTTCATCACAATGCTCCATGCCCCCTGTCATCACAGTGCCCCATAAGCCCTGTAATCCCAATGCTCCATGACCCTGTCTTCACAATGCTACATGACACCTGTCATCACATTGTTCCATGGCCTATGTATTCACAATGTTCCATGGACCCTGTAATCACACAGCTCCATGTTCCTTTTCAACACAATGCTCCATGACCCCTGTCATCACAATGTTCCATGAAAGTTGTCATCAAAATGCTCCATGACCCCGGTCACCACAAGGTTCCCTGCCCTTGTCACCACAATGGTACATGGCCTTGTCATCACAATGTTCCATGGCCTCTGTCATCACCATGCTCCATGGTCTTTCTCATCACAATGCTCTATGACCCCTGTCATCACAATGCTTGATGACCATTGTCATCACAATGCTCCAAGGTCCCTGTCATCACAATGCCTCATGGTCTTTGTAATCACAATGCTCAATGACCACTGTCATCACAATGCTCCATGCCGTTGTCATCACAATGCTCCATGGCCCCTGTCATCACAATGCTCCATGCGCTTGGCATCACAATGCTCCAGAACATTTGTCATCATAATGCTCCATTCCCGTGTCATCACATTGCTCAATGACACTTGTCATCAAAATGTTCCTTGGTCTTTCTCATCACAATGCTCCATGATCCCTGTCATCACAATGATCCCTGCCAATGTCATCACAATGCTCCATGTCTCCTGTAATCACAATGCTCCATGCCCTTGTCATCACAATGCTCCAGTTCTGTTGTCATCACCATGCTTCATGCCAGTGTCATCACAATGCTCCATGAATCTTGTCTTCACAATGCTCCATGGCCCATGTCATCACAATGCTCCATGACCCCTGTGATCACAATGCTCTATGGCCTTTGTCATCACAATGACACGTGACCCCCGTCAACACAATGCCTGATGAACCCTGACATCAAAATGCTAAATGGCACTTGTCATCACAATGCTATATGAAGCCTGTCATCACTATTCACCATGTCACTTGTTTTCACAATGCTCCATGCCTCCTGTAATCCCAGTACTCCATGACCCCTTTCATCACAATGCCCAATGCCACCTCTCATCACAATTCTCCATGGCATTTGTCATCACGATGCTCCATGACACCTGTCATCACAATGTTCCATGACACTTGTCATCACAATGCTCCATGGCCCCTCTCATTACTGTGCTCCATAATAACTTGAATCACATTTCTAGATGACCAGTGCCATCACAATGCCCCATGACATTGTCATCACAATTCGCCATGACCATTGTCATCACAATGCTCCATGAACCATGTCATCACAGGGTCCCAGGACACTTGTCATCACAATGATCCATTACCACTTTCATCACAATGCTCCATGACCACTGTCATCTCAATGCCCCATGGCCTTTGTATTCACAATGCTCCATGTCTCCTGTAATCACAATGCTCCATGCCCTTGTCATCACAATGCTCCAGTTCTGTTGTCATCACCATGCTTCATGCCAGTGTCATCACAATGCTCCATGAATCTTGTCTTCACAATGCTCCATGGCCCATGTCATCACAATGCTCCATGACCCCTGTGATCACAATGCTCTATGGCCTTTGTCATCACAATGACACGTGACCCCCGTCAACACAATGCCTGATGAACCCTGACATCAAAATGCTAAATGGCACTTGTCATCACAATGCTATATGAAGCCTGTCATCACTATTCACCATGTCACTTGTTTTCACAATGCTCCATGCCCCCTTTAATCCCAGTAATCCATGACCCCTTTCATCACAATGCCCAATGCCACCTCTCATCACAATTCTCCATGGCATTTGTCATCACGATGCTCCATGACACCTGTCATCACAATGCTCCATGACACTTGTCATCACAATGCTCCATGGCCCCTCTCATTACTGTGCTCCATAATAACTTGAATCACATTTCTAGATGACCAGTGCCATCACAATGCCCCATGACATTGCCATCACAATTCGCCATGACCATTGTCATCACAATGCTCCATGAACCATGTCATCACAGGGTCCCAGGACACTTTTCATCACAATGATCCATTACCACTTTCATCACAATGTTCCATGACCACTGTCATCTCAATGCCCCATGGCCTTTGTATTCACAATGCTCCATGGCCCCTGTAATCACAGTGCTCCATAACACCTTTCATCATAATGCTCCATGACCACTGCCATCTAAATGCCTCATGACGCCTGTCATCACAATTCTCCAAGGCCCCTCTCATCACAATGCTCCATTACACCTGTCATCACATTGCAGCATAACAACTGTCATCACAGTGTTCCCTGCCCATGTCATCACAATGCTCCATGTCCCCTATAATCACAATGCTCCAAGCCTTTTTCCTCACAATGCTAGAGAATTTTGTCATCACAATGTTCCATGACCGTGGCATCACAGTGCTCCAGGGCCCTTGTCATCACAATGCTGCAGAATTCTTGTCATCACAATGTTCCATGGACGTGTCATCACAAAGCTACATGACCCTGGTCATCACAGTTCTCCATGAGCTTTGTCATCACAATGCTCTATGTCACTATTCATCACAATTCTCAATGACCACTTTAATCACTATGCTCGCTGATCATTTTGATCACATTTCTCTATTGTCATTACAATTCCCCATGGCCCCTTTCTTCACCATGCTCCATGATGCCTGTCATCACAATGCTCCATGGCTTTTGTTATCACAATGCGCCAGGACCAGTTTCATCACAATACTCCATCCCCCTTGTCATCACAGTGCATAATGAAAGCTTTCATTACAATGCTCCGTGACACTTGTCGTCACAATGCTCCATGGCCTTTATCGTCACAATGCTCCCAGGCACTTTTCATCACGATGTTCCATGAAAACTTTCATCACATTGCTCCATGACCATTGTCATCACAATAGTCCATAGCCTTGTCAACACAATGCTGCATAATCCCTGTCATCACAATTCTCCATGACTGCTGTCATCACAATAATCCAGGACAATTTTCAAAACAATGCTTCATGCCCCCAGTCATCACAGTGCTCCATGATACCTTTCATCACAATTCCTAGATGATCAATGTCATCACAATGCCCAATGACACCTGTCATCACAATTCGCTATGACCCTTGTCATCACAATACTCGATGAACCGTGTCATCACAGTGTTCCAGGACACATGTCATCACAATGATCCATTACTATTTTCATCACAATGCTACAATACACCTGTCATCACAATGCTCCATGGCCCCTGTTATCATATTGCTCCATGATCTCTTTCATCACAATGCTCCATGACCACTGTCATCACCATACCTCAAGACACCTGTCATCTCAATGCTCCATGGCTCTTTTCATCACAATGCCCCATGAGCCCTGTGATCACAATGCTCCATGCCCTTGTCATCAAAGTGCTCCAGAACTCTTGTCATCATAATGCTCCATGCCAATGTCATCAAAATGTCCCATGACACTTGTCATCACAATGCTCCATGGCTTATGCCATCACAATGTTCCATGGCCCCTGTCATCACAATGCTCCATGCCCTTTTCATCAAAATGCTCCAGAACTCTGGTCATCATAATGCTCCATGCCAATGTCATCAAAATGCCCCATGACACTTGTCATCACAATGCTCCATGGCCTTTGTCATCACAATGTTCCATGGCCCCTGTCCTCACAGTGCTCCATTATACCTTTCATCACAATTCTAGATGACCACTGTCATCACCATGCCCCATGACAGATGTCATAACAATTCGCCATGGTCCTTGTCATCACAATGCTCCATGAACCTTGTCATCACAAGGTTCCAGGACTCTTGTCATCACAATGATCCATGATCACTTTCATCACAATGCTCCATGAAACCTGTCACCTCAATGCTCCATAGCCTTTGTATTCACAATGCTCCATGGCCCCTGTAATCACAGTGCTCCATGACCCCTTTCATCACAATGATCCAAGACCGCTGTCATTACAATGCCCCATGACGCCTGCCACCACAAATCTCCAAGGCCTCTCTTACCAAAAAGCTCCATGATCCCTGTCAGTACAATGTTCGATGACACTTTTCATCACAATGCTCCATGACCCCTGTCATCACAAAGTTCTCTGCCCATATCATCACAATGCTCCTTGTCACCTTTCATCACAATGCTCCATGTCCTTTCATCACAATGCTCCATAATTCTTGTCATCGCAATGTTCCTTGACAGTGTCATTACAATTCTCCATGACCCTTGTCATCACAAAGCTCCATGACCCCTGTCATCACAATGATCCATGATTCCTTTCCTCACAGTGCTCCAGTACCCTTTTCATCACAATGCTCCATGCCATTGTCAGCACAATGCTCCTTGGACCCTGTCATCAAAATGCTCCATCCCCTTTTCATCACAATGCTCCAGATATCCTATCATTACAATGCTCCATGCCCGTGTCAACACAATGCTTCATGACCCCTGTCTTCAAAATGCTTTATGAACATTCTTATCACAATGTTCCATGAACCCTGTCATCAAAATGATCCATGACCGTTGTCATCACAATGCTGCATGATACCTTTCATCCCAATCCTCTGTGACGGCTGTCATCATAATGCTCCAGGACAATTTTCATCACAATGCTCCATGCCCCCTGTCATCACAGTGCCCCATAAGCCCTGTAATCCCAATGCTCCATGACCCTGTCTTCACAATGCTACATGACACCTGTCATCACATTGTTCCATGGCCTATGTATTCACAATGTTCCATGGACCCTGTAATCACACAGCTCCATGTTCCTTTTCAACACAATGCTCCATGACCCCTGTCATCACAATGTTCCATGAAAGTTGTCATCAAAATGCTCCATGACCCCGGTCACCACAAGGTTCCCTGCCCTTGTCACCACAATGGTACATGGCCTTGTCATCACAATGTTCCATGGCCTCTGTCATCACCATGCTCCATGGTCTTTCTCATCACAATGCTCTATGACCCCTGTCATCACAATGCTTGATGACCATTGTCATCACAATGCTCCAAGGTCCCTGTCATCACAATGCCTCATGGTCTTTGTAATCACAATGCTCAATGACCACTGTCATCACAATGGTCCATGCCGTTGTCATCACAATGCTCCATGGCCCCTGTCATCACAATGCTCCATGCGCTTGGCATCACAATGCTCCAGAACATTTGTCATCATAATGCTCCATTCCCGTGTCATCACATTGCTCAATGACACTTGTCATCAAAATGTTCCTTGGTCTTTCTCATCACAATGCTCCATGATCCCTGTCATCACAATGATCCCTGCCAATGTCATCACAATGCTCCATGTCTCCTGTAATCACAATGCTCCATGCCCTTGTCATCACAATGCTCCAGTTCTGTTGTCATCACCATGCTTCATGACAGTGTCATCACAATGCTCCATGAATCTTGTCTTCACAATGCTCCATGGCCCATGTCATCACAATGCTCCATGACCCCTGTGATCACAATGCTCTATGGCCTTTGTCATCACAATGACACGTGACCCCCGTCAACACAATGCCTGATGAACCCTGACATCAAAATGCTAAATGGCACTTGTCATCACAATGCTATATGAAGCCTGTCATCACTATTCACCATGTCACTTGTTTTCACAATGCTCCATGCCCCCTTTAATCCCAGTAATCCATGACCCCTTTCATCACAATGCCCAATGCCACCTCTCATCACAATTCTCCATGGCATTTGTCATCACGATGCTCCATGACACCTGTCATCACAATGCTCCATGACACTTGTCATCACAATGCTCCATGGCCCCTCTCATTACTGTGCTCCATAATAACTTGAATCACATTTCTAGATGACCAGTGCCATCACAATGCCCCATGACATTGCCATCACAATTCGCCATGACCATTGTCATCACAATGCTCCATGAACCATGTCATCACAGGGTCCCAGGACACTTGTCATCACAATGATCCATTACCACTTTCATCACAATGCTCCATGACCACTGTCATCTCAATGCCCCATGGCCTTTGTATTCACAATGCTCCATGGCCCCTGTAATCACAGTGCTCCATAACACCTTTCATCATAATGCTCCATGACCACTGCCATCTAAATGCCTCATGACGCCTGTCATCACAATTCTCCAAGGCCCCTCTCATCACAATGCTCCATTACACCTGTCATCACATTGCAGCATAACAACTGTCATCACAGTGTTCCCTGCCCATGTCATCACAATGCTCCATGTCCCCTATAATCACAATGCTCCAAGCCTTTTTCCTCACAATGCTAGAGAATTTTGTCATCACAATGTTCCATGACCGTGGCATCACAGTGCTCCAGGGCCCTTGTCATCACAATGCTGCAGAATTCTTGTCATCACAATGTTCCATGGACGTGTCATCACAAAGCTACATGACCCTGGTCATCACAGTTCTCCATGACCTTTGTCATCACAATGCTCTATGTCACTATTCATCACAATTCTCAATGACCACTTTAATCACTATGCTCGCTGACCATTTTGATCACATTTCTCTATTGTCATTACAATTCCCCATGGCCCCTTTCTTCACCATGCTCCATGATGCCTGTCATCACAATGCTCCATGGCTTTTGTTATCACAATGCGCCAGGACCAGTTTCATCACAATACTCCATCCCCCTTGTCATCACAGTGCATAATGAAAGCTTTCATTACAATGCTCCGTGACACTTGTCGTCACAATGCTCCATGGCCTTTATCGTCACAATGCTCCCAGGCACTTTTCATCACGATGTTCCATGAAAACTTTCATCACATTGCTCCATGACCATTGTCATCACAATAGTCCATAGCCTTGTCAACACAATGCTGCATAATCCCTGTCATCACAATTCTCCATGACTGCTGTCATCACAATAATCCAGGACAATTTTCAAAACAATGCTTCATGCCCCCAGTCATCACAGTGCTCCATGATACCTTTCATCACAATTCCTAGATGATCAATGTCATCACAATGCCCAATGACACCTGTCATCACAATTCGCTATGACCCTTGTCATCACAATACTCGATGAACCGTGTCATCACAGTGTTCCAGGACACATGTCATCACAATGATCCATTACTATTTTCATCACAATGCTCCAATACACCTGTCATCACAATGCTCCATGGCCCCTGTTATCATATTGCTCCATGATCTCTTTCATCACAATGCTCCATGACCACTGTCATCACCATACCTCAAGACACCTGTCATCTCAATGCTCCATGGCTCTTTTCATCACAATGCCCCATGAGCCCTGTGATCACAATGCTCCATGCCCTTGTCATCAAAGTGCTCCAGAACTCTTGTCATCATAATGCTCCATGCCAATGTCATCAAAATGTCCCATGACACTTGTCATCACAATGCTCCATGGCTTATGCCATCACAATGTTCCATGGCCCCTGTCATCACAATGCTCCATGCCCTTTTCATCAAAATGCTCCAGAACTCTGGTCATCATAATGCTCCATGCCAATGTCATCAAAATGCCCCATGACACTTGTCATCACAATGCTCCATGGCCTTTGTCATCACAATGTTCCATGGCCCCTGTCCTCACAGTGCTCCATTATACCTTTCATCACAATTCTAGATGACCACTGTCATCACCATGCCCCATGACAGATGTCATAACAATTCGCCATGGTCCTTGTCATCACAATGCTCCATGAACCTTGTCATCACAAGGTTCCAGGACTCTTGTCATCACAATGATCCATGATCACTTTCATCACAATGCTCCATGAAACCTGTCACCTCAATGCTCCATAGCCTTTGTATTCACAATGCTCCATGGCCCCTGTAATCACAGTGCTCCATGACCCCTTTCATCACAATGATCCAAGACCGCTGTCATTACAATGCCCCATGACGCCTGCCACCACAAATCTCCAAGGCCTCTCTTACCAAAAAGCTCCATGATCCCTGTCAGTACAATGTTCGATGACACTTTTCATCACAATGCTCCATGACCCCTGTCATCACAAAGTTCTCTGCCCATATCATCACAATGCTCCTTGTCACCTTTCATCACAATGCTCCATGTCCTTTCATCACAATGCTCCATAATTCTTGTCATCGCAATGTTCCTTGACAGTGTCATTACAATTCTCCATGACCCTTGTCATCACAAAGCTCCATGACCCCTGTCATCACAATGATCCATGATTCCTTTCCTCACAGTGCTCCAGTACCCTTTTCATCACAATGCTCCATGCCATTGTCAGCACAATGCTCCTTGGACCCTGTCATCAAAATGCTCCATCCCCTTTTCATCACAATGCTCCAGATATCCTATCATTACAATGCTCCATGCCCGTGTCAACACAATGCTTCATGACCCCTGTCTTCAAAATGCTTTATGAACATTCTTATCACAATGTTCCATGACCCCTGTCATCAAAATGATCCATGACCGTTGTCATCACAATGCTGCATGATACCTTTCATCCCAATCCTCTGTGACTGCTGTCATCATTATGCTCCAGGACAATTTTCATCACAATGCTCCATGCCCCGTGTCATCACAGTGCCCCATAAGCCCTGTAATCCCAATGCTCCATGAACCTGTCATCACAATGCTACATGACCCCTGGCATCACATTGTTCCATGGACCCTGTAATCACACTGCTCCATGTTCCTTTTCAACACAATGCTCCATGACCCCTGTCATCACAATGTTCCATGAAATTTGTCATCAAAATGCTCCATGACCCCGGTCACCACAAGGTTCCCTGCCCTTGTCATCACAATGGTACATGGCCTTGTCATCACAATGTTCCATGGCCTCTTTCATCACCATGCTCCATGGTCTTTCTCATCACAATGCTCTATGACCCCCGTCATCACAATGCTTGATGACCATTGTCATCACAATGCTCCAAGGTCCCTGTCATCACAAAGCCTCATGGTCTTTGTAATCACAATGCTCAATGACCACAGTCATCACAATGCTCCATGCCGTTGTCATCACAATGCTCCATGGCCCCTGTAATCACAATGCTCCATGCGCTTGTCATCACAATGCTCCAGAACATTTGTCATCATAATGCTCCATTCCCGTGTCATCACATTGCTCAAAGACACTTGTCATCAAAATGTTCCTTGGTCTTTCTCATCACAATGCTCCATGATCCCTGTCATCACAATGATCCCTGCCAATGTCATCACAATGCTCCATGTCTCCTGTAATCACAATGTTCCATGCCCTTGTCATCACAATGCTCCAGTTCTGTTGTCATCACCATGCTTCATGCCAGTGTCATCACAATGCTCCATGAATCTTGTCTTCACAATGCTCCATGGCCCATGTCATCACAATGCTCCATGACCCCTGTGATCACAATGCTCTATGGCCTTTGTCATCACAATGACACGTGACCCCCGTCAACACAATGCCTGATGAACCCTGACATCAAAATGCTAAATGGCACTTGTCATCACAATGCTATATGAAGCCTGTCATCACTATTCACCATGTCACTTGTTTTCACAATGCTCCATGCCCCCTGTAATCCCAGTACTCCATGACCCCTTTCATCACAATGCCCAATGCCACCTCTCATCACAATTCTCCATGGCATTTGTCATCACGATGCTCCATGACACCTGTCATCACAATGCTCCATGACACTTGTCATCACAATGCTCCATGGCCCCTCTCATTACTGTGCTCCATAATAACTTGAATCACATTTCTAGATGACCAGTTCCATCACAAAGCCCCATGACATTGTCATCACAATTCGCCATGACCATTGTCATCACAATGCTCCATGAACCATGTCATCACAGGGTCCCAGGACACTTGTCATCACAATGATCCATTACCACTTTCATCACAATGCTCCATGACCACTGTCATCTCAATGCCCCATGGCCTTTGTATTCACAATGCTCCATGGCCCCTGTAATCACAGGGCTCCATAACACCTTTCATCATAATGCTCCATGACCACTGCCATCTCAATGCCTCATGACGCCTGTCATCACAATTCTCCAAGGCCCCTCTCATCACAATGCTCCATGACACCTGTCATCACATTGCTCCATAACAACTGTCATCACAGTGTTCCCTGCCCATGTCATCACAATGCTCCATGTCCCCTATAATCACAATGCTCCAAGCCTTTTTCCTCACAATGCTCCAGAATTTTGTCATCACAATGTTCCATGACCGTGGCATCACAATGCTCCACGGCCCTTGTCATCACAATGCTCCAGAATTCTTGTCATCACAATGTTCCATGGACGTGTCATCACAAAGCTACATGACCCTGGTCATCACAGTTCTCCATGACCTTTGTCATCACAATGCTCTATGTCACTATTCATCACAATTCTCAATGACCACTTTAATCACTATGCTCGCTGACCATTTTCATCACATTTCTCTATTGTCATTACAATTCCCCATGGCCCCTTTCTTCACCATGCTCCATGATGCCTGTCATCACAATGCTCCATGGCTTTTGTTATCACAATGCGCCAGGACCAGTTTCATCACAATACTCCATCCCCCTTGTCATCACAGTGCATAATGAAAGCTTTCATTACAATGCTCCGTGACACTTGTCATCACAATACTCCATGCCCTTTATCGTCACAATGCTCCCAGGCACTTTTCATCACGATATTCCATGAAAATTTTCATAACATTGCTCCATGACCATTGTGATCACAATAGTCCATAGCCTTGTCAACACAATGCTGCATAATCCCTGTCATCACAATTCTCCATGACTGCTGTCATCACAATAATCCAGGACAATTTTCATAACAATGCTTCACGCCCCCAGTCATCACAGGGCTCCATGATACCTTTCATCACAATTCCTAGATGATCAATGTCATCACAATGCCCAATGACACCTGTCATCACAATTCGCTATGGTCCTTGTCATCACAATACTCGATTAACCGTGTCATCACAGTGTTCCAGGACACATGTCATCACAATGATCCATTACTATTTTCATCACAATGCTCCAATACACCTGTCATCACAATGCTCCATGGCCCCTGTTATCATATTTCTCCATGATCTCTTTCATCACAATGCTCCATGACCACTGTCATCACCATACCTCAAGACGCCTGTCATCTCAATGCTCCATGGCTCTTTTCATCACAATGCCCAATGGGCCCTGTGATCACAATGCTCCATGCCCTTGTCATCAAAGTGCTCCAGAACTCTGGTCATCATAATGCTCCATGCCAATGTCAACAAAATGTCCTATGACTCTTGTCATCACAATGCTCCATGGCTTATGCCATCACAATTTTCCATGGCCCCTGTCATCACAATGCTCCATGCCCTTTTCATCAAAATGCTCCAGAACTCTTGTCATCATAATGCTCCATGCCAATGTCATCAAAATGCCCCATGACACTTGTCATCACAATGCTCCATGGCCTTTTTCATCACAATGTTCCATGGCCCCTGTCATCACTGTGCTCCATTATACCTTTCATCACATTTCTAGATGACCACTGTCATCACAATGCCCCATGACAGGTGTCATAACAATTCGCCATGGTCCTTGTCATCACAATGCTCCATGAACCTTGTCATCACAAGGTTCCAGGACTCTTGTCATCCCAATGATCCATGATCACTTTCATCACAATGCTCCATGAAACCTGTCACCTCAATGCTCCATAGCCTTTGTATTCACAATGCTCCATGGCCCCTGTAATCACAGTGCTCCATGACCCCTTTCATCACAATGATCCAAGACCGCTGTCATTACAATGCCCCATGACGCCTGCCACCACAAATCTCCAAGGCCTCTCTTACCAAAAAGCTCCATGATCCCTGTCAGTACAATGTTCGATGACACTTTTCATCACAATGCTCCATGACCCCTGTCATCACAAAGTTCTCTGCCCATATCATCACAATGCTCCTTGTCACCTTTCATCACAATGCTCCATGTCCTTTCATCACAATGCTCCATAATTCTTGTCATCGCAATGTTCCTTGACCGTGTCATCACAATGCTCCATGACCCTTGTCATCACAAAGCTCCATGACCCCTGTCATCACAATGATCCATGATTCCTTTCCTCACAGTGCTCCAGTACCCTTTTCATCACAATGCTCCATGCCATTGTCAGCACAATGCTCCTTGGACCCTGTCATCAAAATGCTCCATCCCCTTTTCATCACAATGCTCCAGATATCCTATCATTACAATGCTCCATGCCCGTGTCAACACAATGCTTCATGACCCCTGTCATCAAAATGCTTTATGAACATTCTTATCACAATGTTCCATGACCCCTGTCATCAAAATGATCCATGACCGTTGTCATCACAATGCTGCATGATACCTTTCATCCCAATCCTCTGTGACGGCTGTCATCATAATGCTCCAGGACAATTTTCATCACAATGCTCCATGCCCCCTGTCATCACAGTGCCCCATAAGCCCTGTAATCCCAATGCTCCATGACCCTGTCTTCACAATGCTACATGACACCTGTCATCACATTGTTCCATGGCCTATGTATTCACAATGTTCCATGGACCCTGTAATCACACAGCTCCATGTTCCTTTTCAACACAATGCTCCATGACCCCTGTCATCACAATGTTCCATGAAAGTTGTCATCAAAATGCTCCATGACCCCGGTCACCACAAGGTTCCCTGCCCTTGTCACCACAATGGTACATGGCCTTGTCCTCACAATGTTCCATGGCCTCTGTCATCACCATGCTCCATGGTCTTTCTCATCACAATGCTCTATGACCCCTGTCATCACAATGCTTGATGACCATTGTCATCACAATGCTCCAAGGTCCCTGTCATCACAATGCCTCATGGTCTTTGTAATCACAATGCTCAATGACCACTGTCATCACAATGCTCTATGCCGTTGTCATCACAATGCTCCATGGCCCCTGTCATCACAATGCTCCATGCGCTTGGCATCACAATGCTCCAGAACATTTGTCATCATAATGCTCCATTCCCGTGTCATCACATTGCTCAATGACACTTGTCATCAAAATGTTCCTTGGTCTTTCTCATCACAATGCTCCATGATCCCTGTCATCACAATGATCCCTGCCAATGTCATCACAATGCTCCATGTCTCCTGTAATCACAATGCTCCATGCCCTTGTCATCACAATGCTCCAGTTCTGTTGTCATCACCATGCTTCATGCCAGTGTCATCACAATGCTCCATGAATCTTGTCTTCACAATGCTCCATGGCCCATGTCATCACAATGCTCCATGACCCCTGTGATCACAATGCTCTATGGCCTTTGTCATCACAATGACACGTGACCCCCGTCAACACAATGCCTGATGAACCCTGACATCAAAATGCTAAATGGCACTTGTCATCACAATGCTATATGAAGCCTGTCATCACTATTCACCATGTCACTTGTTTTCACAATGCTCCATGCCTCCTGTAATCCCAGTACTCCATGACCCCTTTCATCACAATGCCCAATGCCACCTCTCATCACAATTCTCCATGGCATTTGTCATCACGATGCTCCATGACACCTGTCATCACAATGTTCCATGACACTTGTCATCACAATGCTCCATGGCCCCTCTCATTACTGTGCTCCATAATAACTTGAATCACATTTCTAGATGACCAGTGCCATCACAATGCCCCATGACATTGTCATCACAATTCGCCATGACCATTGTCATCACAATGCTCCATGAACCATGTCATCACAGGGTCCCAGGACACTTGTCATCACAATGATCCATTACCACTTTCATCACAATGCTCCATGACCACTGTCATCTCAATGCCCCATGGCCTTTGTATTCACAATGCTCCATGTCTCCTGTAATCACAATGCTCCATGCCCTTGTCATCACAATGCTCCAGTTCTGTTGTCATCACCATGCTTCATGCCAGTGTCATCACAATGCTCCATGAATCTTGTCTTCACAATGCTCCATGGCCCATGTCATCACAATGCTCCATGACCCCTGTGATCACAATGCTCTATGGCCTTTGTCATCACAATGACACGTGACCCCCGTCAACACAATGCCTGATGAACCCTGACATCAAAATGCTAAATGGCACTTGTCATCACAATGCTATATGAAGCCTGTCATCACTATTCACCATGTCACTTGTTTTCACAATGCTCCATGCCCCCTTTAATCCCAGTAATCCATGACCCCTTTCATCACAATGCCCAATGCCACCTCTCATCACAATTCTCCATGGCATTTGTCATCACGATGCTCCATGACACCTGTCATCACAATGCTCCATGACACTTGTCATCACAATGCTCCATGGCCCCTCTCATTACTGTGCTCCATAATAACTTGAATCACATTTCTAGATGACCAGTGCCATCACAATGCCCCATGACATTGCCATCACAATTCGCCATGACCATTGTCATCACAATGCTCCATGAACCATGTCATCACAGGGTCCCAGGACACTTGTCATCACAATGATCCATTACCACTTTCATCACAATGCTCCATGACCACTGTCATCTCAATGCCCCATGGCCTTTGTATTCACAATGCTCCATGGCCCCTGTAATCACAGTGCTCCATAACACCTTTCATCATAATGCTCCATGACCACTGCCATCTAAATGCCTCATGACGCCTGTCATCACAATTCTCCAAGGCCCCTCTCATCACAATGCTCCATTACACCTGTCATCACATTGCAGCATAACAACTGTCATCACAGTGTTCCCTGCCCATGTCATCACAATGCTCCATGTCCCCTATAATCACAATGCTCCAAGCCTTTTTCCTCACAATGCTAGAGAATTTTGTCATCACAATGTTCCATGACCGTGGCATCACAGTGCTCCAGGGCCCTTGTCATCACAATGCTGCAGAATTCTTGTCATCACAATGTTCCATGGACGTGTCATCACAAAGCTACATGACCCTGGTCATCACAGTTCTCCATGACCTTTGTCATCACAATGATCTATGTCACTATTCATCACAATTCTCAATGACCACTTTAATCACTATGCTCGCTGACCATTTTGATCACATTTCTCTATTGTCATTACAATTCCCCATGGCCCCTTTCTTCACCATGCTCCATGATGCCTGTCATCACAATGCTCCATGGCTTTTGTTATCACAATGCGCCAGGACCAGTTTCATCACAATACTCCATCCCCCTTGTCATCACAGTGCATAATGAAAGCTTTCATTACAATGCTCCGTGACACTTGTCGTCACAATGCTCCATGGCCTTTATCGTCACAATGCTCCCAGGCACTTTTCATCACGATGTTCCATGAAAACTTTCATCACATTGCTCCATGACCATTGTCATCACAATAGTCCATAGCCTTGTCAACACAATGCTGCATAATCCCTGTCATCACAATTCTCCATGACTGCTGTCATCACAATAATCCAGGACAATTTTCAAAACAATGCTTCATGCCCCCAGTCATCACAGTGCTCCATGATACCTTTCATCACAATTCCTAGATGATCAATGTCATCACAATGCCCAATGACACCTGTCATCACAATTCGCTATGACCCTTGTCATCACAATACTCGATGAACCGTGTCATCACAGTGTTCCAGGACACATGTCATCACAATGATCCATTACTATTTTCATCACAATGCTCCAATACACCTGTCATCACAATGCTCCATGGCCCCTGTTATCATATTGCTCCATGATCTCTTTCATCACAATGCTCCATGACCACTGTCATCACCATACCTCAAGACACCTGTCATCTCAATGCTCCATGGCTCTTTTCATCACAATGCCCCATGAGCCCTGTGATCACAATGCTCCATGCCCTTGTCATCAAAGTGCTCCAGAACTCTTGTCATCATAATGCTCCATGCCAATGTCATCAAAATGTCCCATGACACTTGTCATCACAATGCTCCATGGCTTATGCCATCACAATGTTCCATGGCCCCTGTCATCACAATGCTCCATGCCCTTTTCATCAAAATGCTCCAGAACTCTGGTCATCATAATGCTCCATGCCAATGTCATCAAAATGCCCCATGACACTTGTCATCACAATGCTCCATGGCCTTTGTCATCACAATGTTCCATGGCCCCTGTCCTCACAGTGCTCCATTATACCTTTCATCACAATTCTAGATGACCACTGTCATCACCATGCCCCATGACAGATGTCATAACAATTCGCCATGGTCCTTGTCATCACAATGCTCCATGAACCTTGTCATCACAAGGTTCCAGGACTCTTGTCATCACAATGATCCATGATCACTTTCATCACAATGCTCCATGAAACCTGTCACCTCAATGCTCCATAGCCTTTGTATTCACAATGCTCCATGGCCCCTGTAATCACAGTGCTCCATGACCCCTTTCATCACAATGATCCAAGACCGCTGTCATTACAATGCCCCATGACGCCTGCCACCACAAATCTCCAAGGCCTCTCTTACCAAAAAGCTCCATGATCCCTGTCAGTACAATGTTCGATGACACTTTTCATCACAATGCTCCATGACCCCTGTCATCACAAAGTTCTCTGCCCATATCATCACAATGCTCCTTGTCACCTTTCATCACAATGCTCCATGTCCTTTCATCACAATGCTCCATAATTCTTGTCATCGCAATGTTCCTTGACCGTGTCATCACAATGCTCCATGACCCTTGTCATCACAAAGCTCCATGACCCCTGTCATCACAATGATCCATGATTCCTTTCCTCACAGTGCTCCAGTACCCTTTTCATCACAATGCTCCATGCCATTGTCAGCACAATGCTCCTTGGACCCTGTCATCAAAATGCTCCATCCCCTTTTCATCACAATGCTCCAGATATCCTATCATTACAATGCTCCATGCCCGTGTCAACACAATGCTTCATGACCCCTGTCATCAAAATGCTTTATGAACATTCTTATCACAATGTTCCATGACCCCTGTCATCAAAATGATCCATGACCGTTGTCATCACAATGCTGCATGATACCTTTCATCCCAATCCTCTGTGACGGCTGTCATCATAATGCTCCAGGACAATTTTCATCACAATGCTCCATGCCCCCTGTCATCACAGTGCCCCATAAGCCCTGTAATCCCAATGCTCCATGACCCTGTCTTCACAATGCTACATGACACCTGTCATCACATTGTTCCATGGCCTATGTATTCACAATGTTCCATGGACCCTGTAATCACACAGCTCCATGTTCCTTTTCAACACAATGCTCCATGACCCCTGTCATCACAATGTTCCATGAAAGTTGTCATCAAAATGCTCCATGACCCCGGTCACCACAAGGTTCCCTGCCCTTGTCACCACAATGGTACATGGCCTTGTCCTCACAATGTTCCATGGCCTCTGTCATCACCATGCTCCATGGTCTTTCTCATCACAATGCTCTATGACCCCTGTCATCACAATGCTTGATGACCATTGTCATCACAATGCTCCAAGGTCCCTGTCATCACAATGCCTCATGGTCTTTGTAATCACAATGCTCAATGACCACTGTCATCACAATGCTCCATGCCGTTGTCATCACAATGCTCCATGGCCCCTGTCATCACAATGCTCCATGCGCTTGGCATCACAATGCTCCAGAACATTTGTCATCATAATGCTCCATTCCCGTGTCATCACATTGCTCAATGACACTTGTCATCAAAATGTTCCTTGGTCTTTCTCATCACAATGCTCCATGATCCCTGTCATCACAATGATCCCTGCCAATGTCATCACAATGCTCCATGTCTCCTGTAATCACAATGCTCCATGCCCTTGTCATCACAATGCTCCAGTTCTGTTGTCATCACCATGCTTCATGCCAGTGTCATCACAATGCTCCATGAATCTTGTCTTCACAATGCTCCATGGCCCATGTCATCACAATGCTCCATGACCCCTGTGATCACAATGCTCTATGGCCTTTGTCATCACAATGACACGTGACCCCCGTCAACACAATGCCTGATGAACCCTGACATCAAAATGCTAAATGGCACTTGTCATCACAATGCTATATGAAGCCTGTCATCACTATTCACCATGTCACTTGTTTTCACAATGCTCCATGCCTCCTGTAATCCCAGTACTCCATGACCCCTTTCATCACAATGCCCAATGCCACCTCTCATCACAATTCTCCATGGCATTTGTCATCACGATGCTCCATGACACCTGTCATCACAATGTTCCATGACACTTGTCATCACAATGCTCCATGGCCCCTCTCATTACTGTGCTCCATAATAACTTGAATCACATTTCTAGATGACCAGTGCCATCACAATGCCCCATGACATTGTCATCACAATTCGCCATGACCATTGTCATCACAATGCTCCATGAACCATGTCATCACAGGGTCCCAGGACACTTGTCATCACAATGATCCATTACCACTTTCATCACAATGCTCCATGACCACTGTCATCTCAATGCCCCATGGCCTTTGTATTCACAATGCTCCATGTCTCCTGTAATCACAATGCTCCATGCCCTTGTCATCACAATGCTCCAGTTCTGTTGTCATCACCATGCTTCATGCCAGTGTCATCACAATGCTCCATGAATCTTGTCTTCACAATGCTCCATGGCCCATGTCATCACAATGCTCCATGACCCCTGTGATCACAATGCTCTATGGCCTTTGTCATCACAATGACACGTGACCCCCGTCAACACAATGCCTGATGAACCCTGACATCAAAATGCTAAATGGCACTTGTCATCACAATGCTATATGAAGCCTGTCATCACTATTCACCATGTCACTTGTTTTCACAATGCTCCATGCCCCCTTTAATCCCAGTAATCCATGACCCCTTTCATCACAATGCCCAATGCCACCTCTCATCACAATTCTCCATGGCATTTGTCATCCGATGCTCCATGACACCTGTCATCACAATGCTCCATGACACTTGTCATCACAATGCTCCATGGCCCCTCTCATTACTGTGCTCCATAATAACTTGAATCACATTTCTAGATGACCAGTGCCATCACAATGCCCCATGACATTGTCATCACAATTCGCCATGACCATTGTCATCACAATGCTCCATGAACCATGTCATCACAGGGTCCCAGGACACTTGTCATCACAATGATCCATTACCACTTTCATCACAATGCTCCATGACCACTGTCATCTCAATGCCCCATGGCCTTTGTATTCACAATGCTCCATGGCCCCTGTAATCACAGTGCTCCATAACACCTTTCATCATAATGCTCCATGACCACTGCCATCTCAATGCCTCATGACGCCTGTCATCACAATTCTCCAAGGCCCCTCTCATCACAATGCTCCATGACACTTGTCATCACATTGCTCCATAACAACTGTCATCACAGTGTTCCCTGCCCATGTCATCACAATGCTCCATGTCCCCTATAATCACAATGCTCCAAGCCTTTTTCCTCACAATGCTAGAGAATTTTGTCATCACAATGTTCCATGACCGTGGCATCACAGTGCTCCAGGGCCCTTGTCATCACAATGCTGCAGAATTCTTGTCATCACAATGTTCCATGGACGTGTCATCACAAAGCTACATGACCCTGGTCATCACAGTTCTCCATGACCTTTGTCATCACAATGCTCTATGTCACTATTCATCACAATTCTCAATGACCACTTTAATCACTATGCTCGCTGACCATTTTCATCACATTTCTCTATTGTCATTACAATTCCCCATGGCCCCTTTCTTCACCATGCTCCATGATGCCTGTCATCACAATGCTCCATGGCTTTTGTTATCACAATGCGCCAGGACCAGTTTCATCACAATACTCCATCCCCCTTGTCATCACAGTGCATAATGAAAGCTTTCATTACAATGCTCCGTGACACTTGTCATCACAATGCTCCATGGCCTTTATCGTCACAATGCTCCCAGGCACTTTTCATCACGATGTTCCATGAAAACTTTCATCACATTGCTCCATGACCATTGTCATCACAATAGTCCATAGCCTTGTCAACACAATGCTGCATAATCCCTGTCATCACAATTCTCCATGACTGCTGTCATCACAATAATCCAGGACAATTTTCATAACAATGCTTCATGCCCCCAGTCATCACAGTGCTCCATGATACCTTTCATCACAATTCCTAGATGATCAATGTCATTACAATGCCCAATGACACCTGTCATCACAATTCGCTATGACCCTTGTCATCACAATACTCGATGAACCGTGTCATCACAGTGTTCCAGGACACATGTAATCACAATGATCCATTACTATTTTCATCACAATGCTCCAATACACCTGTCATCACAATGCTCCATGGCCCCTGTTATCATATTGCTCCATGATCTCTTTCATCACAATGCTCCATGACCACTGTCATCACCATACCTCAAGACGCCTGTCATCACAATGCTCCATGGCCCCTGTTATCATATTGCTCCATGATCTCTTTCATCACAATGCTCCATGACTACTGTCATCACCATACCTCAAGACGCCTGTCATCACAATGCCCCATGGGCCCTGTGATCACAATGCTCCATGCCCTTGTCATCAAAGTGCTCCAGAACTCTTGTAATCATAATGCTCCATGCCAATGTCATCAAAATGTCCCATGACACTTGTCATCACAATGCTCCATGGCTTATGCCATCACAATGTTCCATGGCCCCTGTCATCACAATGCTCCATGCCTTTTTCATCAAAATGCTCCAGAACTCTTGTCATCATAATGCTCCATGCCAATGTCATCAAAATGCCCCATGACACTTGTCATCACAATGCTCCATGGCCTTTGTCATCACAATGTTCCATGGCCCCTGTCATCACAATGCTCCATTATACCTTTCAGCACAATTCTAGATGACCACTGTCATCACCATGCCCCATGACAGATGTCATAACAATTCGCCATGGTCCATGTCATCACAATGCTCCATGAACCTTATCATCACAAGGTTCCAGGACTCTTGTCATCACATTGATCCATGATCACTTTCATCACAATGCTCCATGAAACCTGTCACCTCAATGCTCCATAGCCTTTGTATTCACAATGCTCCATGGCCCCTGTAATCACAGTGCTCCATGACCCCTTTCATCACAATGATCCAAGACCGCTGTCATTACAATGCCCCATGACGCCTGCCACCACCAATCTCCAAGGCCTCTCTTACCAAAAAGCTCCATGATCCCTGTCAGTACAATGTTCGATGACACTTTTCATCACAATGCTCCATGACCCCTGTCATCACAAAGTTCTCTGCCCATATCATCACAATGCTCCTTGTCACCTTTCATCACAATGCTCCATGTCCTTTCATCACAATGCTCCATAATTCTTGTCATCGCAATGTTCCTTGACCGTGTCATCACGATGCTCCATGACCCTTGTCATCACAAAGCTCCATGACCCCTGTCATCACAATGATCCATGATTCCTTTCCTCACAGTGCTCCAGTACCCTTTTCATCACAATGCTCCATGCCATTGTCAGCACAATGCTCCTTGGACCCTGTCATCAAAATGCTCCATCCCCTTTTCATCACAATGCTCCAGATATCCTATCATTACAATGCTCCATGCCCGTGTCAACACAATGCTTCATGACCCCTGTCATCAAAATGCTTTATGAACATTCTTATCACAATTTTCCATGACCCCTGTCATCAAAATGATCCATGACTGTTGTCATCACAATGCTGCATGATACCTTTCATCCCAATCCTCTGTGACGGCTGTCATCATAATGCTCCAGGACAATTTTCATCACAATGCTCCATGCCCCCTGTCATCACAGTGCCCCATAAGCCCTGTAATCCCAATGGTCCATGACCCTGTCATCACAATGCTACATGACCCCTGTCATCACATTGTTCCATGGCCTATGTATTCACAATGTTCCATGGACCCTGTAATCACACAGCTCCATGTTCCTTTTCAACACAATGCTCCATGACCCCGGTCACCACAAGGTTCCCTGCCCTTGTCACCAAAATGGTACATGGCCTTGTCATCACAATGTTCCATGGCCTCTGTCATCACCATGCTCCATGGTCTTTCTCATCACAATGCTCTATGACCCCCGTTATCACAATGCTTGATGACCATTGTCATCACAATGCTCCAAGGTCCCTGTCATCACAAAGCCTCATGGTCTTTGTAATCACAATGCTCAATGACCACTGTCATCACAATGCTCCATGCCGTTGTCATCACAATGCTCCATGGCCCCTGTAATCACAATGCTCCATGCGCTTGTCATTACAATGCTCCAGAACTTTTGTCATCATAATGCTCCATTCCCGTGTCATCACATTGCTCAATGACACTTGTCATCAAAATGTTCCTTGGTCTTTGTCATCACAATGCTCCATGATCCCTGTCATCACAATGATCCCTGCCAATGTCATCACAATGCTCCATGTCTCGTGTAATCACAATGCTCCATGCCCTTCTCATCACAATGCTCCAGTTCTGTTGTCATCACCATGCTTCATGCCAGTGTCATCACAATGCTCCATGAATCTTGTCTTCACAATGCTCCATGGCCCATGTCATCACAATGCTCCATGACCCCTGTGATCACAATGCTCTATGGCCTTTGTCATCACAATGACACGTGACCCCCGTCAACACAATTCCTGATGAACCCTGACGTCAAAATGCTAAATGGCACTTGTCATCACAATGCTATATGAAGCCTGTCATCACTATTCACCATGACACTTGTTTTCACAATGCTCCATGCCCCCTGTAATCCCAGTACTCCATGACTCCTTTCATCACAATGCCCAATGCCACCTCTCATCACAATTCTCCATGGCATTTGTCATCACGATGCTCCATGACACCTGTCATCACAATGCTCCATGACACTTGTCATCACAATGCTCCATGGCCCCTCTCATTACTGTGCTCCATAATAACTTGAATCACATTTCTAGATGACCAGTGCCATCACAATGCCCCATGACATTGTCATCACAATTCGCCATGACCATTGTCATCACAATGCTCCATGAACCATGTCATCACAGGGTCCCAGGACACTTGTCATCACAATGATCCATTACCACTTTCATCACAATGCTCCATGACCACTGTCATCTCAATGCCCCATGGCCTTTGTATTCACAATGCTCCATGGCCCCTGTAATCACAGTGCTCCATAACACCTTTCATCATAATGCTCCATGACCACTGCCATCTCAATGCCTCATGACGCCTGTCATCACAATTCTCCAAGGCCCCTCTCATCACAATGCTCCATGACACTTGTCATCACATTGCTCCATAACAACTGTCATCACAGTGTTCCCTGCCCATGTCATCACAATGCTCCATGTCCCCTATAATCACAATGCTCCAAGCCTTTTTCCTCACAATGCTAGAGAATTTTGTCATCACAATGTTCCATGACCGTGGCATCACAGTGCTCCAGGGCCCTTGTCATCACAATGCTGCAGAATTCTTGTCATCACAATGTTCCATGGACGTGTCATCACAAAGCTACATGACCCTGGTCATCACAGTTCTCCATGACCTTTGTCATCACAATGCTCTATGTCACTATTCATCACAATTCTCAATGACCACTTTAATCACTATGCTCGCTGACCATTTTCATCACATTTCTCTATTGTCATTACAATTCCCCATGGCCCCTTTCTTCACCATGCTCCATGATGCCTGTCATCACAATGCTCCATGGCTTTTGTTATCACAATGCGCCAGGACCAGTTTCATCACAATACTCCATCCCCCTTGTCATCACAGTGCATAATGAAAGCTTTCATTACAATGCTCCGTGACACTTGTCATCACAATGCTCCATGGCCTTTATCGTCACAATGCTCCCAGGCACTTTTCATCACGATGTTCCATGAAAACTTTCATCACATTGCTCCATGACCATTGTCATCACAATAGTCCATAGCCTTGTCAACACAATGCTGCATAATCCCTGTCATCACAATTCTCCATGACTGCTGTCATCACAATAATCCAGGACAATTTTCATAACAATGCTTCATGCCCCCAGTCATCACAGTGCTCCATGATACCTTTCATCACAATTCCTAGATGATCAATGTCATTACAATGCCCAATGACACCTGTCATCACAATTCGCTATGACCCTTGTCATCACAATACTCGATGAACCGTGTCATCACAGTGTTCCAGGACACATGTCATCACAATGATCCATTACTATTTTCATCACAATGCTCCAATACACCTGTCATCACAATGCTCCATGGCCCCTGTTATCATATTGCTCCATGATCTCTTTCATCACAATGCTCCATGACCACTGTCATCACCATACCTCAAGACGCCTGTCATCTCAATGCTCCATGGCTCTTTTCATCACAATGCCCCATGGGCCCTGTGATCACAATGCTCCATGCCCTTGTCATCAAAGTGCTCCAGAACTCTTGTCATCATAATGCTCCATGGCAATGTCATCAAAATGTCCCATGACACTTGTCATCACAATGCTCCATGGCTTATGCCATCACAATGTTCCATGGCCCCTGTCATTACAATGCTCCATGCCCTTTTCATCAAAATGCTCCAGAACTCTTGTCATCATAATGCTCCATGCCAATGTCATCAAAATGTCCCATGACACTTGTCATCACAATGCTCCATGGCTTACGCCATCACAATTTTCCATGGCCCCTGTCATCACAATGCTCCATGCCCTTTTCATCAAAACGCTCCAGAATTCTTGTTATCATAATGCTCCATGCCAATGTCATCAAAATGCCCCATGACACTTGTCATCACAATGCTCCATGGCCTTTGTCATCACAATGTTCCATGGCCCCTGTCATCACAGTGCTCCATTATACCTTTCATCACAATTCTAGATGACCACTGTCATCACCATGCCCCATGACAGATGTCATAACAATTCGCCATGGTCCTTGTCATCACAATGCTCCATGAACCTTGTCATCACAAGGTTCCAGGACTCTTGTCATCACAATGATCCATGATCACTTTCATCACAATGCTCCATGAAACCTGTCACCTCAATGCTCCATAGCCTTTGTATTCACAATGCTCCATGGCCCCTGTAATCACAGTGCTCCATGACCCCTTTCATAACAATGATCCAAGACCGCTGTCATTACAATGCCCCATGACGCCTGCCACCACAAATCTCCAAGGCCTCTCTTACCAAAAAGCTCCATGATCCCTGTCAGTACAATGTTCGATGACACTTTTCATCACAATGCTCCATGACCCCTGTCATCACAAAGTTCTCTGCCCATATCATCACAATGCTCCTTGTCACCTTTCATCACAATGCTCCATGTCCTTTCATCACAATGCTCCATAATTCTTGTCATCGCAATGTTCCTTGACCGTGTCATCACAATGCTCCATGACCCTTGTCATCACAAAGCTCCATGACCCCTGTCATCACAATGATCCATGATTCCTTTCCTCACAGTGCTCCAGTACCCTTTTCATCACAATGCTCCATGCCATTGTCAGCACAATGCTCCTTGGACCCTGTCATCAAAATGCTCCAAGCCCTTTTCATCACAATGCTCCAGATATCCTATCATTACAATGCTCCATGCCCGTGTCAACACAATGCTTCATGACCCCTGTCATCAAAATGCTTTATGAACATTCTTATCACAATGTTCCATGACCCCTGTCATCAAAATGATCCATGACCGTTGTCATCACAATGCTGCATGATACCTTTCATCCCAATCCTCGGTGACTGCTGTCATCATAATGCTCCAGGACAATTTTCATCACAATGCTCCATGCCCCCTGTCATCACAGTGCCCCATAAGCCCTGTAATCCCAATGCTCCATGACCCTGTCATCACAATGCTACATGACCCCTGTCATCACATTGTTCCATGGCCTATGTATTCACAATGATCCATGGACCCTGTAATCACACTGCTCCATGTTCCTTTTCAACACAATGCTCCATGACCCCTGTCATCACAATGTTCCATGAAAGTTGTCATCAAAATGCTCCATGACCCCGGTCACCACAAGGTTCCCTGCCCTTGTCATCACAATGGTACATGGCCTTGTCATCACAATGTTCCATGGCCTCTGTCATCACCATGCTCCATGGTCTTTCTCATCACAATGCTCTATGACCCCTGTCATCACAATGCTTGATGACCATTGTCATCACAATGCTCCAAGGTCCCTGTCATCACAATGCCTCATGGTCTTTGTAATCACAATGCTCAATGACCACTGTCATCACAATGCTCCATGCCGTTGTCATCACAATGCTCCATGGCCACTGTAATCACAATGCTCCATGTGCTTGTCATCACAATGCTCTAGAACCTTTGTCATCATAATGCTCCATTCCCGTGTCATCACATTGCTCAATGACACTTGTCATCAAAATGTTCCTTGGTCTTTGTCATCACAATGCTCCATGATCCCAGTCATCACAATGATCCCTGCCAATGTCATCACAATGCTCCATGTCTCCTGTAATCACAGTGCTCCATGCACTTGTCATCACAATGCTCCAGTTCTGTTTTCATCACCATTCTTCATGCCAGTGTCATCACAATGCTCCATGAATCTTGTCTTCACAATGCTCCATGGCCCATGTCATCACAATGCTCCATGACCCCTGTGATCACAATTCTCTATGGCCGTATGGCCTTTGTCATCACAATGACACGTGACCCCCGTCAAAATAACGCCTGATGAACCCTGACATCAAAATGATAAATAGCACTTGTCATCACAATGCTATATGAAGCCAGTCATCACTATTCACCATGTCACTTGTTTTCACAATGCTCCATGCCCCCTGTAATCCCAGTACTCCATGACCCCTTTCATCACAATTCCCAATGTCACCTCTTATCACAATTCTCCATGGCATTTGTCATCACGATGCTCCATGACACCTGTCATCACAATGCTCCATGGCCCCTGTTATCATGTTGCTCCATGATGTCTTTCATCACAATGCCCCATGACCACTGTCATCACCATACCTCAAGACGCCTGTCATCTCAATGCTCCATGGCCCCTTTCATCAAAATGCTCCATGAACCCAGTCATCACAATGTTCCCTGCCCTATTCATCACAATGCTCCATGGGCCCTGTCTTCACAATGCTCCATGCCCTTGTCATCAAAATGCTCCAGAACTCTTGTCATCTTAATGCTCCATGCCAATGTCATCAAAATGTCCCATGACACTTGTCATCACAATGCTCCATTGCCTTTGCCATCACAATGTTCCATGGCCGCTCTCATAACAATGCTCCATTCCCTTTTTATCAAAATGCTCCAGAACTCTTGTCATCATAATGCTCCATGCCAATGTCATCAAAATGCCCCAAGACACTTGTCATCACAATGCTCCATAGCCTTTGTCATCACAATGTTCCATGGCCCCTGTCATCACAGTGTTCCATGATACCTTTCATCACAAATCTAGATGACCACTGTCATCACAATGCCCCATAACAGATGTCATCACAAATCGCCATGGTCCTTGTCATCACAATGCTCCATGAACCGTGTCATCACAAGGTTCCAGGACAATTCTCATCACAATGATCCATGATCACATTCATCACAATGCTCCATGAACCCTATCATCTCAATGATCCATAGCCTTTGTATTCACAATGTTCCATGGCCCCTGTAATCACAGTGCTCCATGACCCCTTTCATCACAATGCTCCAAGACCGCTGTCATCACAATGCCCGATGACGCCTGCCACCACAAATCTCCAAGGCCTCTCTTACCAAAAAGTTCCATGATCCCTGTCAGTACAATGTTCCATGACACATTTCATCACAATGCTCCATGACCCCTTTCATCACAAAGTTCTCTGCCCATATCATCACAATGCTCCTTGTCACCTTTCATCACAATGCTCCATGCCCTTTCATTACAATGCTCCATAATTCTAGTCATCGCAATGTTCCTTGACCGTGTCATCACAATGCTCCATGACCCTTGTCATCACAAAGCTCCATGACACCTGTCATTACAATGATCCATGATTCCTTTCCTCACAGTGCTCCAGTACCCTTTTCCTCACAATGCTCCATGCCATTGTCAGCACAATGCTCCTTGGACCCTGTCATCAAAATACTCCATCCCTTTTTCATCACAATGCTCCTGATATCCTATCATTACAATGCTCCATGCCCGTGTCAACACAATGCTCCATGACCCCTGTCATCAAAATGCTTTATGAACATTCTTATCACAATGTTCCATGACCCCTGTCATCAAAATGATCCATGACCGCTGTCATCACAATGCTTCATGATACCTTTCATCACAATCCTCTGTGACAGCTGTCATCACAATGCTCCAGGACAATTTTCATCACAATGCTCCATTCCCCATGTCATCACAGTGCCCCATAAACCCTGTAATCACAATGCTCCATGACCCTGTCATCACAATGTTACATGACCCCTGTAATCACATTGTTCCATGGCCTATGTATTCACAATGTTCCATGGACCCTGTAATCACACTGCTCCATGTTCCCTTTCAACACAATGCTCCATGACCCCTGTCATCACAACGTTCCATGAAAGTTGTCATCAAAATGCTCCATGACCCCGGTCAGCACAAGGTTCCCTGCCCTTGTCATCACAATGGTACATGGCCTTGTCATCACAATGTTCCATGGCCTCTGTCATCACCATGCTCCAAGGTCTTTCTCATCACAATGCTCTATGACCCCTGTCATCACAATGCTTGACGACAATTGTCATCACAATGCTCCAAGGCCCCTGTCATCACAATGCCTCATGGTCTTTGTAATCACAATGCTCAATGACCACTGTCATCACAATGCTCCATGCCGTTGTCATCACAATGCTCCGTGGCCCCTGTAATCACAATGCTCCTTGCCCTTGTCATCACAATGCTCCAGAACACTTGTCATCATAATGCTCCATTCCCGTGTCATCACATTGCTCAATGACACTTGTCATCAAAATGTTCCTTGCCTTTGTCATCACAGTGCTCCATGATACCTTTAATCAAAATTCTACATGGCCACTGTCATCACAATGCATGATGACCAATGACATCACAATGCCCCATGACACGTGTCATCACAATTCGTCTTGGCCCTTGTCATCTCAATGCTGTATGAAACGTGTCATCAGTAAGTTCCAAGACGCTTGTCATCAGAATGCTCCATGAACTCTGTTATCTCAATGTTCCATGGCCTTTGAATTCACAATGCTCCATTGTCCGGATAATCGCGTTGCTCCATGAACACTTTCATCACAATGCTCCTTGACCACTGTCACCATAATGCCCCATGACGTCTCTCATCACTGTGCTCCAAGAACACTCTCATCAAAATGCTCCATGATCTGTGTCAGCACAATATTTCATGACACTTGTCATCACAATGCTCCATGATCCCTGTCATTACAATGATCCCTGCCAATGTCATCACAATGCTCCATGTCTCCTGTAATCACAATGCTCCAGGTCTGTTGTCATCACCATGCTTCATGCCTGTGTCATCACAATGCTCATGAATCCTGTTTTCACAATGCTCCATGGCCCACGTCATCACAATGCTCCATGACCCCTGTCATCACAATGCTCTATGGCCATTGTCTACCCAATGCTCAGTGCCCCACGTCAACACAATGCCTGGTGACACCTGTCATCAAAATGCTAAATGGCACTTGTCATCACAATGCTCTATGATGCCTGTCATCACTATTCTCCATGTCAATTGTCATCACAATGCTCCATGAATCTTGTCTTCACAATGCTCCATGGCACATGTCATCACAATGCTCCATGAACCCTGTCATCACAATGCTCCGTGACCCCTCTCAACACAATCCCTGATGACCCCGTCATCAAAATGATAAATGGCACTTGTCATCACAATGCTCTATGAGGCCTGTCATCACTATTCTCCATCTCACTTGATATCACAATGCTCCATGGCCCCTGTAATCCCAGTACTCCATTTACCCTTTCATCACAATGCCCAATGCCACCTCTCATCACAATTCTCCTTGGCATTTGACATCACGATGCTCCATGACACCTGTCATCACAATGCTCCATGGCCCCTCTCATTACCGTGCTCCATAATAACTTTAATCACATTTCTAGATGACCACTGCCATCACAATGCCCCATGATATTGTCATCACAATTCGCCATGACCGTTGTCATCACAATGCTCCATGAACCATGTCATCACAGGGTCCCAGGACACCTGTTATCACAATGATCCATTACCACCTTCATCACAATGCTCCATGACCACTGTCATCTCAATGCTCCATGGCCTTTGTATTCACAATGCTCCATGGCCCCTGTAATAACAGTGCTCCATAACACCTTTCACCATAATGCTCTATGACCACTGCCATCTCAATGCCTCATGACGCCTGTCATCACAATTCTCCAAGTCCCCTCTCATCACAATGCTGCATGACACTTGTCATCACATTGCTCCATAACACCTGTCATCACAGTGTTTCCTGCCCATGTCATCACAATGCTCCATGTCCCCTATAATCACAAGGCTCCATGCCTTTTTCCTCACAATGCTCCAGAATTTTGTCATCACAATGTTCCATGACCGTGGCATCACAATGCTCCACGGCCCTTGTCATCACAATGCTCAAGAATTCTTGTCATCACAATGTTCAATTAACGTGTCATCACAATGCTACATGACCCTGGTCATCACAGTTCTCCATGACCTTTGTCATCACAATGCTCTAGGTCACTTTTCATCACAATTCTCAATGACCACTTTCATCACTATGCTCGCTGACCATTTTCATCACATTTCTCTATTGTCATTACAATTCCCCATGGCCCCTTTCTTCACAAAGCTCCATGATGCCTGTCATCACAATGCTCCATGGCTTTTGTTATCACAATGCTCCAGGACCAGTTTCATCACAATACTCCATCCCCCTTGTCATCACAGTGCATAATGAAAGCTTTCATTACAATGCTCCGTGAAACTTGTCATCACAATGCTCCATGGCCTTTATCGTCACAATGCTCCCAGGCACTTTTCATCACGATGTTCCATGAAAACTTTCATCACATTGCTCCATGACCATTGTCATCACAATAGTCCATACCCTTGTCAACACAATGCTGCATAATCCCTGTCATCACAATTCTCCATGACTGCTGTCATCACAATAATCCAGGTCAATTTTCAAAACAAAGCTTCATGCCCCCAGTCATCACAGTGCTCCATGATACCTTTCATCACAATTCTTAGATGATCAATGCCATCACAATGCCCCATGACACCTGTCATCACAATTCGCTATGACCCTTGTCATCACAGTACTCAATGAACCGTGTCATCACAGTGTTCCAGGACACATGTCATCACAATGATCCATGACTATTCTCATCACAATGATCCCATACAACTCTCATCACAATGCTCCATGGCCCCTGTTATCATGTTGCTCCATGATGTCTTTCATCACAATGCCCCATGACCACTGTCATCACCATACCTCAAGACGCCTGTCATCTCAATGCTCCATGGCCCCTTTCATCAAAATGCTCCATGAACCCAGTCATCACAATGTTCCCTGCCCTATTCATCACAATGCTCCATGGGCCCTGTCTTCACAATGCTCCATGCCCTTGTCATCAAAATGCTCCAGAACTCTTGTCATCTTAATGCTCCATGCCAATGTCATCAAAATGTCCCATGACACTTGTCATCACAATGCTCCATTGCCTTTGCCATCACAATGTTCCATGGCCGCTCTCATAACAATGCTCCATTCCCTTTTTATCAAAATGCTCCAGAACTCTTGTCATCATAATGCTCCATGCCAATGTCATCAAAATGCCCCAAGACACTTGTCATCACAATGCTCCATAGCCTTTGTCATCACAATGTTCCATGGCCCCTGTCATCACAGTGTTCCATGATACCTTTCATCACAAATCTAGATGACCACTGTCATCACAATGCCCCATAACAGATGTCATCACAAATCGCCATGGTCCTTGTCATCACAATGCTCCATGAACCGTGTCATCACAAGGTTCCAGGACAATTGTCATCACAATGATCCATGATCACATTCATCACAATGCTCCATGAACCCTGTCATCTCAATGATCCATAGCCTTTGTATTCACAATGTTCCATGGCCCCTGTAATCACAGTGCTCCATGACCCCTTTCATCACAATGCTCCAAGACCGCTGTCATCACAATGCCCGATGACGCCTGCCACCACAAATCTCCAAGGCCTCTCTTACCAAAAAGTTCCATGATCCCTGTCAGTACAATGTTCCATGACACATTTCATCACAATGCTCCATGACCCCTTTCATCACAAAGTTCTCTGCCCATATCATCACAATGCTCCTTGTCACCTTTCATCACAATGCTCCATGCCCTTTCATTACAATGCTCCATAATTCTAGTCATCGCAATGTTCCTTGACCGTGTCATCACAATGCTCCATGACCCTTGTCATCACAAAGCTCCATGACACCTGTCATTACAATGATCCATGATTCCTTTCCTCACAGTGCTCCAGTACCCTTTTCCTCACAATGCTCCATGCCATTGTCAGCACAATGCTCCTTGGACCCTGTCATCAAAATACTCCATCCCTTTTTCATCACAATGCTCCTGATATCCTATCATTACAATGCTCCATGCCCGTGTCAACACAATGCTCCATGACCCCTGTCATCAAAATGCTTTATGAACATTCTTATCACAATGTTCCATGACCCCTGTCATCAAAATGATCCATGACCGCTGTCATCACAATGCTTCATGATACCTTTCATCACAATCCTCTGTGACAGCTGTCATCACAATGCTCCAGGACAATTTTCATCACAATGCTCCATTCCCCATGTCATCACAGTGCCCCATAAACCCTGTAATCACAATGCTCCATGACCCTGTCATCACAATGTTACATGACCCCTGTAATCACATTGTTCCATGGCCTATGTATTCACAATGTTCCATGGACCCTGTAATCACACTGCTCCATGTTCCCTTTCAACACAATGCTCCATGACCCCTGTCATCACAACGTTCCATGAAAGTTGTCATCAAAATGCTCCATGACCCCGGTCAGCACAAGGTTCCCTGCCCTTGTCATCACAATGGTACATGGCCTTGTCATCACAATGTTCCATGGCCTCTGTCATCACCATGCTCCAAGGTCTTTCTCATCACAATGCTCTATGACCCCTGTCATCACAATGCTTGACGACAATTGTCATCACAATGCTCCAAGGCCCCTGTCATCACAATGCCTCATGGTCTTTGTAATCACAATGCTCAATGACCACTGTCATCACAATGCTCCATGCCGTTGTCATCACAATGCTCCGTGGCCCCTGTAATCACAATGCTCCTTGCCCTTGTCATCACAATGCTCCAGAACACTTGTCATCATAATGCTCCATTCCCGTGTCATCACATTGCTCAATGACACTTGTCATCAAAATGTTCCTTGCCTTTGTCATCACAGTGCTCCATGATACCTTTAATCAAAATTCTACATGACCACTGTCATCACAATGCATGATGACCAATGACATCACAATGCCCCAAGACACGTCTCATCACAATTCGTCTGGGCCCTTGTCATCTCAATGCTGTATGAAACGTGTCATCAGTAAGTTCCAAGACCCTTGTCATCACAATGCTCCATGAACTCTGTTATCTCAATGTTCCATGGCCTTTGTATTCACAATGCTCCATTGTCCGGATAATCGCGTTGCTCCATGAACACTTTCATCACAATGCTCCTTGACCACTGTCACCATAATGCCCCATGACGTCTCTCATCACTGTGCTCCAAGACCACTCTCATCAAAATGCTCCATGATCTCTGTCAGCACAATATTGCATGACACTTGTCATCCCAATGCTCCATGATCCCTGTCATCACAATGATCCCTGCCAATGTCATCACAATGCTCCATGTCTCCTGTAATCACAATGCTCCAGGTCTGTTGTCATCACCATGCTTCATGCCTGTGTCATCACAATGCTCATGAATCCTGTGTTCACAATGCTCCATGGCCCACGTCATCACAATACTCCATGACCCCTGTCATCACAATGCTCTATGGCCATTGTCAACCCAATGCTCAGTGACCCACGTCAACACAATGCCTGTTGACACCTGTCATCAAAATGCTAAATGGCACTTGTCATCACAATGCTCTATGATGCCTGTCATCACTATTCTCCATGTCAATTGTCATCACAATGCTCCATGAATCTTGTCTTCACAATGCTCCATGGCACATGTCATCACAATGCTCCATGAACCCTGTCATCACAATGCTCCGTGACCCCTCTCAACACAATCCCTGATGACCCCGTCATCAAAATGATAAATGGCACTTGTCATCACAATGCTCTATGAGGCCTGTCATCACTATTCTCCATCTCACTTGATATCACAATGCTCCATGGCCCCTGTAATCCCAGTACTCCATTAACCCTTTCATCACAATGCCCAATGCCACCTCTCATCACAATTCTCCATGGCATTTGTCATCACGATGCTCCATGACACCTGTCATCACAATGCTCCATGGCCCCTCTCATTACCGTGCTCCATAATAACTTTAATCACATTTCTAGATGACCACTGCCATCACAATGCTCCATGACATTGTCATCACAATTCGCCATGACCATTGTCATCACAATGCTCCATGAACCATGTCATCACAGGGTCCCAGGAAACCTGTTATCACAATGATCCATTACCACTTTCATCACAATGCTCCATGACCACTGTCATCTCAATGCTCCATGGCCTTTGTATTCACAATGCTCCATGGCCCCTGTAATCACAGTGCTCCATAACACCTTTCACCATAATGCTCTATGACCACTGCCATCCCAATGCCTCATGACGCCTGTCATCACAATACTCCAAGTCCCCTCTCATCACAATGCTGCATGACACTTGTCATCACATTGCTCCATAACACCTGTCATCACAGTGTTCCCTGCCCATGTCATCACAATGCTCCATGTCCCCTATAATCACAAGGCTCCATGCCTTTTTCCTCACAATGCTCCAGAATTTTGTCATCACAATGTTCCATGACCGTGGCATCACAATGCTCGATGGCCCTTGTCATCACAATGCTCCAGAATTCTTGTCATCACACTGTTCCATGGACGTGTCATCACAAAGCTACATGACCCTGGTCATCACAGTTCTCCATGACCTTGGTCATCACAATGCTCTAGGTCACTTTTCATCACAATTCTCAATGACCACTTTCATCACTATGCTCGCTGACCATTTTCATCACATTTCTCTATTGTCATTACAATTCCCCATGGCCCCTTTCTTCACAAAGCTCCATGATGCCTGTCATCACAATGCTCCATGGCTTTTGTTATCACAATGCTCCAGGACCAGTTTCATCACAATACTCCATCCCCCTTGTCATCACAGTGCATAATGAAAGCTTTCATTACAATGCTCCGTGAAACTTGTCATCACAATGCTCCATGGCCTTTATCGTCACAATGCTCCCAGGCACTTTTCATCACGATGTTCCATGAAAACTTTCATCACATTGCTCCATGACCATTGTCATCACAATAGTCCATAGCCTTGTCAACACAATGCTGCATAATCCCTGTCATCACAATTCTCCATGACTGCTGTCATCACAATAATCCAGGTCAATTTTCATAACAAAGCTTCATGCCCCCAGTCATCACAGTGCTCCATGATACCTTTCATCACAATTCTTAGATGATCAGTGCCATCACAATGCCCCATGACACCTGTCATCACAATTCGCTATGACCCTTGTCATCACAATACTCGATGAACCGTGTCATCACAGTGTTCCAGGACACATGTCATCACAATGATCCATGACTATTCTCATCACAATGATCCCATACAACTCTCATCACAATGCTCCATGGCCCCTGTTATCATGTTGCTCCATGATGTCTTTCATCACAATGCCCCATGACCACTGTCATCACCATACCTCAAGACGCCTGTCATCTCAATGCTCCATGGCCCCTTTCATCAAAATGCTCCATGAACCCAGTCATCACAATGTTCCCTGCCCTATTCATCACAATGCTCCATGGGCTCTGTCTTCACAATGCTCCATGCCCTTGTCATCAAAATGCTCCAGAACTCTTGTCATCTTAATGCTCCATGCCAATGTCATCAAAATGTCCCATGACACTTGTCATCACAATGCTCCATTGCCTTTGCCATCACAATGTTCCATGGCCGCTCTCATAACAATGCTCCATTCCCTTTTTATCAAAATGCTCCAGAACTCTTGTCATCATAATGCTCCATGCCAATGTCATCAAAATGCCCCATGACACTTGTCATCACAATGCTCCATGGCCTTTGTCATCACAATGTTCCATGGCCCCTGTCATCACAGTATTCCATGATACCTTTCATCACAAATCTAGATGACCACTGTCATCACAATGCCCCATAACAGATGTCATCACAAATCGCCATGGTCCTTGTCATCACAATGCTCCATGAACCGTGTCATCACAAGGTTCCAGGACAATTGTCATCACAATGATCCATGATCACATTCATCACAATGCTCCATGAACCCTGTCATCTCAATGGTCCATAGCCTTTGTATTCACAATGTTCCATGGACCCTGTAATCACAGTGCTCCATGACGCCTTTCATCACAATGCTCCAAGACCGCTGTCATCACAATGCCCGATGACGCCTGCCACCACAAATCTCCAAGGCCTCTCTTACCAAAAAGTTCCGTGATCCCTGTCAGTACAATGTTCCATGACACATTTCATCACAATGCTCCATGACCCCTTTCATCACAAAGTTCTCTGCCCATATCATCACAATGCTCCTTGTCACCTTTCATCACAATGCTCCATGCCCTTTCATTACAATGCTCCATAATTCTAGTCATCGCAATGTTCCTTGACCGTGTCATCACAATGCTACATGACCCTTGTCATCACAAAGCTCCATGACACCTGTCATTACAATGATCCATGATTCCTTTCCTCACAGTGCTCCAGTACCCTTTTCCTCACAATGCTCCATGCCATTGTCAGCACAATGCTCCTTGGACCCTGTCATCAAAATACTCCATCCCTTTTTCATCACAATGCTCCTGATATCCTATCATTACAATGCTCCATGCCCGTGTCAACACAATGCTCCATGACCCCTGTCATCAAAATGCTTTATGAACATTCTTATCACAATGTTCCATGACCCCTGTCATCAAAATGATCCATGACCGCTGTCATCACAATGCTTCATGATACCTTTCATCACAATCCTCTGTGACAGCTGTCATCACAATGCTCCAGGACAATTTTCATCACAATGCTCCATTCCCCATGTCATCACAGTGCCCCATAAACCCTGTAATCACAATGCTCCATGACCCTGTCATCACAATGTTACATGACCCCTGTAATCACATTGTTCCATGGCCTATGTATTCACAATGTTCCATGGACCCTGTAATCACACTGCTCCATGTTCCCTTTCAACACAATGCTCCATGACCCCTGTCATCACAACGTTCCATGAAAGTTGTCATCAAAATGCTCCATGACCCCGGTCAGCACAAGGTTCCCTGCCCTTGTCATCACAATGGTACATGGCCTTGTCATCACAATGTTCCATGGCCTCTGTCATCACCATGCTCCAAGGTCTTTCTCATCACAATGCTCTATGACCCCTGTCATCACAATGCTTGACGACAATTGTCATCACAATGCTCCAAGGCCCCTGTCATCACAATGCCTCATGGTCTTTGTAATCACAATGCTCAATGACCACTGTCATCACAATGCTCCATGCCGTTGTCATCACAATGCTCCGTGGCCCCTGTAATCACAATGCTCCTTGCCCTTGTCATCACAATGCTCCAGAACACTTGTCATCATAATGCTCCATTCCCGTGTCATCACATTGCTCAATGACACTTGTCATCAAAATGTTCCTTGCCTTTGTCATCACAGTGCTCCATGATACCTTTAATCAAAATTCTACATGACCACTGTCATCACAATGCATGATGACCAATGACATCACAATGCCCCAAGACACGTCTCATCACAATTCGTCTGGGCCCTTGTCATCTCAATGCTGTATGAAACGTGTCATCAGTAAGTTCCAAGACCCTTGTCATCACAATGCTCCATGAACTCTGTTATCTCAATGTTCCATGGCCTTTGTATTCACAATGCTCCATTGTCCGGATAATCGCGTTGCTCCATGAACACTTTCATCACAATGCTCCTTGACCACTGTCACCATAATGCCCCATGACGTCTCTCATCACTGTGCTCCAAGACCACTCTCATCAAAATGCTCCATGATCTCTGTCAGCACAATATTGCATGACACTTGTCATCCCAATGCTCCATGATCCCTGTCATCACAATGATCCCTGCCAATGTCATCACAATGCTCCATGTCTCCTGTAATCACAATGCTCCAGGTCTGTTGTCATCACCATGCTTCATGCCTGTGTCATCACAATGCTCATGAATCCTGTGTTCACAATGCTCCATGGCCCACGTCATCACAATACTCCATGACCCCTGTCATCACAATGCTCTATGGCCATTGTCAACCCAATGCTCAGTGACCCACGTCAACACAATGCCTGTTGACACCTGTCATCAAAATGCTAAATGGCACTTGTCATCACAATGCTCTATGATGCCTGTCATCACTATTCTCCATGTCAATTGTCATCACAATGCTCCATGAATCTTGTCTTCACAATGCTCCATGGCACATGTCATCACAATGCTCCATGAACCCTGTCATCACAATGCTCCGTGACCCCTCTCAACACAATCCCTGATGACCCCGTCATCAAAATGATAAATGGCACTTGTCATCACAATGCTCTATGAGGCCTGTCATCACTATTCTCCATCTCACTTGATATCACAATGCTCCATGGCCCCTGTAATCCCAGTACTCCATTAACCCTTTCATCACAATGCCCAATGCCACCTCTCATCACAATTCTCCATGGCATTTGTCATCACGATGCTCCATGACACCTGTCATCACAATGCTCCATGGCCCCTCTCATTACCGTGCTCCATAATAACTTTAATCACATTTCTAGATGACCACTGCCATCACAATGCTCCATGACATTGTCATCACAATTCGCCATGACCATTGTCATCACAATGCTCCATGAACCATGTCATCACAGGGTCCCAGGAAACCTGTTATCACAATGATCCATTACCACTTTCATCACAATGCTCCATGACCACTGTCATCTCAATGCTCCATGGCCTTTGTATTCACAATGCTCCATGGCCCCTGTAATCACAGTGCTCCATAACACCTTTCACCATAATGCTCTATGACCACTGCCATCCCAATGCCTCATGACGCCTGTCATCACAATACTCCAAGTCCCCTCTCATCACAATGCTGCATGACACTTGTCATCACATTGCTCCATAACACCTGTCATCACAGTGTTCCCTGCCCATGTCATCACAATGCTCCATGTCCCCTATAATCACAAGGCTCCATGCCTTTTTCCTCACAATGCTCCAGAATTTTGTCATCACAATGTTCCATGACCGTGGCATCACAATGCTCGATGGCCCTTGTCATCACAATGCTCCAGAATTCTTGTCATCACACTGTTCCATGGACGTGTCATCACAAAGCTACATGACCCTGGTCATCACAGTTCTCCATGACCTTGGTCATCACAATGCTCTAGGTCACTTTTCATCACAATTCTCAATGACCACTTTCATCACTATGCTCGCTGACCATTTTCATCACATTTCTCTATTGTCATTACAATTCCCCATGGCCCCTTTCTTCACAAAGCTCCATGATGCCTGTCATCACAATGCTCCATGGCTTTTGTTATCACAATGCTCCAGGACCAGTTTCATCACAATACTCCATCCCCCTTGTCATCACAGTGCATAATGAAAGCTTTCATTACAATGCTCCGTGAAACTTGTCATCACAATGCTCCATGGCCTTTATCGTCACAATGCTCCCAGGCACTTTTCATCACGATGTTCCATGAAAACTTTCATCACATTGCTCCATGACCATTGTCATCACAATAGTCCATAGCCTTGTCAACACAATGCTGCATAATCCCTGTCATCACAATTCTCCATGACTGCTGTCATCACAATAATCCAGGTCAATTTTCATAACAAAGCTTCATGCCCCCAGTCATCACAGTGCTCCATGATACCTTTCATCACAATTCTTAGATGATCAGTGCCATCACAATGCCCCATGACACCTGTCATCACAATTCGCTATGACCCTTGTCATCACAATACTCGATGAACCGTGTCATCACAGTGTTCCAGGACACATGTCATCACAATGATCCATGACTATTCTCATCACAATGATCCCATACAACTCTCATCACAATGCTCCATGGCCCCTGTTATCATGTTGCTCCATGATGTCTTTCATCACAATGCCCCATGACCACTGTCATCACCATACCTCAAGACGCCTGTCATCTCAATGCTCCATGGCCCCTTTCATCAAAATGCTCCATGAACCCAGTCATCACAATGTTCCCTGCCCTATTCATCACAATGCTCCATGGGCTCTGTCTTCACAATGCTCCATGCCCTTGTCATCAAAATGCTCCAGAACTCTTGTCATCTTAATGCTCCATGCCAATGTCATCAAAATGTCCCATGACACTTGTCATCACAATGCTCCATTGCCTTTGCCATCACAATGTTCCATGGCCGCTCTCATAACAATGCTCCATTCCCTTTTTATCAAAATGCTCCAGAACTCTTGTCATCATAATGCTCCATGCCAATGTCATCAAAATGCCCCATGACACTTGTCATCACAATGCTCCATGGCCTTTGTCATCACAATGTTCCATGGCCCCTGTCATCACAGTATTCCATGATACCTTTCATCACAAATCTAGATGACCACTGTCATCACAATGCCCCATAACAGATGTCATCACAAATCGCCATGGTCCTTGTCATCACAATGCTCCATGAACCGTGTCATCACAAGGTTCCAGGACAATTGTCATCACAATGATCCATGATCACATTCATCACAATGCTCCATGAACCCTGTCATCTCAATGGTCCATAGCCTTTGTATTCACAATGTTCCATGGACCCTGTAATCACAGTGCTCCATGACGCCTTTCATCACAATGCTCCAAGACCGCTGTCATCACAATGCCCGATGACGCCTGCCACCACAAATCTCCAAGGCCTCTCTTACCAAAAAGTTCCGTGATCCCTGTCAGTACAATGTTCCATGACACATTTCATCACAATGCTCCATGACCCCTTTCATCACAAAGTTCTCTGCCCATATCATCACAATGCTCCTTGTCACCTTTCATCACAATGCTCCATGCCCTTTCATTACAATGCTCCATAATTCTAGTCATCGCAATGTTCCTTGACCGTGTCATCACAATGCTCCATGACCCTTGTCATCACAAAGCTCCATGACACCTGTCATTACAATGATCCATGATTCCTTTCCTCACAGTGCTCCAGTACCCTTTTCCTCACAATGCTCCATGCCATTGTCAGCACAATGCTCCTTGGACCCTGTCATCAAAATACTCCATCCCTTTTTCATCACAATGCTCCTGATATCCTATCATTACAATGCTCCATGCCCGTGTCAACACAATGCTCCATGACCCCTGTCATCAAAATGCTTTATGAACATTCTTATCACAATGTTCCATGACCCCTGTCATCAAAATGATCCATGACCGCTGTCATCACAATGCTTCATGATACCTTTCATCACAATCCTCTGTGACAGCTGTCATCACAATGCTCCAGGACAATTTTCATCACAATGCTCCATTCCCCATGTCATCACAGTGCCCCATAAACCCTGTAATCACAATGCTCCATGACCCTGTCATCACAATGTTACATGACCCCTGTAATCACATTGTTCCATGGCCTATGTATTCACAATGTTCCATGGACCCTGTAATCACACTGCTCCATGTTCCCTTTCAACACAATGCTCCATGACCCCTGTCATCACAACGTTCCATGAAAGTTGTCATCAAAATGCTCCATGACCCCGGTCAGCACAAGGTTCCCTGCCCTTGTCATCACAATGGTACATGGCCTTGTCATCACAATGTTCCATGGCCTCTGTCATCACCATGCTCCAAGGTCTTTCTCATCACAATGCTCTATGACCCCTGTCATCACAATGCTTGACGACAATTGTCATCACAATGCTCCAAGGCCCCTGTCATCACAATGCCTCATGGTCTTTGTAATCACAATGCTCAATGACCACTGTCATCACAATGCTCCATGCCGTTGTCATCACAATGCTCCGTGGCCCCTGTAATCACAATGCTCCTTGCCCTTGTCATCACAATGCTCCAGAACACTTGTCATCATAATGCTCCATTCCCGTGTCATCACATTGCTCAATGACACTTGTCATCAAAATGTTCCTTGCCTTTGTCATCACAGTGCTCCATGATACCTTTAATCAAAATTCTACATGACCACTGTCATCACAATGCATGATGACCAATGACATCACAATGCCCCAAGACACGTCTCATCACAATTCGTCTGGGCCCTTGTCATCTCAATGCTGTATGAAACGTGTCATCAGTAAGTTCCAAGACCCTTGTCATCACAATGCTCCATGAACTCTGTTATCTCAATGTTCCATGGCCTTTGTATTCACAATGCTCCATTGTCCGGATAATCGCGTTGCTCCATGAACACTTTCATCACAATGCTCCTTGACCACTGTCACCATAATGCCCCATGACGTCTCTCATCACTGTGCTCCAAGACCACTCTCATCAAAATGCTCCATGATCTCTGTCAGCACAATATTGCATGACACTTGTCATCCCAATGCTCCATGATCCCTGTCATCACAATGATCCCTGCCAATGTCATCACAATGCTCCATGTCTCCTGTAATCACAATGCTCCAGGTCTGTTGTCATCACCATGCTTCATGCCTGTGTCATCACAATGCTCATGAATCCTGTGTTCACAATGCTCCATGGCCCACGTCATCACAATACTCCATGACCCCTGTCATCACAATGCTCTATGGCCATTGTCAACCCAATGCTCAGTGACCCACGTCAACACAATGCCTGTTGACACCTGTCATCAAAATGCTAAATGGCACTTGTCATCACAATGCTCTATGATGCCTGTCATCACTATTCTCCATGTCAATTGTCATCACAATGCTCCATGAATCTTGTCTTCACAATGCTCCATGGCACATGTCATCACAATGCTCCATGAACCCTGTCATCACAATGCTCCGTGACCCCTCTCAACACAATCCCTGATGACCCCGTCATCAAAATGATAAATGGCACTTGTCATCACAATGCTCTATGAGGCCTGTCATCACTATTCTCCATCTCACTTGATATCACAATGCTCCATGGCCCCTGTAATCCCAGTACTCCATTAACCCTTTCATCACAATGCCCAATGCCACCTCTCATCACAATTCTCCATGGCATTTGTCATCACGATGCTCCATGACACCTGTCATCACAATGCTCCATGGCCCCTCTCATTACCGTGCTCCATAATAACTTTAATCACATTTCTAGATGACCACTGCCATCACAATGCTCCATGACATTGTCATCACAATTCGCCATGACCATTGTCATCACAATGCTCCATGAACCATGTCATCACAGGGTCCCAGGAAACCTGTTATCACAATGATCCATTACCACTTTCATCACAATGCTCCATGACCACTGTCATCTCAATGCTCCATGGCCTTTGTATTCACAATGCTCCATGGCCCCTGTAATCACAGTGCTCCATAACACCTTTCACCATAATGCTCTATGACCACTGCCATCCCAATGCCTCATGACGCCTGTCATCACAATTCTCCAAGTCCCCTCTCATCACAATGCTGCATGACACTTGTCATCACATTGCTCCATAACACCTGTCATCACAGTGTTCCCTGCCCATGTCATCACAATGCTCCATGTCCCCTATAATCACAAGGCTCCATGCCTTTTTCCTCACAATGCTCCAGAATTTTGTCATCACAATGTTCCATGACCGTGGCATCACAATGCTCGATGGCCCTTGTCATCACAATGCTCCAGAATTCTTGTCATCACACTGTTCCATGGACGTGTCATCACAAAGCTACATGACCCTGGTCATCACAGTTCTCCATGACCTTGGTCATCACAATGCTCTAGGTCACTTTTCATCACAATTCTCAATGACCACTTTCATCACTATGCTCGCTGACCATTTTCATCACATTTCTCTATTGTCATTACAATTCCCCATGGCCCCTTTCTTCACAAAGCTCCATGATGCCTGTCATCACAATGCTCCATGGCTTTTGTTATCACAATGCTCCAGGACCAGTTTCATCACAATACTCCATCCCCCTTGTCATCACAGTGCATAATGAAAGCTTTCATTACAATGCTCCGTGAAACTTGTCATCACAATGCTCCATGGCCTTTATCGTCACAATGCTCCCAGGCACTTTTCATCACGATGTTCCATGAAAACTTTCATCACATTGCTCCATGACCATTGTCATCACAATAGTCCATAGCCTTGTCAACACAATGCTGCATAATCCCTGTCATCACAATTCTCCATGACTGCTGTCATCACAATAATCCAGGTCAATTTTCATAACAAAGCTTCATGCCCCCAGTCATCACAGTGCTCCATGATACCTTTCATCACAATTCTTAGATGATCAGTGCCATCACAATGCCCCATGACACCTGTCATCACAATTCGCTATGACCCTTGTCATCACAATACTCGATGAACCGTGTCATCACAGTGTTCCAGGACACATGTCATCACAATGATCCATGACTATTCTCATCACAATGATCCCATACAACTCTCATCACAATGCTCCATGGCCCCTGTTATCATGTTGCTCCATGATGTCTTTCATCACAATGCCCCATGACCACTGTCATCACCATACCTCAAGACGCCTGTCATCTCAATGCTCCATGGCCCCTTTCATCAAAATGCTCCATGAACCCAGTCATCACAATGTTCCCTGCCCTATTCATCACAATGCTCCATGGGCTCTGTCTTCACAATGCTCCATGCCCTTGTCATCAAAATGCTCCAGAACTCTTGTCATCTTAATGCTCCATGCCAATGTCATCAAAATGTCCCATGACACTTGTCATCACAATGCTCCATTGCCTTTGCCATCACAATGTTCCATGGCCGCTCTCATAACAATGCTCCATTCCCTTTTTATCAAAATGCTCCAGAACTCTTGTCATCATAATGCTCCATGCCAATGTCATCAAAATGCCCCATGACACTTGTCATCACAATGCTCCATGGCCTTTGTCATCACAATGTTCCATGGCCCCTGTCATCACAGTGTTCCATGATACCTTTCATCACAAATCTAGATGACCACTGTCATCACAATGCCCCATAACAGATGTCATCACAAATCGCCATGGTCCTTGTCATCACAATGCTCCATGAACCGTGTCATCACAAGGTTCCAGGACAATTGTCATCACAATGATCCATGATCACATTCATCACAATGCTCCATGAACCCTGTCATCTCAATGGTCCATAGCCTTTGTATTCACAATGTTCCATGGCCCCTGTAATCACAGTGCTCCATGACCCCTTTCATCACAATGCTCCAAGACCGCTGTCATCACAATGCCCGATGACGCCTGCCACCACAAATCTCCAAGGCCTCTCTTACCAAAAAGCTCCATGATCCCTGTCAGTACAATGTTCCATGACACATTTCATCACAATGCTCCATGACCCCTTTCATCACAAAGTTCTCTGCCCATATCATCACAATGCTCCTTGTCACCTTTCATCACAATGCTCCATGCCCTTTCATTACAATGCTCCATAATTCTAGTCATCGCAATGTTCCTTGACCGTGTCATCACAATGCTCCATGACCCTGGTCATCACAAAGCTCCATGACACCTGTCATCACAATGATCCATGATTCCTTTCCTCACAGTGCTCCAGTACCCTTTTCCTCACAATGCTCCATGCCATTGTCAGCACAATGCTCCTTGGACCCTGTCATCAAAATACTCCATCCCTTTTTCATCACAATGCTCCTGATATCCTATCATTACAATGCTCCATGCCCGTGTCAACACAATGCTCCATGACCCCTGTCATCAAAATGCTTTATGAACATTCTTATCACAATGTTCCATGACCCCTGTCATCAAAATGATCCATGACCGCTGTCATCACAATGCTTCATGATACCTTTCATCACAATCCTCTGTGACAGCTGTCATCACAATGCTCCAGGACAATTTTCATCACAATGCTCCATGCCCCATGTCATCACAGTGCCCCATAAACCCTGTAATCACAATGCTCCATGACCCTGTCATCACAATGTTACATGACCCCTGTAATCACATTGTTCCATGGCCTATGTATTCACAATGTTCCATGGACCCTGTAATCACACTGCTCCATGTTCCCTTTCAACACAATGCTCCATGACCCCTGTCATCACAACGTTCCATGAAAGTTGTCATCAAAATGCTCCATGACCCCGGTCAGCACAAGGTTCCCTGCCCTTGTCATCACAATGGTACATGGCCTTGTCATCACAATGTTCCATGGCCTCTGTCATCACCATGCTCCAAGGTCTTTCTCATCACAATGCTCTATGACCCCTGTCATCACAATGCTTGACGACAATTGTCATCACAATGCTCCAAGGCCCCTGTCATCACAATGCCTCATGGTCTTTGTAATCACAATGCTCAATGACCACTGTCATCACAATGCTCCATGCCGTTGTCATCACAATGCTCCGTGGCCCCTGTAATCACAATGCTCCTTGCCCTTGTCATCACAATGCTCCAGAACACTTGTCATCATAATGCTCCATTCCCGTGTCATCACATTGCTCAATGACACTTGTCATCAAAATGTTCCTTGCCTTTGTCATCACAGTGCTCCATGATACCTTTAATCAAAATTCTACATGACCACTGTCATCACAATGCATGATGACCAATGACATCACAATGCCCCAAGACACGTCTCATCACAATTCGTCTGGGCCCTTGTCATCTCAATGCTGTATGAAACGTGTCATCAGTAAGTTCCAAGACCCTTGTCATCACAATGCTCCATGAACTCTGTTATCTCAATGTTCCATGGCCTTTGTATTCACAATGCTCCATTGTCCGGATAATCGCGTTGCTCCATGAACACTTTCATCACAATGCTCCTTGACCACTGTCACCATAATGCCCCATGACGTCTCTCATCACTGTGCTCCAAGACCACTCTCATCAAAATGCTCCATGATCTCTGTCAGCACAATATTGCATGACACTTGTCATCCCAATGCTCCATGATCCCTGTCATCACAATGATCCCTGCCAATGTCATCACAATGCTCCATGTCTCCTGTAATCACAATGCTCCAGGTCTGTTGTCATCACCATGCTTCATGCCTGTGTCATCACAATGCTCATGAATCCTGTGTTCACAATGCTCCATGGCCCTCGTCATCACAATACTCCATGACCCCTGTCATCACAATGCTCTATGGCCATTGTCAACACAATGCTCAGTGACCCACGTCAACACAATGCCTGTTGACACCTGTCATCAAAATGCTAAATGGCACTTGTCATCACAATGCTCTATGATGCCTGTCATCACTATTCTCCATGTCAATTGTCATCACAATGCTCCATGAATCTTGTCTTCACAATGCTCCATGGCACATGTCATCACAATGCTCCATGAACCCTGTCATCACAATGCTCCGTGACCCCTCTCAACACAATCCCTGATGACCCCGTCATCAAAATGATAAATGGCACTTGTCATCACAATGCTCTATGAGGCCTGTCATCACTATTCTCCATCTCACTTGATATCACAATGCTCCATGGCCCCTGTAATCCCAGTACTCCATTAACCCTTTCATCACAATGCCCAATGCCACCTCTCATCACAATTCTCCATGGCATTTGTCATCACGATGCTCCATGACACCTGTCATCACAATGCTCCATGGCCCCTCTCATTACCGTGCTCCATAATAACTTTAATCACATTTCTAGATGACCACTGCCATCACAATGCTCCATGACATTGTCATCACAATTCGCCATGACCATTGTCATCACAATGCTCCATGAACCATGTCATCACAGGGTCCCAGGAAACCTGTTATCACAATGATCCATTACCACTTTCATCACAATGCTCCATGACCACTGTCATCTCAATGCTCCATGGCCTTTGTATTCACAATGCTCCATGGCCCCTGTAATCACAGTGCTCCATAACACCTTTCACCATAATGCTCTATGACCACTGCCATCCCAATGCCTCATGAAGCCTGTCATCACAATTCTCCAAGTCCCCTCTCATCACAATGCTGCATGACACTTGTCATCACATTGCTCCATAACACCTGTCATCACAGTGTTCCCTGCCCATGTCATCACAATGCTCCATGTCCCCTATAATCACAAGGCTCCATGCCTTTTTCCTCACAATGCTCCAGAATTTTGTCATCACAATGTTCCATGACCGTGGCATCACAATGCTCCACGGCCCTTGTCATCACAATGCTCCAGAATTCTTGTCATCACAATGTTCCATGGACGTGTCATCACAAAGCTACATGACCCTGGTCATCACAGTTCTCCATGACCTTGGTCATCACAATGCTCTAAGTCACTTTTCATCACAATTCTCAATGACCACTTTCATCACTATGCTCGCTGACCATTTTCATCACATTTCTCTATTGTCATTACAATTCCCCATGGCCCCTTTCTTCACAAAGCTCCATGATGCCTGTCATCACAATGCTCCATGGCTTTTGTTATCACAATGCTCCAGGACCAGTTTCATCACAATACTCCATCCCCCTTGTCATCACAGTGCATAATGAAAGCTTTCATTACAATGCTCCGTGAAACTTGTCATCACAATGCTCCATGGCCTTTATCGTCACAATGCTCCCAGGCACTTTTCATCACGATGTTCCATGAAAACTTTCATCACATTGCTCCATGACCATTGTCATCACAATAGTCCATAGCCTTGTCAACACAATGCTGCATAATCCCTGTCATCACAATTCTCCATGACTGCTGTCATCACAATAATCCAGGTCAATTTTCATAACAAAGCTTCATGCCCCCAGTCATCACAGTGCTCCATGATACCTTTCATCACAATTCTTAGATGATCAGTGCCATCACAATGCCCCATGACACCTGTCATCACAATTCGCTATGACCCTTGTCATCACAATACTCGATGAACCGTGTCATCACAGTGTTCCAGGACACATGTCATCACAATGATCCATGACTATTCTCATCACAATGATCCCATACAACTCTCATCACAATGCTCCATGGCCCCTGTTATCATGTTGCTCCATGATGTCTTTCATCACAATGCCCCATGACCACTGTCATCACCATACCTCAAGACGCCTGTCATCTCAATGCTCCATGGCCCCTTTCATCAAAATGCTCCATGAACCCAGTCATCACAATGTTCCCTGCCCTATTCATCACAATGCTCCATGGGCTCTGTCTTCACAATGCTCCATGCCCTTGTCATCAAAATGCTCCAGAACTCTTGTCATCTTAATGCTCCATGCCAATGTCATCAAAATGTCCCATGACACTTGTCATCACCATGCTCCATTGCCTTTGCCATCACAATGTTCCATGGCCGCTCTCATAACAATGCTCCATTCCCTTTTTATCAAAATGCTCAAGAACTCTTGTCATCATAATGCTCCATGCCAATGTCATCAAAATGCCCCATGACACTTGTCATCACAATGCTCCATGGCCTTTGTCATCACAATGTTCCATGACCCCTGTCATCACAGTATTCCATGATACCTTTCATCACAAATCTAGATGACCACTGTCATCACAATGCCCCATAACAGATGTCATCACAAATCGCCATGGTCCTTGTCATCACAATGCTCCATGAACCGTGTCATCACAAGGTTCCAGGACAATTGTCATCACAATGATCCATGATCACATTCATCACAATGCTCCTTGACCCCTGTCATCACAACGTTCCATGAAAGTTGTCATCAGAATGCTCCATGACCCCGGTCAGCACAAGGTTCCCTGCCCTTGTCATCACAATGGTACATGGCCTTGTCATCACAATGTTCCATGGTCTCTGTCATCACCATGCTCCAAGGTCTTTCTCATCACAATGCTCTATGACCCCTGTCATCACAATGCTTGACGACAATTGTCATCACAATGCTCCAAGGCCCCTGTCATCACAATGCCTCATGGTCTTTGTAATCACAATGCTCAATGACCACTGTCATCACAATGCTCCATGCCGTTGTCATCACAATGCTCCGTGGCCCCTGTAATCACAATGCTCCTTGCCCTTGTCATCACAATGCTCCAGAACACTTGTCATCATAATGCTCCATTCCCGTGTCATCACATTGCTCAATGACACTTGTCATCAAAATGTTCCTTGCCTTTGTCATCACAGTGCTCCATGATACCTTTAATCAAAATTCTACATGACCACTGTCATCACAATGCATGATGACCAATGACATCACAATGCCCCAAGACACGTCTCATCACAATTCGTCTGGGCCCTTGTCATCTCAATGCTGTATGAAACGTGTCATCAGTAAGTTCCAAGACCCTTGTCATCACAATGCTCCATGAACTCTGTTATCTCAATGTTCCATGGCCTTTGTATTCACAATGCTCCATTGTCCGGATAATCGCGTTGCTCCATGAACACTTTCATCACAATGCTCCTTGACCACTGTCACCATAATGCCCCATGACGTCTCTCATCACTGTGCTCCAAGACCACTCTCATCAAAATGCTCCATGATCTCTGTCAGCACAATATTGCATGACACTTGTCATCCCAATGCTCCATGATCCCTGTCATCACAATGATCCCTGCCAATGTCATCACAATGCTCCATGTCTCCTGTAATCACAATGCTCCAGGTCTGTTGTCATCACCATGCTTCATGCCTGTGTCATCACAATGCTCATGAATCCTGTGTTCACAATGCTCCATGGCCCACGTCATCACAATACTCCATGACCCCTGTCATCACAATGCTCTATGGCCATTGTCAACCCAATGCTCAGTGACCCACGTCAACACAATGCCTGTTGACACCTGTCATCAAAATGCTAAATGGCACTTGTCATCACAATGCTCTATGATGCCTGTCATCACTATTCTCCATGTCAATTGTCATCACAATGCTCCATGAATCTTGTCTTCACAATGCTCCATGGCACATGTCATCACAATGCTCCATGAACCCTGTCATCACAATGCTCCGTGACCCCTCTCAACACAATCCCTGATGACCCCGTCATCAAAATGATAAATGGCACTTGTCATCACAATGCTCTATGAGGACTGTCATCACTATTCTCCATCTCACTTGATATCACAATGCTCCATGGCCCCTGTAATCCCAGTACTCCATTAACCCTTTCATCACAATGCCCAATGCCACCTCTCATCACAATTCTCCATGGCATTTGTCATCACGATGCTCCATGACACCTGTCATCACAATGCTCCATGGCCCCTCTCATTACCGTGCTCCATAATAACTTTAATCACATTTCTAGATGACCACTGCCATCACAATGCTCCATGACATTGTCATCACAATTCGCCATGACCATTGTCATCACAATGCTCCATGAACCATGTCATCACAGGGTCCCAGGAAACCTGTTATCACAATGATCCATTACCACTTTCATCACAATGCTCCATGACCACTGTCATCTTAATGCTCCATGGCCTTTGTATTCACAATGCTCCATGGCCCCTGTAATCACAGTGCTCCATAACACCTTTCACCATAATGCTCTATGACCACTGCCATCCCAATGCCTCATGAAGCCTGTCATCACAATTCTCCAAGTCCCCTCTCATCACAATGCTGCATGACACTTGTCATCACATTGCTCCATAACACCTGTCATCACAGTGTTCCCTGCCCATGTCATCACAATGCTCCATGTCCCCTATAATCACAAGGCTCCATGCCTTTTTCCTCACAATGCTCCAGAATTTTGTCATCACAATGTTCCATGACCGTGGCATCACAATGCTCCACGGCCCTTGTCATCACAATGCTCCAGAATTCTTGTCATCACAATGTTCCATGGACGTGTCATCACAAAGCTACATGACCCTGGTCATCACAGTTCTCCATGACCTTGGTCATCACAATGCTCTAAGTCACTTTTCATCACAATTCTCAATGACCACTTTCATCACTATGCTCGCTGACCATTTTCATCACATTTCTCTATTGTCATTACAATTCCCCATGGCCCCTTTCTTCACAAAGCTCCATGATGCCTGTCATCACAATGCTCCATGGCTTTTGTTATCACAATGCTCCAGGACCAGTTTCATCACAATACTCCATCCCCCTTGTCATCACAGTGCATAATGAAAGCTTTCATTACAATGCTCCGTGAAACTTGTCATCACAATGCTCCATGGCCTTTATCGTCACAATGCTCCCAGGCACTTTTCATCACGATGTTCCATGAAAACTTTCATCACATTGCTCCATGACCATTGTCATCACAATAGTCCATAGCCTTGTCAACACAATGCTGCATAATCCCTGTCATCACAATTCTCCATGACTGCTGTCATCACAATAATCCAGGTCAATTTTCATAACAAAGCTTCATGCCCCCAGTCATCACAGTGCTCCATGATACCTTTCATCACAATTCTTAGATGATCAGTGCCATCACAATGCCCCATGACACCTGTCATCACAATTCGCTATGACCCTTGTCATCACAATACTCGATGAACCGTGTCATCACAGTGTTCCAGGACACATGTCATCACAATGATCCATGACTATTCTCATCACAATGATCCCATACAACTCTCATCACAATGCTCCATGGCCCCTGTTATCATGTTGCTCCATGATGTCTTTCATCACAATGCCCCATGACCACTGTCATCACCATACCTCAAGACGCCTGTCATCTCAATGCTCCATGGCCCCTTTCATCAAAATGCTCCATGAACCCAGTCATCACAATGTTCCCTGCCCTATTCATCACAATGCTCCATGGGCTCTGTCTTCACAATGCTCCATGCCCTTGTCATCAAAATGCTCCAGAACTCTTGTCATCTTAATGCTCCATGCCAATGTCATCAAAATGTCCCATGACACTTGTCATCACCATGCTCCATTGCCTTTGCCATCACAATGTTCCATGGCCGCTCTCATAACAATGCTCCATTCCCTTTTTATCAAAATGCTCCAGAACTCTTGTCATCATAATGCTCCATGCCAATGTCATCAAAATGCCCCATGACACTTGTCATCACAATGCTCCATGGCCTTTGTCATCACAATGTTCCATGGCCCCTGTCATCACAGTGTTTCATGATACCTTTCATCACAAATCTAGATGACCACTGTCATCACAATGCCCCATAACAGATGTCATCACAAATCGCCATGGTCCTTGTCATCACAATGCTCCATGAACCGTGTCATCACAAGGTTCCAGGACAATTGTCATCACAATGATCCGTGATCACATTCATCACAATGCTCCATGAACCCTGTCATCTCAATGGTCCATAGCCTTTGTATTCACAATGTTCCATGGCCCCTGTAATCACAGTGCTCCATGACCCCTTTCATCACAATGCTCCAAGACCGCTGTCATCACAATGCCCGATGACGCCTGCCACCACAAATCTCCAAAGCCTCTCTTACCAAAAAGCTCCATGATCCCTGTCAGTACAATGTTCCATGACACATTTCATCACAATGCTCCATGACCCCTTTCATCACAAATTTCTCTGCCCATATCATCACAATGCTCCTTGTCACTTTTCATCACAATGCTCCATGCCCTTTCATTACAATGCTCGATAATTCTAGTCATCGCAATGTTCCTTGACCGTGTCATCACAATGCTCCATGACCCTGGTCATCACAAAGCTCCATGACACCTGTCATCACAATGATCCATGATTCCTTTCCTCACAGTGCTCCAGTACCCTTTTCCTCACAATGCTCCATGCCATTGTCAGCACAATGCTCCTTGGACCCTGTCATCAAAATACTCCATCCCTTTTTCATCACAATGCTCCTGATATCCTATCATTACAGTGCTCCATGCCCGTGTCAACACAATGCTCCATGACCCCTGTCATCAAAATGCTTTATGAACATTCTTATCACAATGTTCCATGACCCTTGTCATCAAAATGATCCATGACCGCTGTCATCACAATGCTTCATGATACCTTTCATCACAATCCTCTGTGACAGCTGTCATCACAATGCTCCAGGACAATTTTCATCAAAATGCTCCATGCCCCATGTCATCACAGTGCCCCATAAACCCGGTAATCACAATGCTCCATGACCCTGTCATCACAATGTTACATGACCCCTGTAATCACATTGTTCCATGGCCTATGTATTCACAATGTTCCATGGACCCTGTAATCACACTGCTCCATGTTCCCTTTCAACACAATGCTCCATGACCCCTGTCATCACAACGTTCCATGAAAGTTGTCATCAAAATGCTCCATGACCCCGGTCAGCACAAGGTTCCCTGCCCTTGTCATCACAATGGTACATGGCCTTGTCATCACAATGTTCCATGGCCTCTGTCATCACCATGCTCCAAGGTCTTTCTCATCACAATGCTCTATGACCCCTGTCATCACAATGCTTGACGACAATTGTCATCACAATGCTCCAAGGCCCCTGTCATCACAATGCCTCATGGTCTTTGTAATCACAATGCTCAATGACCACTGTCAGCACAATGCTCCATGCCGTTGTCATCACAATGCTCCGTGGCCCCTGTAATCACAATGCTCCTTGCCCTTGTCATCACAATGCTCCAGAACACTTGTCATCATAATGCTCCATTCCCATGTCATCACATTGCTCAATGACACTTGTCATCAAAATGTTCCTTGCCTTTGTCATCACAGTGCTCCATGATATCTTTAATCAAAATTCTACATGACCACTGTCATCACAATGCATGATGACCAATGACATCACAATGCCCCAAGACACGTCTCATCACAATTCGTCTGGGCCCTTGTCATCTCAATGCTGTATGAAACGTGTCATCAGTAAGTTCCAAGACCCTTGTCATCACAATGCTCCATGAACTCTGTTATCTCAATGTTCCATGGCCTTTGTATTCACAATGCTCCATTGTCCGGATAATCGCGTTGCTCCATGAACACTTTCATCACAATGCTCCTTGACCACTGTCACCATAATGCCCCATGACGTCTCTCATCACTGTGCTCCAAGACCACTCTCATCAAAATGCTCCATGATCTCTGTCAGCACAATATTGCATGACACTTGTCATCCCAATGCTCCATGATCCCTGTCATCACAATGATCCCTGCCAATGTCATCACAATGCTCCATGTCTCCTGTAATCACAATGCTCCAGGTCTGTTGTCATCACCATGCTTCATGCCTGTGTCATCACAATGCTCATGAATCCTGTGTTCACAATGCTCCATGGCCCACGTCATCACAATACTCCATGACCCCTGTCATCACAATGCTCTATGGCCATTGTCAACCCAATGCTCAGTGACCCACGTCAACACAATGCCTGTTGACACCTGTCATCAAAATGCTAAATGGCACTTGTCATCACAATGCTCTATGATGCCTGTCATCACTATTCTCCATGTCAATTGTCATCACAATGCTCCATGAATCTTGTCTTCACAATGCTCCATGGCACATGTCATCACAATGCTCCATGAACCCTGTCATCACATTGCTCCGTGACCCCTCTCAACACAATCCCTGATGACCCCGTCATCAAAATGATAAATGGCACTTGTCATCACAATGCTCTGTGAGGCCTGTCATCACTATTCTCCATCTCACTTGATATCACAATGCTCCATGGCCCCTGTAATCCCAGTACTCCATTAACCCTTTCATCACAATGCCCAATGCCACCTCTCATCACAATTCTCCATGGCATTTGTCATCACGATGCTCCATGACACCTGTCATCACAATGCTCCATGGCCCCTCTCATTACCGTGCTCCATAATAACTTTAATCACATTTCTAGATGACCACTGCCATCACAATGCTCCATGACATTGCCATCACAATTCGCCATGACCATTGTCATCACAATGCTCCATGAACCATGTCATCACAGGGTCCCAGGAAACCTGTTATCACAATGATCCATTACCACTTTCATCACAATGCTCCATGACCACTGTCATCTCAATGCTCCATGGCCTTTGTATTCACAATGCTCCATGGCCCCTGTAATCACAGTGCTCCATAACACCTTTCACCATAATGCTCTATGACCACTGCCATCCCAATGCCTCATGACGCCTGTCATCACAATTCTCCAAGTCCCCTCTCATCACAATGCTGCATGACACTTGTCATCACATTGCTCCATAACACCTGTCATCACAGTGTTCCCTGCCCATGTCATCACAATGCTCCATGTCCCCTATAATCACAAGGCTCCATGCCTTTTTCCTCACAATGCTCCAGAATTTTGTCATCAGAATGTTCCATGACCGTGGCATCACAATGCTCCACGGCCCTTGTCATCACAATGCTCCAGAATTCTTGTCATCACAATGTTCCATGGACGTGTCATCACAAAGCTACATGACCCTGGTCATCACAGTTCTCCATGACCTTGGTCATCACAATGCTCTAGGTCACTTTTCATCACAATTCTCAATGACCACTTTCATCACTATGCTCGCTGACCATTTTCATCACATTTCTCTATTGTCATTACAATTCCCCATCGCCCCTTTCTTCACAAAGCTCCATGATGCCTGTCATCACAATGCTCCATGGCTTTTGTTATCACAATGCTCCAGGACCAGTTTCATCACAATACTCCATCCCCCTTGTCATCACAGTGCATAATGAAACCTTTCATTACAATGCTCCGTGAAACTTGTCATCACAATGCTCCATGGCCTTTATCGTCACAATGCTCCCAGGCACTTTTCATCACGATGTTCCATGAAAACTTTCATCACATTGCTCCATGACCATTGTCATCACAATAGTCCATACCCTTGTCAACACAATGCTGCATAATCCCTGTCATCACAATTCTCCATGACTGCTGTCATCACAATAATCCAGGTCAATTTTCATAACAAAGCTTCATGCCCCCAGTCATCACAGTGCTCCATGATACCTTTCATCACAATTCTTAGATGATCAATGCCATCACAATGCCCCATGACACCTGTCATCACAATTCCCTATGACCCTTGTCATCACAATACTCGATGAACTGTGTCATCACAGTGTTCCAGGACACATGTCATCACAATGATCCATGACTATTCTCATCACAATGATCCCATACAACTCTCATCACAATGCTCCATGGCCCCTGTTATCATGTTGCTCCATTATGTCTTTCATCACAATGCCCCATGACCACTGTCATCACCATACCTCAAGACGCCTGTCATCTCAATGCTCCATGGCCCCTTTCATCAAAATGCTCCATGAACCCAGTCATCACAATGTTCCCTGTCCTATTCATCACAATGCTCCATGGGCCCTGTCTTCACAATGCTCCATGCCCTTGTCATCAAAATGCTCCAGAACTCTTGTCATCTTAATGCTCCATGCCAATGTCATCAAAATGTCCCATGACACTTGTCATCACAATTCTCCATTGCCTTTGCCATCACAATGTTCCAAGGCCGCTCTCATAACAATGCTCCATTCCCTTTTTATCAAAATGCTCCAGAACTCTTGTCATCATAATGCTCCATGCCAATGTCATCAAAATGCCCCATGACACTTGTCATCACAATGCTCCATGGCCTTTGTCATCACAATGTTCCATGGCCCCTGTCATCACAGTGTTTCATGATACCTTTCATCACAAATCTAGATGACCACTGTCATCACAATGCCCCATAACAGATGTCATCACAAATCGCCATGGTCCTTGTCATCACAATGCTCCATGAACCGTGTCATCACAAGGTTCCAGGACAATTGTCATCACAATGATCCGTGATCACATTCATCACAATGCTCCATGAACCCTGTCATCTCAATGGTCCATAGCCTTTGTATTCACAATGTTCCATGGCCCCTGTAATCACAGTGCTCCATGACCCCTTTCATCACAATGCTCCAAGACCGCTGTCATCACAATGCCCGATGACGCCTGCCACCACAAATCTCCAAGGCCTCTCTTACCAAAAAGTTCCATGATCCCTGTCAGTACAATGTTCCATGACACATTTCATCACAATGCTCCATGACCCCTTTCATCACAAAGTTCTCTGCCCATATCATCACAATGCTCCTTGTCACCTTTCATCACAATGCTCCATGCCCTTTCATTACAATGCTCCATAATTCTAGTCATCGCAATGTTCCTTGACCGTGTCATCACAATGCTCCATGACCCTTGTCATCACAAAGCTCCATGACACCTGTCATTACAATGATCCATGACTCCTTTCCTCACAGTGCTCCAGTACCCTTTTCCTCACAATGCTCCATGCCATTGTCAGCACAATGCTCCTTGGACCCTGTCATCAAAATACTCCATCCCTTTTTCATCACAATGCTCCTGATATCCTATCATTACAATGCTCCATGCCCGTGTCAACACAATGCTCCATGACCCCTGTCATCAAAATGCTTTATGAACATTCTTATCACAATGTTCCATGACCCCTGTCATCAAAATGATCCATGACCGCTGTCATCACAATGCTTCATGATACCTTTCATCACAATCCTCTGTGACAGCTGTCATCACAATGCTCCAGGACAATTTTCATCACAATGCTCCATTCCCCATGTCATCACAGTGCCCCATAAACCCTGTAATCACAATGCTCCATGACCCTGTCATCACAATGTTACATGACCCCTGTAATCACATTGTTCCATGGCCTATGTATTCACAATGTTCCATGGACCCTGTAATCACACTGCTCCATGTTCCCTTTCAACACAATGCTCCATGACCCCTGTCATCACAACGTTCCATGAAAGTTGTCATCAAAATGCTCCATGACCCCGGTCAGCACAAGGTTCCCTGCCCTTGTCATCACAATGGTACATGGCCTTGTCATCACAATGTTCCATGGCCTCTGTCATCACCATGCTCCAAGGTCTTTCTCATCACAATGCTCTATGACCCCTGTCATCACAATGCTTGACGACAATTGTCATCACAATGCTCCAAGGCCCCTGTCATCACAATGCCTCATGGTCTTTGTAATCACAATGCTCAATGACCACTGTCATCACAATGCTCCATGCCGTTGTCATCACAATGCTCCGTGGCCCCTGTAATCACAATGCTCCTTGCCCTTGTCATCACAATGCTCCAGAACACTTGTCATCATAATGCTCCATTCCCGTGTCATCACATTGCTCAATGACACTTGTCATCAAAATGTTCCTTGCCTTTGTCATCACAGTGCTCCATGATACCTTTAATCAAAATTCTACATGACCACTGTCATCACAATGCATGATGACCAATGACATCACAATGCCCCAAGACACGTCTCATCACAATTCGTCTGGGCCCTTGTCATCTCAATGCTGTATGAAACGTGTCATCAGTAAGTTCCAAGACCCTTGTCATCACAATGCTCCATGAACTCTGTTATCTCAATGTTCCATGGCCTTTGTATTCACAATGCTCCATTGTCCGGATAATCGCGTTGCTCCATGAACACTTTCATCACAATGCTCCTTGACCACTGTCACCATAATGCCCCATGACGTCTCTCATCACTGTGCTCCAAGACCACTCTCATCAAAATGCTCCATGATCTCTGTCAGCACAATATTGCATGACACTTGTCATCCCAATGCTCCATGATCCCTGTCATCACAATGATCCCTGCCAATGTCATCACAATGCTCCATGTCTCCTGTAATCACAATGCTCCAGGTCTGTTGTCATCACCATGCTTCATGCCTGTGTCATCACAATGCTCATGAATCCTGTGTTCACAATGCTCCATGGCCCACGTCATCACAATACTCCATGACCCCTGTCATCACAATGCTCTATGGCCATTGTCAACCCAATGCTCAGTGACCCACGTCAACACAATGCCTGTTGACACCTGTCATCAAAATGCTAAATGGCACTTGTCATCACAATGCTCTATGATGCCTGTCATCACTATTCTCCATGTCAATTGTCATCACAATGCTCCATGAATCTTGTCTTCACAATGCTCCATGGCACATGTCATCACAATGCTCCATGAACCCTGTCATCACATTGCTCCGTGACCCCTCTCAACACAATCCCTGATGACCCCGTCATCAAAATGATAAATGGCACTTGTCATCACAATGCTCTATGAGGCCTGTCATCACTATTCTCCATCTCACTTGATATCACAATGCTCCATGGCCCCTGTAATCCCAGTACTCCATTAACCCTTTCATCACAATGCCCAATGCCACCTCTCATCACAATTCTCCATGGCATTTGTCATCACGATGCTCCATGACACCTGTCATCACAATGCTCCATGGCCCCTCTCATTACCGTGCTCCATAATAACTTTAATCACATTTCTAGATGACCACTGCCATCACAATGCTCCATGACATTGCCATCACAATTCGCCATGACCATTGTCATCACAATGCTCCATGAACCATGTCATCACAGGGTCCCAGGAAACCTGTTATCACAATGATCCATTACCACTTTCATCACAATGCTCCATGACCACTGTCATCTCAATGCTCCATGGCCTTTGTATTCACAATGCTCCATGGCCCCTGTAATCACAGTGCTCCATAACACCTTTCATCATAATGCTCTATGACCACTGCCATCTCAATGCCTCATGACGCCTGTCATCACAATTCTCCAAGTCCCCTCTCATCACAATGCTGCATGACACTTGTCATCACATTGCTCCATAACACCTGTCATCACAGTGTTCCCTGCCCATGTCATCACAATGCTCCATGTCCCCTATAATCACAAGGCTCCATGCCTTTTTCCTCACAATGCTCCAGAATTTTGTCATCACAATGTTCCATGACCGTGGCATCACAATGCTCCACGGCCCTTGTCATCACAATGCTCCAGAATTCTTGTCATCACAATGTTCCATGGACGTGTCATCACAAAGCTACATGACCCTGGTCATCACAGTTCTCCATGACCTTGGTCATCACAATGCTCTAAGTCACTTTTCATCACAATTCTCAATGACCACTTTCATCACTATGCTCGCTGACCATTTTCATCACATTTCTCTATTGTCATTACAATTCCCCATGGCCCCTTTCTTCACAAAGCTCCATGATGCCTGTCATCACAATGCTCCATGGCTTTTGTTATCACAATGCTCCAGGACCAGTTTCATCACAATACTCCATCCCCCTTGTCATCACAGTGCATAATGAAAGCTTTCATTACAATGCTCCGTGAAACTTGTCATCACAATGCTCCATGGCCTTTATCGTCACAATGCTCCCAGGCACTTTTCATCACGATGTTCCATGAAAACTTTCATCACATTGCTCCATGACCATTGTCATCACAATAGTCCATAGCCTTGTCAACACAATGCTGCATAATCCCTGTCATCACAATTCTCCATGACTGCTGTCATCACAATAATCCAGGTCAATTTTCATAACAAAGCTTCATGCCCCCAGTCATCACAGTGCTCCATGATACCTTTCATCACAATTCTTAGATGATCAGTGCCATCACAATGCCCCATGACACCTGTCATCACAATTCGCTATGACCCTTGTCATCACAATACTCGATGAACCGTGTCATCACAGTGTTCCAGGACACATGTCATCACAATGATCCATGACTATTCTCATCACAATGATCCCATACAACTCTCATCACAATGCTCCATGGCCCCTGTTATCATGTTGCTCCATGATGTCTTTCATCACAATGCCCCATGACCACTGTCATCACCATACCTCAAGACGCCTGTCATCTCAATGCTCCATGGCCCCTTTCATCAAAATGCTCCATGAACCCAGTCATCACAATGTTCCCTGCCCTATTCATCACAATGCTCCATGGGCTCTGTCTTCACAATGCTCCATGCCCTTGTCATCAAAATGCTCCAGAACTCTTGTCATCTTAATGCTCCATGCCAATGTCATCAAAATGTCCCATGACACTTGTCATCACCATGCTCCATTGCCTTTGCCATCACAATGTTCCATGGCCGCTCTCATAACAATGCTCCATTCCCTTTTTATCAAAATGCTCAAGAACTCTTGTCATCATAATGCTCCATGCCAATGTCATCAAAATGCCCCATGACACTTGTCATCACAATGCTCCATGGCCTTTGTCATCACAATGTTCCATGACCCCTGTCATCACAGTATTCCATGATACCTTTCATCACAAATCTAGATGACCACTGTCATCACAATGCCCCATAACAGATGTCATCACAAATCGCCATGGTCCTTGTCATCACAATGCTCCATGAACCGTGTCATCACAAGGTTCCAGGACAATTGTCATCACAATGATCCATGATCACATTCATCACAATGCTCCTTGACCCCTGTCATCACAACGTTCCATGAAAGTTGTCATCAGAATGCTCCATGACCCCGGTCAGCACAAGGTTCCCTGCCCTTGTCATCACAATGGTACATGGCCTTGTCATCACAATGTTCCATGGTCTCTGTCATCACCATGCTCCAAGGTCTTTCTCATCACAATGCTCTATGACCCCTGTCATCACAATGCTTGACGACAATTGTCATCACAATGCTCCAAGGCCCCTGTCATCACAATGCCTCATGGTCTTTGTAATCACAATGCTCAATGACCACTGTCATCACAATGCTCCATGCCGTTGTCATCACAATGCTCCGTGGCCCCTGTAATCACAATGCTCCTTGCCCTTGTCATCACAATGCTCCAGAACACTTGTCATCATAATGCTCCATTCCCGTGTCATCACATTGCTCAATGACACTTGTCATCAAAATGTTCCTTGCCTTTGTCATCACAGTGCTCCATGATACCTTTAATCAAAATTCTACATGACCACTGTCATCACAATGCATGATGACCAATGACATCACAATGCCCCAAGACACGTCTCATCACAATTCGTCTGGGCCCTTGTCATCTCAATGCTGTATGAAACGTGTCATCAGTAAGTTCCAAGACCCTTGTCATCACAATGCTCCATGAACTCTGTTATCTCAATGTTCCATGGCCTTTGTATTCACAATGCTCCATTGTCCGGATAATCGCGTTGCTCCATGAACACTTTCATCACAATGCTCCTTGACCACTGTCACCATAATGCCCCATGACGTCTCTCATCACTGTGCTCCAAGACCACTCTCATCAAAATGCTCCATGATCTCTGTCAGCACAATATTGCATGACACTTGTCATCCCAATGCTCCATGATCCCTGTCATCACAATGATCCCTGCCAATGTCATCACAATGCTCCATGTCTCCTGTAATCACAATGCTCCAGGTCTGTTGTCATCACCATGCTTCATGCCTGTGTCATCACAATGCTCATGAATCCTGTGTTCACAATGCTCCATGGCCCACGTCATCACAATACTCCATGACCCCTGTCATCACAATGCTCTATGGCCATTGTCAACCCAATGCTCAGTGACCCACGTCAACACAATGCCTGTTGACACCTGTCATCAAAATGCTAAATGGCACTTGTCATCACAATGCTCTATGATGCCTGTCATCACTATTCTCCATGTCAATTGTCATCACAATGCTCCATGAATCTTGTCTTCACAATGCTCCATGGCACATGTCATCACAATGCTCCATGAACCCTGTCATCACAATGCTCCGTGACCCCTCTCAACACAATCCCTGATGACCCCGTCATCAAAATGATAAATGGCACTTGTCATCACAATGCTCTATGAGGACTGTCATCACTATTCTCCATCTCACTTGATATCACAATGCTCCATGGCCCCTGTAATCCCAGTACTCCATTAACCCTTTCATCACAATGCCCAATGCCACCTCTCATCACAATTCTCCATGGCATTTGTCATCACGATGCTCCATGACACCTGTCATCACAATGCTCCATGGCCCCTCTCATTACCGTGCTCCATAATAACTTTAATCACATTTCTAGATGACCACTGCCATCACAATGCTCCATGACATTGTCATCACAATTCGCCATGACCATTGTCATCACAATGCTCCATGAACCATGTCATCACAGGGTCCCAGGAAACCTGTTATCACAATGATCCATTACCACTTTCATCACAATGCTCCATGACCACTGTCATCTTAATGCTCCATGGCCTTTGTATTCACAATGCTCCATGGCCCCTGTAATCACAGTGCTCCATAACACCTTTCACCATAATGCTCTATGACCACTGCCATCCCAATGCCTCATGAAGCCTGTCATCACAATTCTCCAAGTCCCCTCTCATCACAATGCTGCATGACACTTGTCATCACATTGCTCCATAACACCTGTCATCACAGTGTTCCCTGCCCATGTCATCACAATGCTCCATGTCCCCTATAATCACAAGGCTCCATGCCTTTTTCCTCACAATGCTCCAGAATTTTGTCATCACAATGTTCCATGACCGTGGCATCACAATGCTCCACGGCCCTTGTCATCACAATGCTCCAGAATTCTTGTCATCACAATGTTCCATGGACGTGTCATCACAAAGCTACATGACCCTGGTCATCACAGTTCTCCATGACCTTGGTCATCACAATGCTCTAAGTCACTTTTCATCACAATTCTCAATGACCACTTTCATCACTATGCTCGCTGACCATTTTCATCACATTTCTCTATTGTCATTACAATTCCCCATGGCCCCTTTCTTCACAAAGCTCCATGATGCCTGTCATCACAATGCTCCATGGCTTTTGTTATCACAATGCTCCAGGACCAGTTTCATCACAATACTCCATCCCCCTTGTCATCACAGTGCATAATGAAAGCTTTCATTACAATGCTCCGTGAAACTTGTCATCACAATGCTCCATGGCCTTTATCGTCACAATGCTCCCAGGCACTTTTCATCACGATGTTCCATGAAAACTTTCATCACATTGCTCCATGACCATTGTCATCACAATAGTCCATAGCCTTGTCAACACAATGCTGCATAATCCCTGTCATCACAATTCTCCATGACTGCTGTCATCACAATAATCCAGGTCAATTTTCATAACAAAGCTTCATGCCCCCAGTCATCACAGTGCTCCATGATACCTTTCATCACAATTCTTAGATGATCAGTGCCATCACAATGCCCCATGACACCTGTCATCACAATTCGCTATGACCCTTGTCATCACAATACTCGATGAACCGTGTCATCACAGTGTTCCAGGACACATGTCATCACAATGATCCATGACTATTCTCATCACAATGATCCCATACAACTCTCATCACAATGCTCCATGGCCCCTGTTATCATGTTGCTCCATGATGTCTTTCATCACAATGCCCCATGACCACTGTCATCACCATACCTCAAGACGCCTGTCATCTCAATGCTCCATGGCCCCTTTCATCAAAATGCTCCATGAACCCAGTCATCACAATGTTCCCTGCCCTATTCATCACAATGCTCCATGGGCTCTGTCTTCACAATGCTCCATGCCCTTGTCATCAAAATGCTCCAGAACTCTTGTCATCTTAATGCTCCATGCCAATGTCATCAAAATGTCCCATGACACTTGTCATCACCATGCTCCATTGCCTTTGCCATCACAATGTTCCATGGCCGCTCTCATAACAATGCTCCATTCCCTTTTTATCAAAATGCTCCAGAACTCTTGTCATCATAATGCTCCATGCCAATGTCATCAAAATGCCCCATGACACTTGTCATCACAATGCTCCATGGCCTTTGTCATCACAATGTTCCATGGCCCCTGTCATCACAGTGTTTCATGATACCTTTCATCACAAATCTAGATGACCACTGTCATCACAATGCCCCATAACAGATGTCATCACAAATCGCCATGGTCCTTGTCATCACAATGCTCCATGAACCGTGTCATCACAAGGTTCCAGGACAATTGTCATCACAATGATCCGTGATCACATTCATCACAATGCTCCATGAACCCTGTCATCTCAATGGTCCATAGCCTTTGTATTCACAATGTTCCATGGCCCCTGTAATCACAGTGCTCCATGACCCCTTTCATCACAATGCTCCAAGACCGCTGTCATCACAATGCCCGATGACGCCTGCCACCACAAATCTCCAAAGCCTCTCTTACCAAAAAGCTCCATGATCCCTGTCAGTACAATGTTCCATGACACATTTCATCACAATGCTCCATGACCCCTTTCATCACAAATTTCTCTGCCCATATCATCACAATGCTCCTTGTCACTTTTCATCACAATGCTCCATGCCCTTTCATTACAATGCTCGATAATTCTAGTCATCGCAATGTTCCTTGACCGTGTCATCACAATGCTCCATGACCCTGGTCATCACAAAGCTCCATGACACCTGTCATCACAATGATCCATGATTCCTTTCCTCACAGTGCTCCAGTACCCTTTTCCTCACAATGCTCCATGCCATTGTCAGCACAATGCTCCTTGGACCCTGTCATCAAAATACTCCATCCCTTTTTCATCACAATGCTCCTGATATCCTATCATTACAGTGCTCCATGCCCGTGTCAACACAATGCTCCATGACCCCTGTCATCAAAATGCTTTATGAACATTCTTATCACAATGTTCCATGACCCTTGTCATCAAAATGATCCATGACCGCTGTCATCACAATGCTTCATGATACCTTTCATCACAATCCTCTGTGACAGCTGTCATCACAATGCTCCAGGACAATTTTCATCAAAATGCTCCATGCCCCATGTCATCACAGTGCCCCATAAACCCGGTAATCACAATGCTCCATGACCCTGTCATCACAATGTTACATGACCCCTGTAATCACATTGTTCCATGGCCTATGTATTCACAATGTTCCATGGACCCTGTAATCACACTGCTCCATGTTCCCTTTCAACACAATGCTCCATGACCCCTGTCATCACAACGTTCCATGAAAGTTGTCATCAAAATGCTCCATGACCCCGGTCAGCACAAGGTTCCCTGCCCTTGTCATCACAATGGTACATGGCCTTGTCATCACAATGTTCCATGGCCTCTGTCATCACCATGCTCCAAGGTCTTTCTCATCACAATGCTCTATGACCCCTGTCATCACAATGCTTGACGACAATTGTCATCACAATGCTCCAAGGCCCCTGTCATCACAATGCCTCATGGTCTTTGTAATCACAATGCTCAATGACCACTGTCAGCACAATGCTCCATGCCGTTGTCATCACAATGCTCCGTGGCCCCTGTAATCACAATGCTCCTTGCCCTTGTCATCACAATGCTCCAGAACACTTGTCATCATAATGCTCCATTCCCATGTCATCACATTGCTCAATGACACTTGTCATCAAAATGTTCCTTGCCTTTGTCATCACAGTGCTCCATGATATCTTTAATCAAAATTCTACATGACCACTGTCATCACAATGCATGATGACCAATGACATCACAATGCCCCAAGACACGTCTCATCACAATTCGTCTGGGCCCTTGTCATCTCAATGCTGTATGAAACGTGTCATCAGTAAGTTCCAAGACCCTTGTCATCACAATGCTCCATGAACTCTGTTATCTCAATGTTCCATGGCCTTTGTATTCACAATGCTCCATTGTCCGGATAATCGCGTTGCTCCATGAACACTTTCATCACAATGCTCCTTGACCACTGTCACCATAATGCCCCATGACGTCTCTCATCACTGTGCTCCAAGACCACTCTCATCAAAATGCTCCATGATCTCTGTCAGCACAATATTGCATGACACTTGTCATCCCAATGCTCCATGATCCCTGTCATCACAATGATCCCTGCCAATGTCATCACAATGCTCCATGTCTCCTGTAATCACAATGCTCCAGGTCTGTTGTCATCACCATGCTTCATGCCTGTGTCATCACAATGCTCATGAATCCTGTGTTCACAATGCTCCATGGCCCACGTCATCACAATACTCCATGACCCCTGTCATCACAATGCTCTATGGCCATTGTCAACCCAATGCTCAGTGACCCACGTCAACACAATGCCTGTTGACACCTGTCATCAAAATGCTAAATGGCACTTGTCATCACAATGCTCTATGATGCCTGTCATCACTATTCTCCATGTCAATTGTCATCACAATGCTCCATGAATCTTGTCTTCACAATGCTCCATGGCACATGTCATCACAATGCTCCATGAACCCTGTCATCACATTGCTCCGTGACCCCTCTCAACACAATCCCTGATGACCCCGTCATCAAAATGATAAATGGCACTTGTCATCACAATGCTCTATGAGGCCTGTCATCACTATTCTCCATCTCACTTGATATCACAATGCTCCATGGCCCCTGTAATCCCAGTACTCCATTAACCCTTTCATCACAATGCCCAATGCCACCTCTCATCACAATTCTCCATGGCATTTGTCATCACGATGCTCCATGACACCTGTCATCACAATGCTCCATGGCCCCTCTCATTACCGTGCTCCATAATAACTTTAATCACATTTCTAGATGACCACTGCCATCACAATGCTCCATGACATTGCCATCACAATTCGCCATGACCATTGTCATCACAATGCTCCATGAACCATGTCATCACAGGGTCCCAGGAAACCTGTTATCACAATGATCCATTACCACTTTCATCACAATGCTCCATGACCACTGTCATCTCAATGCTCCATGGCCTTTGTATTCACAATGCTCCATGGCCCCTGTAATCACAGTGCTCCATAACACCTTTCACCATAATGCTCTATGACCACTGCCATCCCAATGCCTCATGACGCCTGTCATCACAATTCTCCAAGTCCCCTCTCATCACAATGCTGCATGACACTTGTCATCACATTGCTCCATAACACCTGTCATCACAGTGTTCCCTGCCCATGTCATCACAATGCTCCATGTCCCCTATAATCACAAGGCTCCATGCCTTTTTCCTCACAATGCTCCAGAATTTTGTCATCAGAATGTTCCATGACCGTGGCATCACAATGCTCCACGGCCCTTGTCATCACAATGCTCCAGAATTCTTGTCATCACAATGTTCCATGGACGTGTCATCACAAAGCTACATGACCCTGGTCATCACAGTTCTCCATGACCTTGGTCATCACAATGCTCTAGGTCACTTTTCATCACAATTCTCAATGACCACTTTCATCACTATGCTCGCTGACCATTTTCATCACATTTCTCTATTGTCATTACAATTCCCCATGGCCCCTTTCTTCACAAAGCTCCATGATGCCTGTCATCACAATGCTCCATGGCTTTTGTTATCACAATGCTCCAGGACCAGTTTCATCACAATACTCCATCCCCCTTGTCATCACAGTGCATAATGAAAGCTTTCATTACAATGCTCCGTGAAACTTGTCATCACAATGCTCCATGGCCTTTATCGTCACAATGCTCCCAGGCACTTTTCATCACGATGTTCCATGAAAACTTTCATCACATTGCTCCATGACCATTGTCATCACAATAGTCCATACCCTTGTCAACACAATGCTGCATAATCCCTGTCATCACAATTCTCCATGACTGCTGTCATCACAATAATCCAGGTCAATTTTCATAACAAAGCTTCATGCCCCCAGTCATCACAGTGCTCCATGATACCTTTCATCACAATTCTTAGATGATCAATGCCATCACAATGCCCCATGACACCTGTCATCACAATTCCCTATGACCCTTGTCATCACAATACTCGATGAACTGTGTCATCACAGTGTTCCAGGACACATGTCATCACAATGATCCATGACTATTCTCATCACAATGATCCCATACAACTCTCATCACAATGCTCCATGGCCCCTGTTATCATGTTGCTCCATTATGTCTTTCATCACAATGCCCCATGACCACTGTCATCACCATACCTCAAGACGCCTGTCATCTCAATGCTCCATGGCCCCTTTCATCAAAATGCTCCATGAACCCAGTCATCACAATGTTCCCTGTCCTATTCATCACAATGCTCCATGGGCCCTGTCTTCACAATGCTCCATGCCCTTGTCATCAAAATGCTCCAGAACTCTTGTCATCTTAATGCTCCATGCCAATGTCATCAAAATGTCCCATGACACTTGTCATCACAATTCTCCATTGCCTTTGCCATCACAATGTTCCAAGGCCGCTCTCATAACAATGCTCCATTCCCTTTTTATCAAAATGCTCCAGAACTCTTGTCATCATAATGCTCCATGCCAATGTCATCAAAATGCCCCATGACACTTGTCATCACAATGCTCCATGGCCTTTGTCATCACAATGTTCCATGGCCCCTGTCATCACAGTGTTTCATGATACCTTTCATCACAAATCTAGATGACCACTGTCATCACAATGCCCCATAACAGATGTCATCACAAATCGCCATGGTCCTTGTCATCACAATGCTCCATGAACCGTGTCATCACAAGGTTCCAGGACAATTGTCATCACAATGATCCGTGATCACATTCATCACAATGCTCCATGAACCCTGTCATCTCAATGGTCCATAGCCTTTGTATTCACAATGTTCCATGGCCCCTGTAATCACAGTGCTCCATGACCCCTTTCATCACAATGCTCCAAGACCGCTGTCATCACAATGCCCGATGACGCCTGCCACCACAAATCTCCAAGGCCTCTCTTAACAAAAAGTTCCATGATCCCTGTCAGTACAATGTTCCATGACACATTTCATCACAATGCTCCATGACCCCTTTCATCACAAAGTTCTCTGCCCATATCATCACAATGCTCCTTGTCACCTTTCATCACAATGCTCCATGCCCTTTCATTACAATGCTCCATAATTCTAGTCATCGCAATGTTCCTTGACCGTGTCATCACAATGCTCCATGACCCTTGTCATCACAAAGCTCCATGACACCTGTCATTACAATGATCCATGATTCCTTTCCTCACAGTGCTCCAGTACCCTTTTCCTCACAATGCTCCATGCCATTGTCAGCACAATGCTCCTTGGACCCTGTCATCAAAATACTCCATCCCTTTTTCATCACAATGCTCCTGATATCCTATCATTACAATGCTCCATGCCCGTGTCAACACAATGCTCCATGACCCCTGTCATCAAAATGCTTTATGAACATTCTTATCACAATGTTCCATGACCCCTGTCATCAAAATGATCCATGACCGCTGTCATCACAATGCTTCATGATACCTTTCATCACAATCCTCTGTGACAGCTGTCATCACAATGCTCCAGGACAATTTTCATCACAATGCTCCATTCCCCATGTCATCACAGTGCCCCATAAACCCTGTAATCACAATGCTCCATGACCCTGTCATCACAATGTTACATGACCCCTGTAATCACATTGTTCCATGGCCTATGTATTCACAATGTTCCATGGACCCTGTAATCACACTGCTCCATGTTCCCTTTCAACACAATGCTCCATGACCCCTGTCATCACAACGTTCCATGAAAGTTGTCATCAAAATGCTCCATGACCCCGGTCAGCACAAGGTTCCCTGCCCTTGTCATCACAATGGTACATGGCCTTGTCATCACAATGTTCCATGGCCTCTGTCATCACCATGCTCCAAGGTCTTTCTCATCACAATGCTCTATGACCCCTGTCATCACAATGCTTGACGACAATTGTCATCACAATGCTCCAAGGCCCCTGTCATCACAATGCCTCATGGTCTTTGTAATCACAATGCTCAATGACCACTGTCATCACAATGCTCCATGCCGTTGTCATCACAATGCTCCGTGGCCCCTGTAATCACAATGCTCCTTGCCCTTGTCATCACAATGCTCCAGAACACTTGTCATCATAATGCTCCATTCCCGTGTCATCACATTGCTCAATGACACTTGTCATCAAAATGTTCCTTGCCTTTGTCATCACAGTGCTCCATGATACCTTTAATCAAAATTCTACATGACCACTGTCATCACAATGCATGATGACCAATGACATCACAATGCCCCAAGACACGTCTCATCACAATTCGTCTGGGCCCTTGTCATCTCAATGCTGTATGAAACGTGTCATCAGTAAGTTCCAAGACCCTTGTCATCAGAATGCTCCATGAACCCTGTTATCTCAATGTTCCATGGCCTTTGTATTCACAATGCTCCATTGTCCGGATAATCGCGTTGCTCCATGAACACTTTCATCACAATGCTCCTTGACCACTGTCACCATAATGCCCCATGACGTCTCTCATCACTGTGCTCCAAGACCACTCTCATCAAAATGCTCCATGATCTCTGTCAGCACAATATTGCATGACACTTGTCATCCCAATGCTCCATGATCCCTGTCATCACAATGATCCCTGCCAATGTCATCACAATGCTCCATGTCTCCTGTAATCACAATGCTCCAGGTCTGTTGTCATCACCATGCTTCATGCCTGTGTCATCACAATGCTCATGAATCCTGTGTTCACAATGCTCCATGGCCCACGTCATCACAATACTCCATGACCCCTGTCATCACAATGCTCTATGGCCATTGTCAACCCAATGCTCAGTGACCCACGTCAACACAATGCCTGTTGACACCTGTCATCAAAATGCTAAATGGCACTTGTCATCACAATGCTCTATGATGCCTGTCATCACTATTCTCCATGTCAATTGTCATCACAATGCTCCATGAATCTTGTCTTCACAATGCTCCATGGCACATGTCATCACAATGCTCCATGAACCCTGTCATCACATTGCTCCGTGACCCCTCTCAACACAATCCCTGATGACCCCGTCATCAAAATGATAAATGGCACTTGTCATCACAATGCTCTATGAGGCCTGTCATCACTATTCTCCATCTCACTTGATATCACAATGCTCCATGGCCCCTGTAATCCCAGTACTCCATTAACCCTTTCATCACAATGCCCAATGCCACCTCTCATCACAATTCTCCATGGCATTTGTCATCACGATGCTCCATGACACCTGTCATCACAATGCTCCATGGCCCCTCTCATTACCGTGCTCCATAATAACTTTAATCACATTTCTAGATGACCACTGCCATCACAATGCTCCATGACATTGCCATCACAATTCGCCATGACCATTGTCATCACAATGCTCCATGAACCATGTCATCACAGGGTCCCAGGAAACCTGTTATCACAATGATCCATTACCACTTTCATCACAATGCTCCATGACCACTGTCATCTCAATGCTCCATGGCCTTTGTATTCACAATGCTCCATGGCCCCTGTAATCACAGTGCTCCAGAACACCTTTCACCATAATGCTCTATGACCACTGCCATCCCAATGCCTCATGACGCCTGTCATCACAATTCTCCAAGTCCCCTCTCATCACAATGCTGCATGACACTTGTCATCACATTGCTCCATAACACCTGTCATCACAGTGTTCCCTGCCCATGTCATCACAATGCTCCATGTCCCCTATAATCACAAGGCTCCATGCCTTTTTCCTCACAATGCTCCAGAATTTTGTCATCACAATGTTCCATGACCGTGGCATCACAATGCTCCACGGCCCTTGTCATCACAATGCTCCAGAATTCTTGTCATCACAATGTTCCATGGACGTGTCATCACAAAGCTACATGACCCTGGTCATCACAGTTCTCCATGACCTTTGTCATCACAATGCTCTAAGTCACTTTTCATCACAATTCTCAATGACCACTTTCATCACTATGCTCGCTGACCATTTTCATCACATTTCTCTATTGTCATTACAATTCCCCATGGCCCCTTTCTTCACAAAGCTCCATGATGCCTGTCATCACAATGCTCCATGGCTTTTGTTATCACAATGCTCCAGGACCAGTTTCATCACAATACTCCATCCCCCTTGTCATCACAGTGCATAATGAAAGCTTTCATTACAATGCTCCGTGAAACTTGTCATCACAATGCTCCATGGCCTTTATCGTCACAATGCTCCCAGGCACTTTTCATCACGATGTTCCATGAAAACTTTCATCACATTGCTCCATGACCATTGTCATCACAATAGTCCATAGCCTTGTCAACACAATGCTGCATAATCCCTGTCATCACAATTCTCCATGACTGCTGTCATCACAATAATCCAGGTCAATTTTCATAACAAAGCTTCATGCCCCCAGTCATCACAGTGCTCCATGATACCTTTCATCACAATTCTTAGATGATCAGTGCCATCACAATGCCCCATGACACCTGTCATCACAATTCGCTATGACCCTTGTCATCACAATACTCGATGAACCGTGTCATCACAGTGTTCCAGGACACATGTCATCACAATGATCCATGACTATTCTCATCACAATGATCCCATACAACTCTCATCACAATGCTCCATGGCCCCTGTTATCATGTTGCTCCATGATGTCTTTCATCACAATGCCCCATGACCACTGTCATCACCATACCTCAAGACGCCTGTCATCTCAATGCTCCATGGCCCCTTTCATCAAAATGCTCCATGAACCCAGTCATCACAATGTTCCCTGCCCTATTCATCACAATGCTCCATGGGCTCTGTCTTCACAATGCTCCATGCCCTTGTCATCAAAATGCTCCAGAACTCTTGTCATCTTAATGCTCCATGCCAATGTCATCAAAATGTCCCATGACACTTGTCATCACCATGCTCCATTGCCTTTGCCATCACAATGTTCCATGGCCGCTCTCATAACAATGCTCCATTCCCTTTTTATCAAAATGCTCCAGAACTCTTGTCATCATAATGCTCCATGCCAATGTCATCAAAATGCCCCATGACACTTGTCATCACAATGCTCCATGGCCTTTGTCATCACAATGTTCCATGGCCCCTGTCATCACAGTGTTTCATGATACCTTTCATCACAAATCTAGATGACCACTGTCATCACAATGCCCCATAACAGATGTCATCACAAATCGCCATGGTCCTTGTCATCACAATGCTCCATGAACCGTGTCATCACAAGGTTCCAGGACAATTGTCATCACAATGATCCGTGATCACATTCATCACAATGCTCCATGAACCCTGTCATCTCAATGGTCCATAGCCTTTGTATTCACAATGTTCCATGGCCCCTGTAATCACAGTGCTCCATGACCCCTTTCATCACAATGCTCCAAGACCGCTGTCATCACAATGCCCGATGACACCTGCCACTACAAATCTCCAAAGCCTCTCTTACCAAAAAGCTCCATGATCCCTGTCAGTACAATGTTCCATGACACATTTCATCACAATGCTCCATGACCCCTTTCATCACAAATTTCTCTGCCCATATCATCACAATGCTCCTTGTCAACTTTCATCACAATGCTCCATGCCCTTTCATTACAATGCTCCATAATTCTAGTCATCGCAATGTTCCTTGACCGTGTCATCACAATGCTCCATGACCCTGGTCATCACAAAGCTCCATGACCCCTGTCATCACAATGATCCATGATTCCTTTCCTCACAGTGCTCCAGTACCCTTTTCCTCACAATGCTCCATGCCATTGTCAGCACAATGCTCCTTGGACCCTGTCATCAAAATACTCCATCCCTTTTTCATCACAATGCTCCTGATATCCTATCATTACAGTGCTCCATGCCCGTGTCAACACAATGCTCCATGACCCCTGTCATCAAAATGCTTTATGAACATTCTTATCACAATGTTCCATGACCCCTGTCATCAAAATGATCCATGACCGCTGTCATCACAATGCTTCATGATACCTTTCATCACAATCCTCTGTGACAGCTGTCATCACAATGCTCCAGGACAATTTTCATCACAATGCTCCATGCCCCATGTCATCACAGTGCCCCATAAACCCGGTAATCACAATGCTCCATGACCCTGTCATCACAATGTTACATGACCCCTGTAATCACATTGTTCCATGGCCTATGTATTCACAATGTTCCATGGACCCTGTAATCACACTGCTCCATGTTCCCTTTCAACACAATGCTCCATGACCCCTGTCATCACAACGTTCCATGAAAGTTGTCATCAAAATGCTCCATGACCCCGGTCAGCACAAGGTTCCCTGCCCTTGTCATCACAATGGTACATGGCCTTGTCATCACAATGTTCCATGGCCTCTGTCATCACCATGCTCCAAGGTCTTTCTCATCACAATGCTCTATGACCCCTGTCATCACAATGCTTGACGACAATTGTCATCACAATGCTCCAAGGCCCCTGTCATCACAATGCCTCATGGTCTTTGTAATCACAATGCTCAATGACCACTGTCAGCACAATGCTCCATGCCGTTGTCATCACAATGCTCCGTGGCCCCTGTAATCACAATGCTCCTTGCCCTAGTCATCACAATGCTCCAGAACACTTGTCATCATAATGCTCCATTCCCATGTCATCACATTGCTCAATGACACTTGTCATCAAAATGTTCCTTGCCTTTGTCATCACAGTGCTCCATGATATCTTTAATCAAAATTCTACATGACCACTGTCATCACAATGCATGATGACCAATGACATCACAATGCCCCAAGACACGTCTCATCACAATTCGTCTGGGCCCTTGTCATCTCAATGCTGTATGAAACGTGTCATCAGTAAGTTCCAAGACCCTTGTCATCACAATGCTCCATGAACTCTGTTATCTCAATGTTCCATGGCCTTTGTATTCACAATGCTCCATTGTCCGGATAATCGCGTTGCTCCATGAACACTTTCATCACAATGCTCCTTGACCACTGTCACCATAATGCCCCATGACGTCTCTCATCACTGTGCTCCAAGACCACTCTCATCAAAATGCTCCATGATCTCTGTCAGCACAATATTGCATGACACTTGTCATCCCAATGCTCCATGATCCCTGTCATCACAATGATCCCTGCCAATGTCATCACAATGCTCCATGTCTCCTGTAATCACAATGCTCCAGGTCTGTTGTCATCACCATGCTTCATGCCTGTGTCATCACAATGCTCATGAATCCTGTGTTCACAATGCTCCATGGCCCACGTCATCACAATACTCCATGACCCCTGTCATCACAATGCTCTATGGCCATTGTCAACCCAATGCTCAGTGACCCACGTCAACACAATGCCTGTTGACACCTGTCATCAAAATGCTAAATGGCACTTGTCATCACAATGCTCTATGATGCCTGTCATCACTATTCTCCATGTCAATTGTCATCACAATGCTCCATGAATCTTGTCTTCACAATGCTCCATGGCACATGTCATCACAATGCTCCATGAACCCTGTCATCACATTGCTCCGTGACCCCTCTCAACACAATCCCTGATGACCCCGTCATCAAAATGATAAATGGCACTTGTCATCACAATGCTCTATGAGGCCTGTCATCACTATTCTCCATCTCACTTGATATCACAATGCTCCATGGCCCCTGTAATCCCAGTACTCCATTAACCCTTTCATCACAATGCCCAATGCCACCTCTCATCACAATTCTCCATGGCATTTGTCATCACGATGCTCCATGACACCTGTCATCACAATGCTCCATGGCCCCTCTCATTACCGTGCTCCATAATAACTTTAATCACATTTCTAGATGACCACTGCCATCACAATGCTCCATGACATTGCCATCACAATTCGCCATGACCATTGTCATCACAATGCTCCATGAACCATGTCATCACAGGGTCCCAGGAAACCTGTTATCACAATGATCCATTACCACTTTCATCACAATGCTCCATGACCACTGTCATCTCAATGCTCCATGGCCTTTGTATTCACAATGCTCCATGGCCCCTGTAATCACAGTGCTCCATAACACCTTTCACCATAATGCTCTATGACCACTGCCATCCCAATGCCTCATGACGCCTGTCATCACAATTCTCCAAGTCCCCTCTCATCACCATGCTGCATGACACTTGTCATCACATTGCTCCATAACACCTGTCATCACAGTGTTCCCTGCCCATGTCATCACAATGCTCCATGTCCCCTATAATCACAAGGCTCCATGCCTTTTTCCTCACAATGCTCCAGAATTTTGTCATCAGAATGTTCCATGACCGTGGCATCACAATGCTCCACGGCCCTTGTCATCACAATGCTCCAGAATTCTTATCATCACAATGTTCCATGGACGTGTCATCACAAAGCTACATGACCCTGGTCATCACAGTTCTCCATGACCTTGGTCATCACAATGCTCTAGGTCACTTTTCATCACAATTCTCAATGACCACTTTCATCACTATGCTCACTGACCATTTTCATCACATTTCTCTATTGTCATTACAATTCCCCATCGCCCCTTTCTTCACAAAGCTCCATGATGCCTGTCATCACAATGCTCCATGGCTTTTGTTATCACAATGCTCCAGGACCAGTTTCATCACAATACTCCATCCCCCTTGTCATCACAGTGCATAATGAAACCTTTCATTACAATGCTCCGTGAAACTTGTCATCACAATGCTCCATGGCCTTTATCGTCACAATGCTCCCAGGCACTTTTCATCACGATGTTCCATGAAAACTTTCATCACATTGCTCCATGACCATTGTCATCACAATAGTCCATACCCTTGTCAACACAATGCTGCATAATCCCTGTCATCACAATTCTCCATGACTGCTGTCATCACAATAATCCAGGTCAATTTTCATAACAAAGCTTCATGCCCCCAGTCATCACAGTGCTCCATGATACCTTTCATCACAATTCTTAGATGATCAATGCCATCACAATGCCCCATGACACCTGTCATCACAATTCCCTATGACCCTTGTCATCACAATACTCGATGAACTGTGTCATCACAGTGTTCCAGGACACATGTCATCACAATGATCCATGACTATTCTCATCACAATGATCCCATACAACTCTCATCACAATGCTCCATGGCCCCTGTTATCATGTTGCTCCATTATGTCTTTCATCACAATGCCCCATGACCACTGTCATCACCATACCTCAAGACGCCTGTCATCTCAATGCTCCATGGCCCCTTTCATCAAAATGCTCCATGAACCCAGTCATCACAATGTTCCCTGTCCTATTCATCACAATGCTCCATGGGCCCTGTCTTCACAATGCTCCATGCCCTTGTTATCAAAATGCTCCAGAACTCTTGTCATCTTAATGCTCCATGCCAATGTCATCAAAATGTCCCATGACACTTGTCATCACAATTCTCCATTGCCTTTGCCATCACAATGTTCCAAGGCCGCTCTCATAACAATGCTCCATTCCCTTTTTATCAAAATGCTCCAGAACTCTTGTCATCATAATGCTCCATGCCAATGTCATCAAAATGCCCCATGACACTTGTCATCACAATGCTCCATGGCCTTTGTCATCACAATGTTCCATGGCCCCTGTCATCACAGTGTTTCATGATACCTTTCATCACAAATCTAGATGACCACTGTCATCACAATGCCCCATAACAGATGTCATCACAAATCGCCATGGTCCTTGTCATCACAATGCTCCATGAACCGTGTCATCACAAGGTTCCAGGACAATTGTCATCACAATGATCCGTGATCACATTCATCACAATGCTCCATGAACCCTGTCATCTCAATGGTCCATAGCCTTTGTATTCACAATGTTCCATGGCCCCTGTAATCACAGTGCTCCATGACCCCTTTCATCACAATGCTCCAAGACCGCTGTCATCACAATGCCCGATGACGCCTGCCACCACAAATCTCCAAGGCCTCTCTTACCAAAAAGTTCCATGATCCCTGTCAGTACAATGTTCCATGACACATTTCATCACAATGCTCCATGACCCCTTTCGTCACAAAGTTCTCTGCCCATATCATCACAATGCTCCTTGTCACCTTTCATCACAATGCTCCATGCCCTTTCATTACAATGCTCCATAATTCTAGTCATCGCAATGTTCCTTGACCGTGTCATCACAATGCTCCATGACCCTTGTCATCACAAAGCTCCATGACACCTGTCATTACAATGATCCATGATTCCTTTCCTCACAGTGCTCCAGTACCCTTTTCCTCACAATGCTCCATGCCATTGTCAGCACAATGCTCCTTGGACCCTGTCATCAAAATACTCCATCCCTTTTTCATCACAATGCTCCTGATATCCTATCATTACAATGCTCCATGCCCGTGTCAACACAATGCTCCATGACCCCTGTCATCAAAATGCTTTATGAACATTCTTATCACAATGTTCCATGACCCCTGTCATCAAAATGATCCATGACCGCTGTCATCACAATGCTTCATGATACATTTCATCACAATCCTCTGTGACTGCTGTCATCACAATGCTCCAGGACAATTTTCATCACAATGCTCCATTCCCCATGTCATCACAGTGCCCCATAAACCCTGTAATCACAATGCTCCATGACCCTGTCATCACAATGTTACATGACCCCTGTAATCACATTGTTCCATGGCCTATGTATTCACAATGTTCCATGGACCCTGTAATCACACTGCTCCATGTTCCCTTTCAACACAATGCTCCATGACCCCTGTCATCACAACGTTCCATGAAAGTTGTCATCAAAATGCTCCATGACCCCGGTCAGCACAAGGTTCCCTGCCCTTGTCATCACAATGGTACATGGCCTTGTCATCACAATGTTCCATGGCCTCTGTCATCACCATGCTCCAAGGTCTTTCTCATCACAATGCTCTATGACCCCTGTCATCACAATGCTTGACGACAATTGTCATCACAATGCTCCAAGGCCCCTGTCATCACAATGCCTCATGGTCTTTGTAATCACAATGCTCAATGACCACTGTCATCACAATGCTCCATGCCGTTGTCATCACAATGCTCCGTGGCCCCTGTAATCACAATGCTCCTTGCCCTTGTCATCACAATGCTCCAGAACACTTGTCATCATAATGCTCCATTCCCGTGTCATCACATTGCTCAATGACACTTGTCATCAAAATGTTCCTTGCCTTTGTCATCACAGTGCTCCATGATACCTTTAATCAAAATTCTACATGACCACTGTCATCACAATGCATGATGACCAATGACATCACAATGCCCCAAGACACGTCTCATCACAATTCGTCTGGGCCCTTGTCATCTCAATGCTGTATGAAACGTGTCATCAGTAAGTTCCAAGACCCTTGTCATCAGAATGCTCCATGAACTCTGTTATCTCAATGTTCCATGGCCTTTGTATTCACAATGCTCCATTGTCCGGATAATCGCGTTGCTCCATGAACACTTTCATCACAATGCTCCTTGACCACTGTCACCATAATGCCCCATGACGTCTCTCATCACTGTGCTCCAAGACCACTCTCATCAAAATGCTCCATGATCTCTGTCAGCACAATATTGCATGACACTTGTCATCCCAATGCTCCATGATCCCTGTCATCACAATGATCCCTGCCAATGTCATCACAATGCTCCATGTCTCCTGTAATCACAATGCTCCAGGTCTGTTGTCATCACCATGCTTCATGCCTGTGTCATCACAATGCTCATGAATCCTGTGTTCACAATGCTCCATGGCCCACGTCATCACAATACTCCATGACCCCTGTCATCACAATGCTCTATGGCCATTGTCAACCCAATGCTCAGTGACCCACGTCAACACAATGCCTGTTGACACCTGTCATCAAAATGCTAAATGGCACTTGTCATCACAATGCTCTATGATGCCTGTCATCACTATTCTCCATGTCAATTGTCATCACAATGCTCCATGAATCTTGTCTTCACAATGCTCCATGGCACATGTCATCACAATGCTCCATGAACCCTGTCATCACATTGCTCCGTGACCCCTCTCAACACAATCCCTGATGACCCCGTCATCAAAATGATAAATGGCACTTGTCATCACAATGCTCTATGAGGCCTGTCATCACTATTCTCCATCTCACTTGATATCACAATGCTCCATGGCCCCTGTAATCCCAGTACTCCATTAACCCTTTCATCACAATGCCCAATGCCACCTCTCATCACAATTCTCCATGGCATTTGTCATCACGATGCTCCATGACACCTGTCATCACAATGCTCCATGGCCCCTCTCATTACCGTGCTCCATAATAACTTTAATCACATTTCTAGATGACCACTGCCATCACAATGCTCCATGACATTGCCATCACAATTCGCCATGACCATTGTCATCACAATGCTCCATGAACCATGTCATCACAGGGTCCCAGGAAACCTGTTATCACAATGATCCATTACCACTTTCATCACAATGCTCCATGACCACTGTCATCTCAATGCTCCATGGCCTTTGTATTCACAATGCTCCATGGCCCCTGTAATCACAGTGCTCCATAACACCTTTCACCATAATGCTCTATGACCACTGCCATCCCAATGCCTCATGACGCCTGTCATCACAATTCTCCAAGTCCCCTCTCATCACAATGCTGCATGACACTTGTCATCACATTGCTCCATAACACCTGTCATCACAGTGTTCCCTGCCCATGTCATCACAATGCTCCATGTCCCCTATAATCACAAGGCTCCATGCCTTTTTCCTCACAATGCTCCAGAATTTTGTCATCAGAATGTTCCATGACCGTGGCATCACAATGCTCCACGGCCCTTGTCATCACAATGCTCCAGAATTCTTGTCATCACAATGTTCCATGGACGTGTCATCACAAAGCTACATGACCCTGGTCATCACAGTTCTCCATGACCTTGGTCATCACAATGCTCTAGGTCACTTTTCATCACAATTCTCAATGACCACTTTCATCACTATGATCGCTGACCATTTTCATCACATTTCTCTATTGTCATTACAATTCCCCATCGCCCCTTTCTTCACAAAGCTCCATGATGCCTGTCATCACAATGCTCCATGGCTTTTGTTATCACAATGCTCCAGGACCAGTTTCATCACAATACTCCATCCCCCTTGTCATCACAGTGCATAATGAAACCTTTCATTACAATGCTCCGTGAAACTTGTCATCACAATGCTCCATGGCCTTTATCGTCACAATGCTCCCAGGCACTTTTCATCACGATGTTCCATGAAAACTTTCATCACATTGCTCCATGACCATTGTCATCACAATAGTCCATACCCTTGTCAACACAATGCTGCATAATCCCTGTCATCACAATTCTCCATGACTGCTGTCATCACAATAATCCAGGTCAATTTTCATAACAAAGCTTCATGCCCCCAGTCATCACAGTGCTCCATGATACCTTTCATCACAATTCTTAGATGATCAATGCCATCACAATGCCCCATGACACCTGTCATCACAATTCCCTATGACCCTTGTCATCACAATACTCGATGAACTGTGTCATCACAGTGTTCCAGGACACATGTCATCACAATGATCCATGACTATTCTCATCACAATGATCCCATACAACTCTCATCACAATGCTCCATGGCCCCTGTTATCATGTTGCTCCATTATGTCTTTCATCACAATGCCCCATGACCACTGTCATCACCATACCTCAAGACGCCTGTCATCTCAATGCTCCATGGCCCCTTTCATCAAAATGCTCCATGAACCCAGTCATCACAATGTTCCCTGTCCTATTCATCACAATGCTCCATGGGCCCTGTCTTCACAATGCTCCATGCCCTTGTCATCAAAATGCTCCAGAACTCTTGTCATCTTAATGCTCCATGCCAATGTCATCAAAATGTCCCATGACACTTGTCATCACAATTCTCCATTGCCTTTGCCATCACAATGTTCCAAGGCCGCTCTCATAACAATGCTCCATTCCCTTTTTATCAAAATGCTCCAGAACTCTTGTCATCATAATGCTCCATGCCAATGTCATCAAAATGCCCCATGACACTTGTCATCACAATGCTCCATGGCCTTTGTCATCACAATGTTCCATGGCCCCTGTCATCACAGTGTTTCATGATACCTTTCATCACAAATCTAGATGACCACTGTCATCACAATGCCCCATAACAGATGTCATCACAAATCGCCATGGTCCTTGTCATCACAATGCTCCATGAACCGTGTCATCACAAGGTTCCAGGACAATTGTCATCACAATGATCCGTGATCACATTCATCACAATGCTCCATGAACCCTGTCATCTCAATGGTCCATAGCCTTTGTATTCACAATGTTCCATGGCCCCTGTAATCACAGTGCTCCATGACCCCTTTCATCACAATGCTCCAAGACCGCTGTCATCACAATGCCCGATGACGCCTGCCACCACAAATCTCCAAGGCCTCTCTTACCAAAAAGTTCCATGATCCCTGTCAGTACAATGTTCCATGACACATTTCATCACAATGCTCCATGACCCCTTTCGTCACAAAGTTCTCTGCCCATATCATCACAATGCTCCTTGTCACCTTTCATCACAATGCTCCATGCCCTTTCATTACAATGCTCCATAATTCTAGTCATCGCAATGTTCCTTGACCGTGTCATCACAATGCTCCATGACCCTTGTCATCACAAAGCTCCATGACACCTGTCATTACAATGATCCATGATTCCTTTCCTCACAGTGCTCCAGTACCCTTTTCCTCACAATGCTCCATGCCATTGTCAGCACAATGCTCCTTGGACCCTGTCATCAAAATACTCCATCCCTTTTTCATCACAATGCTCCTGATATCCTATCATTACAATGCTCCATGCCCGTGTCAACACAATGCTCCATGACCCCTGTCATCAAAATGCTTTATGAACATTCTTATCACAATGTTCCATGACCCCTGTCATCAAAATGATCCATGACCGCTGTCATCACAATGCTTCATGATACATTTCATCACAATCCTCTGTGACAGCTGTCATCACAATGCTCCAGGACAATTTTCATCACAATGCTCCATTCCCCATGTCATCACAGTGCCCCATAAACCCTGTAATCACAATGCTCCATGACCCTGTCATCACAATGTTACATGACCCCTGTAATCACATTGTTCCATGGCCTATGTATTCACAATGTTCCATGGACCCTGTAATCACACTGCTCCATGTTCCCTTTCAACACAATGCTCCATGACCCCTGTCATCACAACGTTCCATGAAAGTTGTCATCAAAATGCTCCATGACCCCGGTCAGCACAAGGTTCCCTGCCCTTGTCATCACAATGGTACATGGCCTTGTCATCACAATGTTCCATGGCCTCTGTCATCACCATGCTCCAAGGTCTTTCTCATCACAATGCTCTATGACCCCTGTCATCACAATGCTTGACGACAATTGTCATCACAATGCTCCAAGGCCCCTGTCATCACAATGCCTCATGGTCTTTGTAATCACAATGCTCAATGACCACTGTCATCACAATGCTCCATGCCGTTGTCATCACAATGCTCCGTGGCCCCTGTAATCACAATGCTCCTTGCCCTTGTCATCACAATGCTCCGGAACACTTGTCATCATAATGCTCCATTCCCGTGTCATCACATTGCTCAATGACACTTGTCATCAAAATGTTCCTTGCCTTTGTCATCACAGTGCTCCATGATACCTTTAATCAAAATTCTACATGACCACTGTCATCACAATGCATGATGACCAATGACATCACAATGCCCCAAGACACGTCTCATCACAATTCGTCTGGGCCCTTGTCATCTCAATGCTGTATGAAACGTGTCATCAGTAAGTTCCAAGACCCTTGTCATCAGAATGCTCCATGAACTCTGTTATCTCAATGTTCCATGGCCTTTGTATTCACAATGCTCCATTGTCCGGATAATCGCGTTGCTCCATGAACACTTTCATCACAATGCTCCTTGACCACTGTCACCATAATGCCCCATGACGTCTCTCATCACTGTGCTCCAAGACCACTCTCATCAAAATGCTCCATGATCTCTGTCAGCACAATATTGCATGACACTTGTCATCCCAATGCTCCATGATCCCTGTCATCACAATGATCCCTGCCAATGTCATCACAATGCTCCATGTCTCCTGTAATCACAATGCTCCAGGTCTGTTGTCATCACCATGCTTCATGCCTGTGTCATCACAATGCTCATGAATCCTGTGTTCACAATGCTCCATGGCCCACGTCATCACAATACTCCATGACCCCTGTCATCACAATGCTCTATGGCCATTGTCAACCCAATGCTCAGTGACCCACGTCAACACAATGCCTGTTGACACCTGTCATCAAAATGCTAAATGGCACTTGTCATCACAATGCTCTATGATGCCTGTCATCACTATTCTCCATGTCAATTGTCATCACAATGCTCCATGAATCTTGTCTTCACAATGCTCCATGGCACATGTCATCACAATGCTCCATGAACCCTGTCATCACATTGCTCCGTGACCCCTCTCAACACAATCCCTGATGACCCCGTCATCAAAATGATAAATGGCACTTGTCATCACAATGCTCTATGAGGCCTGTCATCACTATTCTCCATCTCACTTGATATCACAATGCTCCATGGCCCCTGTAATCCCAGTACTCCATTAACCCTTTCATCACAATGCCCAATGCCACCTCTCATCACAATTCTCCATGGCATTTGTCATCACGATGCTCCATGACACCTGTCATCACAATGCTCCATGGCCCCTCTCATTACCGTGCTCCATAATAACTTTAATCACATTTCTAGATGACCACTGCCATCACAATGCTCCATGACATTGCCATCACAATTCGCCATGACCATTGTCATCACAATGCTCCATGAACCATGTCATCACAGGGTCCCAGGAAACCTGTTATCACAATGATCCATTACCACTTTCATCACAATGCTCCATGACCACTGTCATCTCAATGCTCCATGGCCTTTGTATTCACAATGCTCCATGGCCCCTGTAATCACAGTGCTCCATAACACCTTTCACCATAATGCTCTATGACCACTGCCATCCCAATGCCTCATGACGCCTGTCATCACAATTCTCCAAGTCCCCTCTCATCACAATGCTGCATGACACTTGTCATCACATTGCTCCATAACACCTGTCATCACAGTGTTCCCTGCCCATGTCATCACAATGCTCCATGTCCCCTATAATCACAAGGCTCCATGCCTTTTTCCTCACAATGCTCCAGAATTTTGTCATCAGAATGTTCCATGACCGTGGCATCACAATGCTCCACGGCCCTTGTCATCACAATGCTCCAGAATTCTTGTCATCACAATGTTCCATGGACGTGTCATCACAAAGCTACATGACCCTGGTCATCACAGTTCTCCATGACCTTGGTCATCACAATGCTCTAGGTCACTTTTCATCACAATTCTCAATGACCACTTTCATCACTATGCTCGCTGACCATTTTCATCACATTTCTCTATTGTCATTACAATTCCCCATCGCCCCTTTCTTCACAAAGCTCCATGATGCCTGTCATCACAATGCTCCATGGCTTTTGTTATCACAATGCTCCAGGACCAGTTTCATCAAAATACTCCATCCCCCTTGTCATCACAGTGCATAATGAAACCTTTCATTACAATGCTCCGTGAAACTTGTCATCACAATGCTCCATGGCCTTTATCGTCACAATGCTCCCAGGCACTTTTCATCACGATGTTCCATGAAAACTTTCATCACATTGCTCCATGACCATTGTCATCACAATAGTCCATACCCTTGTCAACACAATGCTGCATAATCCCTGTCATCACAATTCTCCATGACTGCTGTCATCACAATAATCGAGGTCAATTTTCATAACAAAGCTTCATGCCCCCAGTCATCACAGTGCTCCATGATACCTTTCATCACAATTCTTAGATGATCAATGCCATCACAATGCCCCATGACACCTGTCATCACAATTCCCTATGACCCTTGTCATCACAATACTCGATGAACTGTGTCATCACAGTGTTCCAGGACACATGTCATCACAATGATCCATGACTATTCTCATCACAATGATCCCATACAACTCTCATCACAATGCTCCATGGCCCCTGTTATCATGTTGCTCCATTATGTCTTTCATCACAATGCCCCATGACCACTGTCATCACCATACCTCAAGACGCCTGTCATCTCAATGCTCCATGGCCCCTTTCATCAAAATGCTCCATGAACCCAGTCATCACAATGTTCCCTGTCCTATTCATCACAATGCTCCATGGGCCCTGTCTTCACAATGCTCCATGCCCTTGTCATCAAAATGCTCCAGAACTCTTGTCATCTTAATGCTCCATGCCAATGTCATCAAAATGTCCCATGACACTTGTCATCACAATTCTCCATTGCCTTTGCCATCACAATGTTCCAAGGCCGCTCTCATAACAATGCTCCATTCCCTTTTTATCAAAATGCTCCAGAACTCTTGTCATCATAATGCTCCATGCCAATGTCATCAAAATGCCCCATGACACTTGTCATCACAATGCTCCATGGCCTTTGTCATCACAATGTTCCATGGCCCCTGTCATCACAGTGTTTCATGATACCTTTCATCACAAATCTAGATGACCACTGTCATCACAATGCCCCATAACAGATGTCATCACAAATCGCCATGGTCCTTGTCATCACAATGCTCCATGAACCGTGTCATCACAAGGTTCCAGGACAATTGTCATCACAATGATCCGTGATCACATTCATCACAATGCTCCATGAACCCTGTCATCTCAATGGTCCATAGCCTTTGTATTCACAATGTTCCATGGCCCCTGTAATCACAGTGCTCCATGACCCCTTTCATCACAATGCTCCAAGACCGCTGTCATCACAATGCCCGATGACGCCTGCCACCACAAATCTCCAAGGCCTCTCTTACCAAAAAGTTCCATGATCCCTGTCAGTACAATGTTCCATGACACATTTCATCACAATGCTCCATGACCCCTTTCATCACAAAGTTCTCTGCCCATATCATCACAATGCTCCTTGTCACCTTTCATCACAATGCTCCATGCCCTTTCATTACAATGCTCCATAATTCTAGTCATCGCAATGTTCCTTGACCGTGTCATCACAATGCTCCATGACCCTTGTCATCACAAAGCTCCATGACACCTGTCATTACAATGATCCATGATTCCTTTCCTCACAGTGCTCCAGTACCCTTTTCCTCACAATGCTCCATGCCATTGTCAGCACAATGCTCCTTGGACCCTGTCATCAAAATACTCCATCCCTTTTTCATCACAATGCTCCTGATATCCTATCATTACAATGCTCCATGCCCGTGTCAACACAATGCTCCATGACCCCTGTCATCAAAATGCTTTATGAACATTCTTATCACAATGTTCCATGACCCCTGTCATCAAAATGATCCATGACCGCTGTCATCACAATGCTTCATGATACCTTTCATCACAATCCTCTGTGACAGCTGTCATCACAATGCTCCAGGACAATTTTCATCACAATGCTCCATTCCCCATGTCATCACAGTGCCCCATAAACCCTGTAATCACAATGCTCCATGACCCTGTCATCACAATGTTACATGACCCCTGTAATCACATTGTTCCATGGCCTATGTATTCACAATGTTCCATGGACCCTGTAATCACACTGCTCCATGTTCCCTTTCAACACAATGCTCCATGACCCCTGTCATCACAACGTTCCATGAAAGTTGTCATCAAAATGCTCCATGACCCCGGTCAGCACAAGGTTCCCTGCCCTTGTCATCACAATGGTACATGGCCTTGTCATCACAATGTTCCATGGCCTCTGTCATCACCATGCTCCAAGGTCTTTCTCATCACAATGCTCTATGACCCCTGTCATCACAATGCTTGACGACAATTGTCATCACAATGCTCCAAGGCCCCTGTCATCACAATGCCTCATGGTCTTTGTAATCACAATGCTCAATGACCACTGTCATCACAATGCTCCATGCCGTTGTCATCACAATGCTCCGTGGCCCCTGTAATCACAATGCTCCTTGCCCTTGTCATCACAATGCTCCAGAACACTTGTCATCATAATGCTCCATTCCCGTGTCATCACATTGCTCAATGACACTTGTCATCAAAATGTTCCTTGCCTTTGTCATCACAGTGCTCCATGATACCTTTAATCAAAATTCTACATGACCACTGTCATCACAATGCATGATGACCAATGACATCACAATGCCCCAAGACACGTCTCATCACAATTCGTCTGGGCCCTTGTCATCTCAATGCTGTATGAAACGTGTCATCAGTAAGTTCCAAGACCCTTGTCATCAGAATGCTCCATGAACTCTGTTATCTCAATGTTCCATGGCCTTTGTATTCACAATGCTCCATTGTCCGGATAATCGCGTTGCTCCATGAACACTTTCATCACAATGCTCCTTGACCACTGTCACCATAATGCCCCATGACGTCTCTCATCACTGTGCTCCAAGACCACTCTCATCAAAATGCTCCATGATCTCTGTCAGCACAATATTGCATGACACTTGTCATCCCAATGCTCCATGATCCCTGTCATCACAATGATCCCTGCCAATGTCATCACAATGCTCCATGTCTCCTGTAATCACAATGCTCCAGGTCTGTTGTCATCACCATGCTTCATGCCTGTGTCATCACAATGCTCATGAATCCTGTGTTCACAATGCTCCATGGCCCACGTCATCACAATACTCCATGACCCCTGTCATCACAATGCTCTATGGCCATTGTCAACCCAATGCTCAGTGACCCACGTCAACACAATGCCTGTTGACACCTGTCATCAAAATGCTAAATGGCACTTGTCATCACAATGCTCTATGATGCCTGTCATCACTATTCTCCATGTCAATTGTCATCACAATGCTCCATGAATCTTGTCTTCACAATGCTCCATGGCACATGTCATCACAATGCTCCATGAACCCTGTCATCACATTGCTCCGTGACCCCTCTCAACACAATCCCTGATGACCCCGTCATCAAAATGATAAATGGCACTTGTCATCACAATGCTCTATGAGGCCTGTCATCACTATTCTCCATCTCACTTGATATCACAATGCTCCATGGCCCCTGTAATCCCAGTACTCCATTAACCCTTTCATCACAATGCCCAATGCCACCTCTCATCACAATTCTCCATGGCATTTGTCATCACGATGCTCCATGACACCTGTCATCACAATGCTCCATGGCCCCTCTCATTACCGTGCTCCATAATAACTTTAATCACATTTCTAGATGACCACTGCCATCACAATGCTCCATGACATTGCCATCACAATTCGCCATGACCATTGTCATCACAATGCTCCATGAACCATGTCATCACAGGGTCCCAGGAAACCTGTTATCACAATGATCCATTACCACTTTCATCACAATGCTCCATGACCACTGTCATCTCAATGCTCCATGGCCTTTGTATTCACAATGCTCCATGGCCCCTGTAATCACAGTGCTCCAGAACACCTTTCACCATAATGCTCTATGACCACTGCCATCCCAATGCCTCATGACGCCTGTCATCACAATTCTCCAAGTCCCCTCTCATCACAATGCTGCATGACACTTGTCATCACATTGCTCCATAACACCTGTCATCACAGTGTTCCCTGCCCATGTCATCACAATGCTCCATGTCCCCTATAATCACAAGGCTCCATGCCTTTTTCCTCACAATGCTCCAGAATTTTGTCATCAGAATGTTCCATGACCGTGGCATCACAATGCTCCACGGCCCTTGTCATCACAATGCTCCAGAATTCTTGTCATCACAATGTTCCATGGACGTGTCATCACAAAGCTACATGACCCTGGTCATCACAGTTCTCCATGACCTTGGTCATCACAATGCTCTAGGTCACTTTTCATCACAATTCTCAATGACCACTTTCATCACTATGCTCGCTGACCATTTTCATCACATTTCTCTATTGTCATTACAATTCCCCATCGCCCCTTTCTTCACAAAGCTCCATGATGCCTGTCATCACAATGCTCCATGGCTTTTGTTATCACAATGCTCCAGGACCAGTTTCATCAAAATACTCCATCCCCCTTGTCATCACAGTGCATAATGAAACCTTTCATTACAATGCTCCGTGAAACTTGTCATCACAATGCTCCATGGCCTTTATCGTCACAATGCTCCCAGGCACTTTTCATCACGATGTTCCATGAAAACTTTCATCACATTGCTCCATGACCATTGTCATCACAATAGTCCATACCCTTGTCAACACAATGCTGCATAATCCCTGTCATCACAATTCTCCATGACTGCTGTCATCACAATAATCGAGGTCAATTTTCATAACAAATCTTCATGCCCCCAGTCATCACAGTGCTCCATGATACCTTTCATCACAATTCTTAGATGATCAATGCCATCACAATGCCCCATGACACCTGTCATCACAATTCCCTATGACCCTTGTCATCACAATACTCGATGAACTGTGTCATCACAGTGTTCCAGGACACATGTCATCACAATGATCCATGACTATTCTCATCACAATGATCCCATACAACTCTCATCACAATGCTCCATGGCCCCTGTTATCATGTTGCTCCATTATGTCTTTCATCACAATGCCCCATGACCACTGTCATCACCATACCTCAAGACGCCTGTCATCTCAATGCTCCATGGCCCCTTTCATCAAAATGCTCCATGAACCCAGTCATCACAATGTTCCCTGTCCTATTCATCACAATGCTCCATGGGCCCTGTCTTCACAATGCTCCATGCCCTTGTCATCAAAATGCTCCAGAACTCTTGTCATCTTAATGCTCCATGCCAATGTCATCAAAATGTCCCATGACACTTGTCATCACAATTCTCCATTGCCTTTGCCATCACAATGTTCCAAGGCCGCTCTCATAACAATGCTCCATTCCCTTTTTATCAAAATGCTCCAGAACTCTTGTCATCATAATGCTCCATGCCAATGTCATCAAAATGCCCCATGACACTTGTCATCACAATGCTCCATGGCCTTTGTCATCACAATGTTCCATGGCCCCTGTCATCACAGTGTTTCATGATACCTTTCATCACAAATCTAGATGACCACTGTCATCACAATGCCCCATAACAGATGTCATCACAAATCGCCATGGTCCTTGTCATCACAATGCTCCATGAACCGTGTCATCACAAGGTTCCAGGACAATTGTCATCACAATGATCCGTGATCACATTCATCACAATGCTCCATGAACCCTGTCATCTCAATGGTCCATAGCCTTTGTATTCACAATGTTCCATGGCCCCTGTAATCACAGTGCTCCATGACCCCTTTCATCACAATGCTCCAAGACCGCTGTCATCACAATGCCCGATGACGCCTGCCACCACAAATCTCCAAGGCCTCTCTTACCAAAAAGTTCCATGATCCCTGTCAGTACAATGTTCCATGACACATTTCATCACAATGCTCCATGACCCCTTTCATCACAAAGTTCTCTGCCCATATCATCACAATGCTCCTTGTCACCTTTCATCACAATGCTCCATGCCCTTTCATTACAATGCTCCATAATTCTAGTCATCGCAATGTTCCTTGACCGTGTCATCACAATGCTCCATGACCCTTGTCATCACAAAGCTCCATGACACCTGTCATTACAATGATCCATGATTCCTTTCCTCACAGTGCTCCAGTACCCTTTTCCTCACAATGCTCCATGCCATTGTCAGCACAATGCTCCTTGGACCCTGTCATCAAAATACTCCATCCCTTTTTCATCACAATGCTCCTGATATCCTATCATTACAATGCTCCATGCCCGTGTCAACACAATGCTCCATGACCCCTGTCATCAAAATGCTTTATGAACATTCTTATCACAATGTTCCATGACCCCTGTCATCAAAATGATCCATGACCGCTGTCATCACAATGCTTCATGATACCTTTCATCACAATCCTCTGTGACAGCTGTCATCACAATGCTCAAGGACAATTTTCATCACAATGCTCCATTCCCCATGTCATCACAGTGCCCCATAAACCCTGTAATCACAATGCTCCATGACCCTGTCATCACAATGTTACATGACCCCTGTAATCACATTGTTCCATGGCCTATGTATTCACAATGTTCCATGGACCCTGTAATCACACTGCTCCATGTTCCCTTTCAACACAATGCTCCATGACCCCTGTCATCACAACGTTCCATGAAAGTTGTCATCAAAATGCTCCATGACCCCGGTCAGCACAAGGTTCCCTGCCCTTGTCATCACAATGGTACATGGCCTTGTCATCACAATGTTCCATGGCCTCTGTCATCACCATGCTCCAAGGTCTTTCTCATCACAATGCTCTATGACCCCTGTCATCACAATGCTTGACGACAATTGTCATCACAATGCTCCAAGGCCCCTGTCATCACAATGCCTCATGGTCTTTGTAATCACAATGCTCAATGACCACTGTCATCACAATGCTCCATGCCGTTGTCATCACAATGCTCCGTGGCCCCTGTAATCACAATGCTCCTTGCCCTTGTCATCACAATGCTCCAGAACACTTGTCATCATAATGCTCCATTCCCGTGTCATCACATTGCTCAATGACACTTGTCATCAAAATGTTCCTTGCCTTTGTCATCACAGTGCTCCATGATACCTTTAATCAAAATTCTACATGACCACTGTCATCACAATGCATGATGACCAATGACATCACAATGCCCCAAGACACGTCTCATCACAATTCGTCTGGGCCCTTGTCATCTCAATGCTGTATGAAACGTGTCATCAGTAAGTTCCAAGACCCTTGTCATCAGAATGCTCCATGAACTCTGTTATCTCAATGTTCCATGGCCTTTGTATTCACAATGCTCCATTGTCCGGATAATCGCGTTGCTCCATGAACACTTTCATCACAATGCTCCTTGACCACTGTCACCATAATGCCCCATGACGTCTCTCATCACTGTGCTCCAAGACCACTCTCATCAAAATGCTCCATGATCTCTGTCAGCACAATATTGCATGACACTTGTCATCCCAATGCTCCATGATCCCTGTCATCACAATGATCCCTGCCAATGTCATCACAATGCTCCATGTCTCCTGTAATCACAATGCTCCAGGTCTGTTGTCATCACCATGCTTCATGCCTGTGTCATCACAATGCTCATGAATCCTGTGTTCACAATGCTCCATGGCCCACGTCATCACAATACTCCATGACCCCTGTCATCACAATGCTCTATGGCCATTGTCAACCCAATGCTCAGTGACCCACGTCAACACAATGCCTGTTGACACCTGTCATCAAAATGCTAAATGGCACTTGTCATCACAATGCTCTATGATGCCTGTCATCACTATTCTCCATGTCAATTGTCATCACAATGCTCCATGAATCTTGTCTTCACAATGCTCCATGGCACATGTCATCACAATGCTCCATGAACCCTGTCATCACAATGCTCCGTGACCCCTCTCAACACAATCCCTGATGACCCCGTCATCAAAATGATAAATGGCACTTGTCATCACAATGCTCTATGAGGCCTGTCATCACTATTCTCCATCTCACTTGATATCACAATGCTCCATGGCCCCTGTAATCCCAGTACTCCATTAACCCTTTCATCACAATGCCCAATGCCACCTCTCATCACAATTCTCCATGGCATTTGTCATCACGATGCTCCATGACACCTGTCATCACAATGCTCCATGGCCCCTCTCATTACCGTGCTCCATAATAACTTTAATCACATTTCTAGATGACCACTGCCATCACAATGCTCCATGACATTGTCATCACAATTCGCCATGACCATTGTCATCACAATGCTCCATGAACCATGTCATCACAGGGTCCCAGGAAACCTGTTATCACAATGATCCATTACCACTTTCATCACAATGCTCCATGACCACTGTCATCTCAATGCTCCATGGCCTTTGTATTCACAATGCTCCATGGCCCCTGTAATCACAGTGCTCCATAACACCTTTCACCATAATGCTCTATGACCACTGCCATCCCAATGCCTCATGACGCCTGTCATCACAATTCTCCAAGTCCCCTCTCATCACAATGCTGCATGACACTTGTCATCACATTGCTCCATAACACCTGTCATCACAGTGTTCCCTGCCCATGTCATCACAATGCTCCATGTCCCCTATAATCACAAGGCTCCATGCCTTTTTCCTCACAATGCTCCAGAATTTTGTCATCACAATGTTCCATGACCGTGGCATCACAATGCTCCACGGCCCTTGTCATCACAATGCTCCAGAATTCTTGTCATCACAATGTTCCATGGACGTGTCATCACAAAGCTACATGACCCTGGTCATCACAGTTCTCCATGACCTTGGTCATCACAATGCTCTAGGTCACTTTTCATCACAATTCTCAATGACCACTTTCATCACTATGCTCGCTGACCATTTTCATCACATTTCTCTATTGTCATTACAATTCCCCATGGCCCCTTTCTTCACAAAGCTCCATGATGCCTGTCATCACAATGCTCCATGGCTTTTGTTATCACAATGCTCCAGGACCAGTTTCATCACAATACTCCATCCCCCTTGTCATCACAGTGCATAATGAAAGCTTTCATTACAATGCTCCGTGAAACTTGTCATCACAATGCTCCATGGCCTTTATCGTCACAATGCTCCCAGGCACTTTTCATCACGATGTTCCATGAAAACTTTCATCACATTGCTCCATGACCATTGTCATCACAATAGTCCATACCCTTGTCAACACAATGCTGCATAATCCCTGTCATCACAATTCTCCATGACTGCTGTCATCACAATAATCCAGGTCAATTTTCATAACAAAGCTTCATGCCCCCAGTCATCACAGTGCTCCATGATACCTTTCATCACAATTCTTAGATGATCAATGCCATCACAATGCCCCATGACACCTGTCATCACAATTCGCTATTACCCTTGTCATCACAATACTCGATGAACCGTGTCATCACAGTGTTCCAGGACACATGTCATCACAATGATCCATGACTATTCTCATCACAATGATCCCATACAACTCTCATCACAATGCTCCATGGCCCCTGTTATCATGTTGCTCCATGATGTCTTTCATCACAATGCCCCATGACCACTGTCATCACCATACCTCAAGACGCCTGTCATCTCAATGCTCCATGGCCCCTTTCATCAAAATGCTCCATGAACCCAGTCATCACAATGTTCCCTGCCCTATTCATCACAATGCTCCATGGGCCCTGTCTTCACAATGCTCCATGCCCTTGTCATCAAAATGCTCCAGAACTCTTGTCATCTTAATGCTCCATGCCAATGTCATCAAAATGTCCCATGACACTTGTCATCACAATTCTCCATTGCCTTTGCCATCACAATGTTCCATGGCCGCTCTCATAACAATGCTCCATTCCCTTTTTATCAAAATGCTCCAGAACTCTTGTCATCATAATGCTCCATGCCAATGTCATCAAAATGCCCCATGACACTTGTCATCACAATGCTCCATGGCCTTTGTCATCACAATGTTCCATGGCCCCTGTCATCACAGTGTTTCATGATACCTTTCATCACAAATCTAGATGACCACTGTCATCACAATGCCCCATAACAGATGTCATCACAAATCGCCATGGTCCTTGTCATCACAATGCTCCATGAACCGTGTCATCACAAGGTTCCAGGACAATTGTCATCACAATGATCCGTGATAACATTCATCACAATGCTCCATGAACCCTGTCATCTCAATGGTCCATAGCCTTTGTATTCACAATGTTCCATGGCCCCTGTAATCACAGTGCTCCATGACCCCTTTCATCACAATGCTCCAAGACCGCTGTCATCACAATGCCCGATGACGCCTGCCACCACAAATCTCCAAGGCCTCTCTTACCAAAAAGCTCCATGATCCCTGTCAGTACAATGTTCCATGACACATTTCATCACAATGCTCCATGACCCCTTTCATCACAAAGTTCTCTGCCCATATCATCACAATGCTCCTTGTCACCTTTCATCACAATGCTCCATGCCCTTTCATTACAATGCTCCATAATTCTAGTCATCGCAATGTTCCTTGACCGTGTCATCACAATGCTCCATGACCCTGGTCATCACAAAGCTCCATGACACCTGTCATCACAATGATCCATGATTCCTTTCCTCACAGTGCTCCAGTACCCTTTTCCTCACAATGCTCCATGCCATTGTCAGCACAATGCTCCTTGGACCCTGTCATCAAAATACTCCATCCCTTTTTCATCACAATGCTCCTGATATCCTATCATTACAATGCTCCATGCCCGTGTCAACACAATGCTCCATGACCCCTGTCATCAAAATGCTTTATGAACATTCTTATCACAATGTTCCATGACCCCTGTCATCAAAATGATCCATGACCGCTGTCATCACAATGCTTCATGATACCTTTCATCACAATCCTCTGTGACAGCTGTCATCACAATGCTCCAGGACAATTTTCATCACAATGCTCCATTCCCCATGTCATCACAGTGCCCCATAAACCCTGTAATCACAATGCTCCATGACCCTGTCATCACAATGTTACATGACCCCTGTAATCACATTGTTCCATGGCCTATGTATTCACAATGTTCCATGGACCCTGTAATCACACTGCTCCATGTTCCCTTTCAACACAATGCTCCATGACCCCTGTCATCACAACGTTCCATGAAAGTTGTCATCAAAATGCTCCATGACCCCGGTCAGCACAAGGTTCCCTGCCCTTGTCATCACAATGGTACATGGCCTTGTCATCACAATGTTCCATGGCCTCTGTCATCACCATGCTCCAAGGTCTTTCTCATCACAATGCTCTATGACCCCTGTCATCACAATGCTTGACGACAATTGTCATCACAATGCTCCAAGGCCCCTGTCATCACAATGCCTCATGGTCTTTGTAATCACAATGCTCAATGACCACTGTCATCACAATGCTCCATGCCGTTGTCATCACAATGCTCCGTGGCCCCTGTAATCACAATGCTCCTTGCCCTTGTCATCACAATGCTCCAGAACACTTGTCATCATAATGCTCCATTCCCGTGTCATCACATTGCTCAATGACACTTGTCATCAAAATGTTCCTTGCCTTTGTCATCACAGTGCTCCATGATACCTTTAATCAAAATTCTACATGACCACTGTCATCACAATGCATGATGACCAATGACATCACAATGCCCCAAGACACGTCTCATCACAATTCGTCTGGGCCCTTGTCATCTCAATGCTGTATGAAACGTGTCATCAGTAAGTTCCAAGACCCTTGTCATCAGAATGCTCCATGAACTCTGTTATCTCAATGTTCCATGGCCTTTGTATTCACAATGCTCCATTGTCCGGATAATCGCGTTGCTCCATGAACACTTTCATCACAATGCTCCTTGACCACTGTCACCATAATGCCCCATGACGTCTCTCATCACTGTGCTCCAAGACCACTCTCATCAAAATGCTCCATGATCTCTGTCAGCACAATATTGCATGACACTTGTCATCCCAATGCTCCATGATCCCTGTCATCACAATGATCCCTGCCAATGTCATCACAATGCTCCATGTCTCCTGTAATCACAATGCTCCAGGTCTGTTGTCATCACCATGCTTCATGCCTGTGTCATCACAATGCTCATGAATCCTGTGTTCACAATGCTCCATGGCCCACGTCATCACAATACTCCATGACCCCTGTCATCACAATGCTCTATGGCCATTGTCAACCCAATGCTCAGTGACCCACGTCAACACAATGCCTGTTGACACCTGTCATCAAAATGCTAAATGGCACTTGTCATCACAATGCTCTATGATGCCTGTCATCACTATTCTCCATGTCAATTGTCATCACAATGCTCCATGAATCTTGTCTTCACAATGCTCCATGGCACATGTCATCACAATGCTCCATGAACCCTGTCATCACAATGCTCCGTGACCCCTCTCAACACAATCCCTGATGACCCCGTCATCAAAATGATAAATGGCACTTGTCATCACAATGCTCTATGAGGCCTGTCATCACTATTCTCCATCTCACTTGATATCACAATGCTCCATGGCCCCTGTAATCCCAGTACTCCATTAACCCTTTCATCACAATGCCCAATGCCACCTCTCATCACAATTCTCCATGGCATTTGTCATCACGATGCTCCATGACACCTGTCATCACAATGCTCCATGGCCCCTCTCATTACCGTGCTCCATAATAACTTTAATCACATTTCTAGATGACCACTGCCATCACAATGCTCCATGACATTGTCATCACAATTCGCCATGACCATTGTCATCACAATGCTCCATGAACCATGTCATCACAGGGTCCCAGGAAACCTGTTATCACAATGATCCATTACCACTTTCATCACAATGCTCCATGACCACTGTCATCTCAATGCTCCATGGCCTTTGTATTCACAATGCTCCATGGCCCCTGTAATCACAGTGCTCCATAACACCTTTCACCATAATGCTCTATGACCACTGCCATCCCAATGCCTCATGACGCCTGTCATCACAATTCTCCAAGTCCCCTCTCATCACAATGCTGCATGACACTTGTCATCACATTGCTCCATAACACCTGTCATCACAGTGTTCCCTGCCCATGTCATCACAATGCTCCATGTCCCCTATAATCACAAGGCTCCATGCCTTTTTCCTCACAATGCTCCAGAATTTTGTCATCACAATGTTCCATGACCGTGGCATCACAATGCTCCACGGCCCTTGTCATCACAATGCTCCAGAATTCTTGTCATCACAATGTTCCATGGACGTGTCATCACAAAGCTACATGACCCTGGTCATCACAGTTCTCCATGACCTTGGTCATCACAATGCTCTAGGTCACTTTTCATCACAATTCTCAATGACCACTTTCATCACTATGCTCGCTGACCATTTTCATCACATTTCTCTATTGTCATTACAATTCCCCATGGCCCCTTTCTTCACAAAGCTCCATGATGCCTGTCATCACAATGCTCCATGGCTTTTGTTATCACAATGCTCCAGGACCAGTTTCATCACAATACTCCATCCCCCTTGTCATCACAGTGCATAATGAAAGCTTTCATTACAATGCTCCGTGAAACTTGTCATCACAATGCTCCATGGCCTTTATCGTCACAATGCTCCCAGGCACTTTTCATCACGATGTTCCATGAAAACTTTCATCACATTGCTCCATGACCATTGTCATCACAATAGTCCATACCCTTGTCAACACAATGCTGCATAATCCCTGTCATCACAATTCTCCATGACTGCTGTCATCACAATAATCCAGGTCAATTTTCATAACAAAGCTTCATGCCCCCAGTCATCACAGTGCTCCATGATACCTTTCATCACAATTCTTAGATGATCAATGCCATCACAATGCCCCATGACACCTGTCATCACAATTCGCTATTACCCTTGTCATCACAATACTCGATGAACCGTGTCATCACAGTGTTCCAGGACACATGTCATCACAATGATCCATGACTATTCTCATCACAATGATCCCATACAACTCTCATCACAATGCTCCATGGCCCCTGTTATCATGTTGCTCCATGATGTCTTTCATCACAATGCCCCATGACCACTGTCATCACCATACCTCAAGACGCCTGTCATCTCAATGCTCCATGGCCCCTTTCATCAAAATGCTCCATGAACCCAGTCATCACAATGTTCCCTGCCCTATTCATCACAATGCTCCATGGGCCCTGTCTTCACAATGCTCCATGCCCTTGTCATCAAAATGCTCCAGAACTCTTGTCATCTTAATGCTCCATGCCAATGTCATCAAAATGTCCCATGACACTTGTCATCACAATTCTCCATTGCCTTTGCCATCACAATGTTCCATGGCCGCTCTCATAACAATGCTCCATTCCCTTTTTATCAAAATGCTCCAGAACTCTTGTCATCATAATGCTCCATGCCAATGTCATCAAAATGCCCCATGACACTTGTCATCACAATGCTCCATGGCCTTTGTCATCACAATGTTCCATGGCCCCTGTCATCACAGTGTTTCATGATACCTTTCATCACAAATCTAGATGACCACTGTCATCACAATGCCCCATAACAGATGTCATCACAAATCGCCATGGTCCTTGTCATCACAATGCTCCATGAACCGTGTCATCACAAGGTTCCAGGACAATTGTCATCACAATGATCCGTGATAACATTCATCACAATGCTCCATGAACCCTGTCATCTCAATGGTCCATAGCCTTTGTATTCACAATGTTCCATGGCCCCTGTAATCACAGTGCTCCATGACCCCTTTCATCACAATGCTCCAAGACCGCTGTCATCACAATGCCCGATGACGCCTGCCACCACAAATCTCCAAGGCCTCTCTTACCAAAAAGCTCCATGATCCCTGTCAGTACAATGTTCCATGACACATTTCATCACAATGCTCCATGACCCCTTTCATCACAAAGTTCTCTGCCCATATCATCACAATGCTCCTTGTCACCTTTCATCACAATGCTCCATGCCCTTTCATTACAATGCTCCATAATTCTAGTCATCGCAATGTTCCTTGACCGTGTCATCACAATGCTCCATGACCCTGGTCATCACAAAGCTCCATGACACCTGTCATCACAATGATCCATGATTCCTTTCCTCACAGTGCTCCAGTACCCTTTTCCTCACAATGCTCCATGCCATTGTCAGCACAATGCTCCTTGGACCCTGTCATCAAAATACTCCATCCCTTTTTCATCACAATGCTCCTGATATCCTATCATTACAGTGCTCCATGCCCGTGTCAACACAATGCTCCATGACCCCTGTCATCAAAATGCTTTATGAACATTCTTATCACAATGTTCCATGACCCCTGTCATCAAAATGATCCATGACCGCTGTCATCACAATGCTTCATGATACCTTTCATCACAATCCTCTGTGACGGCTGTCATCACAATGCTCCAGGACAATTTTCATCACAATGCTCCATGCCCCATGTCATCACAGTGCCCCATAAACCCGGTAATCACAATGCTCCATGACCCTGTCATCACAATGTTACATGACTCCTGTAATCACATTGTTCCATGGCCTATGTATTCACAATGTTCCATGGACCCTGTAATCACACTGCTCCATGTTCCCTTTCAACACAATGCTCCATGACCCCTGTCATCACAACGTTCCATGAAAGTTGTCATCAAAATGCTCCATGACCCCGGTCAGCACAAGGTTCCCTGCCCTTGTCATCACAATGGTACATGGCCTTGTCATCACAATGTTCCATGGCCTCTGTCATCACCATGCTCCAAGGTCTTTCTCATCACAATGCTCTATGACCCCTGTCATTACAATGCTTGACGACAATTGTCATCACAATGCTCCAAGGCCCCTGTCATCACAATGCCTCATGGTCTTTGTAATCACAATGCTCAATGACCACTGTCAGCACAATGCTCCATGCCGTTGTCATCACAATGCTCCGTGGCCCCTGTAATCACAATGCTCCTTGCCCTTGTCATCACAATGCTCCAGAACACTTGTCATCATAATGCTCCATTCCCATGTCATCACATTGCTCAATGACACTTGTCATCAAAATGTTCCTTGCCTTTGTCATCACAGTGCTCCATGATATCTTTAATCAAAATTCTACATGACCACTGTCATCACAATGCATGATGACCAATGACATCACAATGCCCCAAGACACGTCTCATCACAATTCGTCTGGGCCCTTGTCATCTCAATGCTGTATGAAACGTGTCATCAGTAAGTTCCAAGACCCTTGTCATCACAATGCTCCATGAACTCTGTTATCTCAATGTTCCATGGCCTTTGTATTCACAATGCTCCATTGTCCGGATAATCGCGTTGCTCCATGAACACTTTCATCACAATGCTCCTTGACCACTGTCACCATAATGCCCCATGACGTCTCTCATCACTGTGCTCCAAGACCACTCTCATCAAAATGCTCCATGATCTCTGTCAGCACAATATTGCATGACACTTGTCATCCCAATGCTCCATGATCCCTGTCATCACAATGATCCCTGCCAATGTCATCACAATGCTCCATGTCTCCTGTAATCACACTGCTCCAGGTCTGTTGTCATCACCATGCTTCATGCCTGTGTCATCACAATGCTCATGAATCCTGTGTTCACAATGCTCCATGGCCCACGTCATCACAATACTCCATGACCCCTGTCATCACAATGCTCTATGGCCATTGTCAACCCAATGCTCAGTGACCCACGTCAACACAATGCCTGTTGACACCTGTCATCAAAATGCTAAATGGCACTTGTCATCACAATGCTCTATGATGCCTGTCATCACTATTCTCCATGTCAATTGTCATCACAATGCTCCATGAATCTTGTCTTCACAATGCTCCATGGCACATGTCATCACAATGCTCCATGAACTCTGTCATCACAATGCTCCGTGACCCCTCTCAACACAATCCCTGATGACCCCGTCATCAAAATGATAAATGGCACTTGTCATCACAATGCTCTATGAGGCCTGTCATCACTATTCTCCATCTCACTTGATATCACAATGCTCCATGGCCCCTGTAATCCCAGTACTCCATTAACCCTTTCATCACAATGCCCAATGCCACCTCTCATCACAATTCTCCTTGGCATTTGTCATCACGATGCTCCATGACACCTGTCATCACAATGCTCCATGGCCCCTCTCATTACCGTGCTCCATAATAACTTTAATCACATTTCTAGATGACCACTGCCATCACAATGCCCCATGATATTGTCATCACAATTCGCCATGACCGTTGTCATCACAATGCTCCATGAACCATGTCATCACAGGGTCCCAGGACACCTGTTATCACAATGATCCATTACCACCTTCATCACAATGCTCCATGACCACTGTCATTTCAATGCTCCATGGCCTTTGTATTCACAATGCTCCATGGCCCCTGTAATAACAGTGCTCCATAACACCTTTCACCATAATGCTCTATGACCACTGCCATCTCAATGCCTCATGACGCCTGTCATCACAATTCTCCAAGTCCCCTCTCATCACAATGCTGCATGACACTTGTCATCACATTGCTCAATAACACCTGTCATCACAGTGTTCCCTGCCCATGTCATCACAATGCTCCATGTCCCCTATAATCACAATGCTCCAAGCCTTTTTCCTCACAATGCTCCAGAATTTTGTCATCACAATGTTCCATGACCGTGGCATCACAATGCTCCACGGCCCTTGTCATCACAATGCTCCAGAATTCTTGTCATCACAATGTTCCATGGACGTGTCATCACAAAGCTACATGACCCTGGTCATCACAGTTCTCCATGACCTTGGTCATCACAATGCTCTAGGTCACTTTTCATCACAATTCTCAATGACCACTTTCATCACTATGCTCGCTGACCATTTTCATCACATTTCTCTATTGTCATTACAATTCCCCATGGCCCCTTTCTTCACAAAGCTCCATGATGCCTGTCATCACAATGCTCCATGGCTTTTGTTATCACAATGCTCGAGGACCAGTTTCATCACAATACTTCATCCCCCTTGTCATCACAGTGCATAATGAAAGCTTTCATTACAATCCTCCGTGAAACTTGTCATCACAATGCTCCATGGCCTTTATCGTCACAATGCTCCCAGGCACTTTTCATCACGATGTTCCATGAAAACTTTCATCACATTGCTCCATGACCATTGTCATCACAATAGTCCATAGCCTTGTCAACACAATGCTGCATAATCCCTGTCATCACAATTCTCCATGACTGCTGTCATCACAATAATCCAGGTCAATTTTCATAACAAAGCTTCATGCCCCCAGTCATCACAGTGCTCCATGATACCTTTCATCACAATTCTTAGATGATCAGTGCCATCACAATGCCCCATGACACCTGTCATCACAATTCGCTATGACCCTTGTCATCACAATACTCGATGAACCGTGTCATCACAGTGTTCCAGGACACATGTCATCACAATGATCCATGACTATTCTCATCACAATGATCCCATACAACTCTCATCACAATGCTCCATGGCCCCTGTTATCATGTTGCTCCATGATGTCTTTCATCACAATGCCCCATGACCACTGTCATCACCATACCTCAAGACGCCTGTCATCTCAATGCTCCATGGCCCCTTTCATCAAAATGCTCCATGAACCCAGTCATCACAATTTTCCCTGCCCTATTCATCACAATGCTGAATGGGCTCTGTCTTCACAATGCTCCATGCCCTTGTCATCAAAATGCTCCAGAACTCTTGTCATCTTAATGCTCCATGCCAATGTCATCAAAATGTCCCATGACACTTGTCATCACAATGCTCCATTGCCTTTGCCATCACAATGTTCCATGGCCGCTCTCATAACAATGCTCCATTCCCTTTTTATCAAAATGCTCCAGAACTCTTGTCATCATAATGCTCCATGCCAATGTCATCAAAATGCCCCATGACACTTGTCATCACAATGCTCCATGGCCTTTGTCATCACAATGTTCCATGGCCCCTGTCATCACAGTGTTCCATGATACCTTTCATCACAAATCTAGATGACGACTGTCATCACAATGCCCCATAACAGATGTCATCACAAATCGCCATGGTCCTTGTCATCACAATGCTCCATGAACCGTGTCATCACAAGGTTCCAGGACAATTGTCATCACAATGATCCGTGATCACATTCATCACAATGCTCCATGAACCCTGTCATCTCAATGGTCCATAGCCTTTGTATTCACAATGTTCCATGGCCCCTGTAATCACAGTGCTCCATGACCCCTTTCATCACAATGCTCCAAGACCGCTGTCATCACAATGCCCGATGACGCCTGCCACCACAAATCTCCAAGGCCTCTCTTACCAAAAAGCTCCATGATCCCTGTCAGTACAATGTTCCATGACACATTTCATCACAATGCTCCATGACCCCTTTCATCACAAAGTTCTCTGCCCATATCATCACAATGCTCCTTGTCACCTTTCATCACAATGCTCCATGCCCTTTCATTACAATGCTCCATAATTCTAGTCATCGCAATGTTCCTTGACCGTGTCATCACAATGCTCCATGACCCTGGTCATCACAAAGCTCCATGACACCTGTCATCACAATGATCCATGATTCCTTTCCTCACAGTGCTCCAGTACCCTTTTCCTCACAATGCTCCATGCCATTGTCAGCACAATGCTCCTTGGACCCTGTCATCAAAATACTCCATCCCTTTTTCATCACAATGCTCCTGATATCCTATCATTACAGTGCTCCATGCCCGTGTCAACACAATGCTCCATGACCCCTGTCATCAAAATGCTTTATGAACATTCTTATCACAATGTTCCATGACCCCTGTCATCAAAATGATCCATGACCGCTGTCATCACAATGCTTCATGATACCTTTCATCACAATCCTCTGTGACAGCTGTCATCACAATGCTCCAGGACAATTTTCATCACAATGCTCCATGCCCCATGTCATCACAGTGCCCCATAAACCCGGTAATCACAATGCTCCATGACCCTGTCATCACAATGTTACATGACCCCTGTAATCACATTGTTCCATGGCCTATGTATTCACAATGTTCCATGGACCCTGTAATCACACTGCTCCATGTTCCCTTTCAACACAATGCTCCATGACCCCTGTCATCACAACGTTCCATGAAAGTTGTCATCAAAATGCTCCATGACCCCGGTCAGCACAAGGTTCCCTGCCCTTGTCATCACAATGGTACATGGCCTTGTCATCACAATGTTCCATGGCCTCTGTCATCACCATGCTCCAAGGTCTTTCTCATCACAATGCTCTATGACCCCTGTCATCACAATGCTTGACGACAATTGTCATCACAATGCTCCAAGGCCCCTGTCATCACAATGCCTCATGGTCTTTGTAATCACAATGCTCAATGACCACTGTCATCACAATGCTCCATGCCGTTGTCATCACAATGCTCCGTGGCCCCTGTAATCACAATGCTCCTTGCCCTTGTCATCACAATGCTCCAGAACACTTGTCATCATAATGCTCCATTCCCGTGTCATCACATTGCTCAATGACACTTGTCATCAAAATGTTCCTTGCCTTTGTCATCACAGTGCTCCATGATACCTTTAATCAAAATTCTACATGACCACTGTCATCACAATGCATGATGACCAATGACATCACAATGCCCCATGACACGTGTCATCACAATTCGTCTTGGCCCTTGTCATCTCAATGCTGTATGAAACGTGTCATCAGTAAGTTCCAAGACGCTTGTCTTCAGAATGCTCCATGAACTCTGTTATCTCCATGTTCCATGGACTTTGAATTCACAATGCTCCATTGTCCGGATAATCGCATTGCTCCATGAACACTTTCATCACAATGCTCCTTGACCACTGTCACCATAATGCCCCATGACGTCTCTCATCACTCTGCTCCAAGAACACTCTCATCAAAATGCTCCATGATCTGTGTCAGAACAATATTTCATGACACTTGTCATCACAATGCCCCATGATTCCTGTCATCACAATGATCCCTGCCAATGTCATCACAATGCTCCATGTCTCCTGTAATCACAATGCTCCAGGTCTGTTGTCATCACCATGCTTCATGCCTGTGTCATCACAATGCTCATGAATCCTGTTTTCACAATGCTCCATGGCCCACGTCATCACAATGCTCCATGACCCCTGTCATCACAATGCTCTATGGCCATTGTCTACTCAATGCTCAGTGCCCCACGTCAACACAATGCCTGGTGACACCTGTCATCAAAATGCTAAATGGCACTTGTCATCACAATGCTCTATGATGCCTGTCATCACTATTCTCCATGTCAATTGTCATCACAATGCTCCATGAATCTTGTCTTCACAATGCTCCATGGCACATGTCATCACAATGCTCCATGAACCCTGTCATCACAATGCTCCGTGACCCCTCTCAACACAATCCCTGATGACCCCGTCATCAAAATGAAAAATGGCACTTGTCATCACAATGCTCTATGAGGCCTGTCATCACTATTCTCCATCTCACTTGATATCACAATGCTCCATGGCCCCGGTAATACCAGTACTCCATTAACCCTTTCATCACAATGCCCAATGCCACCTCTCATCACAATTCTCCTTGGCATTTGTCATCACGATGCTCCATGACACCTGTCATCACAATGCTCCATGGCCCCTCTCATTACCGTGCTCCATAATAACTTTAATCACATTTCTAGATGACCACTGCCATCACAATGCCCAATGATATTGTCATCACAATTCGCCATGACCGTTGTCATCACAATGCTCCATGAACCATGTCATCACAGGGTCCCAGGACACCTGTTATCACAATGATCCATTACCACCTTCATCACAATGCTCCATGACCACTGTCATCTCAATGCTCCATGGCCTTTGTATTCACAATGCTCCATGGCCCCTGTAATAACAGTGCTCCATAACACCTTTCACCATAATGCTCTATGACCACTGCCATTTCAATGCCTCATGACGCCTGTCATCACAATTCTCCAAGTCCCCTCTCATCACAATGCTGCATGACACTTGTCATCACATTGCTCCATAACACCTGTCATCTCAGTGTTCCCTGCCCATGTCATCACAATGCTCCATGTCCCCTATAATCACAAGGCTCCATGCCTTTTTCCTCACAATGCTCCAGAATTTTGTCATCACAATGTTCCATGACCGTGGCATCACAATGCTCCACGGCCCTTGTCATCACAATGCTCCAGAATTCTTGTCATCACAATGTTCCATGGACGTGTCATCACAAAGCTACATGACCCCGGTCATCACAGTTCTCCATGACCTTGGTCATCACAATGCTCTAGGTCACTTTTCATCACAATTCTCAATGACCACTTTCATCACTATGCTCGCTGACCATTTTCATCACATTTCTCTATTGTCATTACAATTCCCCATGGCCCCTTTCTTCACAAAGCTCCATGATGCCTGTCATCACAATGCTCCATGGCTTTTGTTATCACAATGCTCCAGGACCAGTTTCATCACAATACTTCATCCCCCTTGTCATCACAGTGCATAATGAAAGCTTTCATTACAATGCTCCGTGAAACTTGTCATCACAATGCTCCATGGCCTTTATCGTCACAATGCTCCCAGGCACTTTTCATCACGATGTTCCATGAAAACTTTCATCACATTGCTCCATGACCATTGTCATCACAATAGTCCATACCCTTGTCAACACCATGCTGCATAATCCCTGTCATCACAATTCTCCATGACTGCTGTCATCACAATAATCCAGGTCAATTTTCATAACAAAGCTTCATGCCCCCAGTCATCACAGTGCTCCATGATACCTTTCATCACAATTCTTAGATGATCAATGCCATCACAATGCCCCATGACACCTGTCATCACAATTCGCTATGACCCTTGTCATCACAATACTCGATGAACCGTGTCATCACAGTGTTCCAGGACACATGTCATCACAATGATCCATGACTATTCTCATCACAATGATCCCATACAACTCTCATCACAATGCTCTATGGCCCCTGTTATCATGTTGCTCCATGATGTCTTTCATCACAATGCCCCATGACCACTGTCATCACCATACCTCAAGACGCCTGTCATCTCAATGCTCCATGGCCCCTTTCATCAAAATGCTCCATGAACCCAGTCATCACAATGTTCCCTGCCCTATTCATCACAATGCTCCATGGGCCCTGTCTTCACAATGCTCCATGCCCTTGTCATCAAAATGCTCCATAACTCTTGTCATCTTAATGCTCCATGCCAATGTCATCAAAATGTCCCATGACACTTGTCATCACAATGCTCCATTGCCTTTGCCATCACAATGTTCCATGGCCGCTCTCATAACAATGCTCCATTCCCTTTTTATCAAAATGCTCCAGAACTCTTGTCATCATAATGCTCCATGCCAATGTCATCAAAATGCCCCATGACACTTGTCATCACAATGCTCCATGGCCTTTGTCATCACAATGTTCCATGGCCCCTGTCATCACAGTGTTCCATGATACCTTTCATCACAAATCTAGATGACGACTGTCATCACAATGCCCCATAACAGATGTCATCACAAATCGCCATGGTCCTTGTCATCACAATGCTCCATGAACCGTGTCATCACAAGGTTCCAGGACAATTGTCATCACAATGATCCGTGATCACATTCATCACAATGCTCCATGAACCCTGTCATCTCAATGGTCCATAGCCTTTGTATTCACAATGCTCCATGGCCCCTGTAATCACAGTGCTCCATGACCCCTTTCATCACAATGCTCCAAGACCGCTGTCATCACAATGCCCGATGACGCCTGCCACCACAAATCTCCAAGGCCTCTCTTACCAAAAAGCTCCATGATCCCTGTCAGTACAATGTTCCATGACACATTTCATCACAATGCTCCATGACCCCTTTCATCACAAAGTTCTCTGCCCATATCATCACAATGCTCCTTGTCACCTTTCATCACAATGCTCCATGCCCTTTCATTACAATGCTCCATAATTCTAGTCATCGCAATGTTCCTTGACCGTGTCATCACAATGCTCCATGACCCTGGTCATCACAAAGCTCCATGACACCTGTCATCACAATGATCCATGATTCCTTTCCTCACAGTGCTCCAGTACCCTTTTCCTCACAATGCTCCATGACATTGTCAGCACAATGCTCCTTGGACCCTGTCATCAAAATACTCCATCCCTTTTTCATCACAATGCTCCTGATATCCTATCATTACAGTGCTCCATGCCCGTGTCAACACAATGCTCCATGACCCCTGTCATCAAAATGCTTTATGAACATTCTTATCACAATATTCCATGACCCCTGTCATCAAAATGATCCATGACCGCTGTCATCACAATGCTTCATGATACCTTTCATCACAATCCTCTGTGACAGCAGTCATCACAATGCTCCAGGACAATTTTCATCACAATGCTCCATGCCCCATGTCATCACAGTGCCCTATAAACCCGGTAATCACAATGCTCCATGACCCTGTCATCACAAAGCTACATGACCCCGGTCATCACAGTTCTCCATGACCTTGGTCATCACAATGCTCTAGGTCACTTTTCATCACAATTCTCAATGACCACTTTCATCACTATGCTCGCTGACCATTTTCATCACATTTCTCTATTGTCATTACAATTCCCCATGGCCCCTTTCTTCACAAAGCTCCATGATGCCTGTCATCACAATGCTCCATGGCTTTTGTTATCACAATGCTCCAGGACCAGTTTCATCACAATACTTCATCCCCCTTGTCATCACAGTGCATAATGAAAGCTTTCATTACAATGCTCCGTGAAACTTGTCATCACAATGCTCCATGGCCTTTATCGTCACAATGCTCCCAGGCACTTTTCATCACGATGTTCCATGAAAACTTTCATCACATTGCTCCATGACCATTGTCATCACAATAGTCCATACCCTTGTCAACACCATGCTGCATAATCCCTGTCATCACAATTCTCCATGACTGCTGTCATCACAATAATCCAGGTCAATTTTCATAACAAAGCTTCATGCCCCCAGTCATCACAGTGCTCCATGATACCTTTCATCACAATTCTTAGATGATCAATGCCATCACAATGCCCCATGACACCTGTCATCACAATTCGCTATGACCCTTGTCATCACAATACTCGATGAACCGTGTCATCACAGTGTTCCAGGACACATGTCATCACAATGATCCATGACTATTCTCATCACAATGATCCCATACAACTCTCATCACAATGCTCTATGGCCCCTGTTATCATGTTGCTCCATGATGTCTTTCATCACAATGCCCCATGACCACTGTCATCACCATACCTCAAGACGCCTGTCATCTCAATGCTCCATGGCCCCTTTCATCAAAATGCTCCATGAACCCAGTCATCACAATGTTCCCTGCCCTATTCATCACAATGCTCCATGGGCCCTGTCTTCACAATGCTCCATGCCCTTGTCATCAAAATGCTCCATAACTCTTTTCATCTTAATGCTCCATGCCAATGTCATCAAAATGTCCCATGACACTTGTCATCACAATGCTCCATTGCCTTTGCCATCACAATGTTCCATGGCCGCTCTCATAACAATGCTCCATTCCCTTTTTATCAAAATGCTCCAGAACTCTTGTCATCATAATGCTCCATGCCAATGTCATCAAAATGCCCCATGACACTTGTCATCACAATGCTCCATGGCCTTTGTCATCACAATGTTCCATGGCCCCTGTCATCACAGTGTTCCATGATACCTTTCATCACAAATCTAGATGACGACTGTCATCACAATGCCCCATAACAGATGTCATCACAAATCGCCATGGTCCTTGTCATCACAATGCTCCATGAACCGTGTCATCACAAGGTTCCAGGACAATTGTCATCACAATGATCCGTGATCACATTCATCACAATGCTCCATGAACCCTGTCATCTCAATGGTCCATAGCCTTTGTATTCACAATGCTCCATGGCCCCTGTAATCACAGTGCTCCATGACCCCTTTCATCACAATGCTCCAAGACCGCTGTCATCACAATGCCCGATGACGCCTGCCACCACAAATCTCCAAGGCCTCTCTTACCAAAAAGCTCCATGATCCCTGTCAGTACAATGTTCCATGACACATTTCATCACAATGCTCCATGACCCCTTTCATCACAAAGTTCTCTGCCCATATCATCACAATGCTCCTTGTCACCTTTCATCACAATGCTCCATGCCCTTTCATTACAATGCTCCATAATTCTAGTCATCGCAATGTTCCTTGACCGTGTCATCACAATGCTCCATGACCCTGGTCATCACAAAGCTCCATGACACCTGTCATCACAATGATCCATGATTCCTTTCCTCACAGTGCTCCAGTACCCTTTTCCTCACAATGCTCCATGCCATTGTCAGCACAATGCTCCTTGGACCCTGTCATCAAAATACTCCATCCCTTTTTCATCACAATGCTCCTGATATCCTATCATTACAGTGCTCCATGCCCGTGTCAACACAATGCTCCATGACCCCTGTCATCAAAATGCTTTATGAACATTCTTATCACAATGTTCCATGACCCCTGTCATCAAAATGATCCATGACCGCTGTCATCACAATGCTTCATGATACCTTTCATCACAATCCTCTGTGACAGCAGGCATCACAATGCTCCAGGACAATTTTCATCACAATGCTCCATGCCCCATGTCATCACAGTGCCCTATAAACCCGGTAATCACAATGCTCCATGACCCTGTCATCACAAAGCTACATGACCCCGGTCATCACAGTTCTCCATGACCTTGGTCATCACAATGCTCTAGGTCACTTTTCATCACAATTCTCAATGACCACTTTCATCACTATGCTCGCTGACCATTTTCATCACATTTCTCTATTGTCATTACAATTCCCCATGGCCCCTTTCTTCACAAAGCTCCATGATGCCTGTCATCACAATGCTCCATGGCTTTTGTTATCACAATGCTCCAGGACCAGTTTCATCACAATACTTCATCCCCCTTGTCATCACAGTGCATAATGAAAGCTTTCATTACAATGCTCCGTGAAACTTGTCATCACAATGCTCCATGGCCTTTATCGTCACAATGCTCCCAGGCACTTTTCATCACGATGTTCCATGAAAACTTTCATCACATTGCTCCATGACCATTGTCATCACAATAGTCCATACCCTTGTCAACACCATGCTGCATAATCCCTGTCATCACAATTCTCCATGACTGCTGTCATCACAATAATCCAGGTCAATTTTCATAACAAAGCTTCATGCCCCCAGTCATCACAGTGCTCCATGATACCTTTCATCACAATTCTTAGATGATCAATGCCATCACAATGCCCCATGACACCTGTCATCACAATTCGCTATGACCCTTGTCATCACAATACTCGATGAACCGTGTCATCACAGTGTTCCAGGACACATGTCATCACAATGATCCATGACTATTCTCATCACAATGATCCCATACAACTCTCATCACAATGCTCTATGGCCCCTGTTATCATGTTGCTCCATGATGTCTTTCATCACAATGCCCCATGACCACTGTCATCACCATACCTCAAGACGCCTGTCATCTCAATGCTCCATGGCCCCTTTCATCAAAATGCTCCATGAACCCAGTCATCACAATGTTCCCTGCCCTATTCATCACAATGCTCCATGGGCCCTGTCTTCACAATGCTCCATGCCCTTGTCATCAAAATGCTCCATAACTCTTGTCATCTTAATGCTCCATGCCAATGTCATCAAAATGTCCCATGACACTTGTCATCACAATGCTCCATTGCCTTTGCCATCACAATGTTCCATGGCCGCTCTCATAACAATGCTCCATTCCCTTTTTATCAAAATGCTCCAGAACTCTTGTCATCATAATGCTCCATGCCAATGTCATCAAAATGCCCCATGACACTTGTCATCACAATGCTCCATGGCCTTTGTCATCACAATGTTCCATGGCCCCTGTCATCACAGTGTTCCATGATACCTTTCATCACAAATCTAGATGACGACTGTCATCACAATGCCCCATAACAGATGTCATCACAAATCGCCATGGTCCTTGTCATCACAATGCTCCATGAACCGTGTCATCACAAGGTTCCAGGACAATTGTCATCACAATGATCCGTGATCACATTCATCACAATGCTCCATGAACCCTGTCATCTCAATGGTCCATAGCCTTTGTATTCACAATGCTCCATGGCCCCTGTAATCACAGTGCTCCATGACCCCTTTCATCACAATGCTCCAAGACCGCTGTCATCACAATGCCCGATGACGCCTGCCACCACAAATCTCCAAGGCCTCTCTTACCAAAAAGCTCCATGATCCCTGTCAGTACAATGTTCCATGACACATTTCATCACAATGCTCCATGACCCCTTTCATCACAAAGTTCTCTGCCCATATCATCACAATGCTCCTTGTCACCTTTCATCACAATGCTCCATGCCCTTTCATTACAATGCTCCATAATTCTAGTCATCGCAATGTTCCTTGACCGTGTCATCACAATGCTCCATGACCCTGGTCATCACAAAGCTCCATGACACCTGTCATCACAATGATCCATGATTCCTTTCCTCACAGTGCTCCAGTACCCTTTTCCTCACAATGCTCCATGCCATTGTCAGCACAATGCTCCTTGGACCCTGTCATCAAAATACTCCATCCCTTTTTCATCACAATGCTCCTGATATCCTATCATTACAGTGCTCCATGCCCGTGTCAACACAATGCTCCATGACCCCTGTCATCAAAATGCTTTATGAACATTCTTATCACAATGTTCCATGACCCCTGTCATCAAAATGATCCATGACCGCTGTCATCACAATGCTTCATGATACCTTTCATCACAATCCTCTGTGACAGCAGTCATCACAATGCTCCAGGACAATTTTCATCACAATGCTCCATGCCCCATGTCATCACAGTGCCCTATAAACCCGGTAATCACAATGCTCCATGACCCTGTCATCACAAAGCTACATGACCCCGGTCATCACAGTTCTCCATGACCTTGGTCATCACAATGCTCTAGGTCACTTTTCATCACAATTCTCAATGACCACTTTCATCACTATGCTCGCTGACCATTTTCATCACATTTCTCTATTGTCATTACAATTCCCCATGGCCCCTTTCTTCACAAAGCTCCATGATGCCTGTCATCACAATGCTCCATGGCTTTTGTTATCACAATGCTCCAGGACCAGTTTCATCACAATACTTCATCCCCCTTGTCATCACAGTGCATAATGAAAGCTTTCATTACAATGCTCCGTGAAACTTGTCATCACAATGCTCCATGGCCTTTATCGTCACAATGCTCCCAGGCACTTTTCATCACGATGTTCCATGAAAACTTTCATCACATTGCTCCATGACCATTGTCATCACAATAGTCCATACCCTTGTCAACACCATGCTGCATAATCCCTGTCATCACAATTCTCCATGACTGCTGTCATCACAATAATCCAGGTCAATTTTCATAACAAAGCTTCATGCCCCCAGTCATCACAGTGCTCCATGATACCTTTCATCACAATTCTTAGATGATCAATGCCATCACAATGCCCCATGACACCTGTCATCACAATTCGCTATGACCCTTGTCATCACAATACTCGATGAACCGTGTCATCACAGTGTTCCAGGACACATGTCATCACAATGATCCATGACTATTCTCATCACAATGATCCCATACAACTCTCATCACAATGCTCTATGGCCCCTGTTATCATGTTGCTCCATGATGTCTTTCATCACAATGCCCCATGACCACTGTCATCACCATACCTCAAGACGCCTGTCATCTCAATGCTCCATGGCCCCTTTCATCAAAATGCTCCATGAACCCAGTCATCACAATGTTCCCTGCCCTATTCATCACAATGCTCCATGGGCCCTGTCTTCACAATGCTCCATGCCCTTGTCATCAAAATGCTCCATAACTCTTGTCATCTTAATGCTCCATGCCAATGTCATCAAAATGTCCCATGACACTTGTCATCACAATGCTCCATTGCCTTTGCCATCACAATGTTCCATGGCCGCTCTCATAACAATGCTCCATTCCCTTTTTATCAAAATGCTCCAGAACTCTTGTCATCATAATGCTCCATGCCAATGTCATCAAAATGCCCCATGACACTTGTCATCACAATGCTCCATGGCCTTTGTCATCACAATGTTCCATGGCCCCTGTCATCACAGTGTTCCATGATACCTTTCATCACAAATCTAGATGACGACTGTCATCACAATGCCCCATAACAGATGTCATCACAAATCGCCATGGTCCTTGTCATCACAATGCTCCATGAACCGTGTCATCACAAGGTTCCAGGACAATTGTCATCACAATGATCCGTGATCACATTCATCACAATGCTCCATGAACCCTGTCATCTCAATGGTCCATAGCCTTTGTATTCACAATGCTCCATGGCCCCTGTAATCACAGTGCTCCATGACCCCTTTCATCACAATGCTCCAAGACCGCTGTCATCACAATGCCCGATGACGCCTGCCACCACAAATCTCCAAGGCCTCTCTTACCAAAAAGCTCCATGATCCCTGTCAGTACAATGTTCCATGACACATTTCATCACAATGCTCCATGACCCCTTTCATCACAAAGTTCTCTGCCCATATCATCACAATGCTCCTTGTCACCTTTCATCACAATGCTCCATGCCCTTTCATTACAATGCTCCATAATTCTAGTCATCGCAATGTTCCTTGACCGTGTCATCACAATGCTCCATGACCCTGGTCATCACAAAGCTCCATGACACCTGTCATCACAATGATCCATGATTCCTTTCCTCACAGTGCTCCAGTACCCTTTTCCTCACAATGCTCCATGCCATTGTCAGCACAATGCTCCTTGGACCCTGTCATCAAAATACTCCATCCCTTTTTCATCACAATGCTCCTGATATCCTATCATTACAGTGCTCCATGCCCGTGTCAACACAATGCTCCATGACCCCTGTCATCAAAATGCTTTATGAACATTCTTATCACAATGTTCCATGACCCCTGTCATCAAAATGATCCATGACCGCTGTCATCACAATGCTTCATGATACCTTTCATCACAATCCTCTGTGACAGCAGTCATCACAATGCTCCAGGACAATTTTCATCACAATGCTCCATGCCCCATGTCATCACAGTGCCCTATAAACCCGGTAATCACAATGCTCCATGACCCTGTCATCACAAAGCTACATGACCCCGGTCATCACAGTTCTCCATGACCTTGGTCATCACAATGCTCTAGGTCACTTTTCATCACAATTCTCAATGACCACTTTCATCACTATGCTCGCTGACCATTTTCATCACATTTCTCTATTGTCATTACAATTCCCCATGGCCCCTTTCTTCACAAAGCTCCATGATGCCTGTCATCACAATGCTCCATGGCTTTTGTTATCACAATGCTCCAGGACCAGTTTCATCACAATACTTCATCCCCCTTGTCATCACAGTGCATAATGAAAGCTTTCATTACAATGCTCCGTGAAACTTGTCATCACAATGCTCCATGGCCTTTATCGTCACAATGCTCCCAGGCACTTTTCATCACGATGTTCCATGAAAACTTTCATCACATTGCTCCATGACCATTGTCATCACAATAGTCCATACCCTTGTCAACACCATGCTGCATAATCCCTGTCATCACAATTCTCCATGACTGCTGTCATCACAATAATCCAGGTCAATTTTCATAACAAAGCTTCATGCCCCCAGTCATCACAGTGCTCCATGATACCTTTCATCACAATTCTTAGATGATCAATGCCATCACAATGCCCCATGACACCTGTCATCACAATTCGCTATGACCCTTGTCATCACAATACTCGATGAACCGTGTCATCACAGTGTTCCAGGACACATGTCATCACAATGATCCATGACTATTCTCATCACAATGATCCCATACAACTCTCATCACAATGCTCTATGGCCCCTGTTATCATGTTGCTCCATGATGTCTTTCATCACAATGCCCCATGACCACTGTCATCACCATACCTCAAGACGCCTGTCATCTCAATGCTCCATGGCCCCTTTCATCAAAATGCTCCATGAACCCAGTCATCACAATGTTCCCTGCCCTATTCATCACAATGCTCCATGGGCCCTGTCTTCACAATGCTCCATGCCCTTGTCATCAAAATGCTCCATAACTCTTGTCATCTTAATGCTCCATGCCAATGTCATCAAAATGTCCCATGACACTTGTCATCACAATGCTCCATTGCCTTTGCCATCACAATGTTCCATGGCCGCTCTCATAACAATGCTCCATTCCCTTTTTATCAAAATGCTCCAGAATTCTTGTCATCATAATGCTCCATGCCAATGTCATCAAAATGCCCCATGACACTTGTCATCACAATGCTCCATGGCCTTTGTCATCACAATGTTCCATGGCCCCTGTCATCACAGTGTTCCATGATACCTTTCATCACAAATCTAGATGACGACTGTCATCACAATGCCCCATAACAGATGTCATCACAAATCGCCATGGTCCTTGTCATCACAATGCTCCATGAACCGTGTCATCACAAGGTTCCAGGACAATTGTCATCACAATGATCCGTGATCACATTCATCACAATGCTCCATGAACCCTGTCATCTCAATGGTCCATAGCCTTTGTATTCACAATGCTCCATGGCCCCTGTAATCACAGTGCTCCATGACCCCTTTCATCACAATGCTCCAAGACCGCTGTCATCACAATGCCCGATGACGCCTGCCACCACAAATCTCCAAGGCCTCTCTTACCAAAAAGCTCCATGATCCCTGTCAGTACAATGTTCCATGACACATTTCATCACAATGCTCCATGACCCCTTTCATCACAAAGTTCTCTGCCCATATCATCACAATGCTCCTTGTCACCTTTCATCACAATGCTCCATGCCCTTTCATTACAATGCTCCATAATTCTAGTCATCGCAATGTTCCTTGACCGTGTCATCACAATGCTCCATGACCCTGGTCATCACAAAGCTCCATGACACCTGTCATCACAATGATCCATGATTCCTTTCCTCACAGTGCTCCAGTACCCTTTTCCTCACAATGCTCCATGCCATTGTCAGCACAATGCTCCTTGGACCCTGTCATCAAAATACTCCATCCCTTTTTCATCACAATGCTCCTGATATCCTATCATTACAGTGCTCCATGCCCGTGTCAACACAATGCTCCATGACCCCTGTCATCAAAATGCTTTATGAACATTCTTATCACAATGTTCCATGACCCCTGTCATCAAAATGATCCATGACCGCTGTCATCACAATGCTTCATGATACCTTTCATCACAATCCTCTGTGACAGCAGTCATCACAATGCTCCAGGACAATTTTCATCACAATGCTCCATGCCCCATGTCATCACAGTGCCCTATAAACCCGGTAATCACAATGCTCCATGACCCTGTCATCACAAAGCTACATGACCCCTGTAATCACATTGTTCCATGGCCTATGTATTCACAATGTTCCATGGACCCTGTAATCACACTGCTCCATGTTCCCTTTCAACACAATGCTCCATGACCCTTGTCATCACAACGTTCCATGAAAGTTGTCATCAAAATGCTCCATGACCCCGGTCAGCACAAGGTTCCCTGCCCTTGTCATCACAATGGTACATGGCCTTGTCATCACAATGTTCCATGGTCTCTGTCATCACCATGCTCCAAGGTCTTTCTCATCACAATGCTCTATGACCCCTGTCATCACAATGCTTGACGACAATTGTCATCACAATGCTCCAAGGCCCCTGTCATCACAATGCCTCATGGTCTTTGTAATCACAATGCTCAATGACCACTGTCATCACAATGCTCCATGCCGTTGTCATCACAATGCTCCGTGGCCCCTGTAATCACAATGCTCCTTGCCCTTGTCATCACAATGCTCCAGAACACTTGTCATCATAATGCTCCATTCCCGTGTCATCACATTGCTCAATGACACTTGTCATCAAAATGTTCCTTGCCTTTGTCATCACAGTGCTCCATGATACCTTTAATCAAAATTCTACATGACCACTGTCATCACAATGCATGATGACCAATGACATCACAATGCCCCAAGACACGTCTCATCACAATTCGTCTGGGCCCTTGTCATCTCAATGCTGTATGAAACGTGTCATCAGTAAGTTCCAAGACCCTTGTCATCACAATGCTCCATGAACTCTGTTATCTCAATGTTCCATGGCCTTTGTATTCACAATGCTCCATTGTCCGGATAATCGCGTTGCTCCATGAACACTTTCATCACAATGCTCCTTGACCACTGTCACCATAATGCCCCATGACGTCTCTCATCACTGTGCTCCAAGACCACTCTCATCAAAATGCTCCATGATCTCTGTCAGCACAATATTGCATGACACTTGTCATCCCAATGCTCCATGATCCCTGTCATCACAATGATCCCTGCCAATGTCATCACAATGCTCCATGTCTCCTGTAATCACAATGCTCCAGGTCTGTTGTCATCACCATGCTTCATGCCTGTGTCATCACAATGCTCATGAATCCTGTGTTCACAATGCTCCATGGCCCACGTCATCACAATACTCCATGACCCCTGTCATCACAATGCTCTATGGCCATTGTCAACCCAATGCTCAGTGACCCACGTCAACACAATGCCTGTTGACACCTGTCATCAAAATGCTAAATGGCACTTGTCATCACAATGCTCTATGATGCCTGTCATCACTATTCTCCATGTCAATTGTCATCACAATGCTCCATGAATCTTGTCTTCACAATGCTCCATGGCACATGTCATCACAATGCTCCATGAACCCTGTCATCACAATGCCCCGTGACCCCTCTCAACACAATCCCTGATGACCCCGTCATCAAAATGATAAATGGCACTTGTCATCACAATGCTCTATGAGGCCTGTCATCACTATTCTCCATCTCACTTGATATCACAATGCTCCATGGCCCCTGTAATCCCAGTACTCCATTAACCCTTTCATCACAATGCCCAATGCCACCTCTCATCACAATTCTCCATGGCATTTGTCATCACGATGCTCCATGACACCTGTCATCACAATGCTCCATGGCCCCTCTCATTACCGTGCTCCATAATAACTTTAATCACATTTCTAGATGACCACTGCCATCACAATGCCCCATGACATTGCCATCACAATTCGCCATGACCATTGTCATCACAATGCTCCATGAACCATGTCATCACAGGGTCCCAGGAAACCTGTTATCACAATGATCCATTACCACTTTCATCACAATGCTCCATGACCACTGTCATCTCAATGCTCCATGGCCTTTGTATTCACAATGCTCCATGGCCCCTGTAATCACAGTGCTCCATAACACCTTTCACCATAATGCTCTATGACCACTGCCATCCCAATGCCTCATGACGCCTGTCATCACAATTCTCCAAGTCCCCTCTCATCACAATGCTGCATGACACTTGTCATCACATTGCTCCATAACACCTGTCATCACAGTGTTCCCTGCCCATGTCATCACAATGCTCCATGTCCCCTATAATCACAAGGCTCCATGCCTTTTTCCTCACAATGCTCCAGAATTTTGTCATCACAATGTTCCATGACCGTGGCATCACAATGCTCCACGGCCCTTGTCATCACAATGCTCAAGAATTATTGTCATCACAATGTTCAATTAACGTGTCATCACAATGCTACATGACCCTGGTCATCACAGTTCTCCATGACCTTTGTCATCACAATGCTCTAGGTCACTTTTCATCACAATTCTCAATGACCACTTTCATCACTATGCTCGCTGATCATTTTCATCACATTTCTCTATTGTCATTACAATTCCCCATGGCCCCTTTCTTCACAAAGCTCCATGATGCCTGTCATCACAATGCTCCATGGCTTTTGTTATCACAATGCTCCAGGACCAGTTTCATCACAATACTCCATCCCCCTTGTCATCACAGTGCATAATGAAAGCTTTCATTACAATGCTCCGTGAAACTTGTCATCACAATGCTCCATGGCCTTTATCGTCACAATGCTCCCAGGCACTTTTCATCACGATGTTCCATGAAAACTTTCATCACATTGCTCCATGACCATTGTCATCACAATAGTCCATAGCCTTGTCAACACAATGCTGCATAATCCCTGTCATCACAATTCTCCATGACTGCTGTCATCACAATAATCCAGATCAATTTTCATAACAAAGCTTCATGCCCCCAGTCATCACAGTGCTCCATGATAACTTTCATCACAATTCTTAGATGATCAGTGCCATCACAATGCCCCATGACACCTGTCATCACAATTCGCTATGACCCTTGTCATCACAATACTCGATGAACCGTGTCATCACAGTGTTCCAGGACACATGTCATCACAATGATCCATGACTATTCTCATCACAATGATCCCATACAACTCTCATCACAATGCTCCATGGCCCCTGTTATCATGTTGCTCCATGATGTCTTTCATCACAATGCCCCATGACCACTGTCATCACCATACCTCAAGACGCCTGTCATCTCAATGCTCCATGGCCCCTTTCATCAAAATGCTCCATGAACCCAGTCATCACAATGTTCCCTGCCCTATTCATCACAATGCTCCATGGGCTCTGTCTTCACAATGCTCCATGCCCTTGTCATCAAAATGCTCCAGAACTCTTGTCATATTAATGCTCCATGCCAGTGTCATCAAAATGTCCCATGACACTTGTCATCACAATGCTCCATTGCCTTTGCCATCACAATGTTCCATGGCCGCTCTCATAACAATGCTCCATTCCCTTTTTATCAAAATGCTCCAGAACTCTTGTCATCATAATGCTCCATGCCAATGTCATCAAAATGCCCCATGACACTTGTCATCACAATGCTCCATGGCCTTTGTCATCACAATGTTCCATGGCCCCTGTCATCACAGTGCTCCATGATACCTTTCATCACAATTCTAGATGACCACTGTCATCACAATGTCCCATGACAATTGTCATAACAATTCGCCATGGTCCTTGTCATCACAATGCTCCATGAACCGTGTCATCACAAGGTTCCAGGACAATTGTCATCACAATGATCCATGATCACATTCATCACAATGCTCCATGAACCCTGTCATCTCAATGGTCCATAGCCTTTGTATTCACAATGTTCCATGGCCCCTGTAATCACAGTGCTCCATGACCCCTTTCATCACAATGCTCCAAGACCGCTGTCATCACAATGCCCGATGACGCCTGCCACCACAAATCTCCAAGGCCTCTCTTACCAAAAAGCTCCATGATCCCTGTCAGTACAATGTTCCATGACACATTTCATCACAATGCTCCATGACCCCTTTCATCACAAAGTTCTCTGCCCATATCATCACAATGCTCCTTGTCACCTTTCATCACAATGCTCCATGCCCTTTCATTACAATGCTCCATAATTCTAGTCATCGCAATGTTCCTTGACCGTGTCATCACAATGCTCCATGACCCTGGTCATCACAAAGCTCCATGACACCTGTCATCACAATGATCCATGATTCCTTTCCTCACAGTGCTCCAGTACCCTTTTCCTCACAATGCTCCATGCCATTGTCAGCACAATGCTCCTTGGACCCTGTCATCAAAATACTCCATCCCTTTTTCATCACAATGCTCCTGATATCCTATCATTACAATGCTCCATGCCCATGTCAACACAATGCTCCATGACCCCTGTCATCAAAATGCTTTATGAACATTCTTATCACAATGTTCCATGACCCCTGTCATCAAAATGATCCATGACCGCTGTCATCAGAATGCTTCATGATACCTTTCATCACAATCCTCTGTGACACCTGTCATCACAATGCTCCAGGAAAATTTTCATCACAATTCTCCATGCCCCATGTCATCACAGTGCCCCATAAACCCGGTAATCACAATGCTCCATGACCCTGTCATCACAATGTTACATGACCCCTGTAATCACATTGTTCCATGGCCTATGTATTCACAATGTTCCATGGACCCTGTAATCACACTGCTCCATGTTCCCTTTCAACACAATGCTCCATGACCCCTGTCATCACAACGTTCCATGAAAGTTGTCATCAAAATGCTCCATGACCCCGGTCAGCACAAGGTTCCCTGCCCTTGTCATCACAATGGTACATGGCCTTGTCATCACAATGTTCCATGGCCTCTGTCATCACCATGCTCCAAGGTCTTTCTCATCACAATGCTGTATGACCCCTGTCATCACAATGCTTGACGACAATTGTCATCACAATGCTCCAAGGCCCCTGTCATCACAATGCCTCATGGTCTTTGTAATCACAATGCTCAATGACCACTGTCATCACAATGCTCCATGCCGTTGTCATCACAATGCTCCATGGCCCCTGTAATCACAATGCTCCTTGCCCTTGTCATCACAATGCTCCAGAACACTTGTCATCATAATGCTCCATTCCCGTGTCATCACATTGCTCAATGACACTTGTCATCAAAATGTTCCTTGCCTTTGTCATCACAGTGCTCCATGATACCTTTAATCAAAATTCTACATGACCACTGTCATCACAATGCATGATGACCAATGACATCACAATGCCCCAAGACACGTCTCATCACAATTCGTCTTGGCCCTTGTCATCTCAATGCTGTATGAAACGTGTCATCAGTAAGTTCCAAGACCCTTGTCATCAGAATGCTCCATGAACTCTGTTATCTCAATGTTCCATGGCCTTTGTATTCACAATGCTCCATTGTCCGGATAATCGCGTTGCTCCATGAACACTTTCATCACAATGCTCCTTGACCACTGTCACCATAATGCCCCATGACGTCTCTCATCACTGTGCTCCAAGACCACTCTCATCAAAATGCTCCATGATCTCTGTCAGCACAATATTGCATGACACTTGTCATCCCAATGCTCCATGATCCCTGTCATCACAATGATCCCTGCCAATGTCATCACAATGCTCCATGTCTCCTGTAATCACAATGCTCCAGGTCTGTTGTCATCACCATGCTTCATGCCTGTGTCATCACAATGCTCATGAATCCTGTGTTCACAATGCTCCATGGCCCACGTCATCACAATACTCCATGACCCCTGTCATCACAATGCTCTATGGCCATTGTCAACCCAATGCTCAGTGACCCACGTCAACACAATGCCTGTTGACACCTGTCATCAAAATGCTAAATGGCACTTGTCATCACAATGCTCTATGATGCCTGTCATCACTATTCTCCATGTCAATTGTCATCACAATGCTCCATGAATCTTGTCTTCACAATGCTCCATGGCACATGTCATCACAATGCTCCATGAACCCTGTCATCACAATGCTCCGTGACCCCTCTCAACACAATCCCTGATGACCCCGTCATCAAAATGATAAATGGCACTTGTCATCACAATGCTCTATGAGGCCTGTCATCACTATTCTCCATCTCACTTGATATCACAATGCTCCATGGCCCCTGTAATCCCAGTACTCCATTAACCCTTTCATCACAATGCCCAATGCCACCTCTCATCACAATTCTCCATGGCATTTGTCATCACGATGCTCCATGACACCTGTCATCACAATGCTCCATGGCCCCTCTCATTACCGTGCTCCATAATAACTTTAATCACATTTCTAGATGACCACTGCCATCACAATGCTCCATGACATTGCCATCACAATTCGCCATGACCATTGTCATCACAATGCTCCATGAACCATGTCATCACAGGGTCCCAGGAAACCTGTTATCACAATGATCCATTACCACTTTCATCACAATGCTCCATGACCACTGTCATCTCAATGCTCCATGGCCTTTGTATTCACAATGCTCCATGGCCCCTGTAATCACAGTGCTCCATAACACCTTTCACCATAATGCTCTATGACCACTGCCATCCCAATGCCTCATGACGCCTGTCATCACAATTCTCCAAGTCCCCTCTCATCACAATGCTGCATGACACTTGTCATCACATTGCTCCATAACACCTGTCATCACAGTGTTCCCTGCCCATGTCATCACAATGCTCCATGTCCCCTATAATCACAAGGCTCCATGCCTTTTTCCTCACAATGCTCCAGAAGTTTGTCATCACAATGTTCCATGACCGTGGCATCACAATGCTCCACGGCCCTTGTCATCACAATGCTCAAGAATTATTGTCATCACAATGGTCAATTAACATGTCATCACAATGCTACATGACCCTGGTCATCACAGTTCTCCATGACCTTTGTCATCACAATGCTCTAGGTCACTTTTCATCACAATTCTCAATGACCACTTTCATCACTATGCTCGCTGATCATTTTCATCACATTTCTCTATTGTCATTACAATTCCCCATGGCCCCTTTCTTCACAAAGCTCCATGATGCCTGTCATCACAATGCTCCATGGCTTCTGTTATCACAATGCTCCAGGACCAGTTTCATCACAATACTCCATCCCCCTTGTCATCACAGTGCATAATGAAAGCTTTCATTACAATGCTCCGTGAAACTTGTCATCACAATGCTCCATGGCCTTTATCGTCACAATGCTCCCAGGCACTTTTCATCACGATGTTCCATGAAAACTTTCATCACATTGCTCCATGACCATTGTCATCACAATAGTCCATAGCCTTGTCAACACAATGCTGCATAATCCCTGTCATCACAATTCTCCATGACTGCTGTCATCACAATAATCCAGGTCAATTTTCATAACAAAGCTTCATGCCCCCAGTCATCACAGTGCTCCATGATACCTTTCATCACAATTCTTAGATGATCAGTGCCATCACAATGCCCCATGACACCTGTCATCACAATTCGCTATGACCCTTGTCATCACAATACTCGATGAACCGTGTCATCACAGTGTTCCAGGACACATGTCATCACAATGATCCATGACTATTCTCATCACAATGATCCCATACAACTCTCATCACAATGCTCCATGGCCCCTGTTATCATGTTGCTCCATGATGTCTTTCATCACAATGCCCCATGACCACTGTCATCACCATACCTCAAGACGCCTGTCATCTCAATGCTCCATGGCCCCTTTCATCAAAATGCTCCATGAACCCAGTCATCACAATGTTCCCTGCCCTATTCATCACAATGCTCCATGGGCTCTGTCTTCACAATGCTCCATGCCCTTGTCATCAAAATGCTCCAGAACTCTTGTCATCTTAATGCTCCATGCCAATGTCATCAAAATGTCCCATGACACTTGTCATCACAATGCTCCATTGCCTTTGCCATCACAATGTTCCATGGCCGCTCTCATAACAATGCTCCATTCCCTTTTTATCAAAATGCTCCAGAACTCTTGTCATCATAATGCTCCATGCCAATGTCATCAAAATGCCCCATGACACTTGTCATCACAATGCTCCATGACCTTTGTCATCACAATGTTCCATGGCCCCTGTCATCACAGTGTTCCATGATACCTTTCATCACAAATCTAGATGACCACTGTCATCACAATGCCCCATAACAGATGTCATCACAAATCGCCATGGTCCTTGTCATCACAATGCTCCATGAACCGTGTCATCACAAGGTTCCAGGACAATTGTCATCACAATGATCCATGATCACATTCATCACAATGCTCCATGAACCCTGTCATCTCAATGGTCCATAGCCTTTGTATTCACAATGTTCCATGGCCCCTGTAATCACAGTGCTCCATGACCCCTTTCATCACAATGCTCCAAGACCGCTGTCATCACAATGCCCGATGACGCCTGCCACCACAAATCTCCAAGGCCTCTCTTACCAAAAAGCTCCATGATCCCTGTCAGTACAATGTTCCATGACACATTTCATCACAATGCTCCATGACCCCTGTCATCACAAAGTTCTCTGCCCATATCATCACAATGCTCCTTGTCACCTTTCATCACAATGCTCCATGCCCTTTCATTACAATGCTCCATAATTCTAGTCATCGCAATGTTCCTTGACCGTGTCATCACAATGCTCCATGACCCTGGTCATCACAAAGCTCCATGACACCTGTCATCACAATGATCCATGATTCCTTTCCTCACAGTGCTCCAGTACCCTTTTCCTCACAATGCTCCTTGCCATTGTCAGCACAATGCTCCTTGGACACTGTCATCAAAATACTCCATCCCTTTTTCATCACAATGCTCCTGATATCCTATCATTACAATGCTCCATGCCCGTGTCAACACAATGCTCCATGACACCTGTCATCAAAATGCTTTATGAACATTCTTATCACAATGTTCCATGACCCCTGTCATCAAAAAGATCCATGACCGCTGTAATCACAATGCTTCATGATACCTTTCATCACAATCCTCTGTGACACCTGTCATCACAATGCTCCAGGAAAATTTTCATCACAATTCTCCATGCCCCATGTCATCACAGTGCCCCATAAACCCGGTAATCACAATGCTCCATGACCCTTTCATCACAATGTTACATGACCCCTGTAATCACATTGTTCCATGGCCTATGTATTCACAATGTTCCATGGACCCTGTAATCACACTGCTCCATGTTCCCTTTCAACACAATGCTCCATGACCCCTGTCATCGCAACTTTCCATGAAAGTTGTCATTAAATGCTCCATGACCCCGGTCAGCACAAGGTTCCCTGCCCTTGTCATCACAATGGTACATGGCCTTGTCATCACAATGTTCCATGGCCTCTGTCATCACCATGCTCCAAGGTCTTTCTCATCACAATGCTCTATGACCCCTGTCATCACAATGCTTGACGACAATTGTCATCACAATGCTCCAAGGCCCCTGTCATCTCAATGCCTCATGGTCTTTGTAATTACAATGCTCAATGACCACTGTCATCACAATGCTCCATGCCGTTGTCATCACAATGCTCCGTGGCCCCTGTAATCACAATGCTCCTTGCCCTTGTCATCACAATGCTCCAGAACACTTGTCATCATAATGCTCCATTCCCGTGTCATCACATTGCTTAATGACACTTGTCATCAAAATGTTCCTTGCCTTTGTCATCACAGTGTTCCATGATACCTTTAATCAAAATTCTACATGACCACTGTCATCACAATGCATGATGACCAATGACATCACAATGCCCCATGACACGTGTCATCACAATTCGTCTTGGCCCTTGTCATCTCAATGCTGTATGAAACGTGTCATCAGTAAGTTCCAAGACGCTTGTCATCAGAATGCTCCATGAACTCTGTTATCTCAATGTTCCATGGCCTTTGAATTCACAATGCTCCATTGTCCGGATAATCGCGTTGCTCCATGAACACTTTCATCACAATGCTCCTTGACCACTGTCACCATAATGCCCCATGACGTCTCTCATAACTGTGCTCCAAGAACACTCTCATCAAAATGCTCCATGATCTGTGTCAGCACAATATTTCATGACACTTGTCATCACAATGCTCCATGATTCCTGTCATCACAATGATCCCTGCCAATGTCATCACAATGCTCCATGTCTCCTGTAATCACAATGCTCCAGGTCTGTTGTCATCACCATGCTTCATGCCTGTGTCATCACAATGCTCATGAATCCTGTTTTCACAATGCTCCATGGCCCACGTCATCACAATGCTCCATGACCCCTGTCATCACAATGCTCTATGGCCATTGTCTACCCAATGCTCAGTGCCCCACGTCAACACAATGCCTGGTGACACCTGTCATCAAAATGCTAAATGGCACTTGTCATCACAATGCTCTATGTCACTTTTCATCACAATTCTCAATGACCACTTTAATCACTGTGTTCACTGACCAATTTCATCACATTTCTCTATTGTCTTTACAATTCCCCATGGCCCCTTTCTTCTCAATGCTGCATGATGCCTGTCATCACAATGCTCCATGACACTTGTCATCACAATGCTCCATGACCTTTATCGTCACAATGCTCCCAGGCACTTTTCATCACGATCTTCCATGAAAACGTTCATCACATTGCTCCCTGACCATTGTCATCACAATAGTCCATAGCCTTGTCAACACAATGCTGCATAATCCCTGTCATCACAATTCTCAATGACTGCTGTCATCACAATTTTCTAGGACATTTTTCATAACAATGCTTCATGCCCCCAGTCATCACAGTGCTCCATGATACCTCTAGTTTCCTAGATGATCAATGTCATCACAATGCCCCATGACACCTGTCATCACCATACCTCAAGACGCCTGTCATCACAATGCTCCATGGCCCTTTTCATCACAATGCTCCATGAGCCCTGTCATCACAATGCTCCATGCCCTTTTCATCAAAATGCTCCAGATCTCTTGTCATCATAATGCTCCATGCCAATGTCATCAAAATGTCCCATGACACTTGTCATCACAATGCTCCATGGCCTTTAACATCACAATGTTCTATGGCCCCTGTCATCACAATGCTCCATGCCCTTGTCATCCAAATGCTCCAGAACACTTGTCATCATAATGCTCCATGCCAATGTCATCAAAATATCCCCTGACACTTATCATCACAATGCTCCATGGCCTTTGCCATCACAATGTTCCATGGCCCCTTTCATCACAGTGCTCCATGCCCTTGTCATCAAAATGCTCCAGATCTCTTGTCATCATAATGCTCCATGCCAATGTCATCAAAATGCCCCATGACACTTGTCATCACAATGCTCCATTGCGTTTGTCATCGCCATGTTCCATGACCCCTGTCATCACAGTGCTCCATCATACCTTTCATCACAATTCTAGATGACCACTGTCATCACAATGCCCCATGACAGATGTCATCACAATTCGCCATGGTCCTTGCCATCACAATGCTCCATGCCATTGTCAGCACAATGCTCCTTGGACCGTGTCATCAAAATCCTCCATCCCCTTTTCATCACTATGCTTCAGATATCCTATCATTACAATGCTCCATGACCGTGTCAACACAATGCTCCATGACCCCTGTCATCAAAATGCTTTATGAACCTTGATATCACAATGATCCATGACCCCTGTCATCAAAATGATCCATGACCGTTGTCATCACAATGCTTCATGATACCTTTCATCACAATCCTCTGTCACCGCTGTCATCACAATGCTCCAGGACAATTTTCATCACAATGCTCCATGCCCCCTGTCATCACAGTGCCCCATAAGTCCTGTAATCACAATGCTCCATGACCCTGTCATCACAAAGCTACATGACCCCTGTCATCACATTCTTACTTGGCCTATGTATTCACAATGTTCCATGGACCCTGTAATCACACTGCTCCATGTTCCCTTTCAACACAATGCTCCATGACCCCTGTCATCACAATGTTCCATGAAAGTTGTCATCAAAATGCTCAATGACCCTGGTCACCACAAGGTTCCCTGCCCTTGTCATCACAATGGTACATGGCCTTGTCATCACAATGTTCCATGGCCTCTCTCATCACCATATTCCAAGGTCTTTCTCATCACAATTCTCTATGACCCCTGTCATCACAATGCTTGATGACCATTGTCATCACAATGCTCCAAGGCCCCTGTCATCACAATGCCTCATGGTCTTTGTAATCACAATGCCTCATGGTCTTTGTAATCACAATGCTCAATGACCATTGTCATCACAATGCTCCATGCCGTTGTCATCACAATGCTCCGTGGCCCCTGTAATCACAATGCTCCATGCCCTTGTCATCACAATGCTCCAGAACACTTGTCATCATAATGCTCCATTCCCATGTCTTCACATTGCTCAATGACACTTGTCATCAAAATGTTCCTTGGCCTTTGTCATCACAGTGCTCCATGATACCTTTAATCAAAATTCTACATGACCACTGTCATCACAATGCATGATGACCAATGACATCACAATGCCCCAAGACACGTTTCATCACAATTCGTCTGGGCCCTTGTCATCTCAATGCTGTATGAAACGTGTCATCAGTAAGTTCCAAGACCCTTGTCATCACAATGCTCCATGAACTCTGTTATCTCAATGTTCCATGGCCTTTGTATTCACAATGCTCCATTGTCCGGATAATCGCGTTGCTCCATGAACACTTTCATCACAATGCTCCTTGACCACTGTCACCATAATGCCCCATGACGTCTCTCATCACTGTGCTCCAAGACCACTCTCATCAAAATGTTCCATGATCTCTGTCAGCACAATATTGCATGACACTTGTCATCCCAATGCTCCATGATCCCTGTCATCACAATGATCCCTGCCAATGTCATCACAATGCTCCATGTCTCCTGTAATCACAATGCTCCAGGTCTGTTGTCATCACCATGCTTCATGCCTGTGTCATCACAATGCTCATGAATCCTGTGTTCACAATGCTCCATGGCCCACGTCATCACAATACTCCATGACCCCTGTCATCACAATGCTCTATGGCCATTGTCAACCCAATGCTCAGTGACCCACGTCAACACAATGCCTGTTGACACCTGTCATCAAAATGCTAAATGGCACTTGTCATCACAATGCTCTATGATGCCTGTCATCACTATTCTCCATGTCAATTGTCATCACAATGCTCCATGAATCTTGTCTTCACAATGCTCCATGGCACATGTCATCACAATGCTCCATGAACCCTGTCATCACAATGCTCCGTGACCCCTCTCAACACAATCCCTGATGACCCCGTCATCAAAATGATAAATGGCACTTGTCATCACAATGCTCTATGAGGCCTGTCATCACTATTCTCCATCTCACTTGATATCACAATGCTCCATGGCCCCTGTAATCCCAGTACTCCATTAACCCTTTCATCACAATGCCCAATGCCACCTCTCATCACAATTCTCCATGGCATTTGTCATCACGATGCTCCATGACACCTGTCATCACAATGCTCCATGGCCCCTCTCATTACCGTGCTCCATAATAACTTTAATCACATTTCTAGATGACCACTGCCATCACAATGCCCCATGACATTGTCATCACAATTCGCCATGACCATTGTCATCACAATGCTCCATGAACCATGTCATCACAGGGTCCCAGGAAACATGTTATCACAATGATCCATTACCACTTTCATCACAATGCTCCATGACCACTGTCATCTCAATGCACCATGGCCTTTGTATTCACAACGCTCCATGGCCCCTGTAATCACAGTGCTCCATAACACCTTTCACCATAATGCTCTATGACCACTGCCATCTCAATGCCTCATGACGCCTGTCATCACAATTCTCCAAGTCCCCTCTCATCACAATGCTGCATGACACTTGTCATCACATTGCTCCATAACACCTGTCATCACAGTGTTCCCTGCCCATGTCATCACAATGCTCCATGTCCCCTATAATCACAAGGCTCCAAGCCTTTTTCCTCACAATGCTCCAGAATTTTGTCATCACAATGTTCCATGACCGTGGCATCACAATGCTCCACGGCCCTTGTCATCACAATGCTCAAGAATTATTGTCATCACAATGTTCAATTAAAGTGTCATCACAATGCTACATGACCCTGGTCATCACAGTTCTCCATGACCTTTGTCATCACAATGCTCTAGGTCACTTTTCATCACAATTCTCAATGACCACTTTCATCACTATGCTCGCTGACCATTTTCATCACATTTCTCTATTGTCATTGCAATTCCCCATGGCCCCTTTCTTCACAAAGCTCCATGATGCCTGTCATCACAATGCTCCATGGCTTTTGTTATCACAATGCTCCAGGACCAGTTTCATCACAATACTCCATCCCCCTTGTCATCACAGTGCATAATGAAAGCTTTCATTACCATGCTCCGTGAAACTTGTCATCACAATGCTCCATGGCCTTTATCGTCACAATGCTCCCAGGCACTTTTCATCACGATGTTCCATGAAAACTTTCATCACATTGCTCCATGACCATTGTCATCACAATAGTCCATAGCCTTGTCAACACAATGCTGCATAATCCCTGTCATCACAATTCTCCATGACTGCTGTCATCACAATAATCCAGGTCAATTTTCATAACAAAGCTTCATGCCCCCAGTCATCACAGTGCTCCATGATACCTTTCATCACAATTCTTAGATGATCAGTGCCATCACAATGCCCCATGACACCTGTCATCACAATTCGCTATGACCCTTGTCATCACAATACTCGATAAACCGTGTCATCACAGTGTTCCAGGACACATGTCATCACAATGATCCATGACTATTCTCATCACAATGATCCCATACAACTCTCATCACAATGCTCCATGGCCCCTGTTATCATGTTGCTCCATGATGTCTTTCATCACAATGCCCCATGACCACTGTCATCACCATACCTCAAGACGCCTGTCATCTCAATGCTCCATGGCCCCTTTCATCAAAATGCTCCATGAACCCAGTCATCACAATGTTCCCTGCCCTATTCATCACAATGCTCCATGGGCCCTGTCTTCACAATGCTCCATGCCCTTGTCATCAAAATGCTCCAGAACTCTTGTCATCTTAATGCTCCATGCCAATGTCATCAAAATGTCCCATGACACTTGTCATCACAATGCTCCATTGCCTTTGCCATCACAATGTTCCATGGCCGCTCTCATAACAATGCTCCATTCCCTTTTTATCAAAATGCTCCAGAACTCTTGTCATCATAATGCTCCATGCCAATGTCATCAAAATGCCCCATGACACTTGTCATCACAATGCTCCATGGCCTTTGCCATCACAATGTCCCATGGCCCCTTTCATCTCAGTGCTCCATGATACATTTCATCACAAATCTAGATGACCAATGTCATCACAATGCCCCATGACAGATGTCATCACGATTCGCCATGGTCCTTGTCATCACAATGCTCCATGAACCGTGTCACAACAAGTTTCCAGGACATTTGTCATCACAATGATCCATGATCACTTTCATCACAATGCTCCATGAACCCTGTCATCTCGATGCTCCATACCCTTTGTATTCACAATGCTCCATGGCCCCTGTAATCACAGTGCTCCACGAACCCTTTCATCACAATGCTCCAAGACCGCTGTCATTACAATGCCCCATGACAGCTGCCACCCCAAATCTCCAAGGCCTCTCTTACCAAAAAGCTCCATGATCCCTGTCAGTACAATGTTCCATGACACTTTTCATCACAATGCTCCATGACACCTGTCATCACAAAGTTCTCTGACCATATCATCACAATGCTCCTTGTCACCTTTCATCACAATGCTCCAAACCATTTCATCACAATGCTCCAGAATTCTTGTCATCGCAATGTTCCTTGACCGTGTCATCACAATGCTCCATTACCCTTGTCATCACAAAGCTCCATGACCCCTGTCATCACAATGATCCTTGATTCCATTCCTCACAGTTCTCCAGTACCCTTTTCATCACAGTGCTCCATGCCATTGTCAGGACAATGCTCCTTGGACCCTGTCATCAAAATGCTCCATCCACTTTTCATTACAATGCTCCAGATATCCGATCATTACAATGCTCCATGCCCGTGTCAACACAATGCTCCTTGACCACTGTCATCAAAATGCTTCATGAACCTGGTTATCACAATGTTCCATGACCCCTGTCATCAAAATGATCCATGACCGTTGTCATCACAATGCTGCATGGAACTTTTCATTCAAATTCTCTGTGACCACAGACATCACAATGCTCCAGGACAATTCTCATCACAATGCTCCTTGCCCCCTGTCATCACAGTGCCCCATAACCCCTGTAATCACAATGCTCCATGACCCTGTCATCACAATGTTACATGACCCCTGTCATCACATTGTTCCATGGCCTATGTATTCACAATGCTCCATGGACCCTGTAATCACACTGCTCCATGTTCCCTTTCAACCCAATGCTCCATGACCCCAGTCATCACAACGTTCCATGAAAGATGTCATCAAAATGCTCCATGACCCCGGTCACCACAAGGTTCCCTGCCCTTGTCATCACAATGGTACATGGCCTTGTCATCACAATTTTCCATGGCCTCTGTCATCACCATGCTCCATGGTCTTTCTTATCACAATGCTCTATGACCCTTGTCATCACAATGCTTGATGACCATTGTCATCACAATGCTCCAAGGCCCCTGTCATCACAATGCCTCATGATCTTTGTAATCACAATGCTCAATGACCACTGTAATCACAATGCTCCATGCCCTTGTCAAAACAATGCTCCAGGTCGGTTGTCATCACAATGCTTCATGCCCGTGTCATCACAATGCTCCATGAATCTTGTCTTCCCAATGCTCCATGGCCCATATCATCACAATGCTCCATGACCCCTGTCATCACAATGCTCTGTGGCCTTTGTCATCACAATACCCTGTGATCCCCGTCAACACAATGCCTGAAGAACCCTGACATCAAAATGCCAAATGGCACTTGTCATCACAATGCTCTATAATGCCTGTCTTCACTATTCGCCATGTCACTTGTTTTCACAATGCTCCATGCCCCCTGTAATCCCAGTACTCCATGACCCCTTTCATCACAATGCCCAATGCCACCTCTCATCACAATTCTCCATGGCATTTGTCATCACGATGCTCCATGACACCTGTCATCACAATGCTCCATGACACTTGTCTTCACAATGCTCCATGGCCCCTCTCATTACTGTGCTCCATAATAACTTTAATCACATTTCTAGGTGACCACTGCCATCACAATGCCCCATGACATTGTCATCACAATTCGCCATGGCCATTGTCATCACAATGCTCCATGAACCATGTCATCACAGAGTCCCAGGACACTTGTCATCAAAATGATCCATTACCACTTTCATCACAATGCTCCATGTCCCCTATAATCACAATGCTCCAAGCCTTTTTCCTCACAATGCTCCAGAATTTTGTCATCACAATGTTCCATGACCGTGGCATCACAATGCTCCACGGCCCTTGTCATCACAAGGCTCCAGAATTCTTGTCATCACAATGTTCCATGGACGTGTCATCACAAAGCTACATGACCCTGGTCATCACAGCTCTCCATGACCTCTGTCATCACAAAGCTCTATGTCACTATTCATCACAATTCTCAATGACCACTTTAATCACTATGCTCGCTGACCATTTTCATCACATTTCTCTATTGTCATTACAATTCCCCATGGCCCCTTTCTTCACAAAGCTCCATGATGCCTGTCATCACAATGCTCCATGACTTTTGTTATCACAATGCTCCAGGACCAGTTTCATCACAATACTCCATCCCCCTTGTCATCACAGTGCATAATGAAAGCTTTCATTACAATGCTCCGTGAAACTTGTCATCACAATGCTCCATGGCCTTTATCGTCGCAATGCTCCCAGGCACTTTTCATCACGATGTTCCATGAAAACTTTCATCACATTGCTCCATGACCATTGTCATCACAATAGTCCATAGCCTTGTCAACACAATGCTGCATAATCCCTGTCATCACAATTCTCCATGACTGCTGTCATCACAATAACCCAGGACAATTTTCATAACAATGCTTCATGCCCCCAGTCATCACAGTGCTCCATGATGTCTTTCATCACAATTCCTAGATGATCAATGTCATCACAATGCCCCATGACACATGTCATCACAATTTGCTATGACCATTGTCATCACAATACTCGATGGACTGTGTCATCACTGTGTTCCAGGACACATGTCATCACAATGATCCATGACTATTTTCATCACAATGCTCCAATAAAACGGTCATCACAATGCTCCATGGCCCCTGTTATCATATTGCTCCATGATCTCTTTCATCACAATGCTCCATGACGACTGTCATCACCATACCACAAGACGCCTTTTATCTCAATGCTCCATGGCCCCATTCATCACAATGCTCCATGAACCCAGTCATCACAATGTTCCCTGCCCTTTTCATCACAATGCTCCATGGGCCCTGTCATCACAATGCTCCATGCCCTTGTCATCAAAATGCTCCAGAACTCTTGTCATCATAATCCTCCATGCCAATGTCATCAAAATGGCCCATGACACTTGTCATCATAATGCTCCATGGCCTTTGTCATCACAATGTTCCATGGCCCCTGTCATCACAGTGCTCCATGATACCTTTCATCACAATTCTAGATGACCACTGTCATCACAATGTCCCATGACAATTGTCATAACAATTCGCCATGGTCCTTGTCATCACAATGCTCCATGAACCGTGTCATCACAAGGTTCCAGGACTCTTGTCATCACAATGATCCATGATCACTTTCATCACAATGCTCCATGAACCCTGTCATCTCAATGCTCCATAGCCTTTGTATTCACAATGCTCCATGGCCCCTGTAATCACAGTGTTCCATGACCCCTTTCATCACAATGATCTGAGACCGCTGTCATCACAATGCCCCATGACGCCTGCCACCACAAATCTCCAAGGCCTCTCTTACCAAAAAGCTCCATGATCCCTGTCAGTACAATGTTCCATGACACTTTTCATCACAATGCTCCATGACCCCTGTCATCATAAAGTTCTCTGCCCATATCATCACAATGCTCCTTGTCACCTTTCATCACAATGCTCCATGTCCTTTCATTACAATGCTCCAGAATTCTAGTCATCGCAATATTCCTTGACTGTGTCATCACAATGCTCCATGACCCTTGTCATCACAAAGCTCCATGACCCCTGTCATCAAAATGATCCATGATTCCTTTCCTCACAGTGCTCCAGTACACTTTTCCTCATAATGCTCCATGCCATTGTCAGCACAATGCTCCTTGGACCCTGTCATCAAAATGCTCCATCCCATTTTCATCACAGAGCTCCAGATATTCTATCATTACAATGCTCCATGCCCGTGTCAACACAATACTCCATGACCCCTGTCATCACAATGATCCATGACCGTTGTCATCAAAATGCTGCATGATACCTTTCATCCCAATTCTCTGTGACCGCTGTCATCACAATGCTCCAGGACAATTTTCATCACAATGCTCCATGCCCCCTGTCCTCACAGTGCCCCATAACCCCTGTAATCACAATGCTCCATGACCCTGTCATCACAATGCTACATGACCCCTGTCATCACATTGTTTCATGGCCTATGTATTCACAATGCTCCATGGACCCTGTAATCACACTGCTCCATGTTCCCTTTCAACACAATGCTCCATGACCCCTGTCATCACAACGTTCCATGAAAGTTGTCATAAAAATGCTCCATGACTCTGGTCACCACCAGGTTCCCTGCCCTTTTCATCACAATGCTCCAGGATCTTCTCATCAAAATGCTCCAGAACTCTTTTCATCCTAATGCTCCATGCCAATGTCATCAAAATGCCCCATGACACTTGTCATCACAATGGTCCATGGCCTTTTCCATCACAATGTTCCATGGCCCCTCTCATCACAATGCTCCATGCCCTTGTCATCAAAATGCTCCAGAACACTTGTCATCATAATGCTCCATGGCAATGTCATCAAAATGCCCCATGACACTTGTCATCACAATGCTCCAAGGCCTCTGTCATCACAATGTTCTATGGCCCTGTCATTACAGTGCTCCATGGTACCTTTCATCACAATTCTAGATGACCACTGTCATCACAATGCCCCATGAAAGATGTCATCACAATTCGCCATGGTCCTTGTCATCACAATGATCCATGATCACTTTCATCACAATGCTCCATGAACCCTGTCATCTCAATGCTCCATAGCCTTTGTATTCCCAATGTTCCATGGCCCCTCTAATCACAGTGCTCCATGACCCCTTTCATCACAATGCTCAAGACCGCTGTCATCACAATACTCCATGACCCCTGTCATCAAAATGCTTTATGAACCTTGATATCACAATGTTCCATGACCCCTGTCATCAAAATGATCCATGACCGCTGTCATCACAATGCTTCATGATACCTTTCATCACAATCCTCTGTCACCGCTGTCATCACAATGCTCCAGGACAATTTTCATCACAATGCTCCATGCCCCCTGTCATCACAGTGCCCCATAAGTCCTGTAATCACAATGCTCCATGACCCTGTCATCACAAAGCTACATGACCCCTGTCATCACATTCTTACTTGGCCTATGTATTCACAATGTTCCATGGACCCTGTAATCACACTGCTCCATGTTCCCTTTCAACACAATGCTCCATGACCCCTGTCATCACAACGTTCCATGAAAGTTGTCATCAAAATGCTCAATGACCCTGGTCACCACAAGGTTCCCTGCCCTTGTCATCACAATGGTACATGGCCTTGTCATCACAATGTTCCATGGCCTCTCTCATCACCATATTCCAAGGTCTTTCTCATCACAATGCTCTATGACCCCTGTCATCACAATGCTTGATGACCATTGTCATCACAATGCTCCAAGGCCCCTGTCATCACAATGCCTCATGGTCTTTGTAATCACAATGCCTCATGGTCTTTGTAATCACAATGCTCAATGACCATTGTCATCACAATGCTCCATGCCGTTGTCATCACAATGCTCCGTGGCCCCTGTAATCACAATGCTCCATGCCCTTGTCATCACAATGCTCCAGAACACTTGTCATCATAATGCTCCATTCCCATGTCTTCACATTGCTCAATGACACTTGTCATCAAAATGTTCCTTGGCCTTTGTCATCACAGTGCTCCATGATACCTTTAATCAAAATTCTACATGACCACTGTCATCACAATGCATGATGACCAATGACATCACAATGCCCCAAGACACGTCTCATCACAATTCGTCTGGGCCCTTGTCATCTCAATGCTGTATGAAACGTGTCATCAGTAAGTTCCAAGACCCTTGTCATCACAATGCTCCATGAACTCTGTTATCTCAATGTTCCATGGCCTTTGTATTCACAATGCTCCATTGTCCGGATAATCGCGTTGCTCCATGAACACTTTCATCACAATGCTCCTTGACCACTGTCACCATAATGCCCCATGACGTCTCTCATCACTGTGCTCCAAAACCACTCTCATCAAAATGTTCCATGATCTCTGTCAGCCCAATATTGCATGACACTTGTCATCCCAATGCTCCATGATCCCTGTCATCACAATGATCCCTGCCAATGTCATCACAATGCTCCATGTCTCCTGTAATCACAATGCTCCAGGTCTGTTGTCATCACCATGCTTCATGCCTGTGTCATCACAATGCTCATGAATCCTGTGTTCACAATGCTCCATGGCCCACGTCATCACAATACTCCATGACCCCTGTCATCACAATGCTCTATGGCCATTGTCAACCCAATGCTCAGTGACCCACATCAACACAATGCCTGTTGACACCTGTCATCAAAATGCTAAATGGCACTTGTCATCACAATGCTCTATGATGCCTGTCATCACTATTCTCCATGTCAATTGTCATCACAATGCTCCATGAATCTTGTCTTCACAATGCTCCATGGCACATGTCATCACAATGCTCCATGAACCCTGTCATCACAATGCTCCGTGACCCCTCTCAACACAATCCCTGATGACCCCGTCATCAAAATGATAAATGGCACTTGTCATCACAATGCTCTATGAGGCCTGTCATCACTATTCTCCATCTCACTTGATATCACAATGCTCCATGGCCCCTGTAATCCCAGTACTCCATTAACCCTTTCATCACAATGCCCAATGCCACCTCTCATCACAATTCTCCATGGCATTTGTCATCACGATGCTCCATGACACCTGTCATCACAATGCTCCATGGCCCCTCTCATTACCGTGCTCCATAATAACTTTAATCACATTTCTAGATGACCACTGCCATCACAATGCCCCATGACATTGTCATCACAATTCGCCATGACCATTGTCATCACAATGCTCCATGAACCATGTCATCACAGGGTCCCAGGAAACATGTTATCACAATGATCCATTACCACTTTCATCACAATGCTCCATGACCACTGTCATCTCAATGCACCATGGCCTTTGTATTCACAACGCTCCATGGCCCCTGTAATCACAGTGCTCCATAACACCTTTCACCATAATGCTCTATGACCACTGCCATCTCAATGCCTCATGACGCCTGTCATCACAATTCTCCAAGTCCCCTCTCATCACAATGCTGCATGACACTTGTCATCACATTGCTCCATAACACCTGTCATCACAGTGTTCCCTGCCCATGTCATCACAATGCTCCATGTCCCCTATAATCACAAGGCTCCAAGCCTTTTTCCTCACAATGCTCCAGAATTTTGTCATCACAATGTTCCATGACCGTGGCATCACAATGCTCCACGGCCCTTGTCATCACAATGCTCAAGAATTATTGTCATCACAATGTTCAATTAAAGTGTCATCACAATGCTACATGACCCTGGTCATCACAGTTCTCCATGACCTTTGTCATCACAATGCTCTAGGTCACTTTTCATCACAATTCTCAATGACCACTTTCATCACTATGCTCGCTGACCATTTTCATCACATTTCTCTATTGTCATTGCAATTCCCCATGGCCCCTTTCTTCACAAAGCTCCATGATGCCTGTCATCACAATGCTCCATGGCTTTTGTTATCACAATGCTCCAGGACCAGTTTCATCACAATACTCCATCCCCCTTGTCATCACAGTGCATAATGAAAGCTTTCATTACAATGCTCCGTGAAACTTGTCATCACAATGCTCCATGGCCTTTATCGTCACAATGCTCCCAGGCACTTTTCATCACGATGTTCCATGAAAACTTTCATCACATTGCTCCATGACCATTGTCATCACAATAGTCCATAGCCTTGTCAACACAATGCTGCATAATCCCTGTCATCACAATTCTCCATGACTGCTGTCATCACAATAATCCAGGTCAATTTTCATAACAAAGCTTCATGCCCCCAGTCATCACAGTGCTCCATGATACCTTTCATCACAATTCTTAGATGATCAGTGCCATCACAATGCCCCATGACACCTGTCATCACAATTCGCTATGACCCTTGTCATCACAATACTCGATAAACCGTGTCATCACAGTGTTCCAGGACACATGTCATCACAATGATCCATGACTATTCTCATCACAATGATCCCATACAACTCTCATCACAATGCTCCATGGCCCCTGTTATCATGTTGCTCCATGATGTCTTTCATCACAATGCCCCATGACCACTGTCATCACCATACCTCAAGACGCCTGTCATCTCAATGCTCCATGGCCCCTTTCATCAAAATGCTCCATGAACCCAGTCATCACAATGTTCCCTGCCCTATTCATCACAATGCTCCATGGGCCCTGTCTTCACAATGCTCCATGCCCTTGTCATCAAAATGCTCCAGAACTCTTGTCATCTTAATGCTCCATGCCAATGTCATCAAAATGTCCCATGACACTTGTCATCACAATGCTCCATTGCCTTTGCCATCACAATGTTCCATGGCCGCTCTCATAACAATGCTCCATTCCCTTTTTATCAAAATGCTCCAGAACTCTTGTCATCATAATGCTCCATGCCAATGTCATCAAAATGCCCCATGACACTTGTCATCACAATGCTCCATGGCCTTTGCCATCACAATGTCCCATGGCCCCTTTCATCTCAGTGCTCCATGATACATTTCATCACAAATCTAGATGACCAATGTCATCACAATGCCCCATGACAGATGTCATCACGATTCGCCATGGTCCTTGTCATCACAATGCTCCATGAACCGTGTCACAACAAGTTTCCAGGACATTTGTCATCACAATGATCCATGATCACTTTCATCACAATGCTCCATGAACCCTGTCATCTCGATGCTCCATACCCTTTGTATTCACAATGCTCCATGGCCCCTGTAATCACAGTGCTCCACGAACCCTTTCATCACAATGCTCCAAGACCGCTGTCATTACAATGCCCCATGACAGCTGCCACCCCAAATCTCCAAGGCCTCTCTTACCAAAAAGCTCCATGATCCCTGTCAGTACAATGTTCCATGACACTTTTCATCACAATGCTCCATGACACCTGTCATCACAAAGTTCTCTGACCATATCATCACAATGCTCCTTGTCACCTTTCATCACAATGCTCCAAACCATTTCATCACAATGCTCCAGAATTCTTGTCATCGCAATGTTCCTTGACCGTGTCATCACAATGCTCCATTACCCTTGTCATCACAAAGCTCCATGACCCCTGTCATCACAATGATCCTTGATTCCATTCCTCACAGTTCTCCAGTACCCTTTTCATCACAGTGCTCCATGCCATTGTCAGGACAATGCTCCTTGGACCCTGTCATCAAAATGCTCCATCCACTTTTCATTACAATGCTCCAGATATCCGATCATTACAATGCTCCATGCCCGTGTCAACACAATGCTCCTTGACCACTGTCATCAAAATGCTTCATGAACCTGGTTATCACAATGTTCCATGACCCCTGTCATCAAAATGATCCATGACCGTTGTCATCACAATGCTGCATGGAACTTTTCATTCAAATTCTCTGTGACCACAGACATCACAATGCTCCAGGACAATTCTCATCACAATGCTCCTTGCCCCCTGTCATCACAGTGCCCCATAACCCCTGTAATCACAATGCTCCATGACCCTGTCATCACAATGTTACATGACCCCTGTCATCACATTGTTCCATGGCCTATGTATTCACAATGCTCCATGGACCCTGTAATCACACTGCTCCATGTTCCCTTTCAACCCAATGCTCCATGACCCCAGTCATCACAACGTTCCATGAAAGATGTCATCAAAATGCTCCATGACCCCGGTCACCACAAGGTTCCCTGCCCTTGTCATCACAATGGTACATGGCCTTGTCATCACAATGTTCCATGGCCTCTGTCATCACCATGCTCCATGGTCTTTCTTATCACAATGCTCTATGACCCTTGTCATCACAATGCTTGATGACCATTGTCATCACAATGCTCCAAGGCCCCTGTCATCACAATGCCTCATGATCTTTGTAATCACAATGCTCAATGACCACTGTAATCACAATGCTCCATGCCCTTGTCAAAACAATGCTCCAGGTCGGTTGTCATCACAATGCTTCATGCCCGTGTCATCACAATGCTCCATGAATCTTGTCTTCCCAATGCTCCATGGCCCATATCATCACAATGCTCCATGACCCCTGTCATCACAATGCTCTGTGGCCTTTGTCATCACAATACCCTGTGATCCCCGTCAACACAATGCCTGAAGAACCCTGACATCAAAATGCCAAATGGCACTTGTCATCACAATGCTCTATAATGCCTGTCTTCACTATTCGCCATGTCACTTGTTTTCACAATGCTCCATGCCCCCTGTAATCCCAGTACTCCATGACCCCTTTCATCACAATGCCCAATGCCACCTCTCATCACAATTCTCCATGGCATTTGTCATCACGATGCTCCATGACACCTGTCATCACAATGCTCCATGACACTTGTCTTCACAATGCTCCATGGCCCCTCTCATTACTGTGCTCCATAATAACTTTAATCACATTTCTAGGTGACCACTGCCATCACAATGCCCCATGACATTGTCATCACAATTCGCCATGGCCATTGTCATCACAATGCTCCATGAACCATGTCATCACAGAGTCCCAGGACACTTGTCATCAAAATGATCCATTACCACTTTCATCACAATGCTCCATGTCCCCTATAATCACAATGCTCCAAGCCTTTTTCCTCACAATGCTCCAGAAATTTGTCATCACAATGTTCCATGACCGTGGCATCACAATGCTCCACGGCCCTTGTCATCACAAGGCTCCAGAATTCTTGTCATCACAATGTTCCATGGACGTGTCATCACAAAGCTACATGACCCTGGTCATCACAGCTCTCCATGACCTCTGTCATCACAAAGCTCTATGTCACTATTCATCACAATTCTCAATGACCACTTTAATCACAATGCTCGCTGACCATTTTCATCACATTTCTCTATTGTCATTACAATTCCCCATGGCCCCTTTCTTCACAAAGCTCCATGATGCCTGTCATCACAATGCTCCATGACTTTTGTTATCACAATGTTCCAGGACCAGTTTCATCACAATACTCCATCCCCCTTGTCATCACAGTGCATAATGAAAGCTTTCATTACAATGCTCCGTGAAACTTGTCATCACAATGCTCCATGGCCTTTATCGTCACAATGCTCCCAGGCACTTTTCATCACGATGTTCCATGAAAACTTTCATCACATTGCTCCATGACCATTGTCATCACAATAGTCCATAGCCTTGTCAACACAATGCTGCATAATCCCTGTCATCACAATTCTCCATGACTGCTGTCATCACAATAACCCAGGACAATTTTCATAACAATGCTTCATGCCCCCAGTCATCACAGTGCTCCATGATGTCTTTCATCACAATTCCTAGATGATCAATGTCATCACAATGCCCCATGACACATGTCATCACAATTTGCTATGACCATTGTCATCACAATGCTCGATGGACTGTGTCATCACTGTGTTCCAGGACACATGTCATCACAATGATCCATGACTATTTTCATCACAATGCTCCAATAAAACGGTCATCACAATGCTCCATGGCCCCTGTTATCATATTGCTCCATGATCTCTTTCATCACAATGCTCCATGACGACTGTCATCACCATACCACAAGACGCCTTTTATCTCAATGCTCCATGGCCCCATTCATCACAATGCTCCATGAACCCAGTCATCACAATGTTCCCTGCCCTTTTCATCACAATGCTCCATGGGCCCTGTCATCACAATGCTCCATGCCCTTGTCATCAAAATGCTCCAGAACTCTTGTCATCATAATCCTCCATGCCAATGTCATCAAAATGGCCCATGACACTTGTCATCATAATGCTCCATGGCCTTTGTCATCACAATGTTCCATGGCCCCTGTCATCACAGTGCTCCATGATACCTTTCATCACAATTCTAGATGACCACTGTCATCACAATGTCCCATGACAATTGTCATAACAATTCGCCATGGTCCTTGTCATCACAATGCTCCATGAACCGTGTCATCACAAGGTTCCAGGACTCTTGTCATCACAATGATCCATGATCACTTTCATCACAATGCTCCATGAACCCTGTCATCTCAATGCTCCATAGCCTTTGTATTCACAATGCTCCATGGCCCCTGTAATCACAGTGTTCCATGACCCCTTTCATCACAATGATCTGAGACCGCTGTCATCACAATGCCCCATGACGCCTGCCACCACAAATCTCCAAGGCCTCTCTTACCAAAAAGCTCCATGATCCCTGTCAGTACAATGTTCCATGACACTTTTCATCACAATGCTCCATGACCCCTGTCATCATAAAGTTCTCTGCCCATATCATCACAATGCTCCTTGTCACCTTTCATCACAATGCTCCATGTCCTTTCATTACAATGCTCCAGAATTCTAGTCATCGCAATATTCCTTGACTGTGTCATCACAATGCTCCATGACCCTTGTCATCACAAAGCTCCATGACCCCTGTCATCAAAATGATCCATGATTCCTTTCCTCACAGTGCTCCAGTACACTTTTCCTCATAATGCTCCATGCCATTGTCAGCACAATGCTCCTTGGACCCTGTCATCAAAATGCTCCATCCCATTTTCATCACAGAGCTCCAGATATCCTATCATTACAATGCTCCATGCCCGTGTCAACACAATACTCCATGACCCCTGTCATCACAATGATCCATGACCGTTGTCATCAAAATGCTGCATGATACCTTTCATCCCAATTCTCTGTGACCGCTGTCATCACAATGCTCCAGGACAATTTTCATCACAATGCTCCATGCCCCCTGTCCTCACAGTGCCCCATAACCCCTGTAATCACAATGCTCCATGACCCTGTCATCACAATGCTACATGACCCCTGTCATCACATTGTTTCATGGCCTATGTATTCACAATGCTCCATGGACCCTGTAATCACACTGCTCCATGTTCCCTTTCAACACAATGCTCCATGACCCCTGTCATCACAACGTTCCATGAAAGTTGTCATAAAAATGCTCCATGACTCTGGTCACCACCAGGTTCCCTGCCCTTTTCATCACAATGCTCCAGGACCTTCTCATCAAAATGCTCCAGAACTCTTTTCATCCTAATGCTCCATGCCAATGTCATCAAAATGCCCCATGACACTTGTCATCACAATGGTCCATGGCCTTTTCCATCACAATGTTCCATGGCCCCTCTCATCACAATGCTCCATGCCCTTGTCATCAAAATGCTCCAGAACACTTGTCATCATAATGCTCCATGGCAATGTCATCAAAATGCCCCATGACACTTGTCATCACAATGCTCCAAGGCCTCTGTCATCACAATGTTCTATGGCCCTGTCATTACAGTGCTCCATGGTACCTTTCATCACAATTCTAGATGACCACTGTCATCACAATGCCCCATGAAAGATGTCATCACAATTCGCCATGGTCCTTGTCATCACAATGATCCATGATCACTTTCATCACAATGCTCCATGAACCCTGTCATCTCAATGCTCCATAGCCTTTGTATTCCCAATGTTCCATGGCCCCTCTATTCACAGTGCTCCATGACCCCTTTCATCACAATGCTCAAGACCGCTGTCATCACAATACTCCATGACCCCTGTCATCAAAATGCTTTATGAACCTTGATATCACAATGTTCCATGACCCCTGTCATCAAAATGATCCATGACCGCTGTCATCACAATGCTTCATGATACCTTTCATCACAATCCTCTGTCACCGCTGTCATCACAATGCTCCAGGACAATTTTCATCACAATGCTCCATGCCCCCTGTCATCACAGTGCCCCATAAGTCCTGTAATCACAATGCTCCATGACCCTGTCATCACAAAGCTACATGACCCCTGTCATCACATTCTTACTTGGCCTATGTATTCACAATGTTCCATGGACCCTGTAATCACACTGCTCCATGTTCCCTTTCAACACAATGCTCCATGACCCCTGTCATCACAACGTTCCATGAAAGTTGTCATCAAAATGCTCAATGACCCTGGTCACCACAAGGTTCCCTGCCCTTGTCATCACAATGGTACATGGCCTTGTCATCACAATGTTCCATGGCCTCTCTCATCACCATATTCCAAGGTCTTTCTCATCACAATGCTCTATGACCCCTGTCATCACAATGCTTGATGACCATTGTCATCACAATGCTCCAAGGCCCCTGTCATCACAATGCCTCATGGTCTTTGTAATCACAATGCCTCATGGTCTTTGTAATCACAATGCTCAATGACCATTGTCATCACAATGCTCCATGCCGTTGTCATCACAATGCTCCGTGGCCCCTGTAATCACAATGCTCCATGCCCTTGTCATCACAATGCTCCAGAACACTTGTCATCATAATGCTCCATTCCCATGTCTTCACATTGCTCAATGACACTTGTCATCAAAATGTTCCTTGGCCTTTGTCATCACAGTGCTCCATGATACCTTTAATCAAAATTCTACATGACCACTGTCATCACAATGCATGATGACCAATGACATCACAATGCCCCAAGACACGTCTCATCACAATTCGTCTGGGCCCTTGTCATCTCAATGCTGTATGAAACGTGTCATCAGTAAGTTCCAAGACCCTTGTCATCACAATGCTCCATGAACTCTGTTATCTCAATGTTCCATGGCCTTTGTATTCACAATGCTCCATTGTCCGGATAATCGCGTTGCTCCATGAACACTTTCATCACAATGCTCCTTGACCACTGTCACCATAATGCCCCATGACGTCTCTCATCACTGTGCTCCAAAACCACTCTCATCAAAATGTTCCATGATCTCTGTCAGCCCAATATTGCATGACACTTGTCATCCCAATGCTCCATGATCCCTGTCATCACAATGATCCCTGCCAATGTCATCACAATGCTCCATGTCTCCTGTAATCACAATGCTCCAGGTCTGTTGTCATCACCATGCTTCATGCCTGTGTCATCACAATGCTCATGAATCCTGTGTTCACAATGCTCCATGGCCCACGTCATCACAATACTCCATGACCCCTGTCATCACAATGCTCTATGGCCATTGTCAACCCAATGCTCAGTGACCCACGTCAACACAATGCCTGTTGACACCTGTCATCAAAATGCTAAATGGCACTTGTCATCACAATGCTCTATGATGCCTGTCATCACTATTCTCCATGTCAATTGTCATCACAATGCTCCATGAATCTTGTCTTCACAATGCTCCATGGCACATGTCATCACAATGCTCCATGAACCCTGTCATCACAATGCTCCGTGACCCCTCTCAACACAATCCCTGATGACCCCGTCATCAAAATGATAAATGGCACTTGTCATCACAATGCTCTATGAGGCCTGTCATCACTATTCTCCATCTCACTTGATATCACAATGCTCCATGGCCCCTGTAATCCCAGTACTCCATTAACCCTTTCATCACAATGCCCAATGCCACCTCTCATCACAATTCTCCATGGCATTTGTCATCACGATGCTCCATGACACCTGTCATCACAATGCTCCATGGCCCCTCTCATTACCGTGCTCCATAATAACTTTAATCACATTTCTAGATGACCACTGCCATCACAATGCTCCATGACATTGCCATCACAATTCGCCATGACCATTGTCATCACAATGCTCCATGAACCATGTCATCACAGGGTCCCAGGAAACCTGTTATCACAATGATCCATTACCACTTTCATCACAATGCTCCATGACCACTGTCATCTCAATGCTCCATGGCCTTTGTATTCACAATGCTCCATGGCCCCTGTAATCACAGTGCTCCATAACACCTTTCACCATAATGCTCTATGACCACTGCCATCCCAATGCCTCATGACGCCTGTCATCACAATTCTCCAAGTCCCCTCTCATCACAATGCTGCATGACACTTGTCATCACATTGCTCCATAACACCTGTCATCACAGTGTTCCCTGCCCATGTCATCACAATGCTCCATGTCCCCTATAATCACAAGGCTCCATGCCTTTTTCCTCACAATGCTCCAGAAGTTTGTCATCACAATGTTCCATGACCGTGGCATCACAATGCTCCACGGCCCTTGTCATCACAATGCTCAAGAATTATTGTCATCACAATGTTCAATTAACATGTCATCACAATGCTACATGACCCTGGTCATCACAGTTCTCCATGACCTTTGTCATCACAATGCTCTAGGTCACTTTTCATCACAATTCTCAATGACCACTTTCATCACTATGCTCGCTGATCATTTTCATCACATTTCTCTATTGTCATTACAATTCCCCATGGCCCCTTTCTTCACAAAGCTCCATGATGCCTGTCATCACAATGCTCCATGGCTTTTGTTATCACAATGCTCCAGGACCAGTTTCATCACAATACTCCATCCCCCTTGTCATCACAGTGCATAATGAAAGCTTTCATTACAATGCTCCGTGAAACTTGTCATCACAATGCTCCATGGCCTTTATCGTCACAATGCTCCCAGGCACTTTTCATCACGATGTTCCATGAAAACTTTCATCACATTGCTCCATGACCATTGTCATCACAATAGTCCATAGCCTTGTCAACACAATGCTGCATAATCCCTGTCATCACAATTCTCCATGACTGCTGTCATCACAATAACCCAGGACAATTTTCATAACAATGCTTCATGCCCCCAGTCATCACAGTGCTCCATGATGTCTTTCATCACAATTCCTAGATGATCAATGTCATCACAATGCCCCATGACACATGTCATCACAATTTGCTATGACCATTGTCATCACAATACTCGATGGACTGTGTCATCACTGTGTTCCAGGACACATGTCATCACAATGATCCATGACTATTTTCATCACAATGCTCCAATAAAACGGTCATCACAATGCTCCATGGCCCCTGTTATCATATTGCTCCATGATCTCTTTCATCACAATGCTCCATGACGACTGTCATCACCATACCACAAGACGCCTTTTATCTCAATGCTCCATGGCCCCATTCATCACAATGCTCCATGAACCCAGTCATCACAATGTTCCCTGCCCTTTTCATCACAATGCTCCATGGGCCCTGTCATCACAATGCTCCATGCACTTGTCATCAAAATGCTCCAGAACTCTTGTCATCATAATCCTCCATGCCAATGTCATCAAAATGGCCCATGACACTTGTCATCATAATGCTCCATGGCCTTTGTCATCACAATGTTCCATGGCCCCTGTCATCACAGTGCTCCATGATACCTTTCATCACAATTCTAGATGACCACTGTCATCACAATGTCCCATGACAATTGTCATAACAATTCGCCATGGTCCTTGTCATCACAATGCTCCATGAACCGTGTCATCACAAGGTTCCAGGACTCTTGTCATCACAATGATCCATGATCACTTTCATCACAATGCTCCATGAACCCTGTCATCTCAATGCTCCATAGCCTTTGTATTCACAATGCTCCATGGCCCCTGTAATCACAGTGTTCCATGACCCCTTTCATCACAATGATCTGAGACCGCTGTCATCACAATGCCCCATGACGCCTGCCACCACAAATCTCCAAGGCCTCTCTTACCAAAAAGCTCCATGATCCCTGTCAGTACAATGTTCCATGACACTTTTCATCACAATGCTCCATGACCCCTGTCATCATAAAGTTCTCTGCCCATATCATCACAATGCTCCTTGTCACCTTTCATCACAATGCTCCATGTCCTTTCATTACAATGCTCCAGAATTCTAGTCATCGCAATATTCCTTGACTGTGTCATCACAATGCTCCATGACCCTTGTCATCACAAAGCTCCATGACCCCTGTCATCAAAATGATCCATGATTCCTTTCCTCACAGTGCTCCAGTACACTTTTCCTCATAATGCTCCATGCCATTGTCAGCACAATGCTCCTTGGACCCTGTCATCAAAATGCTCCATCCCATTTTCATCACAGAGCTCCAGATATCCTATCATTACAATGCTCCATGCCCGTGTCAACACAATACTCCATGACCCCTGTCATCACAATGATCCATGACCGTTGTCATCAAAATGCTGCATGATACCTTTCATCCCAATTCTCTGTGACCGCTGTCATCACAATGCTCCAGGACAATTTTCATCACAATGCTCCATGCCCCCTGTCCTCACAGTGCCCCATAACCCCTGTAATCACAATGCTCCATGACCCTGTCATCACAATGCTACATGACCCCTGTCATCACATTGTTTCATGGCCTATGTATTCACAATGCTCCATGGACCCTGTAATCACACTGCTCCATGTTCCCTTTCAACACAATGCTCCATGACCCCTGTCATCACAACGTTCCATGAAAGTTGTCATAAAAATGCTCCATGACTCTGGTCACCACCAGGTTCCCTGCCCTTTTCATCACAATGCTCCAGGACCTTCTCATCAAAATGCTCCAGAACTCTTTTCATCCTAATGCTCCATGCCAATGTCATCAAAATGCCCCATGACACTTGTCATCACAATGGTCCATGGCCTTTTCCATCACAATGTTCCATGGCCCCTCTCATCACAATGCTCCATGCCCTTGTCATCAAAATGCTCCAGAACACTTGTCATCATAATGCTCCATGGCAATGTCATCAAAATGCCCCATGACACTTGTCATCACAATGCTCCAAGGCCTCTGTCATCACAATGTTCTATGGCCCTGTCATTACAGTGCTCCATGGTACCTTTCATCACAATTCTAGATGACCACTGTCATCACAATGCCCCATGAAAGATGTCATCACAATTCGCCATGGTCCTTGTCATCACAATGATCCATGATCACTTTCATCACAATGCTCCATGAACCCTGTCATCTCAATGCTCCATAGCCTTTGTATTCCCAATGTTCCATGGCCCCTCTATTCACAGTGCTCCATGACCCCTTTCATCACAATGCTCAAGACCGCTGTCATCACAATACTCCATGACCCCTGTCATCAAAATGCTTTATGAACCTTGATATCACAATGTTCCATGACCCCTGTCATCAAAATGATCCATGACCGCTGTCATCACAATGCTTCATGATACCTTTCATCACAATCCTCTGTCACCGCTGTCATCACAATGCTCCAGGACAATTTTCATCACAATGCTCCATGCCCCCTGTCATCACAGTGCCCCATAAGTCCTGTAATCACAATGCTCCATGACCCTGTCATCACAAAGCTACATGACCCCTGTCATCACATTCTTACTTGGCCTATGTATTCACAATGTTCCATGGACCCTGTAATCACACTGCTCCATGTTCCCTTTCAACACAATGCTCCATGACCCCTGTCATCACAACGTTCCATGAAAGTTGTCATCAAAATGCTCAATGACCCTGGTCACCACAAGGTTCCCTGCCCTTGTCATCACAATGGTACATGGCCTTGTCATCACAATGTTCCATGGCCTCTCTCATCACCATATTCCAAGGTCTTTCTCATCACAATGCTCTATGACCCCTGTCATCACAATGCTTGATGACCATTGTCATCACAATGCTCCAAGGCCCCTGTCATCACAATGCCTCATGGTCTTTGTAATCACAATGCCTCATGGTCTTTGTAATCACAATGCTCAATGACCATTGTCATCACAATGCTCCATGCCGTTGTCATCACAATGCTCCGTGGCCCCTGTAATCACAATGCTCCATGCCCTTGTCATCACAATGCTCCAGAACACTTGTCATCATAATGCTCCATTCCCATGTCTTCACATTGCTCAATGACACTTGTCATCAAAATGTTCCTTGGCCTTTGTCATCACAGTGCTCCATGATACCTTTAATCAAAATTCTACATGACCACTGTCATCACAATGCATGATGACCAATGACATCACAATGCCCCAAGACACGTCTCATCACAATTCGTCTGGGCCCTTGTCATCTCAATGCTGTATGAAACGTGTCATCAGTAAGTTCCAAGACCCTTGTCATCACAATGCTCCATGAACTCTGTTATCTCAATGTTCCATGGCCTTTGTATTCACAATGCTCCATTGTCCGGATAATCGCGTTGCTCCATGAACACTTTCATCACAATGCTCCTTGACCACTGTCACCATAATGCCCCATGACGTCTCTCATCACTGTGCTCCAAAACCACTCTCATCAAAATGTTCCATGATCTCTGTCAGCCCAATATTGCATGACACTTGTCATCCCAATGCTCCATGATCCCTGTCATCACAATGATCCCTGCCAATGTCATCACAATGCTCCATGTCTCCTGTAATCACAATGCTCCAGGTCTGTTGTCATCACCATGCTTCATGCCTGTGTCATCACAATGCTCATGAATCCTGTGTTCACAATGCTCCATGGCCCACGTCATCACAATACTCCATGACCCCTGTCATCACAATGCTCTATGGCCATTGTCAACCCAATGCTCAGTGACCCACGTCAACACAATGCCTGTTGACACCTGTCATCAAAATGCTAAATGGCACTTGTCATCACAATGCTCTATGATGCCTGTCATCACTATTCTCCATGTCAATTGTCATCACAATGCTCCATGAATCTTGTCTTCACAATGCTCCATGGCACATGTCATCACAATGCTCCATGAACCCTGTCATCACAATGCTCCGTGACCCCTCTCAACACAATCCCTGATGACCCCGTCATCAAAATGATAAATGGCACTTGTCATCACAATGCTCTATGAGGCCTGTCATCACTATTCTCCATCTCACTTGATATCACAATGCTCCATGGCCCCTGTAATCCCAGTACTCCATTAACCCTTTCATCACAATGCCCAATGCCACCTCTCATCACAATTCTCCATGGCATTTGTCATCACGATGCTCCATGACACCTGTCATCACAATGCTCCATGGCCCCTCTCATTACCGTGCTCCATAATAACTTTAATCACATTTCTAGATGACCACTGCCATCACAATGCTCCATGACATTGCCATCACAATTCGCCATGACCATTGTCATCACAATGCTCCATGAACCATGTCATCACAGGGTCCCAGGAAACCTGTTATCACAATGATCCATTACCACTTTCATCACAATGCTCCATGACCACTGTCATCTCAATGCTCCATGGCCTTTGTATTCACAATGCTCCATGGCCCCTGTAATCACAGTGCTCCATAACACCTTTCACCATAATGCTCTATGACCACTGCCATCCCAATGCCTCATGACGCCTGTCATCACAATTCTCCAAGTCCCCTCTCATCACAATGCTGCATGACACTTGTCATCACATTGCTCCATAACACCTGTCATCACAGTGTTCCCTGCCCATGTCATCACAATGCTCCATGTCCCCTATAATCACAAGGCTCCATGCCTTTTTCCTCACAATGCTCCAGAAGTTTGTCATCACAATGTTCCATGACCGTGGCATCACAATGCTCCACGGCCCTTGTCATCACAATGCTCAAGAATTATTGTCATCACAATGTTCAATTAACATGTCATCACAATGCTACATGACCCTGGTCATCACAGTTCTCCATGACCTTTGTCATCACAATGCTCTAGGTCACTTTTCATCACAATTCTCAATGACCACTTTCATCACTATGCTCGCTGATCATTTTCATCACATTTCTCTATTGTCATTACAATTCCCCATGGCCCCTTTCTTCACAAAGCTCCATGATGCCTGTCATCACAATGCTCCATGGCTTTTGTTATCACAATGCTCCAGGACCAGTTTCATCACAATACTCCATCCCCCTTGTCATCACAGTGCATAATGAAAGCTTTCATTACAATGCTCCGTGAAACTTGTCATCACAATGCTCCATGGCCTTTATCGTCACAATGCTCCCAGGCACTTTTCATCACGATGTTCCATGAAAACTTTCATCACATTGCTCCATGACCATTGTCATCACAATAGTCCATAGCCTTGTCAACACAATGCTGCATAATCCCTGTCATCACAATTCTCCATGACTGCTGTCATCACAATAATCCAGGTCAATTTTCATAACAAAGCTTCATGCCCCCAGTCATCACAGTGCTCCATGATACCTTTCATCACAATTCTTAGATGATCAGTGCCATCACAATGCCCCATGACACCTGTCATCACAATTCGCTATGACCCTTGTCATCACAATACTCGATGAACCGTGTCATCACAGTGTTCCAGGACACATGTCATCACAATGATCCATGACTATTCTCATCACAATGATCCCATACAACTCTCATCACAATGCTCCATGGCCCCTGTTATCATGTTGCTCCATGATGTCTTTCATCACAATGCCCCATGACCACTGTCATCACCATACCTCAAGACGCCTGTCATCTCAATGCTCCATGGCCCCTTTCATCAAAATGCTCCATGAACCCAGTCATCACAATGTTCCCTGCCCTATTCATCACAATGCTCCATGGGCTCTGTCTTCACAATGCTCCATGCCCTTGTCATCAAAATGCTCCAGAACTCTTGTCATCTTAATGCTCCATGCCAATGTCATCAAAATGTCCCATGACACTTGTCATCACAATGCTCCATTGCCTTTGCCATCACAATGTTCCATGGCCGCTCTCATAACAATGCTCCATTCCCTTTTTATCAAAATGCTCCAGAACTCTTGTCATCATAATTCTCCATGCCAATGTCATCAAAATGCCCCATGACACTTGTCATCACAATGCTCCATGACCTTTGTCATCACAATGTTCCATGGCCCCTGTCATCACAGTGTTCCATGATACCTTTCATCACAAATCTAGATGACCACTGTCATCACAATGCCCCATAACAGATGTCATCACAAATCGCCATGGTCCTTGTCATCACAATGCTCCATGAACCGTGTCATCACAAGGTTCCAGGACAATTGTCATCACAATGATCCATGATCACATTCATCACAATGCTCCATGAACCCTGTCATCTCAATGGTCCATAGCCTTTGTATTCACAATGTTCCATGGCCCCTGTAATCACAGTGCTCCATGACCCCTTTCATCACAATGCTCCAAGACCGCTGTCATCACAATGCCCGATGACGCCTGCCACCACAAATCTCCAAGGCCTCTCTTACCAAAAAGCTCCATGATCCCTGTCAGTACAATGTTCCATGACACATTTCATCACAATGCTCCATGACCCCTGTCATCACAAAGTTCTCTGCCCATATCATCACAATGCTCCTTGTCACCTTTCATCACAATGCTCCATGCCCTTTCATTACAATGCTCCATAATTCTAGTCATCGCAATGTTCCTTGACCGTGTCATCACAATGCTCCATGACCCTGGTCATCACAAAGCTCCATGACACCTGTCATCACAATGATCCATGATTCCTTTCCTCACAGTGCTCCAGTACCCTTTTCCTCACAATGCTCCTTGCCATTGTCAGCACAATGCTCCTTGGACCCTGTCATCAAAATACTCCATCCCTTTTTCATCACAATGCTCCTGATATCCTATCATTACAATGCTCCATGCCCGTGTCAACACAATGCTCCATGACACCTGTCATCAAAATGCTTTATGAACATTCTTATCACAATGTTCCATGACCCCTGTCATCAAAAAGATCCATGACCGCTGTAATCACAATGCTTCATGATACCTTTCATCACAATCCTCTGTGACACCTGTCATCACAATGCTCCAGGAAAATTTTCATCACAATTCTCCATGCCCCATGTCATCACAGTGCCCCATAAACCCGGTAATCACAATGCTCCATGACCCTTTCATCACAATGTTACATGACCCCTGTAATCACATTGTTCCATGGCCTATGTATTCACAATGTTCCATGGACCCTGTAATCACACTGCTCCATGTTCCCTTTCAACACAATGCTCCATGACCCCTGTCATCGCAACTTTCCATGAAAGTTGTCATTAAATGCTCCATGACCCCGGTCAGCACAAGGTTCCCTGCCCTTGTCATCACAATGGTACATGGCCTTGTCATCACAATGTTCCATGGCCTCTGTCATCACCATGCTCCAAGGTCTTTCTCATCACAATGCTCTATGACCCCTGTCATCACAATGCTTGACGACAATTGTCATCACAATGCTCCAAGGCCCCTGTCATCTCAATGCCTCATGGTCTTTGTAATTACAATGCTCAATGACCACTGTCATCACAATGCTCCATGCCGTTGTCATCACAATGCTCCGTGGCCCCTGTAATCACAATGCTCCTTGCCCTTGTCATCACAATGCTCCAGAACACTTGTCATCATAATGCTCCATTCCCGTGTCATCACATTGCTCAATGACACTTGTCATCAAAATGTTCCTTGCCTTTGTCATCACAGTGCTCCATGATACCTTTAATCAAAATTCTACATGACCACTGTCATCACAATGCATGATGACCAATGACATCACAATGCCCCATGACACGTGTCATCACAATTCGTCTTGGCCCTTGTCATCTCAATGCTGTATGAAACGTGTCATCAGTAAGTTCCAAGACGCTTGTCATCAGAATGCTCCATGAACTCTGTTATCTCAATGTTCCATGGCCTTTGAATTCACAATGCTCCATTGTCCGGATAATCGCGTTGCTCCATGAACACTTTCATCACAATGCTCCTTGACCACTGTCACCATAATGCCCCATGACGTCTCTCATAACTGTGCTCCAAGAACACTCTCATCAAAATGCTCCATGATCTGTGTCAGCACAATATTTCATGACACTTGTCATCACAATGCTCCATGATTCCTGTCATCACAATGATCCCTGCCAATGTCATCACAATGCTCCATGTCTCCTGTAATCACAATGCTCCAGGTCTGTTGTCATCACCATGCTTCATGCCTGTGTCATCACAATGCTCATGAATCCTGTTTTCACAATGCTCCATGGCCCACGTCATCACAATGCTCCATGACCCCTGTCATCACAATGCTCTATGGCCATTGTCTACCCAATGCTCAGTGCCCCACGTCAACACAATGCCTGGTGACACCTGTCATCAAAATGCTAAATGGCACTTGTCATCACAATGCTCTATGATGCCTGTCATCACTATTCTCCATGTCACTTGTTATCACAATGCTCCATTGCCAGTGTAATACCAGTACTCCTTTAACCCTTTCATCACAATGCCCAATGCCACCTCTCATCACAATTCTCAATGGCATTTGTCATCACGATGCTCCATGACACCTGTCACCACAATGCTCCATGGCCCCTCTCATTACCATGCTCCATAATAACTTTAATCACATTTCTAGATGACCACTGCCATCACAATGCCCCATGACATTGTCATCACAATTCGCCATGACCATTGTCATCACAATGCTCCATAAACCATGTCATCACAGGGTCCCAGGACACTTGTCATCACAATGATCCATTACCACTTTCATCACAATGCTCCATGACCACTGTCATCTCAATGCTCCATGGCCTTTGTGTTCACAATGCTCCATGGCCCCTGTAATCACAGTGCTCCATAACACCTTTCATCATAATGCTCCATGACCACTGCCATCTCAATGCCTCATGACGCCTGTCATCACAATTCTCCAAGGCCCCTCTCATCACAATGCTCCATGACACTTGTCATCACATTGCTCCATAACACCTGTCATCACAGTGTTCCCTGCCCATGTCATCACAATGCTCCATGTCCCCTATAATCACAAGGCTCCATGCCTTTTTCCTCACAATGCTCCAGAATTTTGTCATCACAATGTTCCATGACCGTGGCATCACAATGCTCCATGACCCCTGTCATCACAATGCTCTATGGCCATTGTCTACCCAATGCTCAGTGACCCACGTCAACACAATGCCTGTTGACACCTGTCATCAAAATGCTAAATGGCACTTGTCATCACAATGCTCTATGATGCCTGTCATCACTATTCTCCATGTCAATTGTCATCACAATGCTCCATGAATCTTGTCTTCACAATGCTCCATGGCACATGTCATCACAATGCTCCATGAACCCTGTCATCACAATGCTCCGTGACCCCTCTCAACACAATCCCTGATGACCCCGTCATCAAAATGATAAATGGCACTTGTCATCACAATGCTCTATGAGGCCTGTCATCACTATTCTCCATCTCACTTGATATCACAATGCTCCATGGCCCCTGTAATCCCAGTACTCCATTAACCCTTTCATCACAATGCCCAATGCCACCTCTCATCACAATTCTCCATGGCATTTGTCATCACGATGCTCCATGACACCTGTCATCACAATGCTCCATGGCCCCTCTCATTACCGTGCTCCATAATAACTTTAATCACATTTCTAGATGACCACTGCCATCACAATGCCCCATGACATTGTCATCACAATTCGCCATGACCATTGTCATCACAATGCTCCATGAACCATGTCATCACAGGGTCCCAGGAAACATGTTATCACAATGATCCATTACCACTTTCATCACAATGCTCCATGACCACTGTCATCTCAATGCACCATGGCCTTTGTATTCACAACGCTCCATGGCCCCTGTAATCACAGTGCTCCATAACACCTTTCACCATAATGCTCTATGACCACTGCCATCTCAATGCCTCATGACGCCTGTCATCACAATTCTCCAAGTCCCCTCTCATCACAATGCTGCATGACACTTGTCATCACATTGCTCCATAACACCTGTCATCACAGTGTTCCCTGCCCATGTCATCACAATGCTCCATGTCCCCTATAATCACAAGGCTCCAAGCCTTTTTCCTCACAATGCTCCAGAATTTTGTCATCACAATGTTCCATGACCGTGGCATCACAATGCTCCACGGCCCTTGTCATCACAATGCTCAAGAATTATTGTCATCACAATGTTCAATTAAAGTGTCATCACAATGCTACATGACCCTGGTCATCACAGTTCTCCATGACCTTTGTCATCACAATGCTCTAGGTCACTTTTCATCACAATTCTCAATGACCACTTTCATCACTATGCTCGCAGACCATTTTCATCACATTTCTCTATTGTCATTGCAATTCCCCATGGCCCCTTTCTTCACAAAGCTCCATGATGCCTGTCATCACAATGCTCCATGGCTTTTGTTATCACAATGCTCCAGGACCAGTTTCATCACAATACTCCATCCCCCTTGTCATCACAGTGCATAATGAAAGCTTTCATTACCATGCTCCGTGAAACTTGTCATCACAATGCTCCATGGCCTTTATCGTCACAATGCTCCCAGGCACTTTTCATCACGATGTTCCATGAAAACTTTCATCACATTGCTCCATGACCATTGTCATCACAATAGTCCATAGCCTTGTCAACACAATGCTGCATAATCCCTGTCATCACAATTCTCCATGACTGCTGTCATCACAATAATCCAGGTCAATTTTCATAACAAAGCTTCATGCCCCCAGTCATCACAGTGCTCCATGACACCTTTCATCACAATTCTTAGATGATCAGTGCCATCACAATGCCCCATGACACCTGTCATCACAATTCGCTATGACCCTTGTCATCACAATACTCGATGAACCGTGTCATCACAGTGTTCCAGGACACATGTCATCACAATGATCCATGACTATTCTCATCACAATGATCCCATACAACTCTCATCACAATGCTCCATGGCCCCTGTTATCATGTTGCTCCATGATGTCTTTCATCACAATGCCCCATGACCACTGTCATCACCATACCTCAAGACGCCTGTCATCTCAATGCTCCATGGCCCCTTTCATCAAAATGCTCCATGAACCCAGTCATCACAATGTTCCCTGCCCTATTCATCACAATGCTCCATGGGCCCTGTCTTCACAATGCTCCATGCCCTTGTCATCAAAATGCTCCAGAACTCTTGTCATCTTAATGCTCCATGCCAATGTCATCAAAATGTCCCATGACACTTGTCATCACAATGCTCCATTGCCTTTGCCATCACAATGTTCCATGGCCGCTCTCATAACAATGCTCCATTCCCTTTTTATCAAAATGCTCCAGAACTCTTGTCATCATAATGCTCCATGCCAATGTCATCAAAATGCCCCATGACACTTGTCATCACAATGCTCCATGGCCTTTGCCATCACAATGTCCCATGGCCCCTTTCATCTCAGTGCTCCATGATACATTTCATCACAAATCTAGATGACCAATGTCATCACAATGCCCCATGACAGATGTCATCACGATTCGCCATGGTCCTTGTCATCACAATGCTCCATGAACCGTGTCACAACAAGTTTCCAGGACATTTGTCATCACAATGATCCATGATCACTTTCATCACAATGCTCCATGAACCCTGTCATCTCGATGCTCCATACCCTTTGTATTCACAATGCTCCATGGCCCCTGTAATCACAGTGCTCCACGAACCCTTTCATCACAATGCTCCAAGACCGCTGTCATTACAATGCCCCATGACACCTGCCACCCCAAATCTCCAAGGCCTCTCTTACCAAAAAGCTCCATGATCCCTGTCAGTACAATGTTCCATGACACTTTTCATCACAATGCTCCATGACACCTGTCATCACAAAGTTCTCTGACCATATCATCACAATGCTCCTTGTCACCTTTCATCACAATGCTCCAAACCATTTCATCACAATGCTCCAGAATTCTTGTCATCGCAATGTTCCTTGACCGTGTCATCACAATGCTCCATTACCCTTGTCATCACAAAGCTCCATGACCCCTGTCATCACAATGATCCTTGATTCCATTCCTCACAGTTCTCCAGTACCCTTTTCATCACAGTGCTCCATGCCATTGTCAGGACAATGCTCCTTGGACCCTGTCATCAAAATGCTCCATCCACTTTTCATTACAATGCTCCAGATATCCGATCATTACAATGCTCCATGCCCGTGTCAACACAATGCTCCTTGACCACTGTCATCAAAATGCTTCATGAACCTGGTTATCACAATGTTCCATGACCCCTGTCATCAAAATGATCCATGACCGTTGTCATCACAATGCTGCATGGAACTTTTCATTCAAATTCTCTGTGACCACAGACATCACAATGCTCCAGGACAATTCTCATCACAATGCTCCTTGCCCCCTGTCATCACAGTGCCCCATAACCCCTGTAATCACAATGCTCCATGACCCTGTCATCACAATGTTACATGACCCCTGTCATCACATTGTTCCATGGCCTATGTATTCACAATGCTCCATGGACCCTGTAATCACACTGCTCCATGTTCCCTTTCAACCCAATGCTCCATGACCCCAGTCATCACAACGTTCCATGAAAGATGTCATCAAAATGCTCCATGACCCCGGTCACCACAAGGTTCCCTGCCCTTGTCATCACAATGGTACATGGCCTTGTCATCACAATTTTCCATGACCTCTGTCATCACCATGCTCCATGGTCTTTCTTATCACAATGCTCTATGACCCTTGTCATCACAATGCTTGATGACCATTGTCATCACAATGCTCCAAGGCCCCTGTCATCACAATGCCTCATGATCTTTGTAATCACAATGCTCAATGACCACTGTAATCACAATGCTCCATGCCCTTGTCAAAACAATGCTCCAGGTCGGTTGTCATCACAATGCTTCATGCCCGTGTCATCACAATGCTCCATGAATCTTGTCTTCCCAATGCTCCATGGCCCATATCATCACAATGCTCCATGACCCCTGTCATCACAATGCTCTGTGGCCTTTGTCATCACAATACCCTGTGATCCCCGTCAACACAATGCCTGAAGAACCCTGACATCAAAATGCCAAATGGCACTTGTCATCACAATGCTCTATAATGCCTGTCTTCACTATTCGCCATGTCACTTGTTTTCACAATGCTCCATGCCCCCTGTAATCCCAGTACTCCATGACCCCTTTCATCACAATGCCCAATGCCACCTCTCATCACAATTCTCCATGGCATTTGTCATCACGATGCTCCATGACACCTGTCATCACAATGCTCCATGACACTTGTCTTCACAATGCTCCATGGCCCCTCTCATTACTGTGCTCCATAATAACTTTAATCACATTTCTAGGTGACCACTGCCATCACAATGCCCCATGACATTGTCATCACAATTCGCCATGGCCATTGTCATCACAATGCTCCATGAACCATGTCATCACAGAGTCCCAGGACACTTGTCATCAAAATGATCCATTACCACTTTCATCACAATGCTCCATGTCCCCTATAATCACAATGCTCCAAGCCTTTTTCCTCACAATGCTCCAGAATTTTGTCATCACAATGTTCCATGACCGTGGCATCACAATGCTCCACGGCCCTTGTCATCACAAGGCTCCAGAATTCTTGTCATCACAATGTTCCATGGACGTGTCATCACAAAGCTACATGACCCTGGTCATCACAGCTCTCCATGACCTCTGTCATCACAAAACTCTATGTCACTATTCATCACAATTCTCAATGACCACTTTAATCACTATGCTCGCTGACCATTTTCATCACATTTCTCTATTGTCATTACAATTCCCCATGGCCCCTTTCTTCACAAAGCTCCATGATGCCTGTCATCACAATGCTCCATGACTTTTGTTATCACAATGCTCCAGGACCAGTTTCATCACAATACTCCATCCCCCTTGTCATCACAGTGCATAATGAAAGCTTTCATTACAATGCTCCGTGAAACTTGTCATCACAATGCTCCATGGCCTTTATCGTCACAATGCTCCCAGGCACTTTTCATCACGATGTTCCATGAAAACTTTCATCACATTGCTCCATGACCATTGTCATCACAATAGTCCATAGCCTTGTCAACACAATGCTGCATAATCCCTGTCATCACAATTCTCCATGACTGCTGTCATCACAATAACCCAGGACAATTTTCATAACAATGCTTCATGCCCCCAGTCATCACAGTGCTCCATGATGTCTTTCATCACAATTCCTAGATGATCAATGTCATCACAATGCCCCATGACACATGTCATCACAATTTGCTATGACCATTGTCATCACAATACTCGATGGACTGTGTCATCACTGTGTTCCAGGACACATGTCATCACAATGATCCATGACTATTTTCATCACAATGCTCCAATAAAACGGTCATCACAATGCTCCATGGCCCCTGTTATCATATTGCTCCATGATCTCTTTCATCACAATGCTCCATGACGACTGTCATCACCATACCACAAGACGCCTTTTATCTCAATGCTCCATGGCCCCATTCATCACAATGCTCCATGAACCCAGTCATCACAATGTTCCCTGCCCTTTTCATCACAATGCTCCATGGGCCCTGTCATCACAATGCTCCATGCACTTGTCATCAAAATGCTCCAGAACTCTTGTCATCATAATCCTCCATGCCAATGTCATCAAAATGGCCCATGACACTTGTCATCATAATGCTCCATGGCCTTTGTCATCACAATGTTCCATGGCCCCTGTCATCACAGTGCTCCATGATACCTTTCATCACAATTCTAGATGACCACTGTCATCACAATGTCCCATGACAATTGTCATAACAATTCGCCATGGTCCTTGTCATCACAATGCTCCATGAACCGTGTCATCACAAGGTTCCAGGACTCTTGTCATCACAATGATCCATGATCACTTTCATCACAATGCTCCATGAACCCTGTCATCTCAATGCTCCATAGCCTTTGTATTCACAATGCTCCATGGCCCCTGTAATCACAGTGTTCCATGACCCCTTTCATCACAATGATCTGAGACCGCTGTCATCACAATGCCCCATGACGCCTGCCACCACAAATCTCCAAGGCCTCTCTTACCAAAAAGCTCCATGATCCCTGTCAGTACAATGTTCCATGACACTTTTCATCACAATGCTCCATGACCCCTGTCATCATAAAGTTCTCTGCCCATATCATCACAATGCTCCTTGTCACCTTTCATCACAATGCTCCATGTCCTTTCATTACAATGCTCCAGAATTCTAGTCATCGCAATATTCCTTGACTGTGTCATCACAATGCTCCATGACCCTTGTCATCACAAAGCTCCATGACCCCTGTCATCAAAATGATCCATGATTCCTTTCCTCACAGTGCTCCAGTACACTTTTCCTCATAATGCTCCATGCCATTGTCAGCACAATGCTCCTTGGACCCTGTCATCAAAATGCTCCATCCCATTTTCATCACAGAGCTCCAGATATCCTATCATTACAATGCTCCATGCCCGTGTCAACACAATACTCCATGACCCCTGTCATCACAATGATCCATGACCGTTGTCATCAAAATGCTGCATGATACCTTTCATCCCAATTCTCTGTGACCGCTGTCATCACAATGCTCCAGGACAATTTTCATCACAATGCTCCATGCCCCCTGTCCTCACAGTGCCCCATAACCCCTGTAATCACAATGCTCCATGACCCTGTCATCACAATGCTACATGACCCCTGTCATCACATTGTTTCATGGCCTATGTATTCACAATGCTCCATGGACCCTGTAATCACACTGCTCCATGTTCCCTTTCAACACAATGCTCCATGACCCCTGTCATCACAACGTTCCATGAAAGTTGTCATAAAAATGCTCCATGACTCTGGTCACCACCAGGTTCCCTGCCCTTTTCATCACAATGCTCCAGGACCTTCTCATCAAAATGCTCCAGAACTCTTTTCATCCTAATGCTCCATGCCAATGTCATCAAAATGCCCCATGACACTTGTCATCACAATGGTCCATGGCCTTTTCCATCACAATGTTCCATGGCCCCTCTCATCACAATGCTCCATGCCCTTGTCATCAAAATGCTCCAGAACACTTGTCATCATAATGCTCCATGGCAATGTCATCAAAATGCCCCATGACACTTGTCATCACAATGCTCCAAGGCCTCTGTCATCACAATGTTCTATGGCCCTGTCATTACAGTGCTCCATGGTACCTTTCATCACAATTCTAGATGACCACTGTCATCACAATGCCCCATGAAAGATGTCATCACAATTCGCCATGGTCCTTGTCATCACAATGATCCATGATCACTTTCATCACAATGCTCCATGAACCCTGTCATCTCAATGCTCCATAGCCTTTGTATTCCCAATGTTCCATGGCCCCTCTAATCACAGTGCTCCATGACCCCTTTCATCACAATGCTCAAGACCGCTGTCATCACAATGCTCCATGACCCCTGTCATCAAAATGCTTTATGAACCTTGATATCACAATGTTCCATGACCCCTGTCATCAAAATGATCCATGACCGCTGTCATCACAATGCTTCATGATACCTTTCATCACAATCCTCTGTCACCGCTGTCATCACAATGCTCCAGGACAATTTTCATCACAATGCTCCATGCCCCCTGTCATCACAGTGCCCCATAAGTCCTGTAATCACAATGCTCCATGACCCTGTCATCACAAAGCTACATGACCCCTGTCATCACATTCTTACTTGGCCTATGTATTCACAATGTTCCATGGACCCTGTAATCACACTGCTCCATGTTCCCTTTCAACACAATGCTCCATGACCCCTGTCATCACAACGTTCCATGAAAGTTGTCATCAAAATGCTCAATGACCCTGGTCACCACAAGGTTCCCTGCCCTTGTCATCACAATGGTACATGGCCTTGTCATCACAATGTTCCATGGCCTCTCTCATCACCATATTCCAAGGTCTTTCTCATCACAATGCTCTATGACCCCTGTCATCACAATGCTTGATGACCATTGTCATCACAATGCTCCAAGGCCCCTGTCATCACAATGCCTCATGGTCTTTGTAATCACAATGCCTCATGGTCTTTGTAATCACAATGCTCAATGACCATTGTCATCACAATGCTCCATGCTGTTGTCATCACAATGCTCCGTGGCCCCTGTAATCACAATGCTCCATGCCCTTGTCATCACAATGCTCCAGAACACTTGTCATCATAATGCTCCATTCCCATGTCTTCACATTGCTCAATGACACTTGTCATCAAAATGTTCCTTGGCCTTTGTCATCACAGTGCTCCATGATACCTTTAATCAAAATTCTACATGACCACTGTCATCACAATGCATGATGACCAATGACATCACAATGCCCCAAGACACGTCTCATCACAATTCGTCTGGGCCCTTGTCATCTCAATGCTGTATGAAACGTGTCATCAGTAAGTTCCAAGACCCTTGTCATCACAATGCTCCATGAACTCTGTTATCTCAATGTTCCATGGCCTTTGTATTCACAATGCTCCATTGTCCGGATAATCGCGTTGCTCCATGAACACTTTCATCACAATGCTCCTTGACCACTGTCACCATAATGCCCCATGACGTCTCTCATCACTGTGCTCCAAAACCACTCTCATCAAAATGTTCCATGATCTCTGTCAGCCCAATATTGCATGACACTTGTCATCCCAATGCTCCATGATCCCTGTCATCACAATGATCCCTGCCAATGTCATCACAATGCTCCATGTCTCCTGTAATCACAATGCTCCAGGTCTGTTGTCATCACCATGCTTCATGCCTGTGTCATCACAATGCTCATGAATCCTGTGTTCACAATGCTCCATGGCCCACGTCATCACAATACTCCATGACCCCTGTCATCACAATGCTCTATGGCCATTGTCAACCCAATGCTCAGTGACCCACGTCAACACAATGCCTGTTGACACCTGTCATCAAAATGCTAAATGGCACTTGTCATCACAATGCTCTATGATGCCTGTCATCACTATTCTCCATGTCAATTGTCATTACAATGCTCCATGAATCTTGTCTTCACAATGCTCCATGGCACATGTCATCACAATGCTCCATGAACCCTGTCATCACAATGCTCCGTGACCCCTCTCAACACAATCCCTGATGACCCCGTCATCAAAATGATAAATGGCACTTGTCATCACAATGCTCTATGAGGCCTGTCATCACTATTCTCCATCTCACTTGATATCACAATGCTCCATGGCCCCTGTAATCCCAGTACTCCATTAACCCTTTCATCACAATGCCCAATGCCACCTCTCATCACAATTCTCCATGGCATTTGTCATCACGATGCTCCATGACACCTGTCATCACAATGCTCCATGGCCCCTCTCATTACCGTGCTCCATAATAACTTTAATCACATTTCTAGATGACCACTGCCATCACAATGCCCCATGACATTGTCATCACAATTCGCCATGACCATTGTCATCACAATGCTCCATGAACCATGTCATCACAGGGTCCCAGGAAACCTGTTATCACAATGATCCATTACCACTTTCATCACAATGCTCCATGACCACTGTCATCTCAATGCTCCATGGCCTTTGTATTCACAATGCTCCATGGCCCCTGTAATCACAGTGCTCCATAACACCTTTCACCATAATGCTCTATGACCACTGCCATCTCAATGCCTCATGACGCCTGTCATCACAATTCTCCAAGTCCCCTCTCATCACAATGCTGCATGACACTTGTCATCACATTGCTCCATAACACCTGTCATCACAGTGTTCCCTGCCCATGTCATCACAATGCTCCATGTCCCCTATAATCACAAGGCTCCATGCCTTTTTCCTCACAATGCTCCAGAATTTTGTCATCACAATGTTCCATGACCGTGGCATCACAATGCTCCACGGCCCTTGTCATCACAATGCTCAAGAATTATTGTCATCACAATGTTCAATTAAAGTGTCATCACAATGCTACATGACCCTGGTCATCACAGTTCTCCATGACCTTTGTCATCACAATGCTCTAGGTCACTTTTCATCACAATTCTCAATGACCACTTTCATCACTATGCTCGCTGACCATTTTCATCACATTTCTCTATTGTCATTGCAATTCCCCATGGCCCCTTTCTTCACAAAGCTCCATGATGCCTGTCATCACAATGCTCCATGGCTTTTGTTATCACAATGCTCCAGGACCAGTTTCATCACAATACTCCATCCCCCTTGTCATCACAGTGCATAATGAAAGCTTTCATTACAATGCTCCGTGAAACTTGTCATCACAATGCTCCATGGCCTTTATCGTCACAATGCTCCCAGGCACTTTTCATCACGATGTTCCATGAAAACTTTCATCACATTGCTCCATGACCATTGTCATCACAATAGTCCATAGCCTTGTCAACACAATGCTGCATAATCCCTGTCATCACAATTCTCCATGACTGCTGTCATCACAATAATCCAGGTCAATTTTCATAACAAAGCTTCATGCCCCCAGTCATCACAGTGCTCCATGATACCTTTCATCACAATTCTTAGATGATCAGTGCCATCACAATGCCCCATGACACCTGTCATCACAATTCGCTATGACCCTTGTCATCACAATACTCGATGAACCGTGTCATCACAGTGTTCCAGGACACATGTCATCACAATGATCCATGACTATTCTCATCACAATGATCCCATACAACTCTCATCACAATGCTCCATGGCCCCTGTTATCATGTTGCTCCATGATGTCTTTCATCACAATGCCCCATGACCACTGTCATCACCATACCTCAAGACGCCTGTCATCTCAATGCTCCATGGCCCCTTTCATCAAAATGCTCCATGAACCCAGTCATCACAATGTTCCCTGCCCTATTCATCACAATGCTCCATGGGCCCTGTCTTCACAATGCTCCATGCCCTTGTCATCAAAATGCTCCAGAACTCTTGTCATCTTAATGCTCCATGCCAATGTCATCAAAATGTCCCACGACACTTGTCATCACCATGCTCCATTGCCTTTGCCATCACAATGTTCCATGGCCGCTCTCATAACAATGCTCCATTCCCTTTTTATCAAAATGCTCCAGAACTCTTGTCATCATAATGCTCCATGCCAATGTCATCAAAATGCCCCATGACACTTGTCATCACAATGCTCCATGGCCTTTGCCATCACAATGTCCCATGGCCCCTTTCATCTCAGTGCTCCATGATACATTTCATCACAAATCTAGATGACCAATGTCATCACAATGCCCCATGACAGATGTCATCACGATTCGCCATGGTCCTTGTCATCACAATGCTCCATGAACCGTGTCACAACAAGTTTCCAGGACATTTGTCATCACAATGATCCATGATCACTTTCATCACAATGCTCCATGAACCCTGTCATCTCGATGCTCCATACCCTTTGTATTCACAATGCTCCATGGCCCCTGTAATCACAGTGCTCCACGAACCCTTTCATCACAATGCTCCAAGACCGCTGTCATTACAATGCCCCATGACACCTGCCACCCCAAATCTCCAAGGCCTCTCTTACCAAAAAGCTCCATGATCCCTGTCAGTACAATGTTCCATGACACTTTTCATCACAATGCTCCATGACACCTGTCATCACAAAGTTCTCTGACCATATCATCACAATGCTCCTTGTCACCTTTCATCACAATGCTCCAAACCATTTCATCACAATGCTCCAGAATTCTTGTCATCGCAATGTTCCTTGACCGTGTCATCACAATGCTCCATTACCCTTGTCATCACAAAGCTCCATGACCCCTGTCATCACAATGATCCTTGATTCCATTCCTCACAGTTCTCCAGTACCCTTTTCATCACAGTGCTCCATGCCATTGTCAGGACAATGCTCCTTGGACCCTGTCATCAAAATGCTCCATCCACTTTTCATTACAATGCTCCAGATATCCGATCATTACAATGCTCCATGCCCGTGTCAACACAATGCTCCTTGACCACTGTCATCAAAATGCTTCATGAACCTGGTTATCACAATGTTCCATGACCCCTGTCATCAAAATGATCCATGACCGTTGTCATCACAATGCTGCATGGAACTTTTCATTCAAATTCTCTGTGACCACAGACATCACAATGCTCCAGGACAATTCTCATCACAATGCTCCTTGCCCCCTGTCATCACAGTGCCCCATAACCCCTGTAATCACAATGCTCCATGACCCTGTCATCACAATGTTACATGACCCCTGTCATCACATTGTTCCATGGCCTATGTATTCACAATGCTCCATGGACCCTGTAATCACACTGCTCCATGTTCCCTTTCAACCCAATGCTCCATGACCCCAGTCATCACAACGTTCCATGAAAGATGTCATCAAAATGCTCCATGACCCCGGTCACCACAAGGTTCCCTGCCCTTGTCATCACAATGGTACATGGCCTTGTCATCACAATTTTCCATGACCTCTGTCATCACCATGCTCCATGGTCTTTCTTATCACAATGCTCTATGACCCTTGTCATCACAATGCTTGATGACCATTGTCATCACAATGCTCCAAGGCCCCTGTCATCACAATGCCTCATGATCTTTGTAATCACAATGCTCAATGACCACTGTAATCACAATGCTCCATGCCCTTGTCAAAACAATGCTCCAGGTCGGTTGTCATCACAATGCTTCATGCCCGTGTCATCACAATGCTCCATGAATCTTGTCTTCCCAATGCTCCATGGCCCATATCATCACAATGCTCCATGACCCCTGTCATCACAATGCTCTGTGGCCTTTGTCATCACAATACCCTGTGATCCCCGTCAACACAATGCCTGAAGAACCCTGACATCAAAATGCCAAATGGCACTTGTCATCACAATGCTCTATAATGCCTGTCTTCACTATTCGCCATGTCACTTGTTTTCACAATGCTCCATGCCCCCTGTAATCCCAGTACTCCATGACCCCTTTCATCACAATGCCCAATGCCACCTCTCATCACAATTCTCCATGGCATTTGTCATCACGATGCTCCATGACACCTGTCATCACAATGCTCCATGACACTTGTCTTCACAATGCTCCATGGCCCCTCTCATTACTGTGCTCCATAATAACTTTAATCACATTTCTAGGTGACCACTGCCATCACAATGCCCCATGACATTGTCATCACAATTCGCCATGGCCATTGTCATCACAATGCTCCATGAACCATGTCATCACAGAGTCCCAGGACACTTGTCATCAAAATGATCCATTACCACTTTCATCACAATGCTCCATGTCCCCTATAATCACAATGCTCCAAGCCTTTTTCCTCACAATGCTCCAGAATTTTGTCATCACAATGTTCCATGACCGTGGCATCACAATGCTCCACGGCCCTTGTCATCACAAGGCTCCAGAATTCTTGTCATCACAATGTTCCATGGACGTGTCATCACAAAGCTACATGACCCTGGTCATCACAGCTCTCCATGACCTCTGTCATCACAAAGCTCTATGTCACTATTCATCACAATTCTCAATGACCACTTTAATCACTATGCTCGCTGACCATTTTCATCACATTTCTCTATTGTCATTACAATTCCCCATGGCCCCTTTCTTCACAAAGCTCCATGATGCCTGTCATCACAATGCTCCATGACTTTTGTTATCACAATGCTCCAGGACCAGTTTCATCACAATACTCCATCCCCCTTGTCATCACAGTGCATAATGAAAGCTTTCATTACAATGCTCCGTGAAACTTGTCATCACAATGCTCCATGGCCTTTATCGTCACAATGCTCCCAGGCACTTTTCATCACGATGTTCCATGAAAACTTTCATCACATTGCTCCATGACCATTGTCATCACAATAGTCCATAGCCTTGTCAACACAATGCTGCATAATCCCTGTCATCACAATTCTCCATGACTGCTGTCATCACAATAACCCAGGACAATTTTCATAACAATGCTTCATGCCCCCAGTCATCACAGTGCTCCATGATGTCTTTCATCACAATTCCTAGATGATCAATGTCATCACAATGCCCCATGACACATGTCATCACAATTTGCTATGACCATTGTCATCACAATACTCGATGGACTGTGTCATCACTGTGTTCCAGGACACATGTCATCACAATGATCCATGACTATTTTCATCACAATGCTCCAATAAAACGGTCATCACAATGCTCCATGGCCCCTGTTATCATATTGCTCCATGATCTCTTTCATCACAATGCTCCATGACGACTGTCATCACCATACCACAAGACGCCTTTTATCTCAATGCTCCATGGCCCCATTCATCACAATGCTCCATGAACCCAGTCATCACAATGTTCCCTGCCCTTTTCATCACAATGCTCCATGGGCCCTGTCATCACAATGCTCCATGCACTTGTCATCAAAATGCTCCAGAACTCTTGTCATCATAATCCTCCATGCCAATGTCATCAAAATGGCCCATGACACTTGTCATCATAATGCTCCATGGCCTTTGTCATCACAATGTTCCATGGCCCCTGTCATCACAGTGCTCCATGATACCTTTCATCACAATTCTAGATGACCACTGTCATCACAATGTCCCATGACAATTGTCATAACAATTCGCCATGGTCCTTGTCATCACAATGCTCCATGAACCGTGTCATCACAAGGTTCCAGGACTCTTGTCATCACAATGATCCATGATCACTTTCATCACAATGCTCCATGAACCCTGTCATCTCAATGCTCCATAGCCTTTGTATTCACAATGCTCCATGGCCCCTGTAATCACAGTGTTCCATGACCCCTTTCATCACAATGATCTGAGACCGCTGTCATCACAATGCCCCATGACGCCTGCCACCACAAATATCCAAGGCCTCTCTTACCAAAAAGCTCCATGATCCCTGTCAGTACAATGTTCCATGACACTTTTCATCACAATGCTCCATGACCCCTGTCATCATAAAGTTCTCTGCCCATATCATCACAATGCTCCTTGTCACCTTTCATCACAATGCTCCATGTCCTTTCATTACAATGCTCCAGAATTCTAGTCATCGCAATATTCCTTGACTGTGTCATCACAATGCTCCATGACCCTTGTCATCACAAAGCTCCATGACCCCTGTCATCAAAATGATCCATGATTCCTTTCCTCACAGTGCTCCAGTACACTTTTCCTCATAATGCTCCATGCCATTGTCAGCACAATGCTCCTTGGACCCTGTCATCAAAATGCTCCATCCCATTTTCATCACAGAGCTCCAGATATCCTATCATTACAATGCTCCATGCCCGTGTCAACACAATACTCCATGACCCCTGTCATCACAATGATCCATGACCGTTGTCATCAAAATGCTGCATGATACCTTTCATCCCAATTCTCTGTGACCGCTGTCATCACAATGCTCCAGGACAATTTTCATCACAATGCTCCATGCCCCCTGTCCTCACAGTGCCCCATAACCCCTGTAATCACAATGCTCCATGACCCTGTCATCACAATGCTACATGACCCCTGTCATCACATTGTTTCATGGCCTATGTATTCACAATGCTCCATGGACCCTGTAATCACACTGCTCCATGTTCCCTTTCAACACAATGCTCCATGACCCCTGTCATCACAACGTTCCATGAAAGTTGTCATAAAAATGCTCCATGACTCTGGTCACCACCAGGTTCCCTGCCCTTTTCATCACAATGCTCCAGGACCTTCTCATCAAAATGCTCCAGAACTCTTTTCATCCTAATGCTCCATGCCAATGTCATCAAAATGCCCCATGACACTTGTCATCACAATGGTCCATGGCCTTTTCCATCACAATGTTCCATGGCCCCTCTCATCACAATGCTCCATGCCCTTGTCATCAAAATGCTCCAGAACACTTGTCATCATAATGCTCCATGGCAATGTCATCAAAATGCCCCATGACACTTGTCATCACAATGCTCCAAGGCCTCTGTCATCACAATGTTCTATGGCCCTGTCATTACAGTGCTCCATGGTACCTTTCATCACAATTCTAGATGACCACTGTCATCACAATGCCCCATGAAAGATGTCATCACAATTCGCCATGGTCCTTGTCATCACAATGATCCATGATCACTTTCATCACAATGCTCCATGAACCCTGTCATCTCAATGCTCCATAGCCTTTGTATTCCCAATGTTCCATGGCCCCTCTAATCACAGTGCTCCATGACCCCTTTCATCACAATGCTCAAGACCGCTGTCATCACAATGCTCCATGACCCCTGTCATCAAAATGCTTTATGAACCTTGATATCACAATGTTCCATGACCCCTGTCATCAAAATGATCCATGACCGCTGTCATCACAATGCTTCATGATACCTTTCATCACAATCCTCTGTCACCGCTGTCATCACAATGCTCCAGGACAATTTTCATCACAATGCTCCATGCCCCCTGTCATCACAGTGCCCCATAAGTCCTGTAATCACAATGCTCCATGACCCTGTCATCACAAAGCTACATGACCCCTGTCATCACATTCTTACTTGGCCTATGTATTCACAATGTTCCATGGACCCTGTAATCACACTGCTCCATGTTCCCTTTCAACACAATGCTCCATGACCCCTGTCATCACAACGTTCCATGAAAGTTGTCATCAAAATGCTCAATGACCCTGGTCACCACAAGGTTCCCTGCCCTTGTCATCACAATGGTACATGGCCTTGTCATCACAATGTTCCATGGCCTCTCTCATCACCATATTCCAAGGTCTTTCTCATCACAATGCTCTATGACCCCTGTCATCACAATGCTTGATGACCATTGTCATCACAATGCTCCAAGGCCCCTGTCATCACAATGCCTCATGGTCTTTGTAATCACAATGCCTCATGGTCTTTGTAATCACAATGCTCAATGACCATTGTCATCACAATGCTCCATGCTGTTGTCATCACAATGCTCCGTGGCCCCTGTAATCACAATGCTCCATGCCCTTGTCATCACAATGCTCCAGAACACTTGTCATCATAATGCTCCATTCCCATGTCTTCACATTGCTCAATGACACTTGTCATCAAAATGTTCCTTGGCCTTTGTCATCACAGTGCTCCATGATACCTTTAATCAAAATTCTACATGACCACTGTCATCACAATGCATGATGACCAATGACATCACAATGCCCCAAGACACGTCTCATCACAATTCGTCTGGGCCCTTGTCATCTCAATGCTGTATGAAACGTGTCATCAGTAAGTTCCAAGACCCTTGTCATCACAATGCTCCATGAACTCTGTTATCTCAATGTTCCATGGCCTTTGTATTCACAATGCTCCATTGTCCGGATAATCGCGTTGCTCCATGAACACTTTCATCACAATGCTCCTTGACCACTGTCACCATAATGCCCCATGACGTCTCTCATCACTGTGCTCCAAAACCACTCTCATCAAAATGTTCCATGATCTCTGTCAGCCCAATATTGCATGACACTTGTCATCCCAATGCTCCATGATCCCTGTCATCACAATGATCCCTGCCAATGTCATCACAATGCTCCATGTCTCCTGTAATCACAATGCTCCAGGTCTGTTGTCATCACCATGCTTCATGCCTGTGTCATCACAATGCTCATGAATCCTGTGTTCACAATGCTCCATGGCCCACGTCATCACAATACTCCATGACCCCTGTCATCACAATGCTCTATGGCCATTGTCAACCCAATGCTCAGTGACCCACGTCAACACAATGCCTGTTGACACCTGTCATCAAAATGCTAAATGGCACTTGTCATCACAATGCTCTATGATGCCTGTCATCACTATTCTCCATGTCAATTGTCATTACAATGCTCCATGAATCTTGTCTTCACAATGCTCCATGGCACATGTCATCACAATGCTCCATGAACCCTGTCATCACAATGCTCCGTGACCCCTCTCAACACAATCCCTGATGACCCCGTCATCAAAATGATAAATGGCACTTGTCATCACAATGCTCTATGAGGCCTGTCATCACTATTCTCCATCTCACTTGATATCACAATGCTCCATGGCCCCTGTAATCCCAGTACTCCATTAACCCTTTCATCACAATGCCCAATGCCACCTCTCATCACAATTCTCCATGGCATTTGTCATCACGATGCTCCATGACACCTGTCATCACAATGCTCCATGGCCCCTCTCATTACCGTGCTCCATAATAACTTTAATCACATTTCTAGATGACCACTGCCATCACAATGCCCCATGACATTGTCATCACAATTCGCCATGACCATTGTCATCACAATGCTCCATGAACCATGTCATCACAGGGTCCCAGGAAACCTGTTATCACAATGATCCATTACCACTTTCATCACAATGCTCCATGACCACTGTCATCTCAATGCTCCATGGCCTTTGTATTCACAATGCTCCATGGCCCCTGTAATCACAGTGCTCCATAACACCTTTCACCATAATGCTCTATGACCACTGCCATCTCAATGCCTCATGACGCCTGTCATCACAATTCTCCAAGTCCCCTCTCATCACAATGCTGCATGACACTTGTCATCACATTGCTCCATAACACCTGTCATCACAGTGTTCCCTGCCCATGTCATCACAATGCTCCATGTCCCCTATAATCACAAGGCTCCATGCCTTTTTCCTCACAATGCTCCAGAATTTTGTCATCACAATGTTCCATGACCGTGGCATCACAATGCTCCACGGCCCTTGTCATCACAATGCTCAAGAATTATTGTCATCACAATGTTCAATTAAAGTGTCATCACAATGCTACATGACCCTGGTCATCACAGTTCTCCATGACCTTTGTCATCACAATGCTCTAGGTCACTTTTCATCACAATTCTCAATGACCACTTTCATCACTATGCTCGCTGACCATTTTCATCACATTTCTCTATTGTCATTGCAATTCCCCATGGCCCCTTTCTTCACAAAGCTCCATGATGCCTGTCATCACAATGCTCCATGGCTTTTGTTATCACAATGCTCCAGGACCAGTTTCATCACAATACTCCATCCCCCTTGTCATCACAGTGCATAATGAAAGCTTTCATTACAATGCTCCGTGAAACTTGTCATCACAATGCTCCATGGCCTTTATCGTCACAATGCTCCCAGGCACTTTTCATCACGATGTTCCATGAAAACTTTCATCACATTGCTCCATGACCATTGTCATCACAATAGTCCATAGCCTTGTCAACACAATGCTGCATAATCCCTGTCATCACAATTCTCCATGACTGCTGTCATCACAATAATCCAGGTCAATTTTCATAACAAAGCTTCATGCCCCCAGTCATCACAGTGCTCCATGATACCTTTCATCACAATTCTTAGATGATCAGTGCCATCACAATGCCCCATGACACCTGTCATCACAATTCGCTATGACCCTTGTCATCACAATACTCGATGAACCGTGTCATCACAGTGTTCCAGGACACATGTCATCACAATGATCCATGACTATTCTCATCACAATGATCCCATACAACTCTCATCACAATGCTCCATGGCCCCTGTTATCATGTTGCTCCATGATGTCTTTCATCACAATGCCCCATGACCACTGTCATCACCATACCTCAAGACGCCTGTCATCTCAATGCTCCATGGCCCCTTTCATCAAAATGCTCCATGAACCCAGTCATCACAATGTTCCCTGCCCTATTCATCACAATGCTCCATGGGCCCTGTCTTCACAATGCTCCATGCCCTTGTCATCAAAATGCTCCAGAACTCTTGTCATCTTAATGCTCCATGCCAATGTCATCAAAATGTCCCACGACACTTGTCATCACCATGCTCCATTGCCTTTGCCATCACAATGTTCCATGGCCGCTCTCATAACAATGCTCCATTCCCTTTTTATCAAAATGCTCCAGAACTCTTGTCATCATAATGCTCCATGCCAATGTCATCAAAATGCCCCATGACACTTGTCATCACAATGCTCCATGGCCTTTGCCATCACAATGTCCCATGGCCCCTTTCATCTCAGTGCTCCATGATACATTTCATCACAAATCTAGATGACCAATGTCATCACAATGCCCCATGACAGATGTCATCACGATTCGCCATGGTCCTTGTCATCACAATGCTCCATGAACCGTGTCACAACAAGTTTCCAGGACATTTGTCATCACAATGATCCATGATCACTTTCATCACAATGCTCCATGAACCCTGTCATCTCGATGCTCCATACCCTTTGTATTCACAATGCTCCATGGCCCCTGTAATCACAGTGCTCCACGAACCCTTTCATCACAATGCTCCAAGACCGCTGTCATTACAATGCCCCATGACACCTGCCACCCCAAATCTCCAAGGCCTCTCTTACCAAAAAGCTCCATGATCCCTGTCAGTACAATGTTCCATGACACTTTTCATCACAATGCTCCATGACACCTGTCATCACAAAGTTCTCTGACCATATCATCACAATGCTCCTTGTCACCTTTCATCACAATGCTCCAAACCATTTCATCACAATGCTCCAGAATTCTTGTCATCGCAATGTTCCTTGACCGTGTCATCACAATGCTCCATTACCCTTGTCATCACAAAGCTCCATGACCCCTGTCATCACAATGATCCTTGATTCCATTCCTCACAGTTCTCCAGTACCCTTTTCATCACAGTGCTCCATGCCATTGTCAGGACAATGCTCCTTGGACCCTATCATCAAAATGCTCCATCCACTTTTCATTACAATGCTCCAGATATCCGATCATTACAATGCTCCATGCCCGTGTCAACACAATGCTCCTTGACCACTGTCATCAAAATGCTTCATGAACCTGGTTATCACAATGTTCCATGACCCCTGTCATCAAAATGATCCATGACCGTTGTCATCACAATGCTGCATGGAACTTTTCATTCAAATTCTCTGTGACCACAGACATCACAATGCTCCAGGACAATTCTCATCACAATGCTCCTTGCCCCCTGTCATCACAGTGCCCCATAACCCCTGTAATCACAATGCTCCATGACCCTGTCATCACAATGTTACATGACCCCTGTCATCACATTGTTCCATGGCCTATGTATTCACAATGCTCCATGGACCCTGTAATCACACTGCTCCATGTTCCCTTTCAACCCAATGCTCCATGACCCCAGTCATCACAACGTTCCATGAAAGATGTCATCAAAATGCTCCATGACCCCGGTCACCACAAGGTTCCCTGCCCTTGTCATCACAATGGTACATGGCCTTGTCATCACAATTTTCCATGACCTCTGTCATCACCATGCTCCATGGTCTTTCTTATCACAATGCTCTATGACCCTTGTCATCACAATGCTTGATGACCATTGTCATCACAATGCTCCAAGGCCCCTGTCATCACAATGCCTCATGATCTTTGTAATCACAATGCTCAATGACCACTGTAATCACAATGCTCCATGCCCTTGTCAAAACAATGCTCCAGGTCGGTTGTCATCACAATGCTTCATGCCCGTGTCATCACAATGCTCCATGAATCTTGTCTTCCCAATGCTCCATGGCCCATATCATCACAATGCTCCATGACCCCTGTCATCACAATGCTCTGTGGCCTTTGTCATCACAATACCCTGTGATCCCCGTCAACACAATGCCTGAAGAACCCTGACATCAAAATGCCAAATGGCACTTGTCATCACAATGCTCTATAATGCCTGTCTTCACTATTCGCCATGTCACTTGTTTTCACAATGCTCCATGCCCCCTGTAATCCCAGTACTCCATGACCCCTTTCATCACAATGCCCAATGCCACCTCTCATCACAATTCTCCATGGCATTTGTCATCACGATGCTCCATGACACCTGTCATCACAATGCTCCATGACACTTGTCTTCACAATGCTCCATGGCCCCTCTCATTACTGTGCTCCATAATAACTTTAATCACATTTCTAGGTGACCACTGCCATCACAATGCCCCATGACATTGTCATCACAATTCGCCATGGCCATTGTCATCACAATGCTCCATGAACCATGTCATCACAGAGTCCCAGGACACTTGTCATCAAAATGATCCATTACCACTTTCATCACAATGCTCCATGTCCCCTATAATCACAATGCTCCAAGCCTTTTTCCTCACAATGCTCCAGAATTTTGTCATCACAATGTTCCATGACCGTGGCATCACAATGCTCCACGGCCCTTGTCATCACAAGGCTCCAGAATTCTTGTCATCACAATGTTCCATGGACGTGTCATCACAAAGCTACATGACCCTGGTCATCACAGCTCTCCATGACCTCTGTCATCACAAAGCTCTATGTCACTATTCATCACAATTCTCAATGACCACTTTAATCACTATGCTCGCTGACCATTTTCATCACATTTCTCTATTGTCATTACAATTCCCCATGGCCCCTTTCTTCACAAAGCTCCATGATGCCTGTCATCACAATGCTCCATGACTTTTGTTATCACAATGCTCCAGGACCAGTTTCATCACAATACTCCATCCCCCTTGTCATCACAGTGCATAATGAAAGCTTTCATTACAATGCTCCGTGAAACTTGTCATCACAATGCTCCATGGCCTTTATCGTCACAATGCTCCCAGGCACTTTTCATCACGATGTTCCATGAAAACTTTCATCACATTGCTCCATGACCATTGTCATCACAATAGTCCATAGCCTTGTCAACACAATGCTGCATAATCCCTGTCATCACAATTCTCCATGACTGCTGTCATCACAATAACCCAGGACAATTTTCATAACAATGCTTCATGCCCCCAGTCATCACAGTGCTCCATGATGTCTTTCATCACAATTCCTAGATGATCAATGTCATCACAATGCCCCAAGACACATGTCATCACAATTTGCTATGACCATTGTCATCACAATACTCGATGGACTGTGTCATCACTGTGTTCCAGGACACATGTCATCACAATGATCCATGACTATTTTCATCACAATGCTCCAATAAAACGGTCATCACAATGCTCCATGGCCCCTGTTATCATATTGCTCCATGATCTCTTTCATCACAATGCTCCATGACGACTGTCATCACCATACCACAAGACGCCTTTTATCTCAATGCTCCATGGCCCCATTCATCACAATGCTCCATGAACCCAGTCATCACAATGTTCCCTGCCCTTTTCATCACAATGCTCCATGGGCCCTGTCATCACAATGCTCCATGCACTTGTCATCAAAATGCTCCAGAACTCTTGTCATCATAATCCTCCATGCCAATGTCATCAAAATGGCCCATGACACTTGTCATCATAATGCTCCATGGCCTTTGTCATCACAATGTTCCATGGCCCCTGTCATCACAGTGCTCCATGATACCTTTCATCACAATTCTAGATGACCACTGTCATCACAATGTCCCATGACAATTGTCATAACAATTCGCCATGGTCCTTGTCATCACAATGCTCCATGAACCGTGTCATCAAAAGGTTCCAGGACTCTTGTCATCACAATGATCCATGATCACTTTCATCACAATGCTCCATGAACCCTGTCATCTCAATGCTCCATAGCCTTTGTATTCACAATGCTCCATGGCCCCTGTAATCACAGTGTTCCATGACCCCTTTCATCACAATGATCTGAGACCGCTGTCATCACAATGCCCCATGACGCCTGCCACCACAAATCTCCAAGGCCTCTCTTACCAAAAAGCTCCATGATCCCTGTCAGTACAATGTTCCATGACACTTTTCATCACAATGCTCCATGACCCCTGTCATCATAAAGTTCTCTGCCCATATCATCACAATGCTCCTTGTCACCTTTCATCACAATGCTCCATGTCCTTTCATTACAATGCTCCAGAATTCTAGTCATCGCAATATTCCTTGACTGTGTCATCACAATGCTCCATGACCCTTGTCATCACAAAGCTCCATGACCCCTGTCATCAAAATGATCCATGATTCCTTTCCTCACAGTGCTCCAGTACACTTTTCCTCATAATGCTCCATGCCATTGTCAGCACAATGCTCCTTGGACCCTGTCATCAAAATGCTCCATCCCATTTTCATCACAGAGCTCCAGATATCCTATCATTACAATGCTCCATGCCCGTGTCAACACAATACTCCATGACCCCTGTCATCACAATGATCCATGACCGTTGTCATCAAAATGCTGCATGATACCTTTCATCCCAATTCTCTGTGACCGCTGTCATCACAATGCTCCAGGACAATTTTCATCACAATGCTCCATGCCCCCTGTCCTCACAGTGCCCCATAACCCCTGTAATCACAATGCTCCATGACCCTGTCATCACAATGCTACATGACCCCTGTCATCACATTGTTTCATGGCCTATGTATTCACAATGCTCCATGGACCCTGTAATCACACTGCTCCATGTTCCCTTTCAACACAATGCTCCATGACCCCTGTCATCACAACGTTCCATGAAAGTTGTCATAAAAATGCTCCATGACTCTGGTCACCACCAGGTTCCCTGCCCTTTTCATCACAATGCTCCAGGACCTTCTCATCAAAATGCTCCAGAACTCTTTTCATCCTAATGCTCCATGCCAATGTCATCAAAATGCCCCATGACACTTGTCATCACAATGGTCCATGGCCTTTTCCATCACAATGTTCCATGGCCCCTCTCATCACAATGCTCCATGCCCTTGTCATCAAAATGCTCCAGAACACTTGTCATCATAATGCTCCATGGCAATGTCATCAAAATGCCCCATGACACTTGTCATCACAATGCTCCAAGGCCTCTGTCATCACAATGTTCTATGGCCCTGTCATTACAGTGCTCCATGGTACCTTTCATCACAATTCTAGATGACCACTGTCATCACAATGCCCCATGAAAGATGTCATCACAATTCGCCATGGTCCTTGTCATCACAATGATCCATGATCACTTTCATCACAATGCTCCATGAACCCTGTCATCTCAATGCTCCATAGCCTTTGTATTCCCAATGTTCCATGGCCCCTCTAATCACAGTGCTCCATGACCCCTTTCATCACAATGCTCAAGACCGCTGTCATCACAATGCTCCATGACCCCTGTCATCAAAATGCTTTATGAACCTTGATATCACAATGTTCCATGACCCCTGTCATCAAAATGATCCATGACCGCTGTCATCACAATGCTTCATGATACCTTTCATCACAATCCTCTGTCACCGCTGTCATCACAATGCTCCAGGACAATTTTCATCACAATGCTCCATGCCCCCTGTCATCACAGTGCCCCATAAGTCCTGTAATCACAATGCTCCATGACCCTGTCATCACAAAGCTACATGACCCCTGTCATCACATTCTTACTTGGCCTATGTATTCACAATGTTCCATGGACCCTGTAATCACACTGCTCCATGTTCCCTTTCAACACAATGCTCCATGACCCCTGTCATCACAACGTTCCATGAAAGTTGTCATCAAAATGCTCAATGACCCTGGTCACCACAAGGTTCCCTGCCCTTGTCATCACAATGGTACATGGCCTTGTCATCACAATGTTCCATGGCCTCTCTCATCACCATATTCCAAGGTCTTTCTCATCACAATGCTCTATGACCCCTGTCATCACAATGCTTGATGACCATTGTCATCACAATGCTCCAAGGCCCCTGTCATCACAATGCCTCATGGTCTTTGTAATCACAATGCCTCATGGTCTTTGTAATCACAATGCTCAATGACCATTGTCATCACAATGCTCCATGCCGTTGTCATCACAATGCTCCGTGGCCCCTGTAATCACAATGCTCCATGCCCTTGTCATCACAATGCTCCAGAACACTTGTCATCATAATGCTCCATTCCCATGTCTTCACATTGCACAATGACACTTGTCATCAAAATGTTCCTTGGCCTTTGTCATCACAGTGCTCCATGATACCTTTAATCAAAATTCTACATGACCACTGTCATCACAATGCATGATGACCAATGACATCACAATGCCCCAAGACACGTCTCATCACAATTCGTCTGGGCCCTTGTCATCTCAATGCTGTATGAAACGTGTCATCAGTAAGTTCCAAGACCCTTGTCATCACAATGCTCCATGAACTCTGTTATCTCAATGTTCCATGGCCTTTGTATTCACAATGCTCCATTGTCCGGATAATCGCGTTGCTCCATGAACACTTTCATCACAATGCTCCTTGACCACTGTCACCATAATGCCCCATGACGTCTCTCATCACTGTGCTCCAAAACCACTCTCATCAAAATGTTCCATGATCTCTGTCAGCCCAATATTGCATGACACTTGTCATCCCAATGCTCCATGATCCCTGTCATCACAATGATCCCTGCCAATGTCATCACAATGCTCCATGTCTCCTGTAATCACAATGCTCCAGGTCTGTTGTCATCACCATGCTTCATGCCTGTGTCATCACAATGCTCATGAATCCTGTGTTCACAATGCTCCATGGCCCACGTCATCACAATACTCCATGACCCCTGTCATCACAATGCTCTATGGCCATTGTCAACCCAATGCTCAGTGACCCACGTCAACACAATGCCTGTTGACACCTGTCATCAAAATGCTAAATGGCACTTGTCATCACAATGCTCTATGATGCCTGTCATCACTATTCTCCATGTCAATTGTCATCACAATGCTCCATGAATCTTGTCTTCACAATGCTCCATGGCACATGTCATCACAATGCTCCATGAACCCTGTCATCACAATGCTCCGTGACCCCTCTCAACACAATCCCTGATGACCCCGTCATCAAAATGATAAATGGCACTTGTCATCACAATGCTCTATGAGGCCTGTCATCACTATTCTCCATCTCACTTGATATCACAATGCTCCATGGCCCCTGTAATCCCAGTACTCCATTAACCCTTTCATCACAATGCCCAATGCCACCTCTCATCACAATTCTCCATGGCATTTGTCATCACGATGCTCCATGACACCTGTCATCACAATGCTCCATGGCCCCTCTCATTACCGTGCTCCATAATAACTTTAATCACATTTCTAGATGACCACTGCCATCACAATGCCCCATGACATTGTCATCACAATTCGCCATGACCATTGTCATCACAATGCTCCATGAACCATGTCATCACAGGGTCCCAGGAAACCTGTTATCACAATGATCCATTACCACTTTCATCACAATGCTCCATGACCACTGTCATCTCAATGCTCCATGGCCTTTGTATTCACAATGCTCCATGGCCCCTGTAATCACAGTGCTCCATAACACCTTTCACCATAATGCTCTATGACCACTGCCATCTCAATGCCTCATGACGCCTGTCATCACAATTCTCCAAGTCCCCTCTCATCACAATGCTGCATGACACTTGTCATCACATTGCTCCATAACACCTGTCATCACAGTGTTCCCTGCCCATGTCATCACAATGCTCCATGTCCCCTATAATCACAAGGCTCCATGCCTTTTTCCTCACAATGCTCCAGAATTTTGTCATCACAATGTTCCATGACCGTGGCATCACAATGCTCCACGGCCCTTGTCATCACAATGCTCAAGAATTATTGTCATCACAATGTTCAATTAAAGTGTCATCACAATGCTACATGACCCTGGTCATCACAGTTCTCCATGACCTTTGTCATCACAATGCTCTAGGTCACTTTTCATCACAATTCTCAATGACCACTTTCATCACTATGCTCGCTGACCATTTTCATCACATTTCTCTATTGTCATTGCAATTCCCCATGGCCCCTTTCTTCACAAAGCTCCATGATGCCTGTCATCACAATGCTCCATGGCTTTTGTTATCACAATGCTCCAGGACCAGTTTCATCACAATACTCCATCCCCCTTGTCATCACAGTGCATAATGAAAGCTTTCATTACAATGCTCCGTGAAACTTGTCATCACAATGCTCCATGGCCTTTATCGTCACAATGCTCCCAGGCACTTTTCATCACGATGTTCCATGAAAACTTTCATCACATTGCTCCATGACCATTGTCATCACAATAGTCCATAGCCTTGTCAACACAATGCTGCATAATCCCTGTCATCACAATTCTCCATGACTGCTGTCATCACAATAATCCAGGTCAATTTTCATAACAAAGCTTCATGCCCCCAGTCATCACAGTGCTCCATGATACCTTTCATCACAATTCTTAGATGATCAGTGCCATCACAATGCCCCATGACACCTGTCATCACAATTCGCTATGACCCTTGTCATCACAATACTCGATGAACCGTGTCATCACAGTGTTCCAGGACACATGTCATCACAATGATCCATGACTATTCTCATCACAATGATCCCATACAACTCTCATCACAATGCTCCATGGCCCCTGTTATCATGTTGCTCCATGATGTCTTTCATCACAATGCCCCATGACCACTGTCATCACCATACCTCAAGACGCCTGTCATCTCAATGCTCCATGGCCCCTTTCATCAAAATGCTCCATGAACCCAGTCATCACAATGTTCCCTGCCCTATTCATCACAATGCTCCATGGGCCCTGTCTTCACAATGCTCCATGCCCTTGTCATCAAAATGCTCCAGAACTCTTGTCATCTTAATGCTCCATGCCAATGTCATCAAAATGTCCCACGACACTTGTCATCACCATGCTCCATTGCCTTTGCCATCACAATGTTCCATGGCCGCTCTCATAACAATGCTCCATTCCCTTTTTATCAAAATGCTCCAGAACTCTTGTCATCATAATGCTCCATGCCAATGTCATCAAAATGCCCCATGACACTTGTCATCACAATGATCCATGGCCTTTGCCATCACAATGTCCCATGGCCCCTTTCATCTCAGTGCTCCATGATACATTTCATCACAAATCTAGATGACCAATGTCATCACAATGCCCCATGACAGATGTCATCACGATTCGCCATGGTCCTTGTCATCACAATGCTCCATGAACCGTGTCACAACAAGTTTCCAGGACATTTGTCATCACAATGATCCATGATCACTTTCATCACAATGCTCCATGAACCCTGTCATCTCGATGCTCCATACCCTTTGTATTCACAATGCTCCATGGCCCCTGTAATCACAGTGCTCCACGAACCCTTTCATCACAATGCTCCAAGACCGCTGTCATTACAATGCCCCATGACACCTGCCACCCCAAATCTCCAAGGCCTCTCTTACCAAAAAGCTCCATGATCCCTGTCAGTACAATGTTCCATGACACTTTTCATCACAATGCTCCATGACACCTGTCATCACAAAGTTCTCTGACCATATCATCACAATGCTCCTTGTCACCTTTCATCACAATGCTCCAAACCATTTCATCACAATGCTCCAGAATTCTTGTCATCGCAATGTTCCTTGACCGTGTCATCACAATGCTCCATTACCCTTGTCATCACAAAGCTCCATGACCCCTGTCATCACAATGATCCTTGATTCCATTCCTCACAGTTCTCCAGTACCCTTTTCATCACAGTGCTCCATGCCATTGTCAGGACAATGCTCCTTGGACCCTGTCATCAAAATGCTCCATCCACTTTTCATTACAATGCTCCAGATATCCGATCATTACAATGCTCCATGCCCGTGTCAACACAATGCTCCTTGACCACTGTCATCAAAATGCTTCATGAACCTGGTTATCACAATGTTCCATGACCCCTGTCATCAAAATGATCCATGACCGTTGTCATCACAATGCTGCATGGAACTTTTCATTCAAATTCTCTGTGACCACAGACATCACAATGCTCCAGGACAATTCTCATCACAATGCTCCTTGCCCCCTGTCATCACAGTGCCCCATAACCCCTGTAATCACAATGCTCCATGACCCTGTCATCACAATGTTACATGACCCCTGTCATCACATTGTTCCATGGCCTATGTATTCACAATGCTCCATGGACCCTGTAATCACACTGCTCCATGTTCCCTTTCAACCCAATGCTCCATGACCCCAGTCATCACAACGTTCCATGAAAGATGTCATCAAAATGCTCCATGACCCCGGTCACCACAAGGTTCCCTGCCCTTGTCATCACAATGGTACATGGCCTTGTCATCACAATTTTCCATGACCTCTGTCATCACCATGCTCCATGGTCTTTCTTATCACAATGCTCTATGACCCTTGTCATCACAATGCTTGATGACCATTGTCATCACAATGCTCCAAGGCCCCTGTCATCACAATGCCTCATGATCTTTGTAATCACAATGCTCAATGACCACTGTAATCACAATGCTCCATGCCCTTGTCAAAACAATGCTCCAGGTCGGTTGTCATCACAATGCTTCATGCCCGTGTCATCACAATGCTCCATGAATCTTGTCTTCCCAATGCTCCATGGCCCATATCATCACAATGCTCCATGACCCCTGTCATCACAATGCTCTGTGGCCTTTGTCATCACAATACCCTGTGATCCCCGTCAACACAATGCCTGAAGAACCCTGACATCAAAATGCCAAATGGCACTTGTCATCACAATGCTCTATAATGCCTGTCTTCACTATTCGCCATGTCACTTGTTTTCACAATGCTCCATGCCCCCTGTAATCCCAGTACTCCATGACCCCTTTCATCACAATGCCCAATGCCACCTCTCATCACAATTCTCCATGGCATTTGTCATCACGATGCTCCATGACACCTGTCATCACAATGCTCCATGACACTTGTCTTCACAATGCTCCATGGCCCCTCTCATTACTGTGCTCCATAATAACTTTAATCACATTTCTAGGTGACCACTGCCATCACAATGCCCCATGACATTGTCATCACAATTCGCCATGGCCATTGTCATCACAATGCTCCATGAACCATGTCATCACAGAGTCCCAGGACACTTGTCATCAAAATGATCCATTACCACTTTCATCACAATGCTCCATGTCCCCTATAATCACAATGCTCCAAGCCTTTTTCCTCACAATGCTCCAGAATTTTGTCATCACAATGTTCCATGACCGTGGCATCACAATGCTCCACGGCCCTTGTCATCACAAGGCTCCAGAATTCTTGTCATCACAATGTTCCATGGACGTGTCATCACAAAGCTACATGACCCTGGTCATCACAGCTCTCCATGACCTCTGTCATCACAAAGCTCTATGTCACTATTCATCACAATTCTCAATGACCACTTTAATCACTATGCTCGCTGACCATTTTCATCACATTTCTCTATTGTCATTACAATTCCCCATGGCCCCTTTCTTCACAAAGCTCCATGATGCCTGTCATCACAATGCTCCATGACTTTTGTTATCACAATGCTCCAGGACCAGTTTCATCACAATACTCCATCCCCCTTGTCATCACAGTGCATAATGAAAGCTTTCATTACAATGCTCCGTGAAACTTGTCATCACAATGCTCCATGGCCTTTATCGTCACAATGCTCCCAGGCACTTTTCATCACGATGTTCCATGAAAACTTTCATCACATTGCTCCATGACCATTGTCATCACAATAGTCCATAGCCTTGTCAACACAATGCTGCATAATCCCTGTCATCACAATTCTCCATGACTGCTGTCATCACAATAACCCAGGACAATTTTCATAACAATGCTTCATGCCCCCAGTCATCACAGTGCTCCATGATGTCTTTCATCACAATTCCTAGATGATCAATGTCATCACAATGCCCCATGACACATGTCATCACAATTTGCTATGACCATTGTCATCACAATACTCGATGGACTGTGTCATCACTGTGTTCCAGGACACATGTCATCACAATGATCCATGACTATTTTCATCACAATGCTCCAATAAAACGGTCATCACAATGCTCCATGGCCCCTGTTATCATATTGCTCCATGATCTCTTTCATCACAATGCTCCATGACGACTGTCATCACCATACCACAAGACGCCTTTTATCTCAATGCTCCATGGCCCCATTCATCACAATGCTCCATGAACCCAGTCATCACAATGTTCCCTGCCCTTTTCATCACAATGCTCCATGGGCCCTGTCATCACAATGCTCCATGCACTTGTCATCAAAATGCTCCAGAACTCTTGTCATCATAATCCTCCATGCCAATGTCATCAAAATGGCCAATGACACTTGTCATCATAATGCTCCATGGCCTTTGTCATCACAATGTTCCATGGCCCCTGTCATCACAGTGCTCCATGATACCTTTCATCACAATTCTAGATGACCACTGTCATCACAATGTCCCATGACAATTGTCATAACAATTCGCCATGGTCCTTGTCATCACAATGCTCCATGAACCGTGTCATCACAAGGTTCCAGGACTCTTGTCATCACAATGATCCATGATCACTTTCATCACAATGCTCCATGAACCCTGTCATCTCAATGCTCCATAGCCTTTGTATTCACAATGCTCCATGGCCCCTGTAATCACAGTGTTCCATGACCCCTTTCATCACAATGATCTGAGACCGCTGTCATCACAATGCCCCATGACGCCTGCCACCACAAATCTCCAAGGCCTCTCTTACCAAAAAGCTCCATGATCCCTGTCAGTACAATGTTCCATGACACTTTTCATCACAATGCTCCATGACCCCTGTCATCATAAAGTTCTCTGCCCATATCATCACAATGCTCCTTGTCACCTTTCATCACAATGCTCCATGTCCTTTCATTACAATGCTCCAGAATTCTAGTCATCGCAATATTCCTTGACTGTGTCATCACAATGCTCCATGACCCTTGTCATCACAAAGCTCCATGACCCCTGTCATCAAAATGATCCATGATTCCTTTCCTCACAGTGCTCCAGTACACTTTTCCTCATAATGCTCCATGCCATTGTCAGCACAATGCTCCTTGGACCCTGTCATCAAAATGCTCCATCCCATTTTCATCACAGAGCTCCAGATATCCTATCATTACAATGCTCCATGCCCGTGTCAACACAATACTCCATGACCCCTGTCATCACAATGATCCATGACCGTTGTCATCAAAATGCTGCATGATACCTTTCATCCCAATTCTCTGTGACCGCTGTCATCACAATGCTCCAGGACAATTTTCATCACAATGCTCCATGCCCCCTGTCCTCACAGTGCCCCATAACCCCTGTAATCACAATGCTCCATGACCCTGTCATCACAATGCTACATGACCCCTGTCATCACATTGTTTCATGGCCTATGTATTCACAATGCTCCATGGACCCTGTAATCACACTGCTCCATGTTCCCTTTCAACACAATGCTCCATGACCCCTGTCATCACAACGTTCCATGAAAGTTGTCATAAAAATGCTCCATGACTCTGGTCACCACCAGGTTCCCTGCCCTTTTCATCACAATGCTCCAGGACCTTCTCATCAAAATGCTCCAGAACTCTTTTCATCCTAATGCTCCATGCCAATGTCATCAAAATGCCCCATGACACTTGTCATCACAATGGTCCATGGCCTTTTCCATCACAATGTTCCATGGCCCCTCTCATCACAATGCTCCATGCCCTTGTCATCAAAATGCTCCAGAACACTTGTCATCATAATGCTCCATGGCAATGTCATCAAAATGCCCCATGACACTTGTCATCACAATGCTCCAAGGCCTCTGTCATCACAATGTTCTATGGCCCTGTCATTACAGTGCTCCATGGTACCTTTCATCACAATTCTAGATGACCACTGTCATCACAATGCCCCATGAAAGATGTCATCACAATTCGCCATGGTCCTTGTCATCACAATGATCCATGATCACTTTCATCACAATGCTCCATGAACCCTGTCATCTCAATGCTCCATAGCCTTTGTATTCCCAATGTTCCATGGCCCCTCTAATCACAGTGCTCCATGACCCCTTTCATCACAATGCTCAAGACCGCTGTCATCACAATGCTCCATGACCCCTGTCATCAAAATGCTTTATGAACCTTGATATCACAATGTTCCATGACCCCTGTCATCAAAATGATCCATGACCGCTGTCATCACAATGCTTCATGATACCTTTCATCACAATCCTCTGTCACCGCTGTCATCACAATGCTCCAGGACAATTTTCATCACAATGCTCCATGCCCCCTGTCATCACAGTGCCCCATAAGTCCTGTAATCACAATGCTCCATGACCCTGTCATCACAAAGCTACATGACCCCTGTCATCACATTCTTACTTGGCCTATGTATTCACAATGTTCCATGGACCCTGTAATCACACTGCTCCATGTTCCCTTTCAACACAATGCTCCATGACCCCTGTCATCACAACGTTCCATGAAAGTTGTCATCAAAATGCTCAATGACCCTGGTCACCACAAGGTTCCCTGCCCTTGTCATCACAATGGTACATGGCCTTGTCATCACAATGTTCCATGGCCTCTCTCATCACCATATTCCAAGGTCTTTCTCATCACAATGCTCTATGACCCCTGTCATCACAATGCTTGATGACCATTGTCATCACAATGCTCCAAGGCCCCTGTCATCACAATGCCTCATGGTCTTTGTAATCACAATGCCTCATGGTCTTTGTAATCACAATGCTCAATGACCATTGTCATCACAATGCTCCATGCCGTTGTCATCACAATGCTCCGTGGCCCCTGTAATCACAATGCTCCATGCCCTTGTCATCACAATGCTCCAGAACACTTGTCATCATAATGCTCCATTCCCATGTCTTCACATTGCACAATGACACTTGTCATCAAAATGTTCCTTGGCCTTTGTCATCACAGTGCTCCATGATACCTTTAATCAAAATTCTACATGACCACTGTCATCACAATGCATGATGACCAATGACATCACAATGCCCCAAGACACGTCTCATCACAATTCGTCTGGGCCCTTGTCATCTCAATGCTGTATGAAACGTGTCATCAGTAAGTTCCAAGACCCTTGTCATCACAATGCTCCATGAACTCTGTTATCTCAATGTTCCATGGCCTTTGTATTCACAATGCTCCATTGTCCGGATAATCGCGTTGCTCCATGAACACTTTCATCACAATGCTCCTTGACCACTGTCACCATAATGCCCCATGACGTCTCTCATCACTGTGCTCCAAAACCACTCTCATCAAAATGTTCCATGATCTCTGTCAGCCCAATATTGCATGACACTTGTCATCCCAATGCTCCATGATCCCTGTCATCACAATGATCCCTGCCAATGTCATCACAATGCTCCATGTCTCCTGTAATCACAATGCTCCAGGTCTGTTGTCATCACCATGCTTCATGCCTGTGTCATCACAATGCTCATGAATCCTGTGTTCACAATGCTCCATGGCCCACGTCATCACAATACTCCATGACCCCTGTCATCACAATGCTCTATGGCCATTGTCAACCCAATGCTCAGTGACCCACGTCAACACAATGCCTGTTGACACCTGTCATCAAAATGCTAAATGGCACTTGTCATCACAATGCTCTATGATGCCTGTCATCACTATTCTCCATGTCAATTGTCATCACAATGCTCCATGAATCTTGTCTTCACAATGCTCCATGGCACATGTCATCACAATGCTCCATGAACCCTGTCATCACAATGCTCCGTGACCCCTCTCAACACAATCCCTGATGACCCCGTCATTAAAATGATAAATGGCACTTGTCATCACAATGCTCTATGAGGCCTGTCATCACTATTCTCCATCTCACTTGATATCACAATGCTCCATGGCCCCTGTAATCCCAGTACTCCATTAACCCTTTCATCACAATGCCCAATGCCACCTCTCATCACAATTCTCCATGGCATTTGTCATCACGATGCTCCATGACACCTGTCATCACAATGCTCCATGGCCCCTCTCATTACCGTGCTCCATAATAACTTTAATCACATTTCTAGATGACCACTGCCATCACAATGCCCCATGACATTGTCATCACAATTCGCCATGACCATTGTCATCACAATGCTCCATGAACCATGTCATCACAGGGTCCCAGGAAACCTGTTATCACAATGATCCATTACCACTTTCATCACAATGCTCCATGACCACTGTCATCTCAATGCTCCATGGCCTTTGTATTCACAATGCTCCATGGCCCCTGTAATCACAGTGCTCCATAACACCTTTCACCATAATGCTCTATGACCACTGCCATCTCAATGCCTCATGACGCCTGTCATCACAATTCTCCAAGTCCCCTCTCATCACAATGCTGCATGACACTTGTCATCACATTGCTCCATAACACCTGTCATCACAGTGTTCCCTGCCCATGTCATCACAATGCTCCATGTCCCCTATAATCACAATGCTCCAAGCCTTTTTCCTCACAATGCTCCAGAATTTTGTCATCACAATGTTCCATGACCGTGGCATCACAATGCTCCACGGCCCTTGTCATCACAAGGCTCCAGAATTCTTGTCATCACAATGTTCCATGGACGTGTCATCACAAAGCTACATGACCCTGGTCATCACAGCTCTCCATGACCTCTGTCATCACAAAGCTCTATGTCACTATTCATCACAATTCTCAATGACCACTTTAATCACTATGCTCGCTGACCATTTTCATCACATTTCTCTATTGTCATTACAATTCCCCATGGCCCCTTTCTTCACAAAGCTCCATGATGCCTGTCATCACAATGCTCCATGACTTTTGTTATCACAATGCTCCAGGACCAGTTTCATCACAATACTCCATCCCCCTTGTCATCACAGTGCATAATGAAAGCTTTCATTACAATGCTCCGTGAAACTTGTCATCACAATGCTCCATGGCCTTTATCGTCACAATGCTCCCAGGCACTTTTCATCACGATGTTCCATGAAAACTTTCATCACATTGCTCCATGACCATTGTCATCACAATAGTCCATAGCCTTGTCAACACAATGCTGCATAATCCCTGTCATCACAATTCTCCATGACTGCTGTCATCACAATAACCCAGGACAATTTTCATAACAATGCTTCATGCCCCCAGTCATCACAGTGCTCCATGATGTCTTTCATCACAATTCCTAGATGATCAATGTCATCACAATGCCCCAAGACACATGTCATCACAATTTGCTATGACCATTGTCATCACAATACTCGATGGACTGTGTCATCACTGTGTTCCAGGACACATGTCATCACAATGATCCATGACTATTTTCATCACAATGCTCCAATAAAACGGTCATCACAATGCTCCATGGCCCCTGTTATCATATTGCTCCATGATCTCTTTCATCACAATGCTCCATGACGACTGTCATCACCATACCACAAGACGCCTTTTATCTCAATGCTCCATGGCCCCATTCATCACAATGCTCCATGAACCCAGTCATCACAATGTTCCCTGCCCTTTTCATCACAATGCTCCATGGGCCCTGTCATCACAATGCTCCATGCACTTGTCATCAAAATGCTCCAGAACTCTTGTCATCATAATCCTCCATGCCAATGTCATCAAAATGGCCCATGACACTTGTCATCATAATGCTCCATGGCCTTTGTCATCACAATGTTCCATGGCCCCTGTCATCACAGTGCTCCATGATACCTTTCATCACAATTCTAGATGACCACTGTCATCACAATGTCCCATGACAATTGTCATAACAATTCGCCATGGTCCTTGTCATCACAATGCTCCATGAACCGTGTCATCACAAGGTTCCAGGACTCTTGTCATCACAATGATCCATGATCACTTTCATCACAATGCTCCATGAACCCTGTCATCTCAATGCTCCATAGCCTTTGTATTCACAATGCTCCATGGCCCCTGTAATCACAGTGTTCCATGACCCCTTTCATCACAATGATCTGAGACCGCTGTCATCACAATGCCCCATGACGCCTGCCACCACAAATCTCCAAGGCCTCTCTTACCAAAAAGCTCCATGATCCCTGTCAGTACAATGTTCCATGACACTTTTCATCACAATGCTCCATGACCCCTGTCATCATAAAGTTCTCTGCCCATATCATCACAATGCTCCTTGTCACCTTTCATCACAATGCTCCATGTCCTTTCATTACAATGCTCCAGAATTCTAGTCATCGCAATATTCCTTGACTGTGTCATCACAATGCTCCATGACCCTTGTCATCACAAAGCTCCATGACCCCTGTCATCAAAATGATCCATGATTCCTTTCCTCACAGTGCTCCAGTACACTTTTCCTCATAATGCTCCATGCCATTGTCAGCACAATGCTCCTTGGACCCTGTCATCAAAATGCTCCATCCCATTTTCATCACAGAGCTCCAGATATCCTATCATTACAATGCTCCATGCCCGTGTCAACACAATACTCCATGACCCCTGTCATCACAATGATCCATGACCGTTGTCATCAAAATGCTGCATGATACCTTTCATCCCAATTCTCTGTGACCGCTGTCATCACAATGCTCCAGGACAATTTTCATCACAATGCTCCATGCCCCCTGTCCTCACAGTGCCCCATAACCCCTGTAATCACAATGCTCCATGACCCTGTCATCACAATGCTACATGACCCCTGTCATCACATTGTTTCATGGCCTATGTATTCACAATGCTCCATGGACCCTGTAATCACACTGCTCCATGTTCCCTTTCAACACAATGCTCCATGACCCCTGTCATCACAACGTTCCATGAAAGTTGTCATAAAAATGCTCCATGACTCTGGTCACCACCAGGTTCCCTGCCCTTTTCATCACAATGCTCCAGGACCTTCTCATCAAAATGCTCCAGAACTCTTTTCATCCTAATGCTCCATGCCAATGTCATCAAAATGCCCCATGACACTTGTCATCACAATGGTCCATGGCCTTTTCCATCACAATGTTCCATGGCCCCTCTCATCACAATGCTCCATGCCCTTGTCATCAAAATGCTCCAGAACACTTGTCATCATAATGCTCCATGGCAATGTCATCAAAATGCCCCATGACACTTGTCATCACAATGCTCCAAGGCCTCTGTCATCACAATGTTCTATGGCCCTGTCATTACAGTGCTCCATGGTACCTTTCATCACAATTCTAGATGACCACTGTCATCACAATGCCCCATGAAAGATGTCATCACAATTCGCCATGGTCCTTGTCATCACAATGATCCATGATCACTTTCATCACAATGCTCCATGAACCCTGTCATCTCAATGCTCCATAGCCTTTGTATTCCCAATGTTCCATGGCCCCTCTAATCACAGTGCTCCATGACCCCTTTCATCACAATGCTCAAGACCGCTGTCATCACAATGCTCCATGACCCCTGTCATCAAAATGCTTTATGAACCTTGATATCACAATGTTCCATGACCCCTGTCATCAAAATGATCCATGACCGCTGTCATCACAATGCTTCATGATACCTTTCATCACAATCCTCTGTCACCGCTGTCATCACAATGCTCCAGGACAATTTTCATCACAATGCTCCATGCCCCCTGTCATCACAGTGCCCCATAAGTCCTGTAATCACAATGCTCCATGACCCTGTCATCACAAAGCTACATGACCCCTGTCATCACATTCTTACTTGGCCTATGTATTCACAATGTTCCATGGACCCTGTAATCACACTGCTCCATGTTCCCTTTCAACACAATGCTCCATGACCCCTGTCATCACAACGTTCCATGAAAGTTGTCATCAAAATGCTCAATGACCCTGGTCACCACAAGGTTCCCTGCCCTTGTCATCACAATGGTACATGGCCTTGTCATCACAATGTTCCATGGCCTCTCTCATCACCATATTCCAAGGTCTTTCTCATCACAATGCTCTATGACCCCTGTCATCACAATGCTTGATGACCATTGTCATCACAATGCTCCAAGGCCCCTGTCATCACAATGCCTCATGGTCTTTGTAATCACAATGCCTCATGGTCTTTGTAATCACAATGCTCAATGACCATTGTCATCACAATGCTCCATGCCGTTGTCATCACAATGCTCCGTGGCCCCTGTAATCACAATGCTCCATGCCCTTGTCATCACAATGCTCCAGAACACTTGTCATCATAATGCTCCATTCCCATGTCTTCACATTGCACAATGACACTTGTCATCAAAATGTTCGTTGGCCTTTGTCATCACAGTGCTCCATGATACCTTTAATCAAAATTCTACATGACCACTGTCATCACAATGCATGATGACCAATGACATCACAATGCCCCAAGACACGTCTCATCACAATTCGTCTGGGCCCTTGTCATCTCAATGCTGTATGAAACGTGTCATCAGTAAGTTCCAAGACCCTTGTCATCACAATGCTCCATGAACTCTGTTATCTCAATGTTCCATGGCCTTTGTATTCACAATGCTCCATTGTCCGGATAATCGCGTTGCTCCATGAACACTTTCATCACAATGCTCCTTGACCACTGTCACCATAATGCCCCATGACGTCTCTCATCACTGTGCTCCAAAACCACTCTCATCAAAATGTTCCATGATCTCTGTCAGCCCAATATTGCATGACACTTGTCATCCCAATGCTCCATGATCCCTGTCATCACAATGATCCCTGCCAATGTCATCACAATGCTCCATGTCTCCTGTAATCACAATGCTCCAGGTCTGTTGTCATCACCATGCTTCATGCCTGTGTCATCACAATGCTCATGAATCCTGTGTTCACAATGCTCCATGGCCCACGTCATCACAATACTCCATGACCCCTGTCATCACAATGCTCTATGGCCATTGTCAACCCAATGCTCAGTGACCCACGTCAACACAATGCCTGTTGACACCTGTCATCAAAATGCTAAATGGCACTTGTCATCACAATGCTCTATGATGCCTGTCATCACTATTCTCCATGTCAATTGTCATCACAATGCTCCATGAATCTTGTCTTCACAATGCTCCATGGCACATGTCATCACAATGCTCCATGAACCCTGTCATCACAATGCTCCGTGACCCCTCTCAACACAATCCCTGATGACCCCGTCATCAAAATGATAAATGGCACTTGTCATCACAATGCTCTATGAGGCCTGTCATCACTATTCTCCATCTCACTTGATATCACAATGCTCCATGGCCCCTGTAATCCCAGTACTCCATTAACCCTTTCATCACAATGCCCAATGCCACCTCTCATCACAATTCTCCATGGCATTTGTCATCACGATGCTCCATGACACCTGTCATCACAATGCTCCATGGCCCCTCTCATTACCGTGCTCCATAATAACTTTAATCACATTTCTAGATGACCACTGCCATCACAATGCCCCATGACATTGTCATCACAATTCGCCATGACCATTGTCATCACAATGCTCCATGAACCATGTCATCACAGGGTCCCAGGAAACCTGTTATCACAATGATCCATTACCACTTTCATCACAATGCTCCATGACCACTGTCATCTCAATGCTCCATGGCCTTTGTATTCACAATGCTCCATGGCCCCTGTAATCACAGTGCTCCATAACACCTTTCACCATAATGCTCTATGACCACTGCCATCTCAATGCCTCATGACGCCTGTCATCACAATTCTCCAAGTCCCCTCTCATCACAATGCTGCATGACACTTGTCATCACATTGCTCCATAACACCTGTCATCACAGTGTTCCCTGCCCATGTCATCACAATGCTCCATGTCCCCTATAATCACAAGGCTCCATGCCTTTTTCCTCACAATGCTCCAGAATTTTGTCATCACAATGTTCCATGACCGTGGCATCACAATGCTCCACGGCCCTTGTCATCACAATGCTCAAGAATTATTGTCATCACAATGTTCAATTAAAGTGTCATCACAATGCTACATGACCCTGGTCATCACAGTTCTCCATGACCTTTGTCATCACAATGCTCTAGGTCACTTTTCATCACAATTCTCAATGACCACTTTCATCACTATGCTCGCTGACCATTTTCATCACATTTCTCTATTGTCATTGCAATTCCCCATGGCCCCTTTCTTCACAAAGCTCCATGATGCCTGTCATCACAATGCTCCATGGCTTTTGTTATCACAATGCTCCAGGACCAGTTTCATCACAATACTCCATCCCCCTTGTCATCACAGTGCATAATGAAAGCTTTCATTACAATGCTCCGTGAAACTTGTCATCACAATGCTCCATGGCCTTTATCGTCACAATGCTCCCAGGCACTTTTCATCACGATGTTCCATGAAAACTTTCATCACATTGCTCCATGACCATTGTCATCACAATAGTCCATAGCCTTGTCAACACAATGCTGCATAATCCCTGTCATCACAATTCTCCATGACTGCTGTCATCACAATAATCCAGGTCAATTTTCATAACAAAGCTTCATGCCCCCAGTCATCACAGTGCTCCATGATACCTTTCATCACAATTCTTAGATGATCAGTGCCATCACAATGCCCCATGACACCTGTCATCACAATTCGCTATGACCCTTGTCATCACAATACTCGATGAACCGTGTCATCACAGTGTTCCAGGACACATGTCATCACAATGATCCATGACTATTCTCATCACAATGATCCCATACAACTCTCATCACAATGCTCCATGGCCCCTGTTATCATGTTGCTCCATGATGTCTTTCATCACAATGCCCCATGACCACTGTCATCACCATACCTCAAGACGCCTGTCATCTCAATGCTCCATGGCCCCTTTCATCAAAATGCTCCATGAACCCAGTCATCACAATGTTCCCTGCCCTATTCATCACAATGCTCCATGGGCCCTGTCTTCACAATGCTCCATGCCCTTGTCATCAAAATGCTCCAGAACTCTTGTCATCTTAATGCTCCATGCCAATGTCATCAAAATGTCCCACGACACTTGTCATCACCATGCTCCATTGCCTTTGCCATCACAATGTTCCATGGCCGCTCTCATAACAATGCTCCATTCCCTTTTTATCAAAATGCTCCAGAACTCTTGTCATCATAATGCTCCATGCCAATGTCATCAAAATGCCCCATGACACTTGTCATCACAATGATCCATGGCCTTTGCCATCACAATGTCCCATGGCCCCTTTCATCTCAGTGCTCCATGATACATTTCATCACAAATCTAGATGACCAATGTCATCACAATGCCCCATGACAGATGTCATCACGATTCGCCATGGTCCTTGTCATCACAATGCTCCATGAACCGTGTCACAACAAGTTTCCAGGACATTTGTCATCACAATGATCCATGATCACTTTCATCACAATGCTCCATGAACCCTGTCATCTCGATGCTCCATACCCTTTGTATTCACAATGCTCCATGGCCCCTGTAATCACAGTGCTCCACGAACCCTTTCATCACAATGCTCCAAGACCGCTGTCATTACAATGCCCCATGACACCTGCCACCCCAAATCTCCAAGGCCTCTCTTACCAAAAAGCTCCATGATCCCTGTCAGTACAATGTTCCATGACACTTTTCATCACAATGCTCCATGACACCTGTCATCACAAAGTTCTCTGACCATATCATCACAATGCTCCTTGTCACCTTTCATCACAATGCTCCAAACCATTTCATCACAATGCTCCAGAATTCTTGTCATCGCAATGTTCCTTGACCGTGTCATCACAATGCTCCATTACCCTTGTCATCACAAAGCTCCATGACCCCTGTCATCACAATGATCCTTGATTCCATTCCTCACAGTTCTCCAGTACCCTTTTCATCACAGTGCTCCATGCCATTGTCAGGACAATGCTCCTTGGACCCTGTCATCAAAATGCTCCATCCACTTTTCATTACAATGCTCCAGATATCCGATCATTACAATGCTCCATGCCCGTGTCAACACAATGCTCCTTGACCACTGTCATCAAAATGCTTCATGAACCTGGTTATCACAATGTTCCATGACCCCTGTCATCAAAATGATCCATGACCGTTGTCATCACAATGCTGCATGGAACTTTTCATTCAAATTCTCTGTGACCACAGACATCACAATGCTCCAGGACAATTCTCATCACAATGCTCCTTGCCCCCTGTCATCACAGTGCCCCATAACCCCTGTAATCACAATGCTCCATGACCCTGTCATCACAATGTTACATGACCCCTGTCATCACATTGTTCCATGGCCTATGTATTCACAATGCTCCATGGACCCTGTAATCACACTGCTCCATGTTCCCTTTCAACCCAATGCTCCATGACCCCAGTCATCACAACGTTCCATGAAAGATGTCATCAAAATGCTCCATGACCCCGGTCACCACAAGGTTCCCTGCCCTTGTCATCACAATGGTACATGGCCTTGTCATCACAATTTTCCATGACCTCTGTCATCACCATGCTCCATGGTCTTTCTTATCACAATGCTCTATGACCCTTGTCATCACAATGCTTGATGACCATTGTCATCACAATGCTCCAAGGCCCCTGTCATCACAATGCCTCATGATCTTTGTAATCACAATGCTCAATGACCACTGTAATCACAATGCTCCATGCCCTTGTCAAAACAATGCTCCAGGTCGGTTGTCATCACAATGCTTCATGCCCGTGTCATCACAATGCTCCATGAATCTTGTCTTCCCAATGCTCCATGGCCCATATCATCACAATGCTCCATGACCCCTGTCATCACAATGCTCTGTGGCCTTTGTCATCACAATACCCTGTGATCCCCGTCAACACAATGCCTGAAGAACCCTGACATCAAAATGCCAAATGGCACTTGTCATCACAATGCTCTATAATGCCTGTCTTCACTATTCGCCATGTCACTTGTTTTCACAATGCTCCATGCCCCCTGTAATCCCAGTACTCCATGACCCCTTTCATCACAATGCCCAATGCCACCTCTCATCACAATTCTCCATGGCATTTGTCATCACGATGCTCCATGACACCTGTCATCACAATGCTCCATGACACTTGTCTTCACAATGCTCCATGGCCCCTCTCATTACTGTGCTCCATAATAACTTTAATCACATTTCTAGGTGACCACTGCCATCACAATGCCCCATGACATTGTCATCACAATTCGCCATGGCCATTGTCATCACAATGCTCCATGAACCATGTCATCACAGAGTCCCAGGACACTTGTCATCAAAATGATCCATTACCACTTTCATCACAATGCTCCATGTCCCCTATAATCACAATGCTCCAAGCCTTTTTCCTCACAATGCTCCAGAATTTTGTCATCACAATGTTCCATGACCGTGGCATCACAATGCTCCACGGCCCTTGTCATCACAAGGCTCCAGAATTCTTGTCATCACAATGTTCCATGGACGTGTCATCACAAAGCTACATGACCCTGGTCATCACAGCTCTCCATGACCTCTGTCATCACAAAGCTCTATGTCACTATTCATCACAATTCTCAATGACCACTTTAATCACTATGCTCGCTGACCATTTTCATCACATTTCTCTATTGTCATTACAATTCCCCATGGCCCCTTTCTTCACAAAGCTCCATGATGCCTGTCATCACAATGCTCCATGACTTTTGTTATCACAATGCTCCAGGACCAGTTTCATCACAATACTCCATCCCCCTTGTCATCACAGTGCATAATGAAAGCTTTCATTACAATGCTCCGTGAAACTTGTCATCACAATGCTCCATGGCCTTTATCGTCACAATGCTCCCAGGCACTTTTCATCACGATGTTCCATGAAAACTTTCATCACATTGCTCCATGACCATTGTCATCACAATAGTCCATAGCCTTGTCAACACAATGCTGCATAATCCCTGTCATCACAATTCTCCATGACTGCTGTCATCACAATAACCCAGGACAATTTTCATAACAATGCTTCATGCCCCCAGTCATCACAGTGCTCCATGATGTCTTTCATCACAATTCCTAGATGATCAATGTCATCACAATGCCCCATGACACATGTCATCACAATTTGCTATGACCATTGTCATCACAATACTCGATGGACTGTGTCATCACTGTGTTCCAGGACACATGTCATCACAATGATCCATGACTATTTTCATCACAATGCTCCAATAAAACGGTCATCACAATGCTCCATGGCCCCTGTTATCATATTGCTCCATGATCTCTTTCATCACAATGCTCCATGACGACTGTCATCACCATACCACAAGACGCCTTTTATCTCAATGCTCCATGGCCCCATTCATCACAATGCTCCATGAACCCAGTCATCACAATGTTCCCTGCCCTTTTCATCACAATGCTCCATGGGCCCTGTCATCACAATGCTCCATGCACTTGTCATCAAAATGCTCCAGAACTCTTGTCATCATAATCCTCCATGCCAATGTCATCAAAATGGCCAATGACACTTGTCATCATAATGCTCCATGGCCTTTGTCATCACAATGTTCCATGGCCCCTGTCATCACAGTGCTCCATGATACCTTTCATCACAATTCTAGATGACCACTGTCATCACAATGTCCCATGACAATTGTCATAACAATTCGCCATGGTCCTTGTCATCACAATGCTCCATGAACCGTGTCATCACAAGGTTCCAGGACTCTTGTCATCACAATGATCCATGATCACTTTCATCACAATGCTCCATGAACCCTGTCATCTCAATGCTCCATAGCCTTTGTATTCACAATGCTCCATGGCCCCTGTAATCACAGTGTTCCATGACCCCTTTCATCACAATGATCTGAGACCGCTGTCATCACAATGCCCCATGACGCCTGCCACCACAAATCTCCAAGGCCTCTCTTACCAAAAAGCTCCATGATCCCTGTCAGTACAATGTTCCATGACACTTTTCATCACAATGCTCCATGACCCCTGTCATCATAAAGTTCTCTGCCCATATCATCACAATGCTCCTTGTCACCTTTCATCACAATGCTCCATGTCCTTTCATTACAATGCTCCAGAATTCTAGTCATCGCAATATTCCTTGACTGTGTCATCACAATGCTCCATGACCCTTGTCATCACAAAGCTCCATGACCCCTGTCATCAAAATGATCCATGATTCCTTTCCTCACAGTGCTCCAGTACACTTTTCCTCATAATGCTCCATGCCATTGTCAGCACAATGCTCCTTGGACCCTGTCATCAAAATGCTCCATCCCATTTTCATCACAGAGCTCCAGATATCCTATCATTACAATGCTCCATGCCCGTGTCAACACAATACTCCATGACCCCTGTCATCACAATGATCCATGACCGTTGTCATCAAAATGCTGCATGATACCTTTCATCCCAATTCTCTGTGACCGCTGTCATCACAATGCTCCAGGACAATTTTCATCACAATGCTCCATGCCCCCTGTCCTCACAGTGCCCCATAACCCCTGTAATCACAATGCTCCATGACCCTGTCATCACAATGCTACATGACCCCTGTCATCACATTGTTTCATGGCCTATGTATTCACAATGCTCCATGGACCCTGTAATCACACTGCTCCATGTTCCCTTTCAACACAATGCTCCATGACCCCTGTCATCACAACGTTCCATGAAAGTTGTCATAAAAATGCTCCATGACTCTGGTCACCACCAGGTTCCCTGCCCTTTTCATCACAATGCTCCAGGACCTTCTCATCAAAATGCTCCAGAACTCTTTTCATCCTAATGCTCCATGCCAATGTCATCAAAATGCCCCATGACACTTGTCATCACAATGGTCCATGGCCTTTTCCATCACAATGTTCCATGGCCCCTCTCATCACAATGCTCCATGCCCTTGTCATCAAAATGCTCCAGAACACTTGTCATCATAATGCTCCATGGCAATGTCATCAAAATGCCCCATGACACTTGTCATCACAATGCTCCAAGGCCTCTGTCATCACAATGTTCTATGGCCCTGTCATTACAGTGCTCCATGGTACCTTTCATCACAATTCTAGATGACCACTGTCATCACAATGCCCCATGAAAGATGTCATCACAATTCGCCATGGTCCTTGTCATCACAATGATCCATGATCACTTTCATCACAATGCTCCATGAACCCTGTCATCTCAATGCTCCATAGCCTTTGTATTCCCAATGTTCCATGGCCCCTCTAATCACAGTGCTCCATGACCCCTTTCATCACAATGCTCAAGACCGCTGTCATCACAATGCTCCATGACCCCTGTCATCAAAATGCTTTATGAACCTTGATATCACAATGTTCCATGACCCCTGTCATCAAAATGATCCATGACCGCTGTCATCACAATGCTTCATGATACCTTTCATCACAATCCTCTGTCACCGCTGTCATCACAATGCTCCAGGACAATTTTCATCACAATGCTCCATGCCCCCTGTCATCACAGTGCCCCATAAGTCCTGTAATCACAATGCTCCATGACCCTGTCATCACAAAGCTACATGACCCCTGTCATCACATTCTTACTTGGCCTATGTATTCACAATGTTCCATGGACCCTGTAATCACACTGCTCCATGTTCCCTTTCAACACAATGCTCCATGACCCCTGTCATCACAACGTTCCATGAAAGTTGTCATCAAAATGCTCAATGACCCTGGTCACCACAAGGTTCCCTGCCCTTGTCATCACAATGGTACATGGCCTTGTCATCACAATGTTCCATGGCCTCTCTCATCACCATATTCCAAGGTCTTTCTCATCACAATGCTCTATGACCCCTGTCATCACAATGCTTGATGACCATTGTCATCACAATGCTCCAAGGCCCCTGTCATCACAATGCCTCATGGTCTTTGTAATCACAATGCCTCATGGTCTTTGTAATCACAATGCTCAATGACCATTGTCATCACAATGCTCCATGCCGTTGTCATCACAATGCTCCGTGGCCCCTGTAATCACAATGCTCCATGCCCTTGTCATCACAATGCTCCAGAACACTTGTCATCATAATGCTCCATTCCCATGTCTTCACATTGCACAATGACACTTGTCATCAAAATGTTCCTTGGCCTTTGTCATCACAGTGCTCCATGATACCTTTAATCAAAATTCTACATGACCACTGTCATCACAATGCATGATGACCAATGACATCACAATGCCCCAAGACACGTCTCATCACAATTCGTCTGGGCCCTTGTCATCTCAATGCTGTATGAAACGTGTCATCAGTAAGTTCCAAGACCCTTGTCATCACAATGCTCCATGAACTCTGTTATCTCAATGTTCCATGGCCTTTGTATTCACAATGCTCCATTGTCCGGATAATCGCGTTGCTCCATGAACACTTTCATCACAATGCTCCTTGACCACTGTCACCATAATGCCCCATGACGTCTCTCATCACTGTGCTCCAAAACCACTCTCATCAAAATGTTCCATGATCTCTGTCAGCCCAATATTGCATGACACTTGTCATCCCAATGCTCCATGATCCCTGTCATCACAATGATCCCTGCCAATGTCATCACAATGCTCCATGTCTCCTGTAATCACAATGCTCCAGGTCTGTTGTCATCACCATGCTTCATGCCTGTGTCATCACAATGCTCATGAATCCTGTGTTCACAATGCTCCATGGCCCACGTCATCACAATACTCCATGACCCCTGTCATCACAATGCTCTATGGCCATTGTCAACCCAATGCTCAGTGACCCACGTCAACACAATGCCTGTTGACACCTGTCATCAAAATGCTAAATGGCACTTGTCATCACAATGCTCTATGATGCCTGTCATCACTATTCTCCATGTCAATTGTCATCACAATGCTCCATGAATCTTGTCTTCACAATGCTCCATGGCACATGTCATCACAATGCTCCATGAACCCTGTCATCACAATGCTCCGTGACCCCTCTCAACACAATCCCTGATGACCCCGTCATTAAAATGATAAATGGCACTTGTCATCACAATGCTCTATGAGGCCTGTCATCACTATTCTCCATCTCACTTGATATCACAATGCTCCATGGCCCCTGTAATCCCAGTACTCCATTAACCCTTTCATCACAATGCCCAATGCCACCTCTCATCACAATTCTCCATGGCATTTGTCATCACGATGCTCCATGACACCTGTCATCACAATGCTCCATGGCCCCTCTCATTACCGTGCTCCATAATAACTTTAATCACATTTCTAGATGACCACTGCCATCACAATGCCCCATGACATTGTCATCACAATTCGCCATGACCATTGTCATCACAATGCTCCATGAACCATGTCATCACAGGGTCCCAGGAAACCTGTTATCACAATGATCCATTACCACTTTCATCACAATGCTCCATGACCACTGTCATCTCAATGCTCCATGGCCTTTGTATTCACAATGCTCCATGGCCCCTGTAATCACAGTGCTCCATAACACCTTTCACCATAATGCTCTATGACCACTGCCATCTCAATGCCTCATGACGCCTGTCATCACAATTCTCCAAGTCCCCTCTCATCACAATGCTGCATGACACTTGTCATCACATTGCTCCATAACACCTGTCATCACAGTGTTCCCTGCCCATGTCATCACAATGCTCCATGTCCCCTATAATCACAAGGCTCCATGCCTTTTTCCTCACAATGCTCCAGAATTTTGTCATCACAATGTTCCATGACCGTGGCATCACAATGCTCCACGGCCCTTGTCATCACAATGCTCAAGAATTATTGTCATCACAATGTTCAATTAAAGTGTCATCACAATGCTACATGACCCTGGTCATCACAGTTCTCCATGACCTTTGTCATCACAATGCTCTAGGTCACTTTTCATCACAATTCTCAATGACCACTTTCATCACTATGCTCGCTGACCATTTTCATCACATTTCTCTATTGTCATTGCAATTCCCCATGGCCCCTTTCTTCACAAAGCTCCATGATGCCTGTCATCACAATGCTCCATGGCTTTTGTTATCACAATGCTCCAGGACCAGTTTCATCACAATACTCCATCCCCCTTGTCATCACAGTGCATAATGAAAGCTTTCATTACAATGCTCCGTGAAACTTGTCATCACAATGCTCCATGGCCTTTATCGTCACAATGCTCCCAGGCACTTTTCATCACGATGTTCCATGAAAACTTTCATCACATTGCTCCATGACCATTGTCATCACAATAGTCCATAGCCTTGTCAACACAATGCTGCATAATCCCTGTCATCACAATTCTCCATGACTGCTGTCATCACAATAATCCAGGTCAATTTTCATAACAAAGCTTCATGCCCCCAGTCATCACAGTGCTCCATGATACCTTTCATCACAATTCTTAGATGATCAGTGCCATCACAATGCCCCATGACACCTGTCATCACAATTCGCTATGACCCTTGTCATCACAATACTCGATGAACCGTGTCATCACAGTGTTCCAGGACACATGTCATCACAATGATCCATGACTATTCTCATCACAATGATCCCATACAACTCTCATCACAATGCTCCATGGCCCCTGTTATCATGTTGCTCCATGATGTCTTTCATCACAATGCCCCATGACCACTGTCATCACCATACCTCAAGACGCCTGTCATCTCAATGCTCCATGGCCCCTTTCATCAAAATGCTCCATGAACCCAGTCATCACAATGTTCCCTGCCCTATTCATCACAATGCTCCATGGGCCCTGTCTTCACAATGCTCCATGCCCTTGTCATCAAAATGCTCCAGAACTCTTGTCATCTTAATGCTCCATGCCAATGTCATCAAAATGTCCCATGACACTTGTCATCACAATGCTCCATGGCCTTTGCCATCACAATGTCCCATGGCCCCTTTCATCTCAGTGCTCCATGATACATTTCATCACAAATCTAGATGACCAATGTCATCACAATGCCCCATGACAGATGTCATCACGATTCGCCATGGTCCTTGTCATCACAATGCTCCATGAACCGTGTCACAACAAGTTTCCAGGACATTTGTCATCACAATGATCCATGATCACTTTCACCACAATGCTCCATGAACCCTGTCATCTCGATGCTCCATACCCTTTGTATTCACAATGCTCCATGGCCCCTGTAATCACAGTGCTCCACGAACCCTTTCATCACAATGCTCCAAGACCGCTGTCATTACAATGCCCCATGACACCTGCCACCCCAAATCTCCAAGGCCTCTCTTACCAAAAAGCTCCATGATCCCTGTCAGTACAATGTTCCATGACACTTTTCATCACAATGCTCCATGACACCTGTCATCACAAAGTTCTCTGACCATATCATCACAATGCTCCTTGTCACCTTTCATCACAATGCTCCAAACCATTTCATCACAATGCTCCAGAATTCTTGTCATCGCAATGTTCCTTGACCGTGTCATCACAATGCTCCATTACCCTTGTCATCACAAAGCTCCATGACCCCTGTCATCACAATGATCCTTGATTCCATTCCTCACAGTTCTCCAGTACCCTTTTCATCACAGTGCTCCATGCCATTGTCAGGACAATGCTCCTTGGACCCTGTCATCAAAATGCTCCATCCACTTTTCATTACAATGCTCCAGATATCCGATCATTACAATGCTCCATGCCCGTGTCAACACAATGCTCCTTGACCACTGTCATCAAAATGCTTCATGAACCTGGTTATCACAATGTTCCATGACCCCTGTCATCAAAATGATCCATGACCGTTGTCATCACAATGCTGCATGGAACTTTTCATTCAAATTCTCTGTGACCACAGACATCACAATGCTCCAGGACAATTCTCATCACAATGCTCCTTGCCCCCTGTCATCACAGTGCCCCATAACCCCTGTAATCACAATGCTCCATGACCCTGTCATCACAATGTTACATGACCCCTGTCATCACATTGTTCCATGGCCTATGTATTCACAATGCTCCATGGACCCTGTAATCACACTGCTCCATGTTCCCTTTCAACACAATGCTCCATGACCCCAGTCATCACAACGTTCCATGAAAGATGTCATCAAAATGCTCCATGACCCCGGTCACCACAAGGTTCCCTGCCCTTGTCATCACAATGGTACATGGCCTTGTCATCACAATGTTCCATGGCCTCTGTCATCACCATGCTCCATGGTCTTTCTTATCACAATGCTCTATGACCCTTGTCATCACAATGCTTGATGACCATTGTCATCACAATGCTCCAAGGCCCCTGTCATCACAATGCCTCATGATCTTTGTAATCACAATGCTCAATGACCACTGTAATCACAATGCTCCATGCCCTTGTCATCACAATGCTCCAGGTCGGTTGTCATCACAATGCTTCATGCCCGTGTCATCACAATGCTCCATGAATCTTGTCTTCCCAATGCTCCATGGCCCATATCATCACAATGCTCCATGACCCCTGTCATCACAATGCTCTGTGGCCTTTGTCATCACAATACCCCGTGATCCCCGTCAACACAATGCCTGAAGAACCCTGACATCAAAATGCCAAATGGCACTTGTCATCACAATGCTCTATAATGCCTGTCTTCACTATTCGCCATGTCACTTGTTTTCACAATGCTCCATGCCCCCTGTAATCCCAGTACTCCATGACCCCTTTCATCACAATGCCCAATGCCACCTCTCATCACAATTCTCCATGGCATTTGTCATCACGATGCTCCATGACACCTGTCATCACAATGCTCCATGACACTTGTCTTCACAATGCTCCATGGCCCCTCTCATTACTGTGCTCCATAATAACTTTAATCACATTTCTAGGTGAACACTGCCATCACAATGCCCCATGACATTGTCATCACAATTCGCCATGGCCATTGTCATCACAATGCTCCATGAACCATGTCATCACAGAGTCCCAGGACACTTGTCATCAAAATGATCCATTACCACTTTCATCACAATGCTCCATGTCCCCTATAATCACAATGCTCCAAGCCTTTTTCCTCACAATGCTCCAGAATTTTGTCATCACAATGTTCCATGACCGTGGCATCACAATACTCCACGGCCCTTGTCATCACAAGGCTCCAGAATTCTTGTCATCACAATGTTCCATGGACGTGTCATCACAAAGCTACATGACCCTGGTCATCACAGCTCTCCATGACCTCTGTCATCACAAAGCTCTATGTCACTATTCATCACAATTCTCAATGACCACTTTAATCACTATGCTCGCTGACCATTTTCATCACATTTCTCTATTGTCATTACAATTCCCCATGGCCCCTTTCTTCACAAAGCTCCATGATGCCTGTCATCACAATGCTCCATGACTTTTGTTATCACAATGCTCCAGGACCAGTTTCATCACAATACTCCATCCCTCTTGTCATCACAGTGCATAATGAAAGCTTTCATTACAATGCTCCGTGAAACTTGTCATCACAATGCTCCATGGCCTTTATCGTCACAATGCTCCCAGGCACTTTTCATCACGATGTTCCATGAAAACTTTCATCACATTGCTCCATGACCATTGTCATCACAATAGTCCATAGCCTTGTCAACACAATGCTGCATAATCCCTGTCATCACAATTCTCCATGACTGCTGTCATCACAATAACCCAGGACAATTTTCATAACAATGCTTCATGCCCCCAGTCATCACAGTGCTCCATGATGTCTTTCATCACAATTCCTAGATGATCTATGTCATCACAATGCCCCATGACACATGTCATCACAATTTGCTATGACCATTGTCATCACCATACTCGATGGACTGTGTCATCACAGTGTTCCAGGACACATGTCATCACAATGATCCATGACTATTTTCATCACAATGCTCCAATAAAAGGGTCATCACAATGCTCCATGGCCCCTGTTATCATATTGCTCCATGTTCTCTTTAATCACAATGCTCCATGACGACTGTCATCACCATACCGCAAGACGCCTTTTATCTCAATGCTCCATGGCCCCATTCATCACAATGCTCCATGAACCCAGTCATCACAATGTTCCCTGCCCTTTTCATCACAATGCTCCATGGGCCCTGTCATCACAATGCTCCATGCCCTTGTCATCAAAATGCTCCAGAACTCTTGCCATCATAATGCTCCATGCCAATGTCATCAAAATGGCCCATGACACTTCTCATCATAATGCTCCATGGCCTTTGTCATCACAATGTTCCATGGCCCCTGTCATCACAGTGCTCCATGATACCTTTCATCACAATTCTAGATGACCACTGTCATCACAATGTCCCATGACAATTGTCATAACAATTCGCCATGGTCCTTGTCATCACAATGCTCCATGAACCGTGTCATCACAAGTTTCCAGGACTCTTGTCATCACAATGATCCATGATCACTTTCATCACAATGCTCCATGAACCCTGTCATCTCAATGCTCCATAGCCTTTGTATTCACAATGCTCCATGGCCCCTGTAATCACAGTGTTCCATGACCCCTTTCATCACAATGATCTGAGACTGCTGTCATCAGAATGTTCCATGACGCCTGCCACCACAAATCTCCAAGGCCTCTCTTACCAAAAAACTCCATGATCCCTGTCAGTACAATGTTCCATGACAATTTTCATCACAATGCTCCATGACCCCTGTCATCATAAAGTTCTCTGCCCATATCATCACAATGCTCCTTGTCACCTTTCATCACAATGCTCCATGTCCTTTCATTACAATGCTCCAGAATTCTAGTCATCCCAATATTCCTTGACTGTGTCATCACAATGCTCCATGACCCTTGTCATCACAAAGCTCCATGACCCCTGTCATCAAAATGATCCATGATTCCTTTCCTCACAGTGCTCCAGTACACTTTTCCTCATAATGCTCCATGCCATTGTCAGCACAATGCTTCTTGGACCCTGTCATCAAAATGCTCCATCCCATTTTCATCACAGAGCTCCAGATATCCTATCATTACAATGCTCCATGCCCGTGTCAACACAATGCTCCATGACCCCTGTCATCACATTGATCCATGACCGTTGTCATCAAAATGCTGCATGATACCTTTCATCCCAATTCTCTGTGACCGCTGTCATCACAATGCTCCAGGACAATTTTCATCACAATGCTCCATGCCCCCTGTCCTCACAGTGCCCCATAACCCCTGTAATCACAATGCTCCATGACCCTGTCATCACAATGCTACATGACCCCTGTCATCACATTGTTTCATGGCCTATGTATTCACAATGCTCCATGGACCCTGTAATCACACTGCTCCATGTTCCCTTTCAACACAATGCTCCATGACCCCTGTCATCACAACGTTCCATGAAAGTTGTCATAAAAATGCTCCATGACTCTGGTCACCACCAGGTTCCCTGCCCTTTTCATCACAATGCTCCAGGACCTTCTCATCAAAATGCTCCAGAACTCTTTTCATCCTAATGCTCCATGCCAATGTCATCAAAATGCCCCATGACACTTGTCATCACAATGGTCCATGGCCTTTTCCATCACAATGTTCCATGGCCCCTCTCATCACAATGCTCCATGCCCTTGTCATCAAAATGCTCCAGAACACTTGTCATCATAATGCTCCATGGCAATGTCATCAAAATGCCCCATGACACTTGTCATCACAATGCTCCAAGGCCTCTGTCATCACAATGTTCTATGGCCCTGTCATTACAGTGCTCCATGGTACCTTTCATCACAATTCTAGATGACCACTGTCATCACAATGCCCCATGAAAGATGTCATCACAATTCGCCATGGTCCTTGTCATCACAATGATCCATGATCACTTTCATCACAATGCTCCATGAACCCTGTCATCTCAATGCTCCATAGCCTTTGTATTCCCAATGTTCCATGGCCCCTCTAATCACAGTGCTCCATGACCCCTTTCATCACAATGCTCAAGACCGCTGTCATCACAATGCTCCATGACCCCTGTCATCAAAATGCTTTATGAACCTTGATATCACAATGTTCCATGACCCCTGTCATCAAAATGATCCATGACCGCTGTCATCACAATGCTTCATGATACCTTTCATCACAATCCTCTGTCACCGCTGTCATCACAATGCTCCAGGACAATTTTCATCACAATGCTCCATGCCCCCTGTCATCACAGTGCCCCATAAGTCCTGTAATCACAATGCTCCATGACCCTGTCATCACAAAGCTACATGACCCCTGTCATCACATTCTTACTTGGCCTATGTATTCACAATGTTCCATGGACCCTGTAATCACACTGCTCCATGTTCCCTTTCAACACAATGCTCCATGACCCCTGTCATCACAACGTTCCATGAAAGTTGTCATCAAAATGCTCAATGACCCTGGTCACCACAAGGTTCCCTGCCCTTGTCATCACAATGGTACATGGCCTTGTCATCACAATGTTCCATGGCCTCTCTCATCACCATATTCCAAGGTCTTTCTCATCACAATGCTCTATGACCCCTGTCATCACAATGCTTGATGACCATTGTCATCACAATGCTCCAAGGCCCCTGTCATCACAATGCCTCATGGTCTTTGTAATCACAATGCCTCATGGTCTTTGTAATCACAATGCTCAATGACCTTTGTCATCACAATGCTCCATGCCGTTGTCATCACAATGCTCCGTGGCCCCTGTAATCACAATGCTCCATGCCCTTGTCATCACAATGCTCCAGAACACTTGTCATCATAATGCTCCATTCCCATGTCTTCACATTGCTCAATGACACTTGTCATCAAAATGTTCCTTGGCCTTTGTCATCACAGTGCTCCATGATACCTTTAATCAAAATTCTACATGACCACTGTCATCACAATGCATGATGACCAATGACATCACAATGCCCCAAGACACGTCTCATCACAATTCGTCTGGGCCCTTGTCATCTCAATGCTGTATGAAACGTGTCATCAGTAAGTTCCAAGACCCTTGTCATCACAATGCTCCATGAACTCTGTTATCTCAATGTTCCATGGCCTTTGTATTCACAATGCTCCATTGTCCGGATAATCGCGTTGCTCCATGAACACTTTCATCACAATGCTCCTTGACCACTGTCACCATAATGCCCCATGACGTCTCTCATCACTGTGCTCCAAGACCACTCTCATCAAAATGTTCCATGATCTCTGTCAGCACAATATTGCATGACACTTGTCATCCCAATGCTCCATGATCCCTGTCATCACAATGATCCCTGCCAATGTCATCACAATGCTCCATGTCTCCTGTAATTACAATGCTCCAGGTCTGTTGTCATCACCATGCTTCATGCCTGTGTCATCACAATGCTCATGAATCCTGTGTTCACAATGCTCCATGGCCCACGTCATCACAATACTCCATGACCCCTGTCATCACAATGTTCTATGGCCATTGTCAACCCAATGCTCAGTGACCCACGTCAACACAATGCCTGTTGACACCTGTCATCAAAATGCTAAATGGCACTTGTCATCACAATGCTCTATGATGCCTGTCATCACTATTCTCCATGTCAATTGTCATCACAATGCTCCATGAATCTTGTCTTCACAATGCTCCATGGCACATGTCATCACAATGCTCCATGAACCCTGTCATCACAATGCTCCGTGACCCCTCTCAACACAATCCCTGATGACCCCGTCATCAAAATGATAAATGGCACTTGTCATCACAATGCTCTATGAGGCCTGTCATCACTATTCTCCATCTCACTTGATATCACAATGCTCCATGGCCCCTGTAATCCAAGTACTCCATTAACCCTTTCATCACAATGCCCAATGCCACCTCTCATCACAATTCTCCATGGCATTTGTCATCACGATGCTCCATGACACCTGTCATCACAATGCTCCATGGCCCCTCTCATTACCGTGCTCCATAATAACTTTAATCACATTTCTAGATGACCACTGCCATCACAATGCCCCATGACATTGTCATCACAATTCGCCATGACCATTGTCATCACAATGCTCCATGAACCATGTCATCACAGGGTCCCAGGAAACCTGTTATCACAATGATCCATTACCACTTTCATCACAATGCTCCATGACCACTGTCATCTCAATGCTCCATGGCCTTTGTATTCACAATGCTCCATGGCCCCTGTAATCACAGTGCTCCATAACACCTTTCACCATAATGCTCTATGACCACTGCCATCTCAATGCCTCATGACGCCTGTCATCACAATTCTCCAAGTCCCCTCTCATCACAATGCTGCATGACACTTGTCATCACATTGCTCCATAACACCTGTCATCACAGTGTTCCCTGCCCATGTCATCACAATGCTCCATGTCCCCTATAATCACAAGGCTCCATGCCTTTTTCCTCACAATGCTCCAGAATTTTGTCATCACAATGTTCCATGACCGTGGCATCACAATGCTCGACGGCCCTTGTCATCACAATGCTCAAGAATTATTGTCATCACAATGTTCAATTAAAGTGTCATCACAATGCTACATGACCCTGGTCATCACAGTTCTCCATGACCTTTGTCATCACAATGCTCTAGGTCACTTTTCATCACAATTCTCAATGACCACTTTCATCACTATGCTCGCTGATCATTTTCATCACATTTCTCTATTGTCATTGCAATTCCCCAATGCCCCTTTCTTCACAAAGCTCCATGATGCCTGTCATCACAATGCTCCATGGCTTTTGTTATCACAATGCTCCAGGACCAGTTTCATCACAATACTCCATCCCCCTTGTCATCACAGTGCATAATGAAAGCTTTCATTACAATGCTCCGTGAAACTTGTCATCACAATGCTCCATGGCCTTTATCGTCACAATGCTCCCAGGCACTTTTCATCACGATGTTCCATGAAAACTTTCATCACAATGCTCCATGACCATTGTCATCACAATAGTCCATAGCCTTGTCAACACAATGCTGCATAATCCCTGTCATCACAATTCTCCATGACTGCTGTCATCACAATAATCCAGGTCAATTTTCATAACAAAGCTTCATGCCCCCAGTCATCACAGTGCTCCATGATACCTTTCATCACAATTCTTAGATGATCAGTGCCATCACAATGCCCCATGACACCTGTCATCACAATTCGCTATGACCCTTGTCATCACAATACTCGATGAACCGTGTCATCACAGTGTTCCAGGACACATGTCATCACAATGATCCATGACTATTCTCATCACAATGATCCCATACAACTCTCATCACAATGCTCCATGGCCCCTGTTATCATGTTGCTCCATGATGTCTGTCATCACAATGCCCCATGACCACTGTCATCACCATACCTCAAGACGCCTGTCATCTCAATGCTCCATGGCCCCTTTCATCAAAATGCTCCATGAACCCAGTCATCACAATGTTCCCTGCCCTATTCATCACAATGCTCCATGGGCCCTGTCTTCACAATGCTCCATGCCCTTGTCATCAAAATGCTCCAGAACTCTTGTCATCTTAATGCTCCATGCCAATGTCATCAAAATGTCCCACGACACTTGTCATCACCATGCTCCATTGCCTTTGCCATCACAATGTTCCATGGCCGCTCTCATAACAATGCTCCATTCCCTTTTTATCAAAATGCTCCAGAACTCTTGTCATCATAATGCTCCATGCCAATGTCATCAAAATGCCCCATGACACTTGTCATCACAATGCTCCATGGCCTTTGCCATCACAATGTCCCATGGCTCCTTTCATCTCAGTGCTCCATGATACATTTCATCACAAATCTAGATGACCAATGTCATCACAATGCCCCATGACAGATGTCATCACGATTCGCCATGGTCCTTGTCATCACAATGCTCCATGAACCGTGTCACAACAAGTTTCCAGGACATTTGTCATCACAATGATCCATGATCACTTTCATCACAATGCTCCATGAACCCTGTCATCTCGATGCTCCATACCCTTTGTATTCACAATGCTCCATGGCCCCTGTAATCACAGTGCTCCACGAACCCTTTCATCACAATGCTCCAAGACCGCTGTCATTACAATGCCCCATGACACCTGCCACCCCAAATCTCCAAGGCCTCTCTTACCAAAAAGCTCCATGATCCCTGTCAGTACAATGTTCCATGACACTTTTCATCACAATGCTCCATGACACCTGTCATCACAAAGTTCTCTGACCATATCATCACAATGCTCCTTGTCACCTTTCATCACAATGCTCCAAACCATTTCATCACAATGCTCCAGAATTCTTGTCATCGCAATGTTCCTTGACCGTGTCATCACAATGCTCCATTACCCTTGTCATCACAAAGCTCCATGACCCCTGTCATCACAATGATCCTTGATTCCATTCCTCACAGTTCTCCAGTACCCTTTTCATCACAGTGCTCCATGCCATTGTCAGGACAATGCTCCTTGGACCCTGTCATCAAAATGCTCCATCCACTTTTCATTACAATGCTCCAGATATCCGATCATTACAATGCTCCATGCCCGTGTCAACACAATGCTCCTTGACCACTGTCATCAAAATGCTTCATGAACCTGGTTATCACAATGTTCCATGACCCCTGTCATCAAAATGATCCATGACCGTTGTCATCACAATGCTGCATGGAACTTTTCATTCAAATTCTCTGTGACCACAGACATCACAATGCTCCAGGACAATTCTCATCACAATGCTCCTTGCCCCCTGTCATCACAGTGCCCCATAACCCCTGTAATCACAATGCTCCATGACCCTGTCATCACAATGCTACATGACCCCTGTCATCACATTGTTCCATGGCCTATGTATTCACAATGCTCCATGGACCCTGTAATCACACTGCTCCATGTTCCCTTTCAACACAATGCTCCATGACCCCAGTCATCACAACGTTCCATGAAAGATGTCATCAAAATGCTCCATGACCCCGGTCACCACAAGGTTCCCTGCCCTTGTCATCACAATGGTACATGGCCTTGTCATCACAATGTTCCATGGCCTCTGTCATCACCATGCTCCATGGTCTTTCTTATCACAATGCTCTATGACCCTTGTCATCACAATGCTTGATGACCATTGTCATCACAATGCTCCAAGGCCCCTGTCATCACAATGCCTCATGATCTTTGTAATCACAATGCTCAATGACCACTGTAATCACAATGCTCCATGCCCTTGTCATCACAATGCTCCAGGTCGGTTGTCATCACAATGCTTCATGCCCGTGTCATCACAATGCTCCATGAATCTTGTCTTCCCAATGCTCCATGGCCCATATCATCACAATGCTCCATGACCCCTGTCATCACAATGCTCTGTGGCCTTTGTCATCACAATACCCCGTGATCCCCGTCAACGCAATGCCTGAAGAACCCTGACATCAAAATGCCAAATGGCACTTGTCATCACAATGCTCTATAATGCCTGTCTTCACTATTCGCCATGTCACTTGTTTTCACAATGCTCCATGCCCCCTGTAATCCCAGTACTCCATGACCCCTTTCATCACAATGCCCAATGCCACCTCTCATCACAATTCTCCATGGCATTTGTCATCACGATGCTCCATGACACCTGTCATCACAATGCTCCATGACACTTGTCTTCACAATGCTCCATGGCCCCTCTCATTACTGTGCTCCATAATAACTTTAATCACATTTCTAGGTGACCACTGCCATCACAATGCCCCATGACATTGTCATCACAATTCGCCATGGCCATTGTCATCACAATGCTCCATGAACCATGTCATCACAGAGTCCCAGGACACTTGTCATCAAAATGATCCATTACCACTTTCATCACAATGCTCCATGTCCCCTATAATCACAATGCTCCAAGCCTTTTTCCTCACAATGCTCCAGAATTTTGTCATCACAATGTTCCATGACCGTGGCATCACAATACTCCACGGCCCTTGTCATCACAAGGCTCCAGAATTCTTGTCATCACAATGTTCCATGGACGTGTCATCACAAAGCTACATGACCCTGGTCATCACAGCTCTCCATGACCTCTGTCATCACAAAGCTCTATGTCACTATTCATCACAATTCTCAAAGACCACTTTAATCACTATGCTCGCTGACCATTTTCATCACATTTCTCTATTGTCATTACAATTCCCCATGGCCCCTTTCTTCACAAAGCTCCATGATGCCTGTCATCACAATGCTCCATGACTTTTGTTATCACAATGCTCCAGGACCAGTTTCATCACAATACTCCATCCCCCTTGTCATCACAGTGCATAATGAAAGCTTTCATTACAATGCTCCGTGAAACTTGTCATCACAATGCTCCATGGCCTTTATCGTCACAATGCTCCCAGGCACTTTTCATCACGATGTTCCATGAAAACTTTCATCACATTGCTCCATGACCATTGTCATCACAATAGTCCATAGCCTTGTCAACACAATGCTGCATAATCCCTGTCATCACAATTCTCCATGACTGCTGTCATCACAATAACCCAGGAAAATTTTCATAACAATGCTTCATGCCCCCAGTCATCACAGTGCTCCATGATGTCTTTCATCACAATTCCTAGATGATCAATGTCATCACAATGCCCCATGACACATGTCATCACAATTTGCTATGACCATTGTCATCACAATACTCGATGGACTGTGTCATCACAGTGTTCCAGGACACATGTCATCACAATGATCCATGACTATTTTCATCACAATGCTCCAATAAAAGGGTCATCACAATGCTCCATGGCCCCTGTTATCATATTGCTCCATGATCTCTTTAATCACAATGCTCCATGACGACTGTCATCACCATACCGCAAGACGCCTTTTATCTCAATGCTCCATGGCCCCATTCATCACAATGCTCCATGAACCCAGTCATCACAATGTTCCCTGCCCTTTTCATCACAATGCTCCATGGGCCCTGTCATCACAATGCTCCATGCCCTTGTCATCAAAATGCTCCAGAACTCTTGCCATCATAATGCTCCATGCCAATGTCATCAAAATGGCCCATGACACTTCTCATCATAATGCTCCATGGCCTTTGTCATCACAATGTTCCATGGCCCCTGTCATCACAGTGCTCCATGATACCTTTCATCACAATTCTAGATGACCACTGTCATCACAATGTCCCATGACAATTGTCATAACAATTCGCCATGGTCCTTGTCATCACAATGATCCATGAACCGTGTCATCACAAGTTTCCAGGACTCTTGTCATCACAATGATCCATGATCACTTTCATCACAATGCTCCATGAACCCTGTCATCTCAATGCTCCATAGCCTTTGTATTCACAATGCTCCATGGCCCCTGTAATCACAGTGTTCCATGACCCCTTTCATCACAATGATCTGAGACCGCTGTCATCACAATGCCCCATGACGCCTGCCACCACAAATCTCCAAGGCCTCTCTTACCAAAAAGCTCCATGATCCCTGTCAGTACAATGTTCCATGACACTTTTCATCACAATGCTCCATGACCCCTGTCATCATAAAGTTCTCTGCCCATATCATCACAATGCTCCTTGTCACCTTTCATCACAATGCTCCATGTCCTTTCATTACAATGCTCCAGAATTCTAGTCATCACAATATTCCTTGACTGTGTCATCACAATGCTCCATGACCCTTGTCATCACAAAGCTCCATGACCCCTGTCATCAAAATGATCCATGATTCCTTTCCTCACAGTGCTCCAGTACACTTTTCCTCATAATGCTCCATGCCATTGTCAGCACAATGCTCCTTGGACCCTGTCATCAAAATGCTCCATTCCATTTTCATCACAGAGCTCCAGATATCCTATCATTACAATGCTCCATGCCCGTGTCAACACAATGCTCCATGACCCCTGTCATCACATTGATCCATGACCGTTGTCATCAAAATGCTGCATGATACCTTTCATCCCAATTCTCTGTGACCGCTGTCATCACAATGCTCCAGGACAATTTTCATCACAATGCTCCATGCCCCCTGTCCTCACAGTGCCCCATAACCCCTGTAATCACAATGCTCCATGACCCTGTCATCACAATGCTACATGACCCCTGTCATCACATTGTTCCATGGCCTATGTATTCACAATGCTCCATGGACCCTGTAATCACACTGCTCCATGTTCCCTTTCAACACAATGCTCCATGACCCCTGTCATCACAAAGTTCCATGAAAGTTGTCATAAAAATGCTCCATGACTCTGGTCACCACCAGGTTCCCTGCCATTTTCATCACAATGCTCCAGGACCTTCTCATCAAAATGCTCCAGAACTCTTTTCATCCTAATGCTCCATGCCAATGTCATCAAAATGCCCCATGACACTTGTCATCACAATGGTCCATGGCCTTTTCCATCACAATGTTCCATGGCCCCTCTCATCACAATGCTCCATGCCCTTGTCATCAAAATGCTCCAGAACACTTGTCATCATAATGCTCCATGGCAATGTCATCAAAATGCCCCATGACACTTGTCATCACAATGCTCCAAGGCCTCTGTCATCACAATGTTCTATGGCCCTGTCATTACAGTGCTCCATGGTACCTTTCATCACAATTCTAGATGACCACTGTCATCACAATGCCCCATGAAAGATGTCATCACAATTCGCCATGGTCCTTGTCATCACAATGATCCATGATCACTTTCATCAGAATGCTCCATGAACCCTGTCATCTCAATGCTCCATAGCCTTTGTATTCACAATGTTCCATGGCCCCTCTAATCACAGTGCTCCATGACCCCTTTCATCACAATGCTCAAGACCGCTGTCATCACAATGCCCCATGACGCCTGCCACCACAAATCTCCAAGGCCTCTCTTACCAAAAAGCTCCATGATACCTGTCAGTACAATGTTCCATGACGTTTTTCATCACAATGCTTCATGATCCCTGTCATCACAAAATTCTCTGCCCATATCATCACAATGCTCCTTGTCACCTTTCATCACAATGCTCCATGCCCTTTCATCACAATGATCCAGAATTCCTGTCATCGCAATGTTCCTTGACCGTGTCATCACAATGCTCCATGGCTTTTGTCATCACAAAGCTCCATGACACCTCTCATCACAATGATGCATGATTCCTTTCCTCACAGTGCTCCAGTAGCCTTTTCATCACAATGCTTCATTCCATTGTCACCACAATGCTCCTTGGACACTGTCTTCCAAATGCTCCATCCCCTTTTGATCACAATGCTCCAGATATCCTATCATTACAATGCTCCATGCCCGTGTCATCACAAGACTCCATGCAATTTTCATCAAAATGCTCCATGGCCCCTCTAATCACAATGCCCCATGCCCTTGTCATCACAATGCTCCAGAACACTTATCATCATAATACTCCATTCCCGTGTAATCCCATTGCTCAATGACACTTGTCATCAAAATGTTCCTTGGCCTTTATCATCACAGTGCTCCATGATACATTTAATCAAAATTCTACATGACCACTGTCATCACAATGCAAGATGACCAATGTCATCACAATGCCCCATGACCCGTGTCATCACAATGATCCATGATTCCTTTCCTCACAGTGCTCCAGTACCATTTTCATCACAATGCTCCATGCCATTGTCAGCACAATGCTACTTGGACCCTGTCATCAAAATGCTCCATCCCCTTTTCATCACAACGCTCCAGATATCCTATCATTACAATGCTCCTTGCCCGTGTCAACACTATGCTCCATGACCCCTGTTATCAAAATGCTTTATGAACCTTGTTATCAGAATGTTCCATGACCCCTGTCATCAAAATGATCCATGACCGTTGTCATCACAATGCTGCATGATACCTTTCATCCCATTTGTCTGTGACCGCTGTCATCACAATGCTCCAGGACAATTTTCATCACAATGCTCCATGCCCCCTCTCATCACAGTACCCCATAAACCCTATAATCACAATGCTCCATGACCCTGTCATCACAATGCTACATGACCTCTGTCATCACATTGTTCAATGGCCTATGAATTCACAATGCTCCATGGACCCTGTAATCAGACTGCTCCATGTTCCCTTTCAACACAATGCTCTATGACTCCTGTCATCACAACATTCAATGAAAGTTGTCATCAAAATGCTCCATGACCCCGGGCACCACACGGTTGCCTGCCCTTGTCATCACAATGGTACATGGCCTTGTCATCACAAAGATCCATGGCCTCTGTCATCACCATGCTCCATGGTCTTTCTCATCACAATGCTGTATGACACCTGTCATCACAATGCTTGATGACCATTGTCATCACAATGCTCCACGGCACCTGTCATCACAATGCCTCATGGTCTTTGTAATCACAATGCGCAATGACCACTGTCATCACAATGCTCCATGCCGTTGTCATCACAATGCTCCATGATCCCTGTAATCACAATGATCCCTGCCAATGTCATCACCATGCTCCATGTCTCCTGTAATCACAATGCTCCATACCCTTGTCATCACAATGCTCAGGTCTGTTGTCATCACCATGCTTCATGCCCGTGTCATGACAATGCTCCATGAACCTTGTCTTCACAATGCTCCATGGCCCATGTCATCACAATGCTCCATGACCCCTGTCATCACAATGCTCTATGGCCTTTTTCATCACAATGCTCCGTGACCCCCGTCAACACAATGCCTAATGACCCCTGTCATTAAAATGCTAAATGGCACTGGTCATCACAATGCTCTATGATGCCTGTCATCACTATTCTCCATGTCACTTGTTATCACAATGCTCCATGGTCCCTGTAATCCCAGTACTCCATGACCCCTTTCATCACAATGCCCAATGCCACCTCTCATCACAATTCTCCATGGCATTTGTCATCACGATGCTCCATGACACCTGTCATCACAATGCTCCATGACACTTGTCATCACAATGCTCCATGGCCCCTCTCATTACTGTGCTCCATAATAACTTGAATCACATTTCTAGATGACCAGTGCCATCACAATGCCCCATGACATTGTCATCACAATTCGCCATGACCATTGTCATCACAATGCTCCATGAACCATGTCATCACAGGGTCCCAGGACTCTTGTCATCACAATGATCCATTACCACTTTCATCACAATGCTCCATGACCACTTTCATCTCAATGCCCCATGGCCTTTGTATTCACAATGCTCCATGGCCCCTGTAATCACAGTGCTCCATAACACCTTTCATCATAATGCTCCATGACCACTGCCATCTAAATGCCTCATGACGCCTGTCATCACAATTCTCCAACGCCCCTCTCATCACAGTGCTCCATGACACTTGTCATCACATTGCTCCATAACAACTGTCATCACAGTGTTCCCTGCCCATGTCATCACAATGCTCCATGTCCCCTATAATCACAATGCTCCAAGCCTTTTTCCTCACAATGCTCCAGAATTTTGTCATCACAATGTTCCATGACTGTGGCATCACAATGCTCCACGGCCCTTGTCATCACAATGCTCCAGAATTCTTGTCATCATAATGTTCCATGGACGTGTCATCACAAAGCTACATGACCCTGGTCATCACAGTTCTCCATGACCTTTGTCATCACAATGCTCTATGTCACTATTCATCACAATTCTCAATGACCACTTTAATCACTATGCTCGCTGACCATTTTCATCACATTTCTCTATTGTCATTACAATTCCCCATGGCCCCTTTCTTCACCATGCTCCATGATGCCTGTCATCACAATGCTCCATGGCTTTTGTTATCACAATGCGCCAGGACCAGTTTCATCACAATACTCCATCCCCCTTGTCATCACAGTGCATAATGAAAGCTTTCATTACAATGCTCCGTGACACTTGTCATCACAATGCTCCATGGCCTTTATCGTCACAATGCTCCCAGGCAATTTTCATCACGATGTTCCATGAAAACTTTCATCACATTGCTCCATGACCATTGTCATCACAATAGTCCATAGCCTTGTCAACACAATGCTGCATAATCCCTGTCATCACATTTCTCCATGACTGCTGTCATCACAATAATCCAGGACAATTTTCATAACAATGCTTCATGCCCCAGTCATCACAGTGCTCCATGATACCTTTCATCACAATTCCTAGATGATCAATGTCATCACAATGCCCAATGACACCTGTCATCACAATTCGCTATGACCCTTGTCATCACAATACTCGATGAACCGTGTCATCACAGTGTTCCAGGACACATGTCATCACAATGATCCATTACTATTTTCATCACAATGCTCCAATACACCTGTCATCACAATGCTCCATGGCCCCTGTTATCATATTGCTCCATGATCTCTTTCATCACAATGCTCCATGACCACTGTCATCACCATACCTCAAGACGCCTGTCATCTCAATGCTCCATGGCTCTTTTCATCACAATGCCCCATGGGCCCTGTGATCACAATGCTCCATGCCCTTTTCATCAAAGTGCTCCAGAACTCTTGTCATCATAATGCTCCATGCCAATGTCATCAAAATGTCCCATGACACTTGTCATCACAATGCTCCATGGCTTATGCCATCACAATGTTCCATGGCCCCTGTCATCACAATGCTCCATGCCCTTTTCATCAAAATTCTCCAGAACTCTTGTCATCATAATGCTCCATGACAATGTCATCAAAATGCCCCATGACACTTGTCATCACAATGCTCCATGGCCTTTGTCATCACAATGTTCCATGGCCCCTGTCATCACAGTTCTCCATTATACCTTTCATCACAATTCTAGATGACCACTGTCATCACCATGCCCCATGACAGATGTCATAACAATTCGCCATGGTCCTTGTCATCACAATGCTCCATGAAGCTTGTCATCACAAGGTTCCAGGACTCTTGTCATCACAATGATCCATGACCACTTTCATCACAATGCTCCATGAAACCTGTCATCTCAATGCTCCATAGCCTTTGTATTCACAATGCTCCATGGCCCCTCTAATCACAGTGCTCCATGACCCCTTTCATCACAATGATCCAAGACCGCTGTCATTACAATGCCCCATGACGCCTGCCACCACAAATCTCCAAGGCCTCTCTTACCAAAAAGCTCCATGATCCCTGTCAGTACAATGTTCAATGACACTTTTCATCACAATGCCCCATGACCCCTGTCATCACAAAGTTCTCTGCCCATATCATCACAATGCTCCTTGTCACCTTTCATCACAATTCTCCATGTCCTTTCATCACAATGCTCCATAATTCTTGTCATCGCAATGTTCCTTGACCGTGTCATCACGATGCTCCATGACCCTTGTCATCACAAAGCTCCATGACCCCTGTCATCACAATGATCCATGATTCCTTTCCTCACAGTGCCCCAGTACCCTTTTCATCACAATGCTCCATGCCATTGTCAGCACAATGCTCCTTGGACCCTGTCATCAAAATGCTCCATCCCCTTTTCATCACAATGCTCCAGATATCCTATCATTACAATGCTCCATGCCCGTGTCAACACAATGCTTCATGACCCCTGTCATCAAAATGCTTTATGAACATTCTTATCACAATGTTCCATGACCCCTGTCATCAAAATGATCCATGACCGTTGTCATCACAATGCTGCATGATACCTTTCATCCCAATCCTCTGTGACGGCTGTCATCATAATGCTCCAGGACAATTTTCATCACAATGCTCCATGCCCCCTGTCATCACAGTGCCCCATAAGCACTGTAATCCCAATGCTCCATGACCCTGTCATCACAATGCTACATGACCCCTGTCATCACATTGTTCCATGGCCTATGTATTCACAATGTTCCATGGACCCTGTAATCACACAGCTGCATGTTCCTTTTCAACACAATGCTCCATGACCCCTGTCATCACAATGTTCCATGAAAGTTGTCATCAAAATGCTCCATGACACCGGTCACCACAAGGTTCCCTGCCCTTGTCACCACAATGGTACATGGCCTTGTCATCACAATGTTCCATGGCCTCTATCATCACCATGCTCCATGGTCTTTCTCATCACTATGCACTATGACCCCCGTCATCACAATGCTTGATGACCATTGTCATCACAATGCTCCAAGGTCCCTGTCATCACAAAGCCTCATGGTCTTTGTAATCACAATGCTCAATAACCACTGTCACCACAATGCTCCATGCCGTTGTCATCACAATGCTCCATGGCCCCTGTAATCACAATGCTCCATGCGCTTGTCATCACAATGCTCCAGAACATTTGTCATCATAATGCTCCATTCCCGTGTCATCACATTGCTCAATGACACTTGTCATCAAAATGTTCCTTGGTCTTTGTCATCACAATGCTCCATGATCCCTGTCATCACAATGATCCCTGCCAATGTCATCACAATGCTCCATGTCTCGTGTAATCACAATGCTCCATGCCCTTGTCATCACAATGCTCCAGTTCTGTTGTCATCACCATGCTTCATGCCAGTGTCATCACAATGCTCCATGAATCTTGTCTTCACAATGCTCCATGGCCCATGTCATCACAATGCTCCATGACCCCTGTGACCACAATGCTCTATGGCCTTTGTCATCACAATGACACCTGACCCCCGTCAACACAATGCCTGATGAACCCTGACGTCAAAATGCTAAATGGCACTTGTCATCACAATGCTATATGAAGCCTGTCATCACTATTCACCATGTCACTTGTTTTCACAATGCTCCATGCCCCCTGTAATCCCAGTACTCCATGACTCCTTTCATCACAATGCCCAATGCCACCTCTCATCACAATTCTCCATGGCATTTGTCATCACGATGCTCCATGACACCTGTCATCACAATGCTCCATGACACTTGTCATCACAATGCTCCATGGCCCCTCTCATTACTGTGCTCCATAATAACTTGAATCACATTTCTAGATGACCAGTGCCATCACAATGCCCCATGACATTGTCATCACAATTCGCCATGACCATTGTCATCACAATGCTCCATGAACCATGTCATCACAGGGTCCCAGGACACTTGTCATCACAATGATCCATTACCACTTTCATCACAATGCTCCATGACCACTTTCATCTCAATGCCCCATGGCCTTTGTATTCACAATGCTCCATGGCCCCTGTAATCACAGTGCTCCATAACACCTTTCATCATAATGCTCCATGACCACTGCCATCTAAATGCCTCATGACGCCTGTCATCACAATTCTCCAACGCCCCTCTCATCACAGTGCTCCATGACACTTGTCATCACATTGCTCCATAACAACTGTCATCACAGTGTTCCCTGCCCATGTCATCACAATGCTCCATGTCCCCTATAATCACAATGCTCCAAGCCTTTTTCCTCACAATGCTCCAGAATTTTGTCATCACAATGTTCCATGACTGTGGCATCACAATGCTCCACGGCCCTTGTCATCACAATGCTCCAGAATTCTTGTCATCATAATGTTCCATGGACGTGTCATCACAAAGCTACATGACCCTGGTCATCACAGTTCTCCATGACCTTTGTCATCACAATGCTCTATGTCACTATTCATCACAATTCTCAATGACCACTTTAATCACTATGCTCGCTGACCATTTTCATCACATTTCTCTATTGTCATTACAATTCCCCATGGCCCCTTTCTTCACCATGCTCCATGATGCCTGTCATCACAATGCTCCATGGCTTTTGTTATCACAATGCGCCAGGACCAGTTTCATCACAATACTCCATCCCCCTTGTCATCACAGTGCATAATGAAAGCTTTCATTACAATGCTCCGTGACACTTGTCATCACAATGCTCCATGGCCTTTATCGTCACAATGCTCCCAGGCACTTTTCATCACGATGTTCCATGAAAACTTTCATCACATTGCTCCATGACCATTGTCATCACAATAGTCCATAGCCTTGTCAACACAATGCTGCATAATCCCTGTCATCACATTTCTCCATGACTGCTGTCATCACAATAATCCAGGACAATTTTCATAACAATGCTTCATGCCCCAGTCATCACAGTGCTCCATGATACCTTTCATCACAATTCCTAGATGATCAATGTCATCACAATGCCCAATGACACCTGTCATCACAATTCGCTATGACCCTTGTCATCACAATACTCGATGAACCGTGTCATCACAGTGTTCCAGGACACATGTCATCACAATGATCCATTACTATTTTCATCACAATGCTCCAATACACCTGTCATCACAATGCTCCATGGCCCCTGTTATCATATTGCTCCATGATCTCTTTCATCACAATGCTCCATGACCACTGTCATCACCATACCTCAAGACGCCTGTCATCTCAATGCTCCATGGCTCTTTTCATCACAATGCCCCATGGGCCCTGTGATCACAATGCTCCATGCCCTTTTCATCAAAGTGCTCCAGAACTCTTGTCATCATAATGCTCCATGCCAATGTCATCAAAATGTCCCATGACACTTGTCATCACAATGCTCCATGGCTTATGCCATCACAATGTTCCATGGCCCCTGTCATCACAATGCTCCATGCCCTTTTCATCAAAATGCTCCAGAACTCTTGTCATCATAATGCTCCATGACAATGTCATCAAAATGCCCCATGACACTTGTCATCACAATGCTCCATGACCTTTGTCATCACAATGTTCCATGGCCCCTGTCATCACAGTTCTCCATTATACCTTTCATCACAATTCTAGATGACCACTGTCATCACCATGCCCCATGACAGATGTCATAACAATTCGCCATGGTCCTTGTCATCACAATGCTCCATGAAGCTTGTCATCACAAGGTTCCAGGACTCTTGTCATCACAATAATCCATGACCACTTTCATCACAATGCTCCATGAAACCTGTCATCTCAATGCTCCATAGCCTTTGTATTCACAATGCTCCATGGCCCCTCTAATCACAGTGCTCCATGACCCCTTTCATCACAATGATCCAAGACCGCTGTCATTACAATGCCCCATGACGCCTGCCACCACAAATCTCCAAGGCCTCTCTTACCAAAAAGCTCCATGATCCCTGTCAGTACAATGTTCAATGACACTTTTCATCACAATGCTCCATGACCCCTGTCATCACAAAGTTCTCTGCCCATATCATCACAATGCTCCTTGTCACCTTTCATCACAATTCTCCATGTCCTTTCATCACAATGCTCCATAATTCTTGTCATCGCAATGTTCCTTGACCGTGTCATCACGATGCTCCATGACCCTTGTCATCACAAAGCTCCATGACCCCTGTCATCACAATGATCCATGATTCCTTTCCTCACAGTGCCCCAGTACCCTTTTCATCACAATGCTCCATGCCATTGTCAGCACAATGCTCCTTGGACCCTGTCATCAAAATGCTCCATCCCCTTTTCATCACAATGCTCCAGATATCCTATCATTACAATGCTCCATGCCCGTGTCAACACAATGCTTCATGACCCCTGTCATCAAAATGCTTTATGAACATTCTTATCACAATGTTCCATGACCCCTGTCATCAAAATGATCCATGACCGTTGTCATCACAATGCTGCATGATACCTTTCATCCCAATCCTCTGTGACGGCTGTCATCATAATGCTCCAGGACAATTTTCATCACAATGCTCCATGCCCCCTGTCATCACAGTGCCCCATAAGCACTGTAATCCCAATGCTCCATGACCCTGTCATCACAATGCTACATGACCCCTGTCATCACATTGTTCCATGGCCTATGTATTCACAATGTTCCATGGACCCTGTAATCACACAGCTGCATGTTCCTTTTCAACACAATGCTCCATGACCCCTGTCATCACAATGTTCCATGAAAGTTGTCATCAAAATGCTCCATGACACCGGTCACCACAAGGTTCCCTGCCCTTGTCACCACAATGGTACATGGCCTTGTCATCACAATGTTCCATGGCCTCTGTCATCACCATGCTCCATGGTCTTTCTCATCACTATGCACTATGACCCCCGTCATCACAATGCTTGATGACCATTGTCATCACAATGCTCCAAGGTCCCTGTCATCACAAAGCCTCATGGTCTTTGTAATCACAATGCTCAATGACCACTGTCACCACAATGCTCCATGCCGTTGTCAACACAATGCTCCATGGCCCCTGTAATCACAATGCTCCATGCGCTTGTCATCACAATCCTCCAGAACATTTGTCATCATAATGCTCCATTCCCGTGTCATCACATTGCTCAATGACACTTGTCATCAAAATGTTCCTTGGTCTTTGTCATCACAATGCTCCATGATCCCTGTCATCACAATGATCCCTGCCAATGTCATCACAATGCTCCATGTCTCGTGTAATCACAATGCTCCATGCCCTTGTCATCACAATGCTCCAGTTCTGTTGTCATCACCATGCTTCATGCCAGTGTCATCACAATGCTCCATGAATCTTGTCTTCACAATGCTCCATGGCCCATGTCATCACAATGCTCCATGACCCCTGTGACCACAATGCTCTATGGCCTTTGTCATCACAATGACACCTGACCCCCGTCAACACAATGCCTGATGAACCCTGACGTCAAAATGCTAAATGGCACTTGTCATCACAATGCTATATGAAGCCTGTCATCACTATTCACCATGTCACTTGTTTTCACAATGCTCCATGCCCCCTGTAATCCCAGTACTCCATGACTCCTTTCATCACAATGGCCAATGCCACCTCTCATCACAATTCTCCATGGCATTTGTCATCACGATGCTCCATGACACCTGTCATCACAATGCTCCATGACACTTGTCATCACAATGCTCCATGGCCCCTCTCATTACTGTGCTCCATAATAACTTGAATCACATTTCTAGATGACCAGTGCCATCACAATGCCCCATGACATTGTCATCACAATTCGCCATGACCATTGTCATCACAATGCTCCATGAACCATGTCATCACAGGGTCCCAGGACACTTGTCATCACAATGATCCATTACCACTTTCATCACAATGCTCCATGACCACTTTCATCTCAATGCCCCATGGCCTTTGTATTCACAATGCTCCATGGCCCCTGTAATCACAGTGCTCCATAACACCTTTCATCATAATGCTCCATGACCACTGCCATCTAAATGCCTCATGACGCCTGTCATCACAATTCTCCAAGGCCCCTCTCATCACAGTGCTCCATGACACTTGTCATCACATTGCTCCATAACAACTGTCATCACAGTGTTCCCTGCCCATGTCATCACAATGCTCCATGTCCCCTATAATCACAATGCTCCAAGCCTTTTTCCTCACAATGCTCCAGAATTTTGTCATCACAATGTTCCATGACCGTGGCATCACAATGCTCCACGGCCCTTGTCATCACAATGCTCCAGAATTCTTGTCATCATAATGTTCCATGGACGTGTCATCACAAAGCTACATGACCCTGGTCATCACAGTTCTCCATGACCTTTGTCATCACAATGCTCTATGTCACTATTCATCACAATTCTCAATGACCACTTTAATCACTATGCTCGCTGACCATTTTCATCACATTTCTCTATTGTCATTACAATTCCCCATGGCCCCTTTCTTCACCATGCTCCATGATGCCTGTCATCACAAGGCTCCATGGCTTTTGTTATCACAATGCGCCAGGACCAGTTTCATCACAATACTCCATCCCCCTTGTCATCACAGTGCATAATGAAAGCTTTCATTACAATGCTCCGTGACACTTGTCATCACAATGCCCCATGAAAGATGTCATCACAATTCGCCATGGTCCTTGTCATCACAATGATCCATGATCACTTTCATCACAATGCTCCATGAACCCTGTCATCTCAATGCTCCATAGCCTTTGTATTCCCAATGTTCCATGGCCCCTCTAATCACAGTGCTCCATGACCCCTTTCATCACAATGCTCAAGACCGCTGTCATCACAATGCTCCATGACCCCTGTCATCAAAATGCTTTATGAACCTTGATATAACAATGTTCCATGACCCCTGTCATCAAAATGATCCATGACCGTTGTCATCACAATGCTTCATGATACCTTTCATCACAATCCTCTGTCACCGCTGTCATCACAATGCTCCAGGACAATTTTCATCACAATGCTCCATGCCCCCTGTCATCACAGTGCCCCATAAGTCCTGTAATCACAATGCTCCATGACCCTGTCATCACAAAGCTACATGACCCCTGTCATCACATTCTTACTTGGCCTATGTATTCACAATGTTCCATGGACCCTGTAATCACACTGCTCCATGTTCCCTTTCAACACAATGCTCCATGACCCCTGTCATCACAACGTTCCATGAAAGTTGTCATCAAAATGCTCAATGACCCTGGTCACCACAAGGTTCCCTGCCCTTGTCATCACAATGGTACATGGCCTTGTCATCACAATGTTCCATGGCCTCTCTCATCACCATATTCCAAGGTCTTTCTCATCACAATGCTCTATGACCCCTGTCATCACAATGCTTGATGACCATTGTCATCACAATGCTCCAAGGCCCCTGTCATCACAATGCCTCATGGTCTTTGTAATCACAATGCCTCATGGTCTTTGTAATCACAATGCTCAATGACCATTGTCATCACAATGCTCCATGCCGTTGTCATCACAATGCTCCGTGGCCCCTGTAATCACAATGCTCCATGCCCTTGTCATCACAATGCTCCAGAACACTTGTCATCATAATGCTCCATTCCCATGTCTTCACATTGCTCAATGACACTTGTCATCAAAATGTTCCTTGGCCTTTGTCATCACAGTGCTCCATGATACCTTTAATCAAAATTCTACATGACCACTGTCATCACAATGCATGATGACCAATGACATCACAATGCCCCAAGACACGTCTCATCACAATTCGTCTGGGCCCTTGTCATCTCAATGCTGTATGAAACGTGTCATCAGTAAGTTCCAAGACCCTTGTCATCACAATGCTCCATGAACTCTGTTATCTCAATGTTCCATGGCCTTTGTATTCACAATGCTCCATTGTCCGGATAATCGCGTTGCTCCATGAACACTTTCATCACAATGCTCCTTGACCACTGTCACCATAATGCCCCATGACGTCTCTCATCACTGTGCTCCAAGACCACTCTCATCAAAATGTTCCATGATCTCTGTCAGCACAATATTGCATGACACTTGTCATCCCAATGCTCCATGATCCCTGTCATCACAATGATCCCTGCCAATGTCATCACAATGCTCCATGTCTCCTGTAATTACAATGCTCCAGGTCTGTTGTCATCACCATGCTTCATGCCTGTGTCATCACAATGCTCATGAATCCTGTGTTCACAATGCTCCATGGCCCACATCATCACAATACTCCATGACCCCTGTCATCACAATGTTCTATGGCCATTGTCAACCCAATGCTCAGTGACCCACGTCAACACAATGCCTGTTGACACCTGTCATCAAAATGCTAAATGGCACGTGTCATCACAATGCTCTATGATGCCTGTCATCACTATTCTCCATGTCAATTTTCATCACAATGCTCCATGAATCTTGTCTTCACAATGCTCCATGGCACATGTCATCACAATGCTCCATGAACCCTGTCATCACAATGCTCCGTGACCCCTCTCAACACAATCCCTGATGACCCCGTCATCAAAATGATAAATGGCACTTGTCATCACAATGCTCTATGAGGCCTGTCATCACTATTCTCCATCTCACTTGATATCACAATGCTCCATGGCCCCTGTAATCCCAGTACTCCATTAACCCTTTCATCACAATGCCCAATGCCACCTCTCATCACAATTCTCCATGGCATTTGTCATCACGATGCTCCATGACACCTGTCATCACAATGCTCCATGGCCCCTCTCATTACCGTGCTCCATAATAACTTTAATCACATTTCTAGATGACCACTGCCATCACAATGCCCCATGACATTGTCATCACAATTCGCCATGACCATTGTCATCACAATGCTCCATGAACCATGTCATCACAAGGTCCCAGGAAACCTGTTATCACAATGATCCATTACCACTTTCATCACAATGCTCCATGACCACTGTCATCTCAATGCTCCATGGCCTTTGTATTCACAATGCTCCATGGCCCCTGTAATCACAGTGCTCCATAACACCTTTCACCATAATGCTCTATGACCACTGCCATCTCAATGCCTCATGACGCCTGTCATCACAATTCTCCAAGTCCCCTCTCATCACAATGCTGCATGACACTTGTCATCACATTGCTCCATAACACCTGTCATCACAGTGTTCCCTGCCCATGTCATCACCATGCTCCATGTCCCCTATAATCACAAGGCTCCATGCCTTTTTCCTCACAATGCTCCAGAATTTTGTCATCACAATGTTCCATGACCGTGGCATCACAATGCTCCACGGCCCTTGTCATCACAATGCTCAAGAATTATTGTCATCACAATGTTCAATTAAAGTGTCATCACAATGCTACATGACCCTGGTCATCACAGTTCTCCATGACCTTTGTCATCACAATGCTCTAGGTCACTTTTCATCACAATTCTCAATGACCACTTTCATCACTATGCTCGCTGATCATTTTCATCACATTTCTCTATTGTCATTGCAATTCCCCATGGCCCCTTTCTTCACAAAGCTCCATGATGCCTGTCATCACAATGCTCCATGGCTTTTGTTATCACAATGCTCCAGGACCAGTTTCATCACAATACTCCATCCCCCTTGTCATCACAGTGCATAATGAAAGCTTTCATTACAATGCTCCGTGAAACTTGTCATCACAATGCTCCATGGCCTTTATCGTCACAATGCTCCCAGGCACTTTTCATCACGATGTTCCATGAAAACTTTCATCACAATGCTCCATGACCATTGTCATCACAATAGTCCATAGCCTTGTCAACACAATGCTGCATAATCCCTGTCATCACAATTCTCCATGACTGCTGTCATCACAATAATCCAGGTCAATTTTCATAACAAAGCTTCATGCCCCCAGTCATCACAGTGCTCCATGATACCTTTCATCACAATTCTTAGATGATCAGTGCCATCACAATGCCCCATGACACCTGTCATCACAATTCGCTATGACCCTTGTCATCACAATACTCGATGAACCGTGTCATCACAGTGTTCCAGGACACATGTCATCACAATGATCCATGACTATTCTCATCACAATGATCCCATACAACTCTCATCACAATGCTCCATGGCCCCTGTTATCATGTTGCTCCATGATGTCTGTCATCACAATGCCCCATGACCACTGTCATCACCATACCTCAAGACGCCTGTCATCTCAATGCTCCATGGCCCCTTTCATCAAAATGCTCCATGAACCCAGTCATCACAATGTTCCCTGCCCTATTCATCACAATGCTCCATGGGCCCTGTCTTCACAATGCTCTATGCCCTTGTCATCAAAATGCTCCAGAACTCTTGTCATCTTAATGCTCCATGCCAATGTCATCAAAATGTCCCACGACACTTGTCATCACCATGCTCCATTGCCTTTGCCATCACAATGTTCCATGGCCGCTCTCATAACAATGCTCCATTCCCTTTTTATCAAAATGCTCCAGAACTCTTGTCATCATAATGCTCCATGCCAATGTCATCAAAATGCCCCATGACACTTGTCATCACAATGCTCCATGGCCTTTGCCATCACAATGTCCCATGGCCCCTTTCATCTCAGTGCTCCATGATACATTTCATCACAAATCTAGATGACCAATGTCATCACAATGCCCCATGACAGATGTCATCACGATTCGCCATGGTCCTTGTCATCACAATGCTCCATGAACCGTGTCACAACAAGTTTCCAGGACATTTGTCATCACAATGATCCATGATCACTTTCATCACAATGCTCCATGAACCCTGTCATCTCGATGCTCCATACCCTTTGTATTCACAATGCTCCATGGCCCCTGTAATCACAGTGCTCCACGAACCCTTTCATCACAATGCTCCAAGACCGCTGTCATTACAATGCCCCATGACACCTGCCACCCCAAATCTCCAAGGCCTCTCTTACCAAAAAGCTCCATGATCCCTGTCAGTACAATGTTCCATGACACTTTTCATCACAATGCTCCATGACACCTGTCATCACAAAGTTCTCTGACCATATCATCACAATGCTCCTTGTCACCTTTCATCACAATGCTCCAAACCATTTCATCACAATGCTCCAGAATTCTTGTCATCGCAATGTTCCTTGACCGTGTCATCACAATGCTCCATTACCCTTGTCATCACAAAGCTCCATGACCCCTGTCATCACAATGATCCTTGATTCCATTCCTCACAGTTCTCCAGTACCCTTTTCATCACAGTGCTCCATGCCATTGTCAGGACAATGCTCCTTGGACCCTGTCATCAAAATGCTCCATCCACTTTTCATTACAATGCTCCAGATATCCGATCATTACAATGCTCCATGCCCGTGTCAACACAATGCTCCTTGACCACTGTCATCAAAATGCTTCATGAACCTGGTTATCACAATGTTCCATGACCCCTGTCATCAAAATGATCCATGACCGTTGTCATCACAATGCTGCATGGAACTTTTCATTCAAATTCTCTGTGACCACAGACATCACAATGCTCCAGGACAATTCTCATCACAATGCTCCTTGCCCCCTGTCATCACAGTGCCCCATAACCCCTGTAATCACAATGCTCCATGACCCTGTCATCACAATGCTACATGACCCCTGTCATCACATTGTTCCATGGCCTATGTATTCACAATGCTCCATGGACCCTGTAATCACACTGCTCCATGTTCCCTTTCAACACAATGCTCCATGACCCCAGTCATCACAACGTTCCATGAAAGATGTCATCAAAATGCTCCATGACCCCGGTCACCACAAGGTTCCCTGCCCTTGTCATCACAATGGTACATGGCCTTGTCATCACAATGTTCCATGGCCTCTGTCATCACCATGCTCCATGGTCTTTCTTATCACAATGCTCTATGACCCTTGTCATCACAATGCTTGATGACCATTGTCATCACAATGCTCCAAGGCCCCTGTCATCACAATGCCTCATGATCTTTGTAATCACAATGCTCAATGACCACTGTAATCACAATGCTCCATGCCCTTGTCATCACAATGCTCCAGGTCGGTTGTCATCACAATGCTTCATGCCCGTGTCATCACAATGCTCCATGAATCTTGTCTTCCCAATGCTCCATGGCCCATATCATCACAATGCTCCATGACCCCTGTCATCACAATGCTCTGTGGCCTTTGTCATCACAATACCCCGTGATCCCCGTCAACGCAATGCCTGAAGAACCCTGACATCAAAATGCCAAATGGCACTTGTCATCACAATGCTCTATAATGCCTGTCTTCACTATTCGCCATGTCACTTGTTTTCACAATGCTCCATGCCCCCTGTAATCCCAGTACTCCATGACCCCTTTCATCACAATGCCCAATGCCACCTCTCATCACAATTCTCCATGGCATTTGTCATCACGATGCTCCATGACATCTGTCATCACAATGCTCCATGACACTTGTCTTCACAATGCTCCATGGCCCCTCTCATTACTGTGCTCCATAATAACTTTAATCACATTTCTAGGTGACCACTGCCATCACAATGCCCCATGACATTGTCATCACAATTCGCCATGGCCATTGTCATCACAATGCTCCATGAACCATGTCATCACAGGGTCCCAGGACACTTGTCATCAAAATGATCCATTACCACTTTCATCACAATGCTCCATGTCCCCTATAATCACAATGCTCCAAGCCTTTTTCCTCACAATGCTCCAGAATTTTGTCATCACAATGTTCCATGACCGTGGCATCACAATACTCCACGGCCCTTGTCATCACAAGGCTCCAGAATTCTTGTCATCACAATGTTCCATGGACGTGTCATCACAAAGCTACATGACCCTGGTCATCACAGCTCTCCATGACCTCTGTCATCACAAAGCTCTATGTCACTATTCATCACAATTCTCAAAGACCACTTTAATCACTATGCTCGCTGACCATTTTCATCACATTTCTCTATTGTCATTACAATTCCCCATGGCCCCTTTCTTCACAAAGCTCCATGATGCCTGTCATCACAATGCTCCATGACTTTTGTTATCACAATGCTCCAGGACCAGTTTCATCACAATACTCCATCCCCCTTGTCATCACAGTGCATAATGAAAGCTTTCATTACAATGCTCCGTGAAACTTGTCATCACAATGCTCCATGGCCTTTATCGTCACAATGCTCCCAGGCACTTTTCATCACGATGTTCCATGAAAACTTTCATCACATTGCTCCATGACCATTGTCATCACAATAGTCCATAGCCTTGTCAACACAATGCTGCATAATCCCTGTCATCACAATTCTCCATGACTGCTGTCATCACAATAACCCAGGAAAATTTTCATAACAATGCTTCATGCCCCCAGTCATCACAGTGCTCCATGATGTCTTTCATCACAATTCCTAGATGATCAATGTCATCACAATGCCCCATGACACATGTCATCACAATTTGCTATGACCATTGTCATCACAATACTCGATGGACTGTGTCATCACAGTGTTCCAGGACACATGTCATCACAATGATCCATGACTATTTTCATCACAATGCTCCAATAAAAGGGTCATCACAATGCTCCATGGCCCCTGTTATCATATTACTCCATGATCTCTTTAATCACAATGCTCCATGACGACTGTCATCACCATACCGCAAGACGCCTTTTATCTCAATGCTCCATGGCCCCATTCATCACAATGCTCCATGAACCCAGTCATCACAATGTTCCCTGCCCTTTTCATCACAATGCTCCATGGGCCCTGTCATCACAATGCTCCATGCCCTTGTCATCAAAATGCTCCAGAACTCTTGCCATCATAATGCTCCATGCCAATGTCATCAAAATGGCCCATGACACTTCTCATCATAATGCTCCATGGCCTTTGTCATCACAATGTTCCATGGCCCCTGTCATCACAGTGCTCCATGATACCTTTCATCACAATTCTAGATGACCACTGTCATCACAATGTCCCATGACAATTGTCATAACAATTCGCCATGGTCCTTGTCATCACAATGATCCATGAACCGTGTCATCACAAGTTTCCAGGACTCTTGTCATCACAATGATCCATGATCACTTTCATCACAATGCTCCATGAACCCTGTCATCTCAATGCTCCATAGCCTTTGTATTCACAATGCTCCATGGCCCCTGTAATCACAGTGTTCCATGACCCCTTTCATCACAATGATCTGAGACCGCTGTCATCACAATGCCCCATGACGCCTGCCACCACAAATATCCAAGGCCTCTCTTACCAAAAAGCTCCATGATCCCTGTCAGTACAATGTTCCATGACACTTTTCATCACAATGCTCCATGACCCCTGTCATCATAAAGTTCTCTGCCCATATCATCCCAATGCTCCTTGTCACCTTTCATCACAATGCTCCATGTCCTTTCATTACAATGCTCCAGAATTCTAGTCATCACAATATTCCTTGACTGTGTCATCACAATGCTCCATGACCCTTGTCATCACAAAGCTCCATGACCCCTGTCATCAAAATGATCCATGATTCCTTTCCTCAGAGTGCTCCAGTACACTTTTCCTCATAATGCTCCATGCCATTGTCAGCACAATGCTCCTTGGACCCTGTCATCAAAATGCTCCATTCCATTTTCATCACAGAGCTCCAGATATCCTATCATTACAATGCTCCATGCCCGTGTCAACACAATGCTCCATGACCCCTGTCATCACATTGATCCATGACCGTTGTCATCAAAATGCTGCATGATACCTTTCATCCCAATTCTCTGTGACCGCTGTCATCACAATGCTCCAGGACAATTTTCATCACAATGCTCCATGCCCCCTGTCCTCACAGTGCCCCATAACCCCTGTAATCACAATGCTCCATGACCCTGTCATCACAATGCTACATGACCCCTGTCATCACATTGTTCCATGGCCTATGTATTCACAATGCTCCATGGACCCTGTAATCACACTGCTCCATGTTCCCTTTCAACACAATGCTCCATGACCCCTGTCATCACAAAGTTCCATGAAAGTTGTCATAAAAATGCTCCATGACTCTGGTCACCACCAGGTTCCCTGCCATTTTCATCACAATGCTCCAGGACCTTCTCATCAAAATGCTCCAGAACTCTTTTCATCCTAATGCTCCATGCCAATGTCATCAAAATGCCCCATGACACTTGTCATCACAATAGTCCATGGCCTTTTCCATCACAATGTTCCATGGCCCCTCTCATCACAATGCTCCATGCCCTTGTCATCAAAATGCTCCAGAACACTTGTCATCATAATGCTCCATGGCAATGTCATCAAAATGCCCCATGACACTTGTCATCACAATGCTCCAAGGCCTCTGTCATCACAATGTTCTATGGCCCTGTCATTACAGTGCTCCATGGTACCTTTCATCACAATTCTAGATGACCACTGTCATCACAATGCCCCATGAAAGATGTCATCACAATTCGCCATGGTCCTTGTCATCACAATTATCCATGATCACTTTCATCACAATGCTCCATGAACCCTGTCATCTCAATGCTCCATAGCCTTTGTATTCACAATGTTCCATGGCCCCTCTAATCACAGTGCTCCATGACCCCTTTCATCACAATGCTCAAGACCGCTGTCATCACAATGCCCCATGACGCCTGCCACCACAAATCTCCAAGGCCTCTCTTACCAAAAAGCTCCATGATACCTGTCAGTACAATGTTCCATGACGTTTTTCATCACAATGCTTCATGATCCCTGTCATCACAAAATTCTCTGCCCATATCATCACAATGCTCCTTGTCACCTTTCATCACAATGCTCCATGCCCTTTCATCACAATGATCCAGAATTCCTGTCATCGCAATGTTCCTTGACCGTGTCATCACAATGCTCCATGGCTTTTGTCATCACAAAGCTCCATGACACCTCTCATCACAATGATGCATGATTCCTTTCCTCACAGTGCTCCAGTAGCCTTTTCATCACAATGCTTCATTCCATTGTCACCACAATGCTCCTTGGACACTGTCTTCCAAATGCTCCATCCCCTTTTGATCACAATGCTCCAGATATCCTATCATTACAATGCTCCATGCCCGTGTCATCACAAGACTCCATGCAATTTTCATCAAAATGCTCCATGGCCCCTCTAATCACAATGCCCCATGCCCTTGTCATCACAATGCTCCAGAACACTTATCATCATAATACTCCATTCCCGTGTAATCCCATTGCTCAATGACACTTGTCATCAAAATGTTCCTTGGCCTTTATCATCACAGTGCTCCATGATACATTTAATCAAAATTCTACATGACCACTGTCATCACAATGCAAGATGACCAATGTCATCACAATGCCCCATGACCCGTGTCATCACAATGATCCATGATTCCTTTCCTCACAGTGCTCCAGTACCCTTTTCATCACAATGCTCCATGCCATTGTCAGCACAATGCTACTTGGACCCTGTCATCAAAATGCTCCATCCCCTTTTCATCACAACGCTCCAGATATCCTATCATTACAATGCTCCTTGCCCGTGTCAACACTATGCTCCATGACCCCTGTTATCAAAATGCTTTATGAACCTTGTTATCAGAATGTTCCAAGACCCCTGTCATCAAAATGATCCATGACCGTTGTCATCACAATGCTGCATGATACCTTTCATCCCATTTGTCTGTGACCGCTGTCATCACAATGCTCCAGGACAATTTTCATCACAATGCTCCATGCCCCCTCTCATCACAGTACCCCATAAACCCTATAATCACAATGCTCCATGACCATGTCATCACAATGCTACATGACCTCTGTCATCACATTGTTCAATGGCCTATGAATTCACAATGCTCCATGGACCCTGTAATCAGACTGCTCCATGTTCCCTTTCAACACAATGCTCTATGACTCCTGTCATCACAACATTCAATGAAAGTTGTCATCAAAATGCTCCATGACCCCGGGCACCACAAGGTTCCCTGCCCTTGTCATCACAATGGTACATGGCCTTGTCATCACAAAGATCCATGGCCTCTGTCATCACCATGCTCCATGGTCTTTCTCATCACAATGCTGTATGACACCTGTCATCACAATGCTTGATGACCATTGTCATCACAATGCTCCACGGCACCTGTCATCACAATGCCTCATGGTCTTTGTAATCACAATGCGCAATGACCACTGTCATCACAATGCTCCATGCCGTTGTCATCACAATGCTCCATGATCCCTGTAATCACAATGATCCCTGCCAATGTCATCACCATGCTCCATGTCTCCTGTAATCACAATGCTCCATACCCTTGTCATCACAATGCTCAGGTCTGTTGTCATCACCATGCTTCATGCCCGTGTCATGACAATGCTCCATGAACCTTGTCTTCACAATGCTCCATGGCCCATGTCATCACAATGCTCCATGACCCCTGTCATCACAATGCTCTATGGCCTTTTTCATCACAATGCTCCGTGACCCCCGTCAACACAATGCCTAATGACCCCTGTCATTAAAATGCTAAATGGCACTGGTCATCACAATGCTCTATGATGCCTGTCATCACTTTTCTCCATGTCACTTGTTATCACAATGCTCCATGGTCCCTGTAATCCCAGTACTCCATGACCCCTTTCATCACAATGCCCAATGCCACCTCTCATCACAATTCTCCATGGCATTTGTCATCACAATGCTCCATGACATCTGTCATCACAATGCCCCATGACACTTGTCATCACAATGTTCCATGGCCTTTGTCATCACAATGTTCCATGGCCCCTCTCATCACAATGCTCCATGCTCTTGTCATCAAAATGCTCCAGAACTCTTGTCATCATAATGCTGAAAGCCAATGTCATCAAAATGCCCCATGACATTTGTCATCACAATGCTCCATGGTCTTTTTCATCACAATGTTTCATGGCCCCTGTCATCACCGTGCTCCATGATACCTTTCATCACAATGGTCAAAGACCGCTGTCATCACCATGCCCCATGACAGATGTCATAACAATTCGCCATGGTCCTTGTCATCACAATGCTCCATGAAGCTTGTCATCACAAGGTTCCAGGACTCTTGTCATCACAATGATCCATGATCACTTTCATCACAATGCTCCATGAAACCTGTCACCTCAATGCTCCATAGCCTTTGTATTCACAATGCTCCATGGCCCCTGTAATCACAGTGCTCCATGACCCCTTTCATCACAATGATCCAAGACCGCTGTCATTACAATGCCCCATGACGCCTGCCACCACAAATCTGCAAGGCCTCTCTTACCAAAAAGCTCCATGATCCCTGTCAGTACAATGTTCGATGACACTTTTCATCACAATGCTCCATGACCCCTGTCATCACAAAGTTCTCTGCCCATATCATCACAATGCTCCTTGTCACCTTTCATCACAATGCTCCATGTCCTTTCATCACAATGCTCCATAATTCTTGTCATCGTAATGTTCCTTGACCGTGTCATTACAATGCTCCATGACCCTTGTCATCACAAAGCTCCATGACCCCTGTCATCACAATGCTCCATGACACTTGTCATCACAATGCTCCATGGCCCCTCTCATTACTGTGCTCCATAATAACTTGAATCACATTTCTAGATGACCAGTGCCATCACAATGCCCCATGACATTGTCATCACAATTCGCCATGACCATTGTCATCACAATGCTCCATGAACCATGTCATCACAGGGTCCCAGGACACTTGTCATCACAATGATCCATTACCACTTTCATCACAATGCTCCATGACCACTTTCATCTCAATGCCCCATGGCCTTTGTATTCACAATGCTCCATGGCCCCTGTAATCACAGTGCTCCATAACACCTTTCATCATAATGCTCCATGACCACTGCCATCTAAATGCCTCATGACGCCTGTCATCACAATTCTCCAACGCCCCTCTCATCACAGTGCTCCATGACACTTGTCATCACATTGCTCCATAACAACTGTCATCACAGTGTTCCCTGCCCATGTCATCACAATGCTCCATGTCCCCTATAATCACAATGCTCCAAGCCTTTTTCCTCACAATGCTAGAGAATTTTGTCATCACAATGTTCCATGACTGTGGCATCACAGTGCTCCACGGCCCTTGTCATCACAATGCTCCAGAATTCTTGTCATCATAATGTTCCATGGACGTGTCATCACAAAGCTACATGACCCTGGTCATCACAGTTCTCCATGACCTTTGTCATCACAATGCTCTATGTCACTATTCATCACAATTCTCAATGACCACTTTAATCACTATGCTCGCTGACCATTTTCATCACATTTCTCTATTGTCATTACAATTCCCCATGGCCCCTTTCTTCACCATGCTCCATGATGCCTGTCATCACAATGCTCCATGGCTTTTGTTATCACAATGCGCCAGGACCAGTTTCATCACAATACTCCATCCCCCTTGTCATCACAGTGCATAATGAAAGCTTTCATTACAATGCTCCGTGACACTTGTCATCACAATGCTCCATGGCCTTTATCGTCACAATGCTCCCAGGCACTTTTCATCACGATGTTCCATGAAAACTTTCATCACATTGCTCCATGACCATTGTCATCACAATAGTCCATAGCCTTGTCAACACAATGCTGCATAATCCCTGTCATCACATTTCTCCATGACTGCTGTCATCACAATAATCCAGGACAATTTTCATAACAATGCTTCATGCCCCAGTCATCACAGTGCTCCATGATACCTTTCATCACAATTCCTAGATGATCAATGTCATCACAATGCCCAATGACACCTGTCATCACAATTCGCTATGACCCTTGTCATCACAATACTCGATGAACCGTGTCATCACAGTGTTCCAGGACACATGTCATCACAATGATCCATTACTATTTTCATCACAATGCTCCAATACACCTGTCATCACAATGCTCCATGGCCCCTGTTATCATATTGCTCCATGATCTCTTTCATCACAATGCTCCATGACCACTGTCATCACCATACCTCAAGATGCCTGTCATCTCAATGCTCCATGGCTCTTTTCATCACAATGCCCCATGGGCCCTGTGATCACAATGCTCCATGCCCTTTTCATCAAAGTGCTCCAGAACTCTTGTCATCATAATGCTCCATGCCAATGTCATCAAAATGTCCCATTACACTTGTCATCACAATGCTCCATGGCTTATGCCATCACAATGTTCCATGGCCCCTGTCATCACAATGCTCCATGCCCTTTTCATCAAAATGCTCCAGAACTCTTGTCATCATAATGCTCCATGACAATGTCATCAAAATGCCCCATGACACTTGTCATCACAATGCTCCATGGCCTTTGTCATCACAATGTTCCATGGCCCCTGTCATCACAGTTCTCCATTATACCTTTCATCACAATTCTAGATGACCACTGTCATCACCATGCCCCATGACAGATGTCATAACAATTCGCCATGGTCCTTGTCATCACAATGCTCCATGAAGCTTGTCATCACAAGGTTCCAGGACTCTTGTCATCACAATGATCCATGACCACTTTCATCACAATGCTCCATGAAACCTGTCATCTCAATGCTCCATAGCCTTTGTATTCACAATGCTCCATGGCCCCTCTAATCACAGTGCTCCATGACCCCTTTCATCACAATGATCCAAGACCGCTGTCATTACAATGCCCCATGACGCCTGCCACCACAAATCTCCAAGGCCTCTCTTACCAAAAAGCTCCATGATCCCTGTCAGTACAATGTTCAATGACACTTTTCATCACAATGCTCCATGACCCCTGTCATCACAAAGTTCTCTGCCCATATCATCACAATGCTCCTTGTCACCTTTCATCACAATTCTCCATGTCCTTTCATCACAATGCTCCATAATACTTGTCATCGCAATGTTCCTTGACCGTGTCATCACGATGCTCCATGACCCTTGTCATCACAAAGCTCCATGACCCCTGTCATCACAATGATCCATGATTCCTTTCCTCACAGTGCCCCAGTACCCTTTTCATCACAATGCTCCATGCCATTGTCAGCACAATGCTCCTTGGACCCTGTCATCAAAATGCTCCATCCCCTTTTCATCACAATGCTCCAGATATCCTATCATTACAATGCTCCATGCCCGTGTCAACACAATGCTTCATGACCCCTGTCATCAAAATGCTTTATGAACATTCTTATCACAATGTTCCATGACCCCTGTCATCAAAATGATCCATGACCGTTGTCATCACAATGCTGCATGATACCTTTCATCCCAATCCTCTGTGACGGCTGTCATCATAATGCTCCAGGACAATTTTCATCACAATGCTCCATGCCCCCTGTCATCACAGTGCCCCATAAGCACTGTAATCCCAATGCTCCATGACCCTGTCATCACAATGCTACATGACCCCTGTCATCACATTGTTCCATGGCCTATGTATTCACAATGTTCCATGGACCCTGTAATCACACAGCTGCATGTTCCTTTTCAACACAATGCTCCATGACCCCTGTCATCACAATGTTCCATGAAAGTTGTCATCAAAATGCTCCATGACACCGGTCACCACAAGGTTCCCTGCCCTTGTCACCACAATGGTACATGGCCTTGTCATCACAATGTTCCATGGCCTCTGTCATCACCATGCTCCATGGTCTTTCTCATCACTATGCACTATGACCCCCGTCATCACAATGCTTGATGACCATTGTCATCACAATGCTCCAAGGTCCCTGTCATCACAAAGCCTCATGGTCTTTGTAATCACAATGCTCAATGACCACTGTCACCACAATGCTCCATGCCGTTGTCATCACAATGCTCCATGGCCCCTGTAATCACAATGCTCCATGCGCTTGTCATCACAATGCTCCAGAACATTTGTCATCATAATGCTCCATTCCCGTGTCATCACATTGCTCAATGACACTTGTCATCAAAATGTTCCTTGGTCTTTGTCATCACAATGCTCCATGATCCCTGTCATCACAATGATCCCTGCCAATGTCATCACAATGCTCCATGTCTCGTGTAATCACAATGCTCCATGCCCTTGTCATCACAATGCTCCAGTTCTGTTGTCATCACCATGCTTCATGCCAGTGTCATCACAATGCTCCATGAATCTTGTCTTCACAATGCTCCATGGCCCATGTCATCACAATGCTCCATGACCCCTGTGACCACAATGCTCTATGGCCTTTGTCATCACAATGACACCTGACCCCCGTCAACACAATGCCTGATGAACCCTGACGTCAAAATGCTAAATGGCACTTGTCATCACAATGCTATATGAAGCCTGTCATCACTATTCACCATGTCACTTGTTTTCACAATGCTCCATGCCCCCTGTAATCCCAGTACTCCATGACTCCTTTCATCACAATGCCCAATGCCACCTCTCATCACAATTCTCCATGGCATTTGTCATCACGATGCTCCATGACACCTGTCATCACAATGCTCCATGACACTTGTCATCACAATGCTCCATGGCCCCTCTCATTACTGTGCTCCATAATAACTTGAATCACATTTCTAGATGACCAGTGCCATCACAATGCCCCATGACATTGTCATCACAATTCGCCATGACCATTGTCATCACAATGCTCCATGAACCATGTCATCACAGGGTCCCAGGACACTTGTCATCACAATGATCCATTACCACTTTCATCACAATGCTCCATGACCACTTTCATCTCAATGCCCCATGGCCTTTGTATTCACAATGCTCCATGGCCCCTGTAATCACAGTGCTCCATAACACCTTTCATCATAATGCTCCATGACCACTGCCATCTAAATGCCTCATGACGCCTGTCATCACAATTCTCCAACGCCCCTCTCATCACAGTGCTCCATGACACTTGTCATCACATTGCTCCATAACATCTGTCATCACAGTGTTCCCTGCCCATGTCATCACAATGCTCCATGTCCCCTATAATCACTATGCTCCAAGCCTTTTTCCTCACAATGCTCCAGAATTTTGTCATCACAATGTTCCATGACTGTGGCATCACAATGCTCCACGGCCCTTGTCATCACAATGCTCCAGAATTGTTGTCATCATAATGTTCCATGGACGTGTCATCACAAAGCTACATGACCCTGGTCATCACAGTTCTCCATGACCTTTGTCATCACAATGCTCTATGTCACTATTCATCACAATTCTCAATGACCACTTTAATCACTATGCTCGCTGACCATTTTCATCACATTTCTCTATTGTCATTACAATTCCCCATGGCCCCTTTCTTCACCATGCTCCATGATGCCTGTCATCACAATGCTCCATGGCTTTTGTTATCACAATGCGCCAGGACCAGTTTCATCACAATACTCCATCCCCCTTGTCATCACAGTGCATAATGAAAGCTTTCATTACAATGCTCCGTGACACTTGTCATCACAATGCTCCATGGCCTTTATCGTCACAATGCTCCCAGGCACTTTTCATCACGATGTTCCATGAAAACTTTCATCACATTGCTCCATGACCATTGTCATCACAATAGTCCATAGCCTTGTCAACACAATGCTGCATAATCCCTGTCATCACATTTCTCCATGACTGCTGTCATCACAATAATCCAGGACAATTTTCATAACAATGCTTCATGCCCCAGTCATCACAGTGCTCCATGATACCTTTCATCACAATTCCTAGATGATCAATGTCATCACAATGCCCAATGACACCTGTCATCACAATTCGCTATGACCCTTGTCATCACAATACTCGATGAACCGTGTCATCACAGTGTTCCAGGACACATGTCATCACAATGATCCATTACTATTTTCATCACAATGCTCCAATACACCTGTCATCACAATGCTCCATGGCCCCTGTTATCATATTGCTCCATGATCTCTTTCATCACAATGCTCCATGACCACTGTCATCACCATACCTCAAGACGCCTGTCATCTCAATGCTCCATGGCTCTTTTCATCACAATGCCCCATGGGCCCTGTGATCACAATGCTCCATGCCCTTTTCATCAAAGTGCTCCAGAACTCTTGTCATCATAATGCTCCATGCCAATGTCATCAAAATGTCCCATGACACTTGTCATCACAATGCTCCATGGCTTATGCCATCACAATGTTCCATGGCCCCTGTCATCACAATGCTCCATGCCCTTTTCATCAAAATGCTCCAGAACTCTTGTCATCATAATGCTCCATGACAATGTCATCAAAATGCCCCATGACACTTGTCATCACAATGCTCCATGGCCTTTGTCATCACAATGTTCCATGGCCCCTGTCATCACAATGCTCCATTATACCTTTCATCACAATTCTAGATGACCACTGTCATCACCATGCCCCATGACAGATGTCATAACAATTCGACATGGTCCTTGTCATCACAATGCTCCATGAACCTTATCATCACAAGGTTCCAGGACTCTTGTCATCACAATGATCCATGATCACTTTCATCACAATGCTCCATGAAACTTGTCACCTCAATGCTCCATAGCCTTTGTATTCACAATGCTCCATGGCCCCTGTAATCACAGTGCTCCATGACCCCTTTCATCACAATGATCCAAGACCGCTGTCATTACAATGCCCCATGACGCCTGCCACCACCAATCTCCAAGGCCTCTCTTACCCAAAAGCTCCATGATCCCTGTCAGTACAATGTTCGATGACACTTTTCATCACAATGCTCCATGACCCCTGTCATCACAAAGTTCTCTGCCCATATCATCACAATGCTCCTTGTCACCTTTCATCACAATGCTCCATGTCCTTTCATCACAATGCTCCATAATTCTTATCATCGCAATGTTCCTTGACCGTGTCATCACGATGCTCCATGACCCTTGTCATCACAAAGCTCCATGACCCCTGTCATCACAATGATCCATGATTCCTTTCCTCACAGTGCTCCAGTACCCTTTTCATCACAATGCTCCATGCCATTGTCAGCACAATGCTCCTTGGACCCTGTCATCAAAATGCTCCATCCCCTTTTCATCACAATGCTCCAGATATCCTATCATTACAATGCTCCATGCCCGTGTCAACACAATGCTTCATGACCCCTGTCATCAAAATGCTTTATGAACATTCTTATCACAATGTTCCATGACCCCTGTCATCAAAATGATCCATGACTGTTGTCATCACAATGCTGCATGATACCTTTCATCCCAATCCTCTGTGACGGCTGTCATCATAATGCTCAAGGACAATTTTCATCACAATGCTCCATGCCCCCTGTCATCACAGTGCCCCATAAGCCCTGTAATCCCAATGCTCCATGACCCTGTCATCACAATGCTCCATGACCCCTGTCATCACAATGTTCCATGAAAGTTGTCATCAAAATGCTCCATGACCCCGGTCACCACAAGGTTCCCTGCCCTTGTCATCACAATGGTACATGGCCTTGTCATCACAATGTTCCATGGCCTCTGTCATCACCATGCTCCATGGTCTTTCTCATCACAATGCTCTATGACCCCCGTCATCACAATGCTTGATGACCATTGTCATCACAATGCTCCAAGGTCCCTGTCATCACAATGCCTCATGGTCTTTGTAATCACAATGCTCAATGACCACTGTCATCACAATGCTCCATGCCATTGTCATCACAATGCTCCATGGCCCCTGTAATCACAATGGTCCATGCGCTTGTCATCACAATGCTCCAGAACATTTGTCATCATAATGCTCCATTCCCGTGTCATCACATTGCTCAATGACACTTGTCATCAAAATGTTCCTTGGTCTTTCTCATCACAATGCTCCATGATCCCTGTCATCACAATGATCCCTGCCAATGTCATCACAATGCTCCATGTCTCCTGTAATCACAATGCTCCATAACACCTTTCATCATAATGCTCCATGACCACTGCCATCTCAATGCCTCATGATGCCTGTCATCACCATTCTCCAAGGCCCCTCTCATCACAATGCTCCATGACACCTGTCATCACATTGCTCTATAACAACTGTCATCACAGTGTTCCCTGCCCATGTCATCACAATGCTCCATGTCCCCTATAATCACAATGCTCCAAGCCTTTTTCCTCACAATGCTAGAGAATTTTGTCATCACAATGTTCCATGACCGTGGCATCACAGTGCTCCAGGGCCCTTGTCATCACAATGCTGCAGAATTCTTGTCATCACAATGTTCCATGGACGTGTCATCACAAAGCTACATGACCCTGGTCATCACAGTTCTCCATGACCTTTGTCATCACAATGCTCTATGTCACTATTCATCACAATTCTCAATGACCACTTTAATCACTATGCTCGCTGACCATTTTCATCACATTTCTCTATTGTCATTACAATTCCCCATGGCCCCTTTCTTCACCATGCTCCATGATGCCTGTCATCACAATGCTCCATGGCTTTTGTTATCACAATGCGCCAGGACCAGTTTCATCAAAATACTGCATCCCCCTTGTCATCACAGTGCATAATGAAAGCTTTCATTACAATGCTCCGTGACACTTGTCATCACAATGCTCCATGGCCTTTATCGTCACAATGCTCCCAGGCACTTTTCATCACGATGTTCCATGAAAACTTTCATCACATTGCTCCATGACCATTGTCATCACAATAGTCCATAGCCTTGTCAACACAATGCTGCATAATCCCTGTCATCACATTTCTCCATGACTGCTGTCATCACAATAATCCAGGACAATTTTCATAACAATGCTTCATGCCCCCAGTCATCACAGTGCTCCATGATACCTTTCATCACAATTCCTAGATGATCAATGTCATCACAATGCCCAATGACACCTGTCATCACAATTCGCTATGACCCTTGTCATCACAATACTCGATGAACCGTGTCATCACAGTGTTCCAGGACACATGTCATCACAATGATCCATTACTATTTTCATCACAATGCTCCAATACCCCTGTCATCACAATGCTCCATGGCCCCTGTTATCATATTGCTCCATGATCTCTTTCATCACAATGCTCCATGACCACTGTCATCACCATACCTCAAGACGCCTGTCATCTCAATGCTCCATGGCTCTTTTCATCACAATGCCCCATGGGCCCTGTGATCACAATGCTCCATGCCCTTGTCATCAAAGTGCTCCAGAACTCTTGTCATCATAATGCTCCATGCCAATGTCATCAAAATGTCCCATGACACTTGTCATCACAATGCTCCATGGCTTATGCCATCACAATGTTCCATAGCCCCTGTCATCACAATGCTCCATGCCCTTTTCATCAAAATGCTCCAGAACTCTTGTCATCATAATGCTCCATGCCAATGTCATCAAAATGCCCCATGACACTTGTCATCACAATGCTCCATGGCCTTTGTCATCACAATGTTCCATGGCCCCTGTCATCACAATGCTCCATTATACCTTTCATCACAATTCTAGATGACCACTGTCATCACCATGCCCCATGACAGATGTCATAACAATTCGACATGGTCCTTGTCATCACAATGCTCCATGAACCTTATCATCACAAGGTTCCAGGACTCTTGTCATCACAATGATCCATGATCACTTTCATCACAATGCTCCATGAAACTTGTCACCTCAATGCTCCATAGCCTTTGTATTCACAATGCTCCATGGCCCCTGTAATCACAGTGCTCCATGACCCCTTTCATCACAATGATCCAAGACCGCTGTCATTACAATGCCCCATGACGCCTGCCACCACCAATCTCCAAGGCCTCTCTTACCCAAAAGCTCCATGATCCCTGTCAGTACAATGTTCGATGACACTTTTCATCACAATGCTCCATGACCCCTGTCATCACAAAGTTCTCTGCCCATACCATCACAATGCTCCTTGTCACCTTTCATCACAATGCTCCATGTCCTTTCATCACAATGCTCCATAATTCTTGTCATCGTAATGTTCCTTGACCGTGTCATCACGATGCTCCATGACCCTTGTCATCACAAAGCTCCATGACCCCTGTCATCACAATGATCCATGATTCCTTTCCTCACAGTGCTCCAGTACCCTTTTCATCACAATGCTCCATGCCATTGTCAGCACAATGCTCCTTGGACCCTGTCATCAAAATGCTCCATCCCCTTTTCATCACAATGCTCCAGATATCCTATCATTACAATGCTCCATGCCCGTGTCAACACAATGCTTCATGACCCCTGTCATCAAAATGCTTTATGAACATTCTTATCACAATGTTCCATGACCCCTGTCATCAAAATGATCCATGACTGTTGTCATCACAATGCTGCATGATACCTTTCATCCCAATCCTCTGTGACGGCTGTCATCATAATGCTCCAGGACAATTTTCATCACAATGCTCCATGCCCCCTGTCATCACAGTGCCCCATAAGCCCTGTAATCCCAATGCTCCATGACCCTGTCATCACAATGCTCCATGACCCCTGTCATCACAATGTTCCATGAAAGTTGTCATCAAAATGCTCCATGACCCCGGTCACCACAAGGTTCCCTGCCCTTGTCATCACAATGGTACATGGCCTTGTCATCACAATGTTCCATGGCCTCTGTCATCACCATGCTCCATGGTCTTTCTCATCACAATGCTCTATGACCCCCGTCATCACAATGCTTGATGACCATTATCATCACAATGCACCAAGGTCCCTGTCATCACAAAGCCTCATGGTCTTTGTAATCACAATGCTCAATGACCACTGTCATCACAATGCTCCATGCCGTTGTCATCACAATGCTCCATGGCCCCTGTAATCACAATGCTCCATGCGCTTGTCATTACAATGCTCCAGAACATTTGTCATCATAATGCTCCATTCCCGTGTCATCACATTGCTCAATGACACTTGTCATCAAAATGTTCCTTGGTCTTTCTCATCACAATGCTCCATGATCCCTGTCATCACAATGATCCCTGCCAATGTCATCACAATGCTCCATGTCTCGTGTAATCACAATGCTCCATGCCCTTGTCATCACAATGCTCCAGTTCTGTTGTCATCACCATGCTTCATGCCAGTGTCATCACAATGCTCCATGAATCTTGTCTTCACAATGCTCCATGGCCCATGTCATCACAATGCTCCATGACCCCTGTGATCACAATGCTCTATGGCCTTTGTCATCACAATGACACGTGACCCCTGTCAACACAATGCCTGATGAACCCTGACATCAAAATGCTAAATGGCACTTGTCATCACAATGCTATATGAAGCCTGTCATCACTATTTACCATGTCACTTGTTTTCACAATGCTCCATGCCCCCTGTAATCCCAGTACTCCATGACTCCTTTCATCACAATGCCCAATGCCACCTCTCATCACAATTCTCCATGGCATTTGTCATCACGATGCTCCATGACACCTGTCATCACAATGCTCCATGACACTTGTCATCACAAGGCTCCATGGCCCCTCTCATTACTGTGCTCCATAATAACTTGAATCACATTTCTAGATGACCAGTGCCATCACAATGCCCCATGACATTGTCATCACAATTCGCCATGACCATTGTCATCACAATGCTCCATGAACCATGTCATCACAGGGTCCCAGGACACTTGTCATCACAATGATCCATTACCACTTTCATCACAATGCTCCATGACCACTGTCATCTCAATGCCCCATGGCCTTTGTATTCACAATGCTCCATGGCCCCTGTAATCACAGTGCTCCATAACACCTTTCATCATAATGCTCCATGACCACTGCCATCTCAATGCCTCATGACGCCTGTCATCACAATTCTCCAAGGCCCCTCTCATCACAATGCTCCATGACACTTGTCATCACATTGCTCCATAACAACTGTCATCACAGTGTTCCCTGCCCATGTCATCACAATGCTCCCTGTCCCCTATAATCACAATGCTCCAAGCCTTTTTCCTCAAAATGCTCCAGAATTTTGTCATCACAATGTTCCATGACCGTGGCATCACAATGCTCCATGGCCCTTGTCATCACAATGCTCCAGAATTCTTGTCATCACAATGTTCCATGGACGTGTCATCACAAAGCTACATGACCCTGGTCATCACAGTTCTCCATGGCCTTTATCGTCACAATGCTCCCAGGCACTTTTCATAACGATGTTCCATGAAAACTTTCATCACATTACTCCATGACCATTGTCATCACAATAGTCCATAGCCTTGTCAACACAATGCTGCATAATCCCTGTCATCACAATTCTCCATGACTGCTGTCATCACAATAATCCAGGACAATTTTCATAACAATGCTTCATGCCCCCAGTCATCACAGTGCTCCATGATACCTTTCATCACAATTCCTAGATGATCAATGTCATCACAATGCAAAATGACACCTGTCATCACAATTCGCTATGACCCTTGTCATCACAATACTCGATGAACCGTGTCATCACAGTGTTCCAGGACACATGTCATCACAATGATCCATTACTATTTTCATCACAATGCTCCAATACAGCTGTCATCACAATGCTCCATGGCCCCTGTTATCATATTGCTCCATGATCTCTTTCATCACAATGCTCCATGACCACTGTCATCACCATACCTCAAGACGCCTGTCATCTCAATGCTCCATGGCTCTTTTCATCACAATGCCCCATGGGCCCTGTGATCACAATGCTCCATGCCCTTGTCATCAAAGTGCTCCAGAACTCTTGTCATCATAATGCTCCATGCCAATATCATCAAAATGTCCCATGACACTTGTCATCACAATGCTCCATGGCTTATGCCATCACAATGTTCCATGGCCCCTGTCATCACAATGCTCCATGCCCTTTTCATCAAAATGCTCCAGAACTCTTGTCATCATAATGCTCCATGCCAATGTCATCAAAATGCCCCATGACACTTGTCATCACAATGCTCCATGGCCTTTGTCATCACAATGTTCCATGGCCCCTGTCATCACAATGCTCCATTATACCTTTCATCACAATTCTAGATGACCACTGTCATCACCATGCCCCATGACAGATGTCATAACAATTCGCCATGGTCCTTGTCATCACAATGCTCCATGAACCTTATCATCACAAGGTTCCAGGACTCTTGTCATCACAATGATCCATGATCTCTTTCATCACAATGCTCCATGAAACCTGTCACCTCAATGCTCCATAGCCTTTGTATTCACAATGCTCCATGGCCCCTGTAATCACAGTGCTCCATGACCCCTTTCATCACAATGATCCAAGACCGCTGTCATTACAATGCCCCATGACGCCTGCCACCACCAATCTCCAAGGCCTCTCTTACCAAAAAGCTCCATGATCCCTGTCAGTACAATGTTCGATGACACCTTTCATCACAATGCTCCATGACCCCTGTCATCACAAAGTTCTCTGCCCATATCATCACAATGCTCCTTGTCACCTTTCATCACAATGCTCCATGTCCTTTCATCACAATGCTCCATAATTCTTGTCATCGCAATGTTCCTTGACCGTGTCATCACGATGCTCCATGACCCTTGTCATCACAAAGCTCCATGACCCCTGTCATCACAATGATCCATGATTCCTTTCCTCACAGTGCTCCAGTACCCTTTTCATCACAATGCTCCATGCCATTGTCAGCACAATGCTCCTTGGACCCTGTCATCAAAATGCTCCATCCCCTTTTCATCACAATGCTCCAGATATCCTATCATTACAATGCTCCATGCCCGTGTCAACACAATGCTTCATGACCCCTGTCATCAAAATGCTTTATGAACATTCTTATCACAATGTTCCATGACCCCTGTCATCAAAATGATCCATGACTGTTGTCATCACAATGCTGCATGATACCTTTCATCCCAATCCTCTGTGACGGCTGTCATCATAATGCTCCAGGACAATTTTCATCACAATGCTCCATGCCCCCTGTCATCACAGTGCCCCATAAGCCCTGTAATCCCAATGCTCCATGACCCTGTCATCACAATGCTCCATGACCCCTGTCATCACATTGTTCCATGGCCTATGTATTCACAATGTTCCATGGACCCTGTAATCACACAGCTCCATGTTCCTTTTCAACACAATGCTCCATGACCACTGTCATCACAATGTTCCATGAAAGTTCTCATCAAAATTCTCCATGACCCCGGTCACCACAAGGTTCCCTGCCCTTGTCACCACAATGGTACATGGCCTTGTCATCACAATGTTCCATGGCCTCTGTCATCACCATGCTCCATGGTCTTTCTCATCACAATGCTCTATGACCCCTGTCATCACAATGCTTGATGACCATTGTCATCACAATGCTCCAAGGTCCCTGTCATCACAATGCCTCATGGTCTTTGTAATCACAATGCTCAATGACCACTGTCATCACAATGCTCCATGCCGTTGTCATCACAATGCTCCATGGCCCCTGTAATCACAATGCTCCATGCGCTTGTCATCACAATGCTCCAGAACATTTGTCATCATAATGCTCCATTCCCGTGTCATCACATTGCTCAATGACACTTGTCATCAAAATGTTCCTTGGTCTTTCTCATCACAATGCTCCATGATCCCTGTCATCACAATGATCCCTGCCAATGTCATCACAATGCTCCATGTCTCCTGTAATCACAATGCTCCATGCCCTTGTCATCACAATGCTCCAGTTCTGTTGTCATCACCATGCTTCATGCCACTGTCATCACAATGCTCCATGAATCTTGTCTTCACAATGCTCCATGGCCCATGTCATCACAATGCTCCATGACCCCTGTGATCACAATGCTCTATGGCCTTTGTCATCACAATGACACGTGACCCCCGTCAACACAATGCCTGATGAACTCTGACATCAAAATGCTAAATGGCACTTGTCATCACAATGCTATATGAAGCCTGTCATCACTATTCACCATGTCACTTGTTTTCACAATGCTCCATGCCCCCTGTAATCCCAGTACTCCATGACCCCTTTCATCACAATGCCCAATGCCACCTCTCATCACAATTCTCCATGGCATTTGTCATCACGATGCTCCATGACACCTGTCATCACAATGCTCCATGACACTTGTCATCACAATGCTCCATGGCCCCTCTCATTACTGTGCTCCATAATAACTTGAATCACATTTCTAGATGACCAGTGCCATCACAATGCCCCATGACATTGTCATCACAATTCGCCATGACCATTGTCATCACAATGCTCCATGAACCATGTCATCACAGGGTCCCAGGACACTTGTCATCACAATGATCCATTACCACTTTCATCACAATGCTCCATGACCACGGTCATCTCAATGCCCCATGGCCTTTGTATTCACAATCATCCATGGCCCCTGTAATCACAGTGCTCCATAACACCTTTCATCATAATGCTCCATGACCACTGCCATCTCAATGCCTCATGACGCCTGTCATCACAATTCTCCAAGGCCCCTCTCATCACAATACTCCATGACACCTGTCATCACAGTGTTCCCTGCCCATGTCATCACAATGCTCCATGTCCCCTATATTTACAATGCTCCAAGCCTTTTTCCTCACAATGCTCCAGAATTTTTTCATCAAAATGTTCCATGACCGTGGCATCACAATGCTCCACGGCCCTTGTCATCACAATGCTCCAGAATTCTTGTCATCACAATGTTCCATGGACGTGTCATCACAAAGCTTCATGACCCTGGTCATCTCAGTTCTCCATGACCTTTGTCATCACAATGCTCTATGCCACTTTTCATCTCAATTCTCAATGACCACTTTAATCACTATGCTCGCTGACCATTTTCATCACATTTCTCTATTGTCATTACAATTCCCCATGGCCCCTTTCTTCACCATACTCCATGATGCCTGTCATCACAATGCTCCATGGCTTTGTTATCACAATGCACCAGGACCAGTTTCATCACAATACTCCATCCCCCTTGTCATCACAGTGCATAATGAAAGCTTTCATTACAATGCTCCGTGACACTTGTTATCACAATGCTCCATGGCCTTTATCGTCACAATGCTCCCAGGCACTTTTCATCATGATGTTCCATGAAAATTTTCATCACATTGCTCCATGACCTTTGTCATCACAATAGTCCATAGCCTTGTCAACACAATGCTGCATAATCCCTGTCATCACAATTCTCCATGACTGCTGTCATCACAATAATCCAGGACAATTTTCATAACAATGCTTCATGCCCCCAGTCATCACAGTGCTCCATGATACCTTTCATCACAATTCCTAGATGATCAATGTCATCACAATGCCCAATGACACCTGTCATCACAATTCGCTATGACCCTTGTCATCACAATACTCGATGAACCGTGTCATCACAGTGTTCCAGGACACATGTCATCACAATGATCCATTACTATTTTCATCACAATGCTCCAATACACCTGTCATCACAATGCTCCATGGCCCCTGTTATCATATTGCTCCATGATCTCTTTCATCACAATGCTCTATGACCACTGTCATCACCATACCTCAAGACGCCTGTCATCTCAATGCTCCATGGCTCTTTTCATCAAAATGCCCCATGGGCCCTGTGATCACAATGCTCCATGCCCTTGTCATCAAAGTGCTCCAGAACTCTTGTCATCATAATGCTCCATGCCAATGTCATCAAAATGTCCCATGACACTTGTCATCACAATGCTCCATGGCTTATGCCATCACAATGTTCCATGGCCCCTGTCATCACAATGCTCCATGCCCTTTTCATCAAAATGCTCCAGAACTCTTGTCATCATAATGCTCCATGCCAATGTCATCAAAATGCCCCATGACACTTGTCATCACAATGCTCCATGGCCATTGTCATCACAATGTTCCATGGCCCCTCTCATCACAGTGCTCCATTATACCTTTCATCACAATTCTAGATGACCACTGTCATCACCGTGCCCAATGACAGATGTCATAACAATTCGCCATGGTCCTTGTCATCACAATGCTCCATGAACCTTGTCATCACAAGGTTCCAGGACTCTTGTCATCACAATGATCCATGATCACTTTCATCACAATGCTCCATGAAACCTGTCACCTCAATGCTCCATAGCCTTTGTATTCACAATGCTCCATGGCCCCTGTAATCACAGTGCTCCATGACCCCTTTCATCACAATGATCCAAGACCGCTGTCATTGCAATGCACCATGACGCCTGCCACCACAAATCTCCAAGGCCTCTCTTACCAAAAAGCTCCATGATCCCTGTCAGTACAATGTTCGATGACACTTTTCATCACAATGCTCCATGACCCCTGTCATCACAAAGTTCTCTGCCCATATCATCACAATGCTCCTTGTCACCTTTCATCACAATGCTCCATGTCCTTTCATCACAATGCTCCATAATTCTTGTCATCGCAATGTTCCTTGACCGTGTCATCACAATGCTCCATGACCCTTGTCATCACAAAGCTCCATGACCCCTGTCATCACAATGATCCATGATTCCTTTCCTCACAATGCTCCAGTACCCCTTTCATCACAATGCTCCATGCCATTGTCAGCACAATGCTCCTTGGACCCTGTCATCAAAATGTTCCATCCCCTTTTCATCACAATGCTCCAGATATCCTATCATTACAATGCTCCATGCCCGTGTCAACACAATGCTTCATGACCCCTGTCATCAAAATGCTTTATGAACATTCTTATCCCAATGTTCCATGACCCCTGTCATCAAAATGATCCATGACCGTTGTCATCACAATGCTGCATGATACCTTTCATCCCAATCCTCTGTGACGGCTGTCATCATAATGCTCCAGGACAATTTTCATCACAATGCTCCATGCCCCCTGTCATCACAGTGCCCCATAAACCCTGTAATCCCAATGCTCCATGACCCTGTCATCACAATGCTACATGACCCCTGTCATCACATTGTTCCATGGCCTATGTATTCACAATGTTCCATGGACCCTGTAATCACACAGCTCCATGTTCCTTTTCAACACAATGCTCCATGATCCCTGTCATCACAATGATCCCTGCCAATGTCATCACAATGCTCCATGTCTCCTGTAATCACAATGCTCCATGCCCTTGTCATCACAATGCTCCAGTTCTGTTGTCATCACCATGCTTCATGCCACTGTCATCACAATGCTCCATGAATCTTGTCTTCACAATGCTCCATGGCCCATGTCATCACAATGCTCCATGACCCCTGTGATCACAATGCTCTATGGCCTTTGTCATCACAATGACACGTGACCCCCGTCAACACAATGCCTGATGAACCCTGACATCAAAATGCTAAATGGCACTTGTCATCACAATGCTATATGAAGCCTGTCATCACTATTCACCATGTCACTTGTTTTCACAATGCTCCATGCCCCCTGTAATCCCAGTACTCCATGACCCCTTTCATCACAATGCCCAATGCCACCTCTCATCACAATTCTCCATGGCATTTGTCATCACGATGCTCCATGACACCTGTCATCACAATGCTCCATGACACTTGTCATCACAATGCTCATGGCCCCTCTCATTACTGTGCTCCATAATAACTTGAATCACATTTCTAGATGACCAGTGCCATCACAATGCCCCATGACATTGTCATCACAATTCGCCATGACCATTGTCATCACAATGCTCCATGAATCATGTCATCACAGGGTCCCAGGACACTTGTCATCAAAATGATCCATTACCACTTTCATCACAATGCTCCATGACCACGGTCATCTCAATGCCCCATGGCCTTTGTATTCACAATGCTCCATGGCCCCTGTAATCACAGTGCTCCATAACACCTTTCATCATAATGCTCCATGACCACTGCCATCTCAATGCCTCATGATGCCTGTCATCACCATTCTCCAAGGCCCCTCTCATCACAATGCTCCATGACACCTGTCATCACATTGCTCCATAACAACTGTCATCACAGTGTTTCCTGCCCATGTCATCACAATGCTCCATGTCCCCTATAATCACAATGCTCCAAGCCTTTTTCCTCACAATGCTAGAGAATTTTGTCATCACAATGTTCCATGACCGGGGCATCACAGTGCTCCAGGGCCCTTGTCATCACAATGCTGCAGAATTCTTGTCATCACAATGTTCCATGGACGTGTCATCACAAAGCTACATGACCCTGGTCATCACAGTTCTCCATGACCTTTGTCATCACAATGCTCTATGTCACTATTCATCACAATTCTCAATGACCACTTTAATCACTATGCTCGCTGACCATTTTCATCACATTTCTCTATTGTCATTACAATTCCCCATGGCCCCTTTCTTCACCATGCTCCATGATGCCTGTCATCACAATGCTCCATGGCTTTTGTTATCACAATGCGCCAGGACCAGTTTCATCAAAATACTGCATCCCCCTTGTCATCACAGTGCATAATGAAAGCTTTCATTACAATGCTCCGTGACACTTGTCATCACAATGCTCCATGGCCTTTATCGTCACAATGCTCCCAGGCACTTTTCATCACGATGTTCCATGAAAACTTTCATCACATTGCTCCATGACCATTGTCATCACAATAGTCCATAGCCTTGTCAACACAATGCTGCATAATCCCTGTCATCACATTTCTCCATGACTGCTGTCATCACAATAATCCAGGACAATTTTCATAACAATGCTTCATGCCCCCAGTCATCACAGTGCTCCATGATACCTTTCATCACAATTCCTAGATGATCAATGTCATCACAATGCCCAATGACACCTGTCATCACAATTCGCTATGACCCTTCTCATCACAATACTCGATGAACCGTGTCATCACAGTGTTCCAGGACACATGTCATCACAATGATCCATTACTATTTTCATCACAATGCTCAAATACACCTGTCATCACAATGCTCCATGGCCCCTGTTATCATATTGCTCCATGATCTCTTTCATCACAATGCTCCATGACCACTGTCATCACCATACCTCAAGACGCCTGTCATCTCAATGCTCCATGGCTCTTTTCATCACAATGCCCCATGGGCCCTGTGATCACAGTGCTCCATGCCCTTGTCATCAAAGTGCTCCAGAACTCTTGTCATCATAATGCTCCATGCCAATGTCATCAAAATGTCCCATGACACTTGTCATCACAATGCTCCATGGCTTATGCCATCACAATGTTCCATAGCCCCTGTCATCACAATGCTCCATGCCCTTTTCATCAAAATGCTCCAGAACTCTTGTCATCATAATGCTCCATGCCAATGTCATCAAAATGCCCCATGACACTTGTCATCACAATGCTCCATGGCCTTTGTCATCACAATGTTCCATGGCCCCTGTCATCACAATGCTCCATTATACCTTTCATCACAATTCTAGATGACCACTGTCATCACAATGCCCCATGACAGATGTCATAACAATTCGACATGGTCCTTGTCATCACAATGCTCCATGAACCTTATCATCACAAGGTTCCAGGACTCTTGTCATCACAATGATCCATGATCACTTTCATCACAATGCTCCATGAAACTTGTCACCTCAATGCTCCATAGCCTTTGTATTCACAATGCTCCATGGCCCCTGTAATCACAGTGCTCCATGACCCCTTTCATCACAATGATCCAAGACCGCTGTCATTACAATGCCCCATGACGCCTGCCACCACCAATCTCCAAGGCCTCTCTTACCCAAAAGCTCCATGATCCCTGTCAGTACAATGTTCGATGACACTTTTCATCACAATGCTCCATGACCCCTGTCATCACAAAGTTCTCTGCCCATATCATCACAATGCTCCTTGTCACCTTTCATCACAATGCTCCATGTCCTTTCATCACAATGCTCCATAATTCTTGTCATCGCAATGTTCCTTGACCGTGTCATCACGATGCTCCATGACCCTTGTCATCACAAAGCTCCATGACCCCTGTCATCACAATGATCCATGATTCCTTTCCTCACAGTGCTCCAGTACCCTTTTCATCACAATGCTCCATGCCATTGTCAGCACAATGCTCCTTGGACCCTGTCATCAAAATGCTCCATCCCCTTTTCATCACAATGCTCCAGATATCCTATCATTACAATGCTCCATGCCCGTGTCAACACAATGCTTCATGACCCCTGTCATCAAAATGCTTTATGAACATTCTTATCACAATGTTCCATGACCCCTGTCATCAAAATGATCCATGACTGTTGTCATCACAATGCTGCATGATACCTTTCATCCCAATCCTCTGTGACGGCTGTCATCATAATGCTCCAGGACAATTTTCATCACAATGCTCCATGCCCCCTGTCATCACAGTGCCCCATAAGCCCTGTAATCCCAATGCTCCATGACCCTGTCATCACAATGCTCCATGACCCCTGTCATCACAATGTTCCATGAAAGTTGTCATCAAAATGCTCCATGACTCCGGTCACCACAAGGTTTCCTGCCCTTGTCATCACAATGGTACATGGCCTTGTCATCACAATGTTCCATGGCCTCTGTCATCACCATGCTCCATGGTCTTTCTCATCACAATGCTCTATGACCCCTGTCATCACAATGCTTGATGACCATTGTCATCACAATGCTCCAAGGTCCCTGTCATCACAATGCCTCATGGTCTTTGTAATCACAATGCTCAATGACCACTGTCATCACAATGCTCCAGGCCGTTGTCATCACAATGCTCCATGACCCTGTAATCACAATGCTCCATGCGCTTGTCATCACAATGCTCCAGAACATTTGTCATCATAATGCTCCATTCCCGTGTCATCACATTGCTCAATGACACTTGTCATCAAAATGTTCCTTGGTCTTTGTCATCACAATGCTCCATGATCCCTGTCATCACAATGATCCCTGCCAATGTCATCACAATGCTCCATGTCTCCTGTAATCACAATGCTCCATGCCCTTGTCATCACAATGCTCCAGTTCTGTTGTCATCACCATGCTTCATGCCAGTGTCATCACAATGCTCCATGAATCTTGTCTTCACAATGCTCCATGGCCCATGTCATCACAATGCTCCATGACCCCTGTGATCACAATGCTCTATGGCCTTTGTCATCACAATGACACGTGACCCCCGTCAACACAATGCCTGATGAACCCTGACATCAAAATGCTAAATGGCACTTGTCATCACAATGCTATATGAAGCCTGTCATCACTATTCACCATGTCACATGTTTTCACAATGTTCCATGCCCCCTGTAATCCCAGTACTCCATGACCCCTTTCATCACAATGCCCAATGCCACCTCTCATCACAATTCTCCATGGCATTTGTCATCACGATGCTCCATGACACCTGTCATCACATTGCTCCATGACACTTGTCATCACAATGCTCCATGGCCCCTCTCATTACTGTGCTCCATAATAACTTGAATCACATTTCTAGATGACCAGTGCCATCACAATGCCCCATGACATTGTCATCACAATTCGCCATGATCATTGTCATCACAAAGCTCCATGAACCATGTCATCACAGGGTCCCAGGACACTTGTCATCACAATGATCCATTACCACTTTCATCACAATGCTCCATGACCACTGTCATCTCAATGCCCCATGGCCTTTGTATTCACAATGCTCCATGGCCCCTGTAATCACAGTGCTCCATAACACCTTTCATCATAATGCTCCATGACCACTGCCATCTCTATGCCTCATGACGCCTGTCATCACAATTCTCCAAGGCCCCTCTCATCACAATGCTCCATGACACTTGTCATCACATTGCTCCATAACACCTGTCATCACAGTGTTCCCTGCCCATGTCATCACAATGCTCCATGTCCCCTATATTTACAATGCTCCAAGCCTTTTTCCTCACAAAGTTCCAGAATTTTGTCATCAAAATGTTCCATGACCGTGGCATCACAATGCTCCACGGCCCTTGTCATTACAATGCTCCAGAATTCTTGTCATCACAATGTTCCATGGACGTGTCATCACAAAGCTACATGACCCTGGTCATCTCAGTTCTCCATGACCTTTGTCATCACAATGCTCTATGCCACTTTTCATCTCAATTCTCAATGACCACTTTAATCATTATGCTCGCTGACCATTTTCATCACATTTCTCTATTGTCATTACAATTCCCCATGGCCCCTTTCTTCACCATGCTCCATGATGCCTGTCATCACAATGCTCCCTGGCTTTTGTTATCACAATGCGCCAGGACCATTTTCATCACAATACTCCATCCCCCTTGTCATCACAGTGCATAATGAAAGCTTTCATTACAATGCTCCGTGACAATTGTCGTCACAATGCTCCATGGCCTTTATTGTCACAATGCTCCCAGGCACTTTTCATCACGATGTTCCATGAAAACTTTCATCACATTGCTCCATGACCATTGTCATCACAATAGTCCATAGCCTTGTCAACACAATGCTGCATAATCCCTGTCATCACAATTCTCCATGACTGCTGTCATCACAATAATCCAGGACAATTTTCATAACAATGCTTCATGCCCCCAGTCATCACAGTGCTCCATGATACCTTTCATCACAATTCCTAGATGATCAATGTCATCACAATGCCCAATGGCACCTGTCATCACAATTCGCTATGACCCTTGTCATCACAATACTCAATGAACCGTGTCATCACAGTGTTCCAGGACACATGTCATCACAATGATCCATTACTATTTTCATCACAATGCTCCAATACACCTGTCATCACAATGCTCCATGGCCCCTGTTATCATATTGCTCCATGATCTCTTTCATCACAATGCTCTATGACCACTGTCATCACCATACCTCAAGACGCCTGTCATCTCAATGCTCCATGGCTCTTTTCATCAAAATGCCCCATGGGCCCTGTGATCACAATGCTCCATGCCCTTGTCATCAAGGTGCTCCAGAACTCTTGTCATCATAATGCTCCATGCCAATGTCATCAAAATGTCCCATGACACTTGTCATCACAATGCTCCATGGCTTATGCCATCACAATGTTCCATGGCCCCTGTCATCACAATGCTCCATGCCCTTTTCATCAAAATGCTCCAGAACTCTTGTCATCATAATGCTCCATGCCAATGTCATCAAAATGCCCCATGACACTTGTCATTACAATGCTCCATGGCCATTGTCATCACAATGTTCCATGGCCCCTCTCATCACAGTGCTCCATTATACCTTTCATCACAATTCTAGATGACCACTGTCATCACCGTGCCCAATGACAGATGTCATAACAATTCGCCATGGTCCTTGTCATCACAATGCTCCATGAACCTTGTCATCACAAGGTTCCAGGACTCTTGTCATCACAATGATCCATGATCACTTTCATCACAATGCTCCATGAAACCTGTCACCTCAATGCTCCATAGCCTTTGTATTCACAATGCTCCATGGCCCCTGTAATCACAGTGCTCCATGACCCCTTTCATCACAATGATCCAAGACCGCTGTCATTGCAATGCACCATGACGCCTGCCACCACAAATCTCCAAGGCCTCTCTTACCAAAAAGCTCCATGATCCCTGTCAGTACAATGTTCGATGACACTTTTCATCACAATGCTCCATGACCCCTGTCATCACAAAGTTCTCTGCCCATATCATCACAATGCTCCTTGTCACCTTTCATCACAATGCTCCATGTCCTTTCATCACAATGCTCCATAATTCTTGTCATCGCAATGTTCCTTGACCGTGTCATCACAATGCTCCATGACCCTTGTCATCACAAAGCTCCATGACCCCTGTCATCACAATGATCCATGATTCCTTTCCTCACAATGCTCCAGTGCCCTTTTCATCACAATGCTCCATGCCATTGTCAGCACAATGCTCCTTGGACCCTGTCATCAAAATGTTCCATCCCCTTTTCATCACAATGCTCCAGATATCCTATCATTACAATGCTCCATGCCCGTGTCAACACAATGCTTCATGACCCCTGTCATCAAAATGCTTTATGAACATTCTTATCACAATGTTCCATGATCCCTGTCATCAAAATGATCCATGACCGTTGTCATCACAATGCTGCATGATACCTTTCATCCCAATCCTCTGTGACGGCTGTCATCATAATGCTCCAGGACAATTTTCATCACAATGCTCCATGCCCCCTGTCATCACAGTGCCCCATAAACCCTGTAATCCCAATGCTCCATGACCCTGTCATCACAATGCTACATGACCCCTGTTATCACATTGTTCCATGGCCTATGTATTCACAATGTTCCATGGACCCTGTAATCACACTGCTCCATGTTCCTTTTCAACACAATGCTCCATGACCCATGTCATCACAATGTTCCATGAAAGTTGTCATCAAAATGCTCCATTACCCCGGTCACCACAAGGTTCCCTGGCCTTGTCATCACAATGATACATGGCCTTGTCATCACAATGTTCCATGGCCTCTGTCATCACCATGCTCCATGGTCTTTCTCATCACAATGCTCTATGACCTCTGTCATCACAATGCTTCATGACCATTGTCATCACAATGCTCCAAGGTCCCTGTCATCACAATGCCTCATGGTCTTTGTAATCACAATGCTCAATGACCGCTGTCATCACAATGCTCCATGCCGTTGTCATCACAATGCTCCATGGCCCCTGTAATCACAATGCTCCATGCGCTTGTCATCACAATGCTCCAGAACATTTGTCATCATAATGCTCCATTCCCGTGTCATCACATTGCTCAATGACACTTGTCATCAAAATGTTCCTTGGTCTTTGTCATCACAATGCTCCATGATCCCTGTCATCACAATGATCCCTGCCAATGTCATCACAATGCTCCATGTCTCCTGTAATCACAATGCTCCATGCCCTTGTCATCACAATGCTCCAGTTCTGTTGTCATCACCATGCTTCATGCCAGTGTCATCACAATGCTCCATGAATCTTGTCTTCACAATGCTCCATGGCCCATGTCATCACAATGCTCCATGACCCCTGTGATCACAATGCTCTATGGCCTTTGTCATCACAATGACACGTGACCCCCGTCAACACAATGCCTGATGAACCCTGACATCAAAATGCTAAATGGCACTTGTCATCACAATGCTATATGAAGCCTGTCATCACTATTCACCATGTCACTTGTTTTCACAGTGCTCCATGCCCCCTGTAATCCCAGTACTCCATGACCCCTTTCATCACAATGCCCAATGCCACCTCTCATCACAATTCTCCATGGCATTTGTCATCACGATGTTCCATGACACCTGTCATCACAATGCTCCATGACACTTGTCATCACAATGCTCCATGGCCCCTCTCATTACTGTGCTTCATAATAACTTGAATCACATTTCTAGATGACCAGTGCCATCACAATGCCCCATGACATTGTCATCACAATTCGCCATGACCATTGTCATCACAATGCTCCATGAACCATGTCATCACAGGGTCCCAGGACACTTGTCATCACAATGATCCATTACCACTTTCATCACAATGCTCCATGACCACTGTCATCTCAATGCCCCATGGCCTTTGTATTCACAATGCTCCATGGCCCCTGTAATCACAGTGCTCCATAACACTTTTCATCATAATGCTCCATGACCACTGCCATCTCAATGCCTCATGACGCCTGTCATCACAATTCTCCAAGGCCCCTCTCATCACAATGCTCCATGACACTTGTCATCACATTGCTCCATAACACCTGTCATCACAGTGTTCACTGCCCATGTCATCACAATGCTCCATGTCCCCAATAATCACAATGCTCCAAGCCTTTTTCCTCACAATGCTCCAGAATTTTGTCATCACAATGTTCCATGACCGTGGCATCACAATGCTCCACGGCCCTTGTCATCACAATGCTCCAGAATTCTTGTCATCACAATGTTCCACGGACGTGTCATCACAAAGCTACATGACCCTGGTCATCACAGTTCTCCATGACCTTTGTCATCACAATGCTCTATGTCACTATTCATCACAATTCTCAATGACCACTTTAATCACTATGCTCGCTGACCATTTTCATCACATTTCTCTATTGTCATTACAATTCCCCATGGCCCCTTTCTTCACCATGCTCCATGATGCCTGTCATCACAATGCTCCATGGCTTTTGTTATCACAATGCGCCAGGACAAGTTTCATCACAATACCCCATCCCCCTTGTCATCACAGTGCATAATGAAAGCTTTCATTACAATGCTCTGTGACTCTTGTCATCACAATGCTCCATGGCCTTTATCGTCACAATGCTCCCAGGCACTTTTCATCACGATGTTCCAAGAAAACTTTCATCACATTGCTCCATGACCATTGTCATCACAATAGTCCATAGCCTTGTCAACACAATGCTGCATAATCCCTGTCATCAAAATTCTCCATGACTGCTGTCATCACAATAATCCAGGACAATTTTCATAACAATGCTTCATGCCCCAGTCATCACAGTGCTCCATGATACCTTTCAACACAATTCCTAGATGATCAATGTCATCACAATGCCCAATGACACATGTCATCACAATTCGCTATGACCCTTGTCATCACAATACTCGATGAACCGTGTCATCACAGTGTTCCAGGACACATGTCATCACAATGATCCATTACTATTTTCATCACAATGCTCCAATACACATGTCATCACAATGCTCCATGGCCCCTGTTATCATATTGCTCCATGATCTCTTTCAACACAATGCTCCATGACCACTGTCATCACCATACCTCAAGACGCCTGTCATCTCAATGCTCCATGGCGCTTTTCATCACAATGCCCCATGGGCCCTGTGATCACAATGCTCCATGCCCTTTTCATCAAAGTGCTCTAGAACTCTTGTCATCATAATGCTCCATGCCAATGTCATCAAAATGTCCTATGACACTTGTCATCACAATGCTCCATGGCTTATGCCATCACAATTTTCCATGGCCCCTGTCATCACAATTTTCCATGGCCCCTGTCATCACAATGCTCCATGCCCTTTTCATCAAAATGCTCCAGAACTCTTGTCATCATAATGCTCCATGCCAATGTCATCAAAATGCCCCATGACACTTGTCATCACAATGCTCCATGGCCTTTGTCATCACAATGTTCCATGGCCCCTTTCATCACAGTGCTCCATTATACCTTTCATCACAATTCTAGATGACCACTGTCATCACCATGCCCCATGACAGATGTCATAACAATTCGCCATGGTCCTTGTCATCACAATGCTCCATGAACCTTGTCATCACAAGGTTCCAGGACTCTTGTCATCACAATGATCCATGATCACTTTCATCACAATGCTCCATGAAACCTGTCACCTCAATGCTCCCTAGCCTTTGTATTCACAATGCTCCATGGCCCCTGTAATCACAGTGCTCCATGACCCCTTTCATCACAATGATCCAAGACCGCTGTCATTACAATGCCCCATGACGCCTGCCACCACAAATCTCCAAGGCCTCTCTTACCAAAAAGCTCCATGATCCCTGTCAGTACAATGTTCGATGACACTTTTCATCACAATGCTCCATGACCCCTGTCATCACAAAGTTCTCTGTCCATATCATCACAATGCTCCTTGTCACCTTTCATCACAATGCTCCATGTCCTTTCATCACAATGCTCCATAATTCTTGTCATCGCAATGTTCCTTGACCGTGTCATCACAATGCTCCATGACCCTTTTCATCACAAAGCTCCATGACACCTGTCATCACAATGATCCATGATTCCTTTCCTCACAGTGCTCCAGTACCCTTTTCATCACCATGCTCCATGCCATTGTCAGCACAATGCTCCTTGGACCCTGTCATCAAAATGCTCCATCCCCTTTTCATCACAATGCTCCAGATATCCTATCATTACAATGCTCCATGCCCGTGTCAACACAATGCTTCATGACCCCTGTCATCAAAATGCTTTATGAACATTCTTATCACAATGTTCCATGACCCCTGTCATCAAAATGATCCATGACCGTTGTCATCACAATGCTGCAGGATACCTTTCATCCCAATCCTCTGTGACTGCTGTCATCATAATGCTCCAGGACAATTATCATCACAATGCTCCATGCCCCCTGTCATCACAGTGCCCTATAAGCCCTGTAATCCCAATGCTCCATGACCCTGTCATCACAATGCTACATGACCCCTGTCATCACATTGTTCCATGGCCTATGTATTCACAATGTTCCATGGACCCTGTAATCACACTGCTCCATGTTCCTTTTCAACACAATGCTCCATGACCCCTGTCATCACAATGTTCCATGAAAGTTGTCATCAAAATGCTCCATGACCCCGGTCACCACAAGGTTCCCTGCCCTTGTCATCACAATGGTACATGGCCTTGTCATCACAATGTTCCATGGCCTCTCTCATCACCATGCTCCATGGTCTTTCTCATCACAATGCTCTCTGACCCCTGTCATCACAATGCTTGATGACCATTGTCATCACAATGCTCCAAGGTCCCTGTCATCACAATGCCTCATGGTCTTTGTAATCACAATGCTCAATGACCACTGTCATCACAATGCTCCATGCCGTTGTCATCACAATGCTCCATGGCCCCTGTAATCACAATGCTCTAAGTGCTTGTCATCACAATGCTCCAGAACATTTGTCATCATAATGCTCCATTCCCGTGTCATCACATTGCTCAATGACACTTGTCATCAAAATGTTCCTTGGTCTTTGTCATCACAATGCTCCATGATCCCTGTCATCACAATGATCCCTGCCAATGTCATCACAATGCTCCATGTCTCGTGTAATCACAATGCTCCATGCCCTTGTCATCACAATGCTCCAGTTCTGTTGTCATCACCATGCTTCATGCCAGTGTCATCACAATGCTCCATGAATCTTGTCTTCACAATGCTCCATGGCCCATGTCATCACAATGCTCCATGACCCCTGTGATCACAATGCTCTATGGCCTTTGTCATCACAATGACACGTGACCCCCGTCAACACAATGCCTGATGAACCCTGACATCAAAATGCTAAATGGCACTTGTCATCACAATGCTATATGAAGCCTGTCATCACTATTCACCATGTCACTTGTATTCACAATGCTCCATGCCCCCTGTAATCCCAGTACTCCATGACCCCTTTCATCACAATGCCCAATGCCACCTCTCATCACAATTCTCCATGGCATTTGTCATCACGATGCTCCATGACACCTGTCATCACAATGCTCCATGACACTTGTCATCACAATGCTCCATGGCCCCTCTCATTACTGTGCTCCATAATAACTTGAATCACATTTCTAGATGACCAGTGCCATCACAATGCCCCATGACATTGTCATCACAATTCGCCATGACCATTGTCATCACAATGCTCCATGAACCATGTCATCACAGGGTCCCAGGACACTTGTCATCACAATGATCCATTACCACTTTCATCACAATGCTCCATGACCACAGTCATCTCAATGCCCCATGGCCTTTGTATTCACAATGCTCCATGGCCCCTGTAATCACAGTGCTCCATAACACCTTTCATCATAATGCTCCATGACCACTGCCATCTCAATGCCTCATGATGCCTGTCATCACCATTCTCCAAGGCCCCTCTCATCACAATGCTCCATGACACCTGTCATCACATTGCTCCATAACAACTGTCATCACAGTGTTCCCTGCCCATGTCATCACAATGCTCCATGTCCCCTATAATCACAATGCTCCAAGCCTTTTTCCTCACAATGCTAGAGAATTTTGTCATCACAATGTTCCATGACCGTGGCATCACAGTGCTCCAGGGCCCTTGTCATCACAATGCTGCAGAATTCTTGTCATCACAATGTTCCATGGACGTGTCATCACAAAGCTACATGACCCTGGTCATCACAGTTCTCCATGACCTTTGTCATCACAATGCTCTATGTCACTATTCATCACAATTCTCAATGACCACTTTAATCACTATGCTCGCTGACCATTTTCATCACATTTCTCTATTGTCATTACAATTCCCCATGGCCCCTTTCTTCACCATGCTCCATGATGCCTGTCATCACAATGCTCCATGGCTTTTGTTATCACAATGCGCCAGGACCAGTTTCATCACAATACTGCATCCCCCTTGTCATCACAGTGCATAATGAAAGCTTTCATTACAATGCTCCGTGACACTTGTCATCACAATGCTCCATGGCCTTTATCGTCACAATGCTCCCAGGCACTTTTCATCACGATGTTCCATGAAAACTTTCATCACATTGCTCCATGACCATTGTCATCACAATAGTCCATAGCCTTGTCAACACAATGCTGCATAATCCCTGTCATCACATTTCTCCATGACTGCTGTCATCACAATAATCCAGGACAATTTTCATAACAATGCTTCATGCCCCCAGTCATCACAGTGCTCCATGATACCTTTCATCACAATTCCTAGATGATCAATGTCATCACAATGCCCAATGACACCTGTCATCACAATTCGCTATGACCCTTGTCATCACAATACTCGATGAACCGTGTCATCACAGTGTTCCAGGACACATGTCATCACAATGATCCATGACTATTTTCATCACAATGCTCCAATACACCTGTCATCACAATGCTCCATGGCCCCTGTTATCATATTGCTCCATGATCTCTTTCATCACAATGCTCCATGACCACTGTCATCACCATACCTCAAGACGCCTGTCATCTCAATGCTCCATGGCTCTTTTCATCACAATGCCCCATGGGCCCTGTGATCACAATGCTCCATGCCCTTGTCATCAAAGTGCTCCAGAACTCTTGTCATCATAATGCTCCATGCCAATGTCATCAAAATGTCCCATGACACTTGTCATCACAATGCTCCATGGCTTATGCCATCACAATGTTCCATAGCCCCTGTCATCACAATGCTCCATGCCCTTTTCATCAAAATGCTCCAGAACTCTTGTCATCATAATGCTCCATGCCAATGTCATCAAAATGCCCCATGACACTTGTCATCACAATGCTCCATGGCCTTTGTCATCACAATGTTCCATGGCCCCTGTCATCACAATGCTCCATTATACCTTTCATCACAATTCTAGATGACCACTGTCATCACCATGCCCCATGACAGATGTCATAACAATTCGACATGGTCCTTGTCATCACAATGCTCCATGAACCTTATCATCACAAGGTTCCAGGACTCTTGACATCACAATGATCCATGATCACTTTCATCACAATGCTCCATGAAACTTGTCACCTCAATGCTCCATAGCCTTTGTATTCACAATGCTCCATGGCCCCTGTAATCACAGTGCTCCATGACCCCTTTCATCACAATGATCCAAGACCGCTGTCATTACAATGCCCCATGACGCCTGCCACCACCAATCTCCAAGGCCTCTCTTACCCAAAAGCTCCATGATCCCTGTCAGTACAATGTTCGATGACACTTTTCATCACAATGCTCCATGACCCCTGTCATCACAAAGTTCTCTGCCCATATCATCACAATGCTCCTTGTCACCTTTCATCACAATGCTCCATGTCCTTTCATCACAATGCTCCATAATTCTTGTCATCGCAATGTTCCTTGACCGTGTCATCACGATGCTCCATGACCCTTGTCATCACAAAGCTCCATGACCCCTGTCATCACAATGATCCATGATTCCTTTCCTCACAGTGCTCCAGTACCCTTTTCATCACAATGCTCCATGCCATTGTCAGCACAATGCTCCTTGGACCCTGTCATCAAAATGCTCCATCCCCTTTTCATCACAATGCTCCAGATATCCTATCATTACAATGCTCCATGCCCGTGTCAACACAATGCTTCATGACCCCTGTCATCAAAATGCTTTATGAACATTCTTATCACAATGTTCCATGACCCCTGTCATCAAAATGATCCATGACTGTTGTCATCACAATGCTGCATGATACCTTTCATCCCAATCCTCTGTGACGGCTGTCATCATAATGCTCCAGGACAATTTTCATCACAATGCTCCATGCCCCCTGTCATCACAGTGCCCCATAAGCCCTGTAATCCCAATGCTCCATGACCCTGTCATCACAATGCTCCATGACCCCTGTCATCACAATGTTCCATGAAAGTTGTCATCAAAATGCTCCATGACCCCGGTCACCACAAGGTTCCCTGCCCTTGTCATCACAATGGTACATGGCCTTGTCATCACAATGTTCCATGGCCTCTGTCACCACCATGCTCCATGGTCTTTCTCATCACAATGCTCTATGACCCCCGTCATCACAATGCTTGATGACCATTGTCATCACAATGCTCCAAGGTCCCTGTCATCACAATGCCTCATGGTCTTTGTAATCTCAATGCTCAATGACCACTGTCATCACAATGCTCCATGCCATTGTCATCACAATGCTCCATGGCCCCTGTAATCACAATGGTCCATGCGCTTGTCATCACAATGCTCCAGAACATTTGTCATCATAATGCTCCATTCCCGTGTCATCACATTGCTCAATGACACTTGTCATCAAAATGTTCCTTGGTCTTTCTCATCACAATGCTCCATGATCCCTGTCATCACAATGATCCCTGCCAATGTCATCACAATGCTCCATGTCTCCTGTAATCACAATGCTCCATAACACCTTTCATCATAATGCTCCATGACCACTGCCATCTCAATGCCTCATGATGCCTGTCATCACCATTCTCCAAGGCCCCTCTCATCACAATGCTCCATGACACCTGTCATCACATTGCTCTATAACAACTGTCATCACAGTGTTCCCTGCCCATGTCATCACAATGCTCCATGTCCCCTATAATCACAATGCTCCAAGCCTTTTTCCTCACAATGCTAGAGAATTTTGTCATCACAATGTTCCATGACCGTGGCATCACAGTGCTCCAGGGCCCTTGTCATCACAATGCTGCAGAATTCTTGTCATCACAATGTTCCATGGACGTGTCATCACAAAGCTACATGACCCTGGTCATCACAGTTCTCCATGACCTTTGTCATCACAATGCTCTATGTCACTATTCATCACAATTCTCAATGACCACTTTAATCACTATGCTCGCTGACCATTTTCATCACATTTCTCTATTGTCATTACAATTCCCCATGGCCCCTTTCTTCACCATGCTCCATGATGCCTGTCATCACAATGCTCCATGGCTTTTGTTATCACAATGCGCCAGGACCAGTTTCATCAAAATACTGCATCCCCCTTGTCATCACAGTGCATAATGAAAGCTTTCATTACAATGCTCCGTGACACTTGTCATCACAATGCTCCATGGCCTTTATCGTCACAATGCTCCCAGGCACTTTTCATCACGATGTTCCATGAAAACTTTCATCACATTGCTCCATGACCATTGTCATCACAATAGTCCATAGCCTTGTCAACACAATGCTGCATAATCCCTGTCATCACATTTCTCCATGACTGCTGTCATCACAATAATCCAGGACAATTTTCATAACAATGCTTCATGCCCCCAGTCATCACAGTGCTCCATGATACCTTTCATCACCATTCCTAGATGATCAATGTCATCACAATGCCCAATGACACCTGTCATCACAATTCGCTATGACCCTTGTCATCACAATACTCGATGAACCGTGTCATCACAGTGTTCCAGGACACATGTCATCACAATGATCCATTACTATTTTCATCACAATGCTCCAATACACCTGTCATCACAATGCTCCATGGCCCCTGTTATCATATTGCTCCATGATCTCTTTCATCACAATGCTCCATGACCACTGTCATCACCATACCTCAAGACGCCTGTCATCTCAATGCTCCATGGCTCTTTTCATCACAATGCCCCATGGGCCCTGTGATCACAATGCTCCATGCCCTTGTCATCAAAGTGCTCCAGAACTCTTGTCATCATAATGCTCCATGCCAATGTCATCAAAATGTCCCATGACACTTGTCATCACAATGCTCCATGGCTTATGCCATCACAATGTTCCATGGCCCCTGTCATCACAATGCTCCATGCCCTTTTCATCAAAATGCTCCAGAACTCTTGTCATCATAATGCTCCATGCCAATGTCATCAAAATGCCCCATGACACTTGTCATCACAATGCTCCATGGCCTTTGTCATCACAATGTTCCATGGCCCCTGTCATCACAATGCTCCATTATACCTTTCATCACAATTCTAGATGACCACTGTCATCACCATGCCCCATGACAGATGTCATAACAATTCGACATGGTCCTTGTCATCACAATGATCCATGAACCTTATCATCACAAGGTTCCAGGACTCTTGTCATCACAATGATCCATGATCACTTTCATCACAATGCTCCATGAAACTTGTCACCTCAATGCTCCATAGCCTTTGTATTCACAATGCTCCATGGCCCCTGTAATCACAGTGCTCCATGACCCCTTTCATCACAATGATCCAAGACCGCTGTCATTACAATGCCCCATGACGCCTGCCACCACCAATCTCCAAGGCCTCTCTTACCCAAAAGCTCCATGATCCCTGTCAGTACAATGTTCGATGACACTTTTCATCACAATGCTCCATGACCCCTGTCATCACAAAGTTCTCTGCCCATATCATCACAATGCTCCTTGTCACCTTTCATCACAATGCTCCATGTCCTTTCATCACAATGCTCCATAATTCTTGTCATCGCAATGTTCCTTGACCGTGTCATCACGATGCTCCATGACCCTTGTCATCACAAAGCTCCATGACCCCTGTCATCACAATGATCCATGATTCCTTTCCTCACAGTGCTCCAGTACCCTTTTCATCACAATGCTCCATGCCATTGTCAGCACAATGCTCCTTGGACCCTGTCATCAAAATGCTCCATCCCCTTTTCATCACAATGCTCCAGATATCCTATCATTACAATGCTCCATGCCCGTGTCAACACAATGCTTCATGAACCCTGTCATCAAAATGCTTTATGAACATTCTTATCACAATGTTCCATGACCCCTGTCATCAAAATGATCCATGACTGTTGTCATCACAATGCTGCATGATACCTTTCATCCCAATCCTCTGTGACGGCTGTCATCATAATGCTCCAGGACAATTTTCATCACAATGCTCCATGCCCCCTGTCATCACAGTGCCCCATAAGCCCTGTAATCCCAATGCTCCATGACCGTGTCATCACAATGCTCCATGACCCCTGTCATCACAATGTTCCATGAAAGTTGTCATCAAAATGCTCCATGACCCCGGTCACCACAAGGTTCCCTGCCCTTGTCATCACAATGGTACATGACCTTGTCATCACAATGTTCCATGGCCTCTGTCATCACCATGCTCCATGGTCTTTCTCATCACAATGCTCTATGACCCCCGTCATCACAATGCTTGATGACCATTGTCATCACAATGCTCCAAGGTCCCTGTCATCACAATGCCTCATGGTCTTTGTAATCACAATGCTCAATGACCACTGTCATCACAATGCTCCATGCCATTGTCATCACAATGCTCCATGGCCCCTGTAATCACAATGGTCCTTGCGCTTGTCATCACAATGCTCCAGAACATTTGTCATCATAATGCTCCATTCCCGTGTCATCACATTGCTCAATGACACTTGTCATCAAAATGTTCCTTGGTCTTTCTCATCACAATGCTCCATGATCCCTGTCATCACAATGATCCCTGCCAATGTCATCACAATGCTCCATGTCTCCTGTAATCACAATGCTCCATGCCCTTGTCATCACAATGCTCCAGTTCTGTTGTCATCACCATGCTTCATGCCAGTGTCATCACAATGCTCCATGAATCTTGTCTTCACAATGCTCCATGGCCCATGTCATCACAATGCTCCATGACCCCTGTGATCACAATGCTCTATGGCCTTTGTCATCACAATGACACGTGACCCCCGTCAACACAATGCCTGATGAACCCTGACATCAAAGTGCTAAATGGCACTTGTCATCACAATGCTATATGAAGCCTGTCATCACTATTCACCATGTCACTTGTTTTCACAATGCTCCATGCCCCCTGTAATCCCAGTACTCCATGACCCCTTTCATCACAATGCCCAATGCCACCTCTCATCACAATTCTCCATGGCATTTGTCATCACGATGCTCCATGACACCTGTCATCACAATGCTCCATGACACTTGTCATCACAATGCTCCATGGCCCCTCTCATTACTGTGCTCCATAATAACTTGAATCACATTTCTAGATGACCAGTGCCATCACAATGCCCCATGACATTGTCATCACAATTCGCCATGACCATTGTCATCACAATGCTCCATGAACCATGTCATCACAGGGTCCCAGGACACTTGTCATCACAATGATCCATTACCACTTTCATCACAATGCTCCATGACCCCGGTCATCTCAATGCCCCATGGCCTTTGTATTCACAATCATCCATGGCCCCTGTAATCACAGTGCTCCATAACACCTTTCATCATAATGCTCCATGACCACTGCCATCTCAATGCCTCATGACGCCTGTCATCACAATTCTCCAAGGCCCCTCTCATCACAATGCTCCATGACACCTGTCATCACATTGCTCCATAACAACTGTCATCACAGTGTTTTCTGCCCATGTCATCACAATGCTCCATGTCCCCTATAATCACAATGCTCCAAGCCTTTTTCCTCACAATGCTAGAGAATTTTGTCATCACAATGTTCCATGACCGTGGCATCACAGTGCTTCAGGGCCCTTGTCATCACAATGCTGCAGAATTCTTGTCATCACAATGTTCCATGGACGTGTCATCACAAAGCTACATGACCCTGGTCATCACAGTTCTCCATGACCTTTGTCATCACAATGCTCTATGTCACTATTCATCACAATTCTCAATGACCACTTTAATCACTATGCTCGCTGACCATTTTCATCACATTTCTCTATTGTCATTACAATTCCCCATGGCCCGTTTCTTCACCATGCTCCATGATGCCTGTCATCACAATGCTCCATGGCTTTTGTTATCACAATGCGCCAGGACCAGTTTCATCACAATACTCCATCCCCCTTGTCATCACAGTGCATAATGAAAGCTTTCATTACAATGCTCCGTGACACTTGTCATCACAATGCTCCATGGCCTTTATCGTCACAATGCTCCCAGGCACTTTTCATCACGATGTTTCATGAAAACTTTCATCACATTACTCCATGACCATTGTCATCACAATAGTCCATAGCCTTGTCAACACAATGCTGCATAATCCCTGTCATCACAATTCTCCATGACTGCTGTCATCACAATAATCCAGGAAAATTTTCATAACAATGCTTCATGCCCCCAGTCATCACAGTGCTCCATGATACCTTTCATCACAATTCCTAGATGATCAATGTCATCACAATGTCCAATGACACCTGTCATCACAATTCGCTATGACCCTTGTCATCACAATACTCGATGAACCGTGTCATCACAGTGTTCCAGGACACATGTCATCACAATGATCCATTACTATTTTCATCACAATGCTCCAATACACCTGTCATCACAATGCTCCATGGCCCCTGTTATCATATTGCTCCATGATCTCTTTCATCACAATGCTCCATGACCACTGTCATCACCATACCTCAAGACGCCTGTCATCTCAATGCTCCATGGCTCTTTTCATCACAATGCCCCATGGGCCCTGTGATCACAATGTTCCATGCCCTTGTCATCAAAGTGCTCCAGAACTCTTGTCATCATAATGCTCCATGCCAATGTCATCAAAATGTCCCATGACACTTGTCATCACAATGCTCCATGGCATATGCCATCACAATGTTCCATGGCCCCTGTCATCACAATGCTCCATGCCCTTTTCATCAAAATGCTCCAGAACTCTTGTCATCATAATGCTCCATGCCAATGTCTTCAAAATGCCCCATGACACTTGTCATCACAATGCTCCATGGCCTTTGTCATCACAATGTTCCATGGCCCCTGTCATCACAATGCTCCATTATACCTTTCATCACAATTCTAGATGACCACTGTCATCACCATGCCCCATGACAGATGTCATAACAATTCGCCATGGTCCTTGTCATCACAATGCTCCATGAACCTTATCATCACAAGGTTCCAGGACTCTTGTCATCACAATGATCCATGATCACTTTCATCACAATGCTCCATGAAACCTGTCACCTCAATGCTCCATAGCCTTTGTATTCACAATGCTCCATGGCCCCTGTAATCACAGTGCTCCATGACCCCTTTCATCACAATGATCCAAGACCGCTGTCATTACAATGCCCCATGACGCCTGCCACCACAAATCCCCAAGGCCTCTCTTACCAAAAAGCTCCATGATCCCTGTCAGTACAATGTTCGATGACACTTTTCATCACAATGCTCCATGACCCCTGTCATCACAAAGTTCTCTGCCCATATCATCACAATGCTCCTTGTCACCTTTCATCACAATGCTCCATGTCCTTTCATCACAATGCTCCATAATTCTTGTCATCGCAATGTTCCTTGACCGTGTCATCACAATGCTCCATGACCCTTGTCATCACCAAGCTCCATGACCCCTGTCATCACAATGATCCATGATTCCTTTCCTCACAGTGCTCCAGTACCCTTTTCATCACAATGCTCCATGCCATTGTCAGCACAATGCTCCTTGGACCCTTTCATCAAAATGCTCCATCCCCTTTTCATCACAATGCTCCAGATATCCTATCATTACAATGCTCCATGCCCGTGTCAACACAATGCTTCATGACCCCTGTCATCAAAATGCTTTATGAACATTCTTATCACAATGTTCCATGACCCCTGTCATCAAAATGATCCATGACCGTTGTCATCACAATGCTGCATGATACCTTTCATCCCAATCCTCTGTGACGGCTGTCATCATAATGCTCCAGGACAATTTTCATCACAATGCTCCATGCCCCCTGTCATCACAGTGCCCCATAAGCCCTGTAATCCCAATGCTCCATGACCCTGTCATCACAATGCTACATGACCCCTGTCATCACATTGTTCCATGGCCTATGTATTCACAATGTTCCATGGACCCTGTAATCACACAGCTCCATGTTCCTTTTCAACACAATGCTCCATGATCCCTGTCATCACAATGATCCCTGCCAATGTCATCACAATGCTCCATGTCTCCTGTAATCACAATGCTCCTTGCCCTTGTCATCACAATGCTCCAGTTCTGTTGTCATCACCATGCTTCATGCCACTGTCATCACAATGCTCCATGAATCTTGTCTTCACAATGCTCCATGGCCCATGTCATCACAATGCTCCATGACCCCTGTGATCACAATGCTCTATGGCCTTTGTCATCACAATGACACGTGACCCCCGTCAACACAATGCCTGATGAACCCTGACATCAAAATGCTAAATGGCACTTGTCATCACAATGCTATATGAAGCCTGTCATCACTATTCACCATGTCACTTGTTTCCACAATGCTCCATGCCCCCTCTAATCCCAGTACTCCATGACCCCTTTCATCACAATGCCCAATGCCACCTCTCATCACAATTGTCCATGGCATTTGTCATCACGATGCTCCATGACACCTGTCATCACAATGCTCCATGACACTTGTCATCACAATGCTCATGGCCCCTCTCATTACTGTGCTCCATAATAACTTGAATCACATTTCTAGATGACCAGTGCCATCACAATGCCCCATGACATTGTCATCACAATTCGCCATGACCATTGTCATCACAATGCTCCATGAACCATGTCATCACAGGGTCCCAGGACACTTGTCATCAAAATGATCCATTACCACTTTCATCACAATGCTCCATGACCACGGTCATCTCAATGCCCCATGGCCTTTGTATTCACAATGCTCCATGGCCCCTGTAATCACAGTGCTCCATAACACCTTTCATCATAATGCTCCATGACCACTGCCATCTCAATGCCTCATGATGCCTGTCATCACCATTCTCCAAGGCCCCTCTCATCACAATGCTCCATGACACCTGTCATCACATTGCTCCATAACAACTGTCATCACAGTGTTCCCTGCCCATGTCATCACAATGCTCCATGTCCCCTATAATCACAATGCTCCAAGCCTTTTTCCTCACAATGCTAGAGAATTTTGTCATCACAATGTTCCATGACCGTGGCATCACAGTGCTCCAGGGCCCTTGTCATCACAATGCTGCAGAATTCTTGTCATCACAATGTTCCATGGACGTGTCATCACAAAGCTACATGACCCTGGTCATCACAGTTCTCCATGACCTTTGTCATCACAATGCTCTATGTCACTATTCATCACAATTCTCAATGACCACTTTAATCACTATGCTCGCTGACCATTTTCATCACATTTCTCTATTGTCATTACAATTCCCCATGGCCCCTTTCTTCACCATGCTCCATGATGCCTGTCATCACAATGCTCCATGGCTTTTGTTATCACAATGCGCCAGGACCAGTTTCATCAAAATACTGCATCCCCCTTGTCATCACAGTGCATAATGAAAGCTTTCATTACAATGCTCCGTGACACTTGTCATCACAAAGCTCCATGGCCTTTATCGTCACAATGCTCCCAGGCACTTTTCATCACGATGTTCCATGAAAACTTTCATCACATTGCTCCATGACCATTGTCATCACAATAGTCCATAGCCTTGTCAACACAATGCTGCATAATCCCTGTCATCACATTTCTCCATGACTGCTGTCATCACAATAATCCAGGACAATTTTCATAACAATGCTTCATGTCCCCAGTCATCACAGTGCTCCATGATACCTTTCATCACAATTCCTAGATGATCAATGTCATCACAATGCCCAATGACACCTGTCATCACAATTCGCTATGACCCTTGTCATCACAATACTCGATGAACCGTGTCATCACAGTGTTCCAGGACACATGTCATCACAATGATCCATTACTATTTTCATCACAATGCTCCAATACACCTGTCATCACAATGCTCCATGGCCCCTGTTATCATATTGCTCCATGATCTCTTTCATCACAATGCTCCATGACCACTGTCATCACCATACCTCAAGACGCCTGTCATCTCAATGCTCCATGGCTCTTTTCATCACAATGCCCCATGGGCCCTGTGATCACAATGCTCCATGCCCTTGTCATCAAAGTGCTCCAGAACTCTTGTCATCATAATGCTCCATGCCAATGTCATCAAAATGTCCCATGACACTTGTCATCACAATGCTCCATGGCTTATGCCATCACAATGTTCCATAGCCCCTGTCATCACAATGCTCCATGCCCTTTTCATCAAAATGCTCCAGAACTCTTGTCATCATAATGCTCCATGCCAATGTCATCAAAATGCCCCATGACACTTGTCATCACAATGCTCCATGGCCTTTGTCATCACAATGTTCCATGGCCCCTGTCATCACAATGCTCCATTATACCTTTCATCACAATTCTAGATGACCACTGTCATCACCATGCCCCATGACAGATGTCATAACAATTCGACATGGTCCTTGTCATCACAATGCTCCATGAACCTTATCATCACAAGGTTCCAGGACTCTTGTCATCACAATGATCCATGATCACTTTCATCACAATGCTCCATGAAACTTGTCACCTCAATGCTCCATAGCCTTTGTATTCACAATGCTCCATGGCCCCTGTAATCACAGTGCTCCATGACCCCTTTCATCACAATGATCCAAGACCGCTGTCATTACAATGCCCCATGACGCCTGCCACCACCAATCTCCAAGGCCTCTCTTACCCAAAAGCTCCATGATCCCTGTCAGTACAATGTTCGATGACACTTTTCATCACAATGCTCCATGACCCCTGTCATCACAAAGTTCTCTGCCCATATCATCACAATGCTCCTTGTCACCTTTCATCACAATGCTCCATGTCCTTTCATCACAATGCTCCATAATTCTTGTCATCGTAATGTTCCTTGACCGTGTCATCACGATGCTCCATGACCCTTGTCATCACCAAGCTCCATGACCCCTGTCATCACAATGATCCATGATTCCTTTCCTCACAGTGCTCCAGTACCCTTTTCATCACAATGCTCCATGCCATTGTCAGCACAATGCTCCTTGGACCCTGTCATCAAAATGCTCCATCCCCTTTTCATCACAATGCTCCAGATATCCTATCATTACAATGCTCCATGCCCGTGTCAACACAATGCTTCATGACCCCTGTCATCAAAATGCTTTATGAACATTCTTATCACAATGTTCCATGACCCCTGTCATCAAAATGATCCATGACCGTTGTCATCACAATGCTGCATGATACCTTTCATCCCAATCCTCTGTGACGGCTGTCATCATAATGCTCCAGGACAATTTTCATCACAATGCTCCATGCCCCCTGTCATCACAGTGCCCCATAAGCCCTGTAATCCCAATGCTCCATGACCCTGTCATCACAATGCTACATGACCCCTGTCATCACATTGTTCCATGGCCTATGTATTCACAATGTTCCATGGACCCTGTAATCACACAGCTCCATGTTCCTTTTCAACACAATGCTCCATGATCCCTGTCATCACAATGATCCCTGCCAATGTCATCACAATGCTCCATGTCTCCTGTAATCACAATGCTCCTTGCCCTTGTCATCACAATGCTCCAGTTCTGTTGTCATCACCATGCTTCATGCCACTGTCATCACAATGCTCCATGAATCTTGTCTTCACAATGCTCCATGGCCCATGTCATCACAATGCTCCATGACCCCTGTGATCACAATGCTCTATGGCCTTTGTCATCACAATGACACGTGACCCCCGTCAACACAATGCCTGATGAACCCTGACATCAAAATGCTAAATGGCACTTGTCATCACAATGCTATATGAAGCCTGTCATCACTATTCACCATGTCACTTGTTTCCACAATGCTCCATGCCCCCTCTAATCCCAGTACTCCATGACCCCTTTCATCACAATGCCCAATGCCACCTCTCATCACAATTGTCCATGGCATTTGTCATCACGATGCTCCATGACACCTGTCATCACAATGCTCCATGACACTTGTCATCACAATGCTCATGGCCCCTCTCATTACTGTGCTCCATAATAACTTGAATCACATTTCTAGATGACCAGTGCCATCACAATGCCCCATGACATTGTCATCACAATTCGCCATGACCATTGTCATCACAATGCTCCATGAACCATGTCATCACAGGGTCCCAGGACACTTGTCATCAAAATGATCCATTACCACTTTCATCACAATGCTCCATGACCACGGTCATCTCAATGCCCCATGGCCTTTGTATTCACAATGCTCCATGGCCCCTGTAATCACAGTGCTCCATAACACCTTTCATCATAATGCTCCATGACCACTGCCATCTCAATGCCTCATGATGCCTGTCATCACCATTCTCCAAGGCCCCTCTCATCACAATGCTCCATGACACCTGTCATCACATTGCTCCATAACAACTGTCATCACAGTGTTCCCTGCCCATGTCATCACAATGCTCCATGTCCCCTATAATCACAATGCTCCAAGCCTTTTTCCTCACAATGCTAGAGAATTTTGTCATCACAATGTTCCATGACCGTGGCATCACAGTGCTCCAGGGCCCTTGTCATCACAATGCTGCAGAATTCTTGTCATCACAATGTTCCATGGACGTGTCATCACAAAGCTACATGACCCTGGTCATCACAGTTCTCCATGACCTTTGTCATCACAATGCTCTATGTCACTATTCATCACAATTCTCAATGACCACTTTAATCACTATGCTCGCTGACCATTTTCATCACATTTCTCTATTGTCATTACAATTCCCCATGGCCCCTTTCTTCACCATGCTCCATGATGCCTGTCATCACAATGCTCCATGGCTTTTGTTATCACAATGCGCCAGGACCAGTTTCATCAAAATACTGCATCCCCCTTGTCATCACAGTGCATAATGAAAGCTTTCATTACAATGCTCCGTGACACTTGTCATCACAAAGCTCCATGGCCTTTATCGTCACAATGCTCCCAGGCACTTTTCATCACGATGTTCCATGAAAACTTTCATCACATTGCTCCATGACCATTGTCATCACAATAGTCCATAGCCTTGTCAACACAATGCTGCATAATCCCTGTCATCACATTTCTCCATGACTGCTGTCATCACAATAATCCAGGACAATTTTCATAACAATGCTTCATGTCCCCAGTCATCACAGTGCTCCATGATACCTTTCATCACAATTCCTAGATGATCAATGTCATCACAATGCCCAATGACACCTGTCATCACAATTCGCTATGACCCTTGTCATCACAATACTCGATGAACCGTGTCATCACAGTGTTCCAGGACACATGTCATCACAATGATCCATTACTATTTTCATCACAATGCTCCAATACACCTGTCATCACAATGCTCCATGGCCCCTGTTATCATATTGCTCCATGATCTCTTTCATCACAATGCTCCATGACCACTGTCATCACCATACCTCAAGACGCCTGTCATCTCAATGCTCCATGGCTCTTTTCATCACAATGCCCCATGGGCCCTGTGATCACAATGCTCCATGCCCTTGTCATCAAAGTGCTCCAGAACTCTTGTCATCATAATGCTCCATGCCAATGTCATCAAAATGTCCCATGACACTTGTCATCACAATGCTCCATGGCTTATGCCATCACAATGTTCCATAGCCCCTGTCATCACAATGCTCCATGCCCTTTTCATCAAAATGCTCCAGAACTCTTGTCATCATAATGCTCCATGCCAATGTCATCAAAATGCCCCATGACACTTGTCATCACAATGCTCCATGGCCTTTGTCATCACAATGTTCCATGGCCCCTGTCATCACAATGCTCCATTATACCTTTCATCACAATTCTAGATGACCACTGTCATCACCATGCCCCATGACAGATGTCATAACAATTCGACATGGTCCTTGTCATCACAATGCTCCATGAACCTTATCATCACAAGGTTCCAGGACTCTTGTCATCACAATGATCCATGATCACTTTCATCACAATGCTCCATGAAACTTGTCACCTCAATGCTCCATAGCCTTTGTATTCACAATGCTCCATGGCCCCTGTAATCACAGTGCTCCATGACCCCTTTCATCACAATGATCCAAGACCGCTGTCATTACAATGCCCCATGACGCCTGCCACCACCAATCTCCAAGGCCTCTCTTACCCAAAAGCTCCATGATCCCTGTCAGTACAATGTTCGATGACACTTTTCATCACAATGCTCCATGACCCCTGTCATCACAAAGTTCTCTGCCCATATCATCACAATGCTCCTTGTCACCTTTCATCACAATGCTCCATGTCCTTTCATCACAATGCTCCATAATTCTTGTCATCGTAATGTTCCTTGACCGTGTCATCACGATGCTCCATGACCCTTGTCATCACAAAGCTCCATGACCCCTGTCATCACAATGATCCATGATTCCTTTCCTCACAGTGCTCCAGTACCCTTTTCATCACAATGCTCCATGCCATTGTCAGCACAATGCTCCTTGGACCCTGTCATCAAAATGCTCCATCCCCTTTTCATCACAATGCTCCAGATATCCTATCATTACAATGCTCCATGCCCGTGTCAACACAATGCTTCATGACCCCTGTCATCAAAATGCTTTATGAACATTCTAATCACAATGTTCCATGACCCCTGTCATCAAAATGATCCATGACTGTTGTCATCACAATGCTGCATGATACCTTTCATCCCAATCCTCTGTGACGGCTGTCATCATAATGCTCCAGGACAATTTTCATCACAATGCTCCATGCCCCCTGTCATCACAGTGCCCCATAAGCCCTGTAATCCCAATGCTCCATGACCCTGTCATCACAAAGCTCCATGACCCCTGTCATCACAATGTTCCATGAAAGTTGTCATCAAAATGCTCCATGACCCCGGTCACCACAAGGTTCCCTGCCCTTGTCATCACAATGGTACATGGCCTTGTCATCACAATGTTCCATGGCCTCTGTCATCACCATGCTCCATGGTCTTTCTCATCACAATGCTCTATGACCCCCGTCATCACAATGCTTGATGACCATTATCATCACAATGCACCAAGGTCCCTGTCATCACAAAGCCTCATGGTCTTTGTAATCACAATGCTCAATGACCACTGTCATCACAATGCTCCATGCCGTTGTCATCACAATGCTCCATGGCCCCTGTAATCACAATGCTCCATGCGCTTGTCATTACAATGCTCCAGAACATTTGTCATCATAATGCTCCATTCCCGTGTCATCACATTGCTCAATGACACTTGTTATCAAAATGTTCCTTGGTCTTTCTCATCACAATGCTCCATGATCCCTGTCATCACAATGATCCCTGCCAATGTCATCACAATGCTCCATGTCTCGTGTAATCACAATGCTCCATGCCCTTGTCATCACAATGCTCCAGTTCTGTTGTCATCACCATGCTTCATGCCAGTGTCATCACAATGCTCCATGAATCTTGTCTTCACAATGCTCCATGGCCCATGTCATCACAATGCTCCATGACCCCTGTGATCACAATGCTCTATGGCCTTTGTCATCACAATGACACGTGACCCCTGTCAACACAATGCCTGATGAACCCTGACATCAAAATGCTAAATGGCACTTGTCATCACAATGCTATATGAAGCCTGTCATCACTATTTACCATGTCACTTGTTTTCAGAATGCTCCATGCCCCCTGTAATCCCAGTACTCCATGACTCCTTTCATCACAATGCCCAATGCCACCTCTCATCACAATTCTCCATGGCATTTGTCATCACGATGCTCCATGACACCTGTCATCACAATGCTCCATGACACTTGTCATCACAAGGCTCCATGGCCCCTCTCATTACTGTGCTCCATAATAACTTGAATCACATTTCTAGATGACCAGTGCCATCACAATGCCCCATGACATTGTCATCACAATTCGCCATGACCATTGTCATCACAATGCTCCATGAACCATGTCATCACAGGGTCCCAGGACACTTGTCATCACAATGATCCATTACCACTTTCATCACAATGCTCCATGACCACTGTCATCTCAATGCCCCATGGCCTTTGTATTCACAATGCTCCATGGCCCCTGTAATCACAGTGCTCCATAACACCTTTCATCATAATGCTCCATGACCACTGCCATCTCAATGCCTCATGACGCCTGTCATCACAATTCTCCAAGGCCCCTCTCATCACAATGCTCCATGACACTTGTCATCACATTGCTCCATAACAACTGTCATCACAGTGTTCCCTGCCCATGTCATCACAATGCTCCCTGTCCCCTATAATCACAATGCTCCAAGCCTTTTTCCTCAAAATGCTCCAGAATTTTGTCATCACAATGTTCCATGACCGTGGCATCACAATGCTCCACGGCCCTTGTCATCACAATGCTCCAGAATTCTTGTCATCACAATGTTCCATGGACGTGTCATCACAAAGCTACATGACCCTGGTCATCTCAGTTCTCCATGACCTTTGTCATCACAATGCTCTATGCCACTTTTCATCTCAATTCTCAATGACCACTTTAATCATTATGCTCGCTGACCATTTTCATCACATTTCTCTATTGTCATTACAATTCCCCATGGCCCCTTTCTTCACCATGCTCCATGATGCCTGTCATCACAATGCTCCCTGGCTTTTGTTATCACAATGCGCCAGGACCATTTTCATCACAATACTCCATCCCCCTTGTCATCACAGTGCATAATGAAAGCTTTCATTACAATGCTCCGTGACAATTGTCGTCACAATGCTCCATGGCCTTTATTGTCACAATGCTCCCAGGCACTTTTCATCACGATGTTCCATGAAAACTTTCATCACGTTGCTCCATGACCATTGTCATCACAATAGTCCATAGCCTTGTCAACACAATGCTGCATAATCCCTGTCATCACAATTCTCCATGACTGCTGTCATCACAATAATCCAGGACAATTTTCATAACAATGCTTCATGCCCCCAGTCATCACAGTGTTCCATGATACCTTTCATCACAATTCCTAGATGATCAATGTCATCACAATGCCCAATGACACCTGTCATCACAATTCGCTATGACCCTTGTCATCACAATACTCGATGAACCGTGTCATCACAGTGTTCCAGGAAACATGTCATCACAATGATCCATTACTATTTTCATCACAATGCTCCAATACACCTGTCATCAAAATGCTCCATGGCCCCTGTTATCATATTGCTCCATGATCTCTTTCATCACAATGCTCCATGACCACTGTCATCACCATACCTCAAGACGCCTGTCATCTCAATGCTCCATGGCTCTTTTCATCACAATGCCCCATGGGCCCTGTGATCACAATGCTCCATGCCCTGTCATCAAAGTGCTCCAGAACTCTTGTCATCATAATGCTCCATGCCAATGTCATCAAAATGTCCCATGACACTTGTCATCACAATGCTCCATGGCTTATTCCATCACAATTTTCCATGGCCACTGTCATCACAATGCTCCATGCCCTTTTCATCAAAATGCTCCAGAACTCTTGTCATCATAATGCTCCATGCCAATGTCATCAAAATGCCCCATGACACTTCTCATCACAATGCTCCATGGCCTTTGTCATCACAATGTTCCATGGCCCCTGTCATCACAATGCTCCATTATACCTTTCATCACAATTCTAGATGACCACTGTCATCACCATGCCCCATGACAGATGTCATAACAATTCGCCATGGTCCTTGTCATCACAATGCTCCATGAATCTTATCATCACAAGGTTCCAGGACTCTTGTCATCACAATGATCCGTGATCACTTTCATCACAATGCTCCATGAAACCTGTCACCTCAATGCTCCATAGCCTTTGTATTCACAATGCTCCATGGCCCCTGTAATCACAGTGCTCCATGACCCCTTTCATCACAATGATCCAAGACCGCTGTCATTACAATGCCCCATGACGCCTGCCACCACAAATCTCCAAGGCCTCTCTTACCAAAAAGCTCCATGATCCCTGTCAGTACAATGTTCGATGACACTTTTCATCACAATGCTCCATGACCCCTGTCATCACAAAGTTCTCTGCCCATATCATCACAATGCTCCTTGTCACCTTTCATCACAATGCTCCATGTCCTTTCATCACAATGCTCCATAATTCTTGTCATCGCAATGTTCCTTGACCGTGTCATCACGATGCTCCATGACCCTTGTCATCACAAAGCTCCATGACCCCTGTCATCACAATGATCCATGATTCCTTTCCTCACAGTGCTCCAGTACCCTTTTCATCACAATGCTCCATGCCATTGTCAGCACAATGCTCCTTGGACCCTGTCATCAAAATGCTCCATCCCCTTTTCATCACAATGCTCCAGATATCCTATCATTACAATGCTCCATGCCCGTGTCAACACAATGCTTCATGACCCCTGTCATCAAAATGCTTTATGAACATTCTTATCACAATGTTCCATGACCCCTGTCATCAAAATGATCCATGACTGTTGTCATCACAATGCTGCATGATACCTTTCATCCCAATCCTCTGTGACGGCTGTCATCATAATGCTCCAGGACAATTTTCATCACAATGCTCCATGCCCCCTGTCATCACAGTGCCCCATAAACCCTGTAATCCCAATGCTCCATGACCCTGTCATCACAATGCTACATGACCCCTGTCATCACATTGTTCCATGGCCTATGTATTCACAATGTTCCATGGACCCTGTAATCACACTGCTCCATGTTCCTTTTCAACACAATGCTCCATGACCCATGTCATCACAATGTTCCATGAAAGTTGTCATCAAAATGCTCCATTACCCCGGTCACCACAAGGTTCCCTGGCCTTGTCATCACAATGATACATGGCCTTGTCATCACAATGTTCCATGGCCTCTGTCATCACCATGCTCCATGGTCTTTCTCATCACAATGCTCTATGACCCCTGTCATCACAATGCTTGATGACCATTGTCATCACAATGCTCCAAGGTCCCTGTCATCAAAATGCCTCATGGTCTTTGTAATAAAATGCTCAATGACCACTGTCATCACAATGCTCCATGCCGTTGTCATCACAATGCTCCATGGCCCCTGTAATCACAATGCTCCATGCGCTTGTCATCACAATGCTCCAGAACATTTGTCATCATAATGCTCCATTCCCGTGTCATCACATTGCTCAATGACACTTGTCATCAAAATGTTCCTTGGTCTTTGTCATCACAATGCTCCATGATCCCTGTCATCACAATGATCCCTGCCAATGTCATCACAATGCTCCATGTCTCCTGTAATCACAATGCTCCATGCCCTTGTCATCACAATGCTCCAGTTCTGTTGTCATCACCATGCTTCATGCCAGTGTCATCACAATGCTCCATGAATCTTGTCTTCACAATGCTCCATGGCCCATGTCATCACAATGCTCCATGACCCCTGTGATCACAATGCTCTATGGCCTTTGTCGTCACAATGACACGTGACCCTCGTCAACACAATGCCTGATGAACCCTGACATCAAAATGCTAAATGGCACTTGTCATCACAATGCTATATGAAGCCTGTCATCACTATTCACCATGTCACATGTTTTCACAATGTTCCATGCCCCCTGTAATCCCAGTACTCCATGACCCCTTTCATCACAATGCCCAATGCCACCTCTCATCACAATTCTCCATGGCATTTGTCATCACGATGCTCCATGACACCTGTCATCATATTGCTCCATGACACTTGTCATCACAATGCTCCATGGCCCCTCTCATTACTGTGCTCCATAATAACTTGAATCACATTTCTAGATGACCAGTGCCATCACAATGCCCCATGACATTGTCATCACAATTCGCCATGACCATTGTCATCACAATGCTCCATGAACCATGTCATCACAGGGTCCCAGGACACTTGTCATCACAATGATCCATTACCACTTTCATCACAATGCTCCATGACCACTGTCATCTCAATGCCCCATGGCCTTTGTATTCACAATGCTCCATGGCCCCTGTAATCACAGTGCTCCATAACACCTTTCATCATAATGCTCCATGACCACTGCCATCTCTATGCCTCATGACGCCTGTCATCACAATTCTCCAAGGCCCCTCTCATCACAATGCTCCATGACACTTGTCATCACATTGCTCCATAACACCTGTCATCACAGTGTTCCCTGCCCATGTCATCACAATGCTCCATGTCCCCTATATTTACAATGCTCCAAGCCTTTTTCCTCACAATGCTCCAGAATTTTGTCATCAAAATGTTCCATGACGGTGGCATCACAATGCTCCACGGCCCTTGTCATTACAATGCTCCAGAATTCTTGTCATCACAATGTTCCATGGACGTGTCATCACAAAGCTACATGACCCTGGTCATCTCAGTTCTCCATGACCTTTGTCATCACAATGCTCTATGCCACTTTTCATCTCAATTCTCAATGACCACTTTAATCATTATGCTCGCTGACCATTTTCATCACATTTCTCTATTGTCATTACAATTCCCCATGGCCCCTTTCTTCACCATGCTCCATGATGCCTGTCATCACAATGCTCCCTGGCTTTTGTTATCACAATGCGCCAGGACCATTTTCATCACAATACTCCATCCCCCTTGTCATCACAGTGCATAATGAAAGCTTTCATTACAATGCTCCGTGACAATTGTCGTCACATTGCTCCATGGCCTTTATTGTCACAATGCTCCCAGGCACTTTTCATCACGATGTTCCATGAAAACTTTCATCACATTGCTCCATGACCATTGTCATCACAATAGTCCATAGCCTTGTCAACACAATGCTGCATAATCCCTGTCATCACAATTCTCCATGACTGCTGTCATCACAATAATCCAGGACAATTTTCATAACAATGCTTCATGCCCCCAGTCATCACAGTGCTCCATGATACCTTTCATCACAATTCCTAGATGATCAATGTCATCACAATGCCCAATGACACCTGTCATCACAATTCGCTATGACCCTTGTCATCACAATACTCGATGAACCGTGTCATCACAGTGTTCCAGGAAACATGTCATCACAATGATCCATTACTATTTTCATCACAATGCTCCAATACACCTGTCATCAAAATGCTCCATGGCCCCTGTTATCATATTGCTCCATGATCTCTTTCATCACAATGCTCCATGACCACTGTCATCACCATACCTCAAGACGCCTGTCATCTCAATGCTCCATGGCTCTTTTCATCACAATGCCCCATGGGCCCTGTGATCACAATGCTCCATGCCCTGTCATCAAAGTGCTCCAGAACTCTTGTCATTATAATGCTCCATGCCAATGTCATCAAAATGTCCCATGACACTTGTCATCACAATGCTCCATGGCTTATTCCATCACAATTTTCCATGGCCACTGTCATCACAATGCTCCATGCCCTTTTCATCAAAATGCTCCAGAACTCTTGTCATCATAATGCTCCATGCCAATGTCATCAAAATGCCCCATGACACTTCTCATCACAATGCTCCATGGCCTTTGTCATCACAATGTTCCATGGCCCCTGTCATCACAATGCTCCATTATACCTTTCATCACAATTCTAGATGACCACTGTCATCACCATGCCCCATGACAGATGTCATAACAATTCGCCATGGTACTTGTCATCACAATGCTCCATGAACCTTATCATCACAAGGTTCCAGGACTCTTGTCATCACAATGATCCATGATCACTTTCATCACAATGCTCCATGAAACCTGTCACCTCAATGCTCCATAGCCTTTGTATTCACAATGCTCCATGGCCCCTGTAATCACAGTGCTCCATGACCCCTTTCATCACAATGATCCAAGACCGCTGTCATTACAATGCCCCATGACGCCTGCCACCACAAATCTCCAAGGCCTCTCTTACCAAAAAGCTCCATGATCCCTGTCAGTACAATGTTCGATGACACTTTTCATCACAATGCTCCATGACCCCTGTCATCACAAAGTTCTCTGCCCATATCATCACAATGCTCCTTGTCACCTTTCATCACAATGCTCCATGTCCTTTCATCACAATGCTCCATAATTCTTGTCATCGCAATGTTCCTTGACCGTGTCATCACGATGCTCCATGACCCTTGTCATCACAAAGCTCCATGACCCCTGTCATCACAATGATCCATGATTCCTTTCCTCACAGTGCTCCAGTACCCTTTTCATCACAATGCTCCATGCCATTGTCAGCACAATGCTCCTTGGACCCTGTCATCAAAATGCTCCATCCCCTTTTCATCACAATGCTCCAGATATCCTATCATTACAATGCTCCATGCCCGTGTCAACACAATGCTTCATGACCCCTGTCATCAAAATGCTTTATGAACATTCTTATCACAATTTTCCATGACCCCTGTCATCAAAATGATCCATGACTGTTGTCATCACAATGCTGCATGATACCTTTCATCCCAATCCTCTGTGACGGCTGTCATCATAATGCTCCAGGACAATTTTCATCACAATGCTCCATGCCCCCTGTCATCACAGTGCCCAATAAGCCCTGTAATCCCAATGCTCCATGACCCTGTCATCACAATGCTACATGACCCCTGTCATCACATTGTTCCATGGCCTATGTATTCACAATGTTCCATGGACCCTGTAATCACACAGCTCCATGTTCCTTTTCAACACAATGCTCCATGACCCCTGTCATCACAATGTTCCATGAAAGTTGTCATCAAAATGCTCCATGACCCCGGTCACCACAAGGTTCCCTGCCCTTGTCATCACAATGGTACATGGCCTTGTCATCACAATGTTCCATGGCCTCTGTCATCACCATGCTCCATGGTCTTTCTCATCACAATGCTCTATGACCCCCGTCATCACAATGCTTGATGACCATTATCATCACAATGCACCAAGGTCCCTGTCATCACAAAGCCTCATGGTCTTTGTAATCACAATGCTCAATGACCACTGTCATCACAGTGCTCCATGCCGTTGTCATCACAATGCTCCATGGCCCCTGTAATCACAATGCTCCATGCGCTTTTCATTACAATGCTCCAGAACATTTGTCATCATAATGCTCCATTCCCGTGTCATCACATTGCTCAATGACACTTGTCATCAAAATGTTCCTTGGTCTTTCTCATCACAATGCTCCATGATCCCTGTCATCACAATGATCCCTGCCAATGTCATCACAATGCTCCATGTCTCCTGTAATCACAATGCTCCATGCCCTTGTCATCACAATGCTCCAGTTCTGTTGTCATCACCATGCTTCATGCCACTGTCATCACAATGCTCCATGAATCTTGTCTTCACAATGCTCCATGGCCCATGTCATCACAATGCTCCATGACCCCTGTGATCACAATGCTCTATGGCCTTTGTCATCACAATGACACGTGACCCCCGTCAACACAATGCCTGATGAACCCTGACATCAAAATGCTAAATGGCACTTGTCATCACAATGCTATATGAAGCCTGTCATCACTATTCACCATGTCACTTGTTTTCACAATGCTCCATGCCCCCTGTAATCCCAGTACTCCATGACCCCTTTCATCACAATGCCCAATGCCACCTCTCATCACAATTCTCCATGGCATTTGTCATCACGATGCTCCATGACACCTGTCATCACAATGCTCCATGACACTTGTCATCACAATGCTCCATGGCCCCTCTCATTACTGTGCTCCATAATAACTTGAATCACATTTCTAGATGACCAGTGCCATCACAATGCCCCATGACATTGTCATCACAATTCGCCATGACCATTGTCATCACAATGCTCCATGAACCATGTCATCACAGGGTCCCAGGACACTTGTCATCACAATGATCCATTACCACTTTCATCACAATGCTCCATGACCACGGTCATCTCAATGCCCCATGGCCTTTGTATTCACAATGCTCCATGGCCCCTGTAATCACAGTGCTCCATAACACCTTTCATCATAATGCTCCATGACCACTGCCATCTCAATGCCTCATGACGCCTGTCATCACAATTCTCCAAGGCCCCTCTCATCACAATACTCCATGACACCTGTCATCACAGTGTTCCCTGCCCATGTCATCACAATGCTCCATGTCCCCTATATTTACAATGCTCCAAGCCTTTTTCCTCACAATGCTCCAGAATTTTGTCATCAAAATGTTCCATGACCGTGGCATCACAATGCTCCACGGCCCTTGTCATCACAATGCTCCAGAATTCTTGTCATCACAATGTTCCATGGACGTGTCATCACAAAGCTTCATGACCCTGGTCATCTCAGTTCTCCATGACCTTTGTCATCACAATGCTCTATGCCACTTTTCATCTCAATTCTCAATGACCACTTTAATCACTATGCTCGCTGACCATTTTCATCACATTTCTCTATTGTCATTACAATTCCCCATGGCCCCTTTCTTCACCATACTCCATGATGCCTGTCATCACAATGCTCCATGGCTTTAGTTATCACAATGCGCCAGGACCAGTTTCATCACAATACTCCATCCCCCTTGTCATCACAGTGCATAATGAAAGCTTTCATTACAATGCTCCGTGACACTTGTCATCACAATGCTCCATGGCCTTTATCGTCACAATGCTCCCAGGCACTTTTCATCATGATGTTCCATGAAAACTTTCATCACATTGCTCCATGACCATTGTCATCACAATAGTCCATAGCCTTGTCAACACAATGCTGCATAATCCCTTTCATCACAATTCTCCATGACTGCTGTCATCACAATAATCCAGGACAATTTTCATAACAATGCTTCATGCCCCCAGTCATCACAGTGCTCCATGATACCTTTCATCACAATTCCTAGATGATCAATGTCATCACAATGCCCAATGACACCTGTCATCACAATTCGCTATGACCCTTGTCATCACAATACTCGATGAACCGTGTCATCACAGTGTTCCAGGACACATGTCATCACAATGATCCATTACTATTTTCATCACAATGCTCCAATACACCTGTCATCACAATGCTCCATGGCCCCTGTTATCATATTGCTCCATGATCTCTTTCATCACAATGCTCTATGACCACTGTCATCACCATACCTCAAGACGCCTGTCATCTCAATGCTCCATGGCTCTTTTCATCAAAATGCCCCATGGGCCCTGTGATCACAATGCTCCATGCCCTTGTCATCAAAGTGCTCCAGAACTCTTGTCATCATAATGCTCCATGCCAATGTCATCAAAATGTCCCATGACACTTGTCATCACAATGCTCCATGGCTTATGCCATCAGAATGTTCCATGGCCCCTGTCATCACAATGCTCCATGCCCTTTTCATCAAAATGCTCCAGAACTCTTGTCATCATAATGCTCCATGCCAATGTCATCAAAATGCCCCATGACACTTGTCATCACAATGCTCCATGGCCATTGTCATCACAATGTTCCATGGCCCCTCTCATCACAGTGCTCCATTATACCTTTCATCACAATTCTAGATGACCACTGTCATCACCGTGCCCAATGACAGATGTCATAACAATTCGCCATGGTCCTTGTCATCACAATGCTCCATGAACCTTGTCATCACAAGGTTCCAGGACTCTTGTCATCACAATGATCCATGATCACTTTCATCACAAGGCTCCATGAAACCTGTCACCTCAATGCTCCATAGCCTTTGTATTCACAATGCTCCATGGCCCCTGTAATCACAGTGCTCCATGACCCCTTTCATCACAATGATCCAAGACCGCTGTCATTGCAATGCACCATGACGCCTGCCACCACAAATCTCCAAGGCCTCTCTTACCAAAAAGCTCCATGATCCCTGTCAGTACAATGTTCGATGACACTTTTCATCACAATGCTCCATGACCGCTGTCATCACAAAGTTCTCTGCCCATATCATCACAATGCTCCTTGTCACCTTTCATCACAATGCTCCATGTCCTTTCATCACAATGCTCCATAATTCTTGTCATCGCAATGTTCCTTGACCGTGTCATCACAATGCTCCATGACCCTTGTCATCACAAAGCTCCATGACCCCTGTCATCACAATGATCCATGATTCCTTTCCTCACAATGCTCCAGTACCCTTTTCATCACAATGCTCCATGCCATTGTCAGCACAATGCTCCTTGGACCCTGTCATCAAAATGTTCCATCCCCTTTTCATCACAATGCTCCAGATATCCTATCATTACAATGCTCCATGCCCGTGTCAACACAATGCTTCATGACCCCTGTCATCAAAATGCTTTATGAACATTCTTATCACAATGTTCCATGACCCCTGTCATCAAAATGATCCATGACCGTTGTCATCACAATGCTGCATGATACCTTTCATCCCAATCCTCTGTGACGGCTGTCATCATAATGCTCCAGGACAATTTTCATCACAATGCTCCATGCCCCCTGTCATCACAGTGCCCCATAAACCCTGTAATTCCAATGCTCCATGACCCTGTCATCACAATGCTACATGACCCCTGTCATCACATTGTTCCATGGCCTATGTATTCACAATGTTCCATGGACCCTGTAATCACACTGCTCCATGTTCCTTTTCAACACAATGCTCCATGACCCATGTCATCACAATGTTCCATGAAAGTTGTCATCAAAATGCTCCATTACCCCGGTCACCACAAGGTTCCCTGGCCTTGTCATCACAATGATACATGGCCTTGTCATCACAATGTTCCATGGCCTCTGTCATCACCATGCTCCATGGTCTTTCTCATCACAATGCTCTATGACCCCTGTCATCACAATGCTTGATGACCATTGTCATTACAATGCTCCAAGGTCCCTGTCATCACAATGCCTCATGGTCTTTGTAATAAAATGCTCAATGACCACTGTCATCACAATGCTCCATGCCGTTGTCATCACAATGCTCCATGGCCCCTGTAATCACAATGCTCCTTGCGCTTGTCATCACAATGCTCCAGAACATTTGTCATCATAATGCTCCATTCCCGTGTCATCACATTGCTCAATGACACTTGTCATCAAAATGTTCCTTGGTCTTTCTCATCACAATGCTCCATGATCCCTGTCATCACAATGATCCCTGCCAATGTCATCACAATGCTCCATGTCTCCTGTAATCACAATGCTCCATGCCCTTGTCATCACAATGCTCCATTTCTGTTGTCATCACCATGCTTCATGCCAGTGTCATCACAATGCTCCATGAATCTTGTCTTCACAATGCTCCATGGCCCATGTCATCACAATGCTCCATGACCCCTGTGATCACAATGCTCTATGGCCTTTGTCATCACAATGACACGTGACCCCCGTCAACACAATGCCTGATGAACCCTGACATCAAAATGCTAAATGGCACTTGTCATCACAATGCTATATGAAGCCTGTCATCACTATTCACCATGTCACATGTTTTCACAATGTTCCATGCCCCCTGTAATCCCAGTACTCCATGACCCCTTTCATCACAATGCCCAATGCCACCTCTCATCACAATTCTCCATGGCATTTGTCATCACGATGCTCCATGACACCTGTCATCACATTGCTCCATGACACTTGTCATCACAATGCTCCATGGCCCCTCTCATTACTGTGCTCCATAATAACTTGAATCACATTTCTAGATGACCAGTGCCATCACAATGCCCCATGACATTGTCATCACAATTCGCCATGACCATTGTCATCACAAAGCTCCATGAACCATGTCATCACAGGGTCCCAGGACACTTGTCATCACAATGATCCATTACCACTTTCATCACAATGCTCCATGACCACTGTCATCTCAATGCCCCATGGCCTTTGTATTCACAATGCTCCATGGCCCCTGTAATCACAGTGCTCCATAATACCTTTCATCATAATGCTCCATGACCACTGCCATCTCTATGCCTCATGACGCCTGTCATCACAATTCTCCAAGGCCCCTCTCATCACAATGCTCCATGACACTTGTCATCACATTGCTCCATAACACCTGTCATCACAGTGTTCCCTGCCCATGTCATCACAATGCTCCATGTCCCCTATATTTACAATGCTCCAAGCCTTTTTCCTCACAATGCTCCAGAATTTTGTCATCAAAATGTTCCATGACCGTGGCATCACAATGCTCCACGGCCCTTGTCATTACAATGCTCCAGAATTCTTGTCATCACAATGTTCCATGGACGTGTCATCACAAAGCTACATGACCCTGGTCATCTCAGTTCTCCATGACCTTTGTCATCACAATGCTCTATGCCACTTTTCATCTCAATTCTCAATGACCACTTTAATCATTATGCTCGCTGACCATTTTCATCACATTTCTCTATTGTCATTACAATTCCCCATGGCCCCTTTCTTCACCATGCTCCATGATGCCTGTCATCACAATGCTCCCTGGCTTTTGTTATCACAATGCGCCAGGACCATTTTCATCACAATACTCCATCCCCCTTGTCATCACAGTGCATAATGAAAGCTTTCATTACAATGCTCCGTGACAATTGTCGTCACAATGCTCCATGGCCTTTATTGTCACAATGCTCCCAGGCACTTTTCATCACGATGTTCCATGAAAACTTTCATCACATTGCTCCATGACCATTGTCATCACAATAGTCCATAGCCTTGTCAACACAATGCTGCATAATCCCTGTCATCACAATTCTCCATGACTGCTGTCATCACAATAATCCAGGACAATTTTCATAACAATGCTTCATGCCCCCAGTCATCACAGTGCTCCATGATACCTTTCATCACAATTCCTAGATGATCAATGTCATCACAATGCCCAATGACACCTGTCATCACAATTCGCTATGACCCTTGTCATCACAATACTCGATGAACCGTGTCATCACAGTGTTCCAGGAAACATGTCATCACAATGATCCATTACTATTTTCATCACAATGCTCCAATACACCTGTCATCAAAATGCTCCATGGCCCCTGTTATCATATTGCTCCATGATCTCTTTCATCACAATGCTCCATGACCACTGTCATCACCATACCTCAAGACGCCTGTCATCTCAATGCTCCATGGCTCTTTTCATCACAATGCCCCATGGGCCCTGTGATCACAATGCTCCATGCCCTGTCATCAAAGTGCTCCAGAACTCTTGTCATCATAATGCTCCATGCCAATGTCATCAAAATGTCCCATGACACTTGTCATCACAATGCTCCATGGCTTATTCCATCACAATTTTCCATGGCCACTGTCATCACAATGCTCCATGCCCTTTTCATCAAAATGCTCCAGAACTCTTGTCATCATAATGCTCCATGCCAATGTCATCAAAATGCCCCATGACACTTCTCATCACAATGCTCCATGGCCTTTGTCATCACAATGTTCCATGGCCCCTGTCATCACAATGCTCCATTATACCTTTCATCACAATTCTAGATGACCACTGTCATCACCATGCCCCATGACAGATGTCATAACAATTCGCCATGGTCCTTGTCATCACAATGCTCCATGAACCTTATCATCACAAGGTTCCAGGACTCTTGTCATCACAATGATCCGTGATCACTTTCATCACAATGCTCCATGAAACCTGTCACCTCAATGCTCCATAGCCTTTGTATTCACAATGCTCCATGGCCCCTGTAATCACAGTGCTCCATGACCCCTTTCATCACAATGATCCAAGACCGCTGTCATTACAATGCCCCATGACGCCTGCCACCACAAATCTCCAAGGCCTCTCTTACCAAAAAGCTCCATGATCCCTGTCAGTACAATGTTCGATGACACTTTTCATCACAATGCTCCATGACCCCTGTCATCACAAAGTTCTCTGCCCATATCATCACAATGCTCCTTGTCACCTTTCATCACAATGCTCCATGTCCTTTCATCACAATGCTCCATAATTCTTGTCATCGCAATGTTCCTTGACCGTGTCATCACGATGCTCCATGACCCTTGTCATCACAAAGCTCCATGACCCGTGTCATCACAATGATCCATGATTCCTTTCCTCACAGTGCTCCAGTACCCTTTTCATCACAATGCTCCATGCCATTGTCAGCACAATGCTCCTTGGACCCTGTCATCAAAATGCTCCATCCCCTTTTCATCACAATGCTCCAGATATCCTATCATTACAATGCTCCATGCCCGTGTCAACACAATGCTTCATGACCCCTGTCATCAAAATGCTTTATGAACATTCTTATCACAATTTTCCATGACCCCTGTCATCAAAATGATCCATGACTGTTGTCATCACAATGCTGCATGATACCTTTCATCCCAATCCTCTGTGACGGCTGTCATCATAATGCTCCAGGACAATTTTCATCACAATGCTCCATGCCCCCTGTCATCACAGTGCCCCATAAGCCCTGTAATCCCAATGCTCCATGACCCTGTCATCACAATGCTACATGACCCCTGTCATCACATTGTTCCATGGCCTATGTATTCACAATGTTCCATGGACCCTGTAATCACACAGCTCCATGTTCCTTTTCAACACAATGCTCCATGACCCCTGTCATCACAATGTTCCATGAAAGTTGTCATCAAAATGCTCCATGACCCCGGTCACCACAAGGTTCCCTGCCCTTGTCATCACAATGGTACATGGCCTTGTCATCACAATGTTCCATGGCCTCTGTCATCACCATGCTCCATGGTCTTTCTCATCACAATGCTCTATGACCCCCGTCATCACAATGCTTGATGACCATTATCATCACAATGCACCAAGGTCCCTGTCATCACAAAGCCTCATGGTCTTTGTAATCACAATGCTCAATGACCACTGTCATCACAATGCTCCATGCCGTTGTCATCACAATGCTCCATGGCCCCTGTAATCACAATGCTCCATGCGCTTGTCATTACAATGCTCCAGAACATTTGTCATCATAATGCTCCATTCCCGTGTCATCACATTGCTCAATGACACTTGTCATCAAAATGTTCCTTGGTCTTTCTCATCACAATGCTCCATGATCCCTGTCATCACAATGATCCCTGCCAATGTCATCACAATGCTCCATGTCTCCTGTAATCACAATGCTCCATGCCCTTGTCATCACAATGCTCCAGTTCTGTTGTCATCACCATGCTTCATGCCACTGTCATCACAATGCTCCATGAATCTTGTCTTCACAATGCTCCATGGCCCATGTCATCACAATGCTCCATGACCCCTGTGATCACAATGCTCTATGGCCTTTGTCATCACAATGACACGTGACCCCCGTCAACACAATGCCTGATGAACCCTGACATCAAAATGCTAAATGGCACTTGTCATCACAATGCTATATGAAGCCTGTCATCACTATTCACCATGTCACTTGTTTTCACAATGCTCCATGCCCCCTGTAATCCCAGTACTCCATGACCCCTTTCATCACAATGCCCAATGCCACCTCTCATCACAATTCTCCATGGCATTTGTCATCACGATGCTCCATGACACCTGTCATCACAATGCTCCATGACACTTGTCATCACAATGCTCCATGGCCCCTCTCATTACTGTGCTCCATAATAACTTGAATCACATTTCTAGATGACCAGTGCCATCACAATGCCCCATGACATTGTCATCACAATTCGCCATGACCATTGTCATCACAATGCTCCATGAACCATGTCATCACAGGGTCCCAGGACACTTGTCATCACAATGATCCATTACCACTTTCATCACAATGCTCCATGACCACGGTCATCTCAATGCCCCATGGCCTTTGTATTCACAATGCTCCATGGCCCCTGTAATCACAGTGCTCCATAACACCTTTCATCATAATGCTCCATGACCACTGCCATCTCAATGCCTCATGACGCCTGTCATCACAATTCTCCAAGGCCCCTCTCATCACAATACTCCATGACACCTGTCATCACAGTGTTCCCTGCCCATGTCATCACAATGCTCCATGTCCCCTATATTTACAATGCTCCAAGCCTTTTTCCTCACAATGCTCCAGAATTTTGTCATCAAAATGTTCCATGACCGTGGCATCACAATGCTCCACGGCCCTTGTCATCACAATGCTCCAGAATTCTTGTCATCACAATGTTCCATGGACGTGTCATCACAAAGCTTCATGACCCTGGTCATCTCAGTTCTCCATGACCTTTGTCATCACAATGCTCTATGCCACTTTTCATCTCAATTCTCAATGACCACTTTAATCACTATGCTCGCTGACCATTTTCATCACATTTCTCTATTGTCATTACAATTCCCCATGGCCCCTTTCTTCACCATACTCCATGATGCCTGTCATCACAATGCTCCATGGCTTTAGTTATCACAATGCGCCAGGACCAGTTTCATCACAATACTCCATCCCCCTTGTCATCACAGTGCATAATGAAAGCTTTCATTACAATGCTCCGTGACACTTGTCATCACAATGCTCCATGGCCTTTATCGTCACAATGCTCCCAGGCACTTTTCATCATGATGTTCCATGAAAACTTTCATCACATTGCTCCATGACCATTGTCATCACAATAGTCCATAACCTTGTCAACACAATGCTGCATAATCCCTTTCATCACAATTCTCCATGACTGCTGTCATCACAATAATCCAGGACAATTTTCATAACAATGCTTCATGCCCCCAGTCATCACAGTGCTCCATGATACCTTTCATCACAATTCCTAGATGATCAATGTCATCACAATGCCCAATGACACCTGTCATCACAATTCGCTATGACCCTTGTCATCACAATACTCGATGAACCGTGTCATCACAGTGTTCCAGGACACATGTCATCACAATGATCCATTACTATTTTCATCACAATGCTCCAATACACCTGTCATCACAATGCTCCATGGCCCCTGTTATCATATTGCTCCATGATCTCTTTCATCACAATGCTCTATGACCACTGTCATCACCATACCTCAAGACGCCTGTCATCTCAATGCTCCATGGCTCTTTTCATCAAAATGCCCCATGGGCCCTGTGATCACAATGCTCCATGCCCTTGTCATCAAAGTGCTCCAGAACTCTTGTCATCATAATGCTCCATGCCAATGTCATCAAAATGTCCCATGACACTTGTCATCACAATGCTCCATGGCTTATGCCATCACAATGTTCCATGGCCCCTGTCATCACAATGCTCCATGCCCTTTTCATCAAAATGCTCCAGAACTCTTGTCATCATAATGCTCCATGCCAATGTCATCAAAATGCCCCATGACACTTGTCATCACAATGCTCCATGGCCATTGTCATCACAATGTTCCATGGCCCCTCTCATCACAGTGCTCCATTATACCTTTCATCACAATTCTAGATGACCACTGTCATCACCGTGCCCAATGACAGATGTCATAACAATTCGCCATGGTCCTTGTCATCACAATGCTCCATGAACCTTGTCATCACAAGGTTCCAGGACTCTTGTCATCACAATGATCCATGATCACTTTCATCACAATGCTCCATGAAACCTGTCACCTCAATGCTCCATAGCCTTTGTATTCACAATGCTCCATGGCCCCTGTAATCACAGTGCTCCATGACCCCTTTCATCACAATGATCCAAGACCGCTGTCATTGCAATGCACCATGACGCCTGCCACCACAAATCTCCAAGGCCTCTCTTACCAAAAAGCTCCATGATCCCTGTCAGTACAATGTTCGATGACACTTTTCATCACAATGCTCCATGACCGCTGTCATCACAAAGTTCTCTGCCCATATCATCACAATGCTCCTTGTCACCTTTCATCACAATGCTCCATGTCCTTTCATCACAATGCTCCATAATTCTTGTCATCGCAATGTTCCTTGACCGTGTCATCACAATGCTCCATGACCCTTGTCATCACAAAGCTCCATGACCCCTGTCATCACAATGATCCATGATTCCTTTCCTCACAATGCTCCAGTACCCTTTTCATCACAATGCTCCATGCCATTGTCAGCACAATGCTCCTTGGACCCTGTCATCAAAATGTTCCATCCCCTTTTCATCACAATGCTCCAGATATCCTATCATTACAATGCTCCATGCCCGTGTCAACACAATGCTTCATGACCCCTGTCATCAAAATGCTTTATGAACATTCTTATCACAATGTTCCATGACCCCTGTCATCAAAATGATCCATGACCGTTGTCATCACAATGCTGCATGATACCTTTCATCCCAATCCTCTGTGACGGCTGTCATCATAATGCTCCAGGACAATTTTCATCACAATGCTCCATGCCCCCTGTCATCACAGTGCCCCATAAACCCTGTAATTCCAATGCTCCATGACCCTGTCATCACAATGCTACATGACCCCTGTCATCACATTGTTCCATGGCCTATGTATTCACAATGTTCCATGGACCCTGTAATCACACTGCTCCATGTTCCTTTTCAACACAATGCTCCATGACCCATGTCATCACAATGTTCCATGAAAGTTGTCATCAAAATGCTCCATTACCCCGGTCACCACAAGGTTCCCTGGCCTTGTCATCACAATGATACATGGCCTTGTCATCACAATGTTCCATGGCCTCTGTCATCACCATGCTCCATGGTCTTTCTCATCACAATGCTCTATGACCCCTGTCATCACAATGCTTGATGACCATTGTCATTACAATGCTCCAAGGTCCCTGTCATCACAATGCCTCATGGTCTTTGTAATAAAATGCTCAATGACCACTGTCATCACAATGCTCCATGCCGTTGTCATCACAATGCTCCATGGCCCCTGTAATCACAATGCTCCATGCGCTTGTCATCACAATGCTCCAGAACATTTGTCATCATAATGCTCCATTCCCGTGTCATCACATTGCTCAATGACACTTGTCATCAAAATGTTCCTTGGTCTTTGTCATCACAATGCTCCATGATCCCTGTCATCACAATGATCCCTGCCAATGTCATCACAATGCTCCATGTCTCCTGTAATCACAATGCTCCATGCCCTTGTCATCACAATGCTCCAGTTCTGTTGTCATCACCATGCTTCATGCCAGTGTCATCACAATGCTCCATGAATCTTGTCTTCACAATGCTCCATGGCCCATGTCATCACAATGCTCCATGACCCCTGTGATCACAATGCTCTATGGCCTTTGTCATCACAATGACACGTGACCCCCGTCAACACAATGCCTGATGAACCCTGACATCAAAATGCTAAATGGCACTTGTCATCACAATGCTATATGAAGCCTGTCATCACTATTCACCATGTCACATGTTTTCACAATGTTCCATGCCCCCTGTAATCCCAGTACTCCATGACCCCTTTCATCACAATGCCCAATGCCACCTCTCATCACAATTCTCCATGGCATTTGTCATCACGATGCGCCATGACACCTGTCATCACATTGCTCCATGACACTTGTCATCACAATGCTCCATGGCCCCTCTCATTACTGTGCTCCATAATAACTTGAATCACATTTCTAGATGACCAGTGCCATCACAATGCCCCATGACATTGTCATCACAATTCGCCATGACCATTGTCATCACAAAGCTCCATGAACCATGTCATCACAGGGTCCCAGGACACTTGTCATCACAATGATCCATTACCACTTTCATCACAATGCTCCATGACCACTGTCATCTCAATGCCCCATGGCCTTTGTATTCACAATGCTCCATGGCCCCTGTAATCACAGTGCTCCATAACACCTTTCATCATAATGCTCCATGACCACTGCCATCTCTATGCCTCATGACGCCTGTCATCACAATTCTCCAAGGCCCCTCTCATCACAATGCTCCATGACACTTGTCATCACATTGCTCCATAACACCTGTCATCACAGTGTTCCCTGCCCATGTCATCACAATGCTCCATGTCCCCTATATTTACAATGCTCCAAGCCTTTTTCCTCACAATGCTCCAGAATTTTGTCATCAAAATGTTCCATGACCGTGGCATCACAATGCTCCACGGCCCTTGTCATTACAATGCTCCAGAATTCTTGTCATCACAATATTCCATGGACGTGTCATCACAAAGCTACATGACCCTGGTCATCTCAGTTCTCCATGACCTTTGTCATCACAATGCTCTATGCCACTTTTCATCTCAATTCTCAATGACCACTTTAATCATTATGCTCGCTGACCATTTTCATCACATTTCTCTATTGTCATTACAATTCCCCATGGCCCCTTTCTTCACCATGCTCCATGATGCCTGTCATCACAATGCTCCCTGGCTTTTGTTATCACAATGCGCCAGGACCATTTTCATCACAATACTCCATCCCCCTTGTCATCACAGTGCATAATGAAAGCTTTCATTACAATGCTCCGTGACAATTATCGTCACAATGCTCCATGGCCTTTATTGTCACAATGCTCCCAGGCACTTTTCATCACGATGTTCCATGAAAACTTTCATCACATTGCTCCATGACCATTGTCATCACAATAGTCCATAGCCTTGTCAACACAATGCTGCATAATCCCTGTCATCACAATTCTCCATGACTGCTGTCATCACAATAATCCAGGACAATTTTCATAACAATGCTTCATGCCCCCAGTCATCACAGTGCTCCATGATACCTTTCATCACAATTCCTAGATGATCAATGTCATCACAATGCCCAATGACACCTGTCATCACAATTCGCTATGACCCTTGTCATCACAATACTCGATGAACCGTGTCATCACAGTGTTCCAGGACACATGTCATCACAATGATCCATTACTATTTTCATCACAATGCTCCAATACACCTGTCATCACAATGCTCCATGGCCCCTGTTATCATATTGCTCCATGATCTCTTTCATCACAATGCTCCATGACCACTGTCATCACCATACCTCAAGACGCCTGTCATCTCAATGCTCCATGGCTCTTTTCATCACAATGCCCCATGGGCCCTGTGATCACAATGCTCCATGCCCTGTCATCAAAGTGCTCCAGAACTCTTGTCATCATAATGCTCCAGGCCAATGTCATCAAAATGTCCCATGACACTTGTCATCACAATGCTCCATGGCTTATGCCATCACAATTTTCCATGGCCACTGTCATCACAATGCTCCATGCCCTTTTCATCAAAATGCTCCAGAACTCTTGTCATCATAATGCTCCATGCCAATGTCATCAAAATGCCCCATGACACTTCTCATCAAATGCTCCATGGCCTTTGTCATCACAATGTTCCATGGCCCCTGTCATCACAGGGCTCCATTATACCTTTCATCACAATTCTAGATGACCACTGTCATCACCATGCCCCATGACAGATGTCATAACAATTCGCCATGGTCCTTGTCATCACAATGCTCCATGAACCTTGTCATCACAAGGTTCCAGGACTCTTGCCATCACAATGATCCATGATCACTTTCATCACAATGCTCCATGAAACTTGTCACCTCAATGCTCCATAGCCTTTGTATTCACAATGCTCCATGGCGCCTGTAATCACAGTGCTCCATGACCGCTTTCATCACAGTGATCCAAGACCGCTGTCATTACAATGCCCCATGACGCCTGCCACCACAAATCTCCAAGGCCTCTCTTACCAAAAAGCTCCATGATCCCTGTCAGTACAATGTTCGATGACAATTTTCATCACAATGCTCCATGACCCCTGTCATCACAAAGTTCTCTGCCCATATCATCACAATGCTCCTTGTCACCTTTCATCACAATGCTCCATGTCCTTTCATCACAATGCTCCATAATTCTTGTCATCGCAATGTTCCTTGACCGTGTCATCACAATGCTCCATGACCCTTGTCATCACAAAGCTCCATGACCCCTGTCATCTCAATGATCCATGATTACTTTCCTCACAGTGCTCCAGTACCCTTTTCATCACAATGCTCCATGCCATTGTCAGCACAATGCTCCTTGGACCATGTCATCAAAATGCTCCATCCCGTTTTCATCACAATGCTCCAGATATCCTATCATTACAATGCTCCATGCCCGTGTCAACACAATGCTTCATGACCCCTGTCATCAAAATGCTTTATGAACATTCTTATCACAATGTTCCATGACCCCTGTCATCAAAATGATCCATGACCGTTGTCATCACAATGCTGCATGATACCTTTCATCCCAATCCTCTGGGACTGCTGTCATCATAATGCTCCAGGACAATTTTCATCACAATGCTCCATGCCCCCTGTCATCACAGTGCCCCATAAGCCCTGTAATCCCAATGCTCCATGACCCTGTCATCACAATGCTACATGACCCCTGTCATCACATTGTTCCATGGCCTATGTATTCACAATGTTCCATGGACCCTGTAATCACACTGCTCCATGTTCCTTTTCAACACAATGCTCCATAACCCCTGTCATCACAATGTTCCATGAAAGTTGTCATCAAAATGCTCCATGACCCCGGTCACCACAAGGTTCCCTGCCCTTGTCATCACAATGGTACTTGGCCTTGTCATCACAATGTTCCATGGCCTCTGTCATCACCATGCTCCATGGTCTTTCTCATCACAATGCTCTATGACCCCTGTCATCACAATGCTTGATGACCATTGTCATCACAATGCTCCAAGGTCCCTGTCATCACAATGCCTCATGGTCTTTGTAATCACAATGCTCCATGACCACTGTCATCACAATGCTCCATGCCGTTGTCATCACAATGCTCCAGAACATTTGTCATCATAATGCTCCATTCCCGTGTCATCACATTGCTCAATGACACTTGTCATCAAAATGTTCCTTGGTCTTTGTCATCACAATGCTCCATGATCCCTGTCATCACAATGATCCCTGCCAATGTCATCACAATGCTCCATGTCTCCTGTAATCACAATGCTCCATGCCCTTGTCATCACAATGCTCCAGTTCTGTTGTCATCACCATGCTTCATGCCCGTGTCATCACAATGCTCCATGAATCTTGTCTTCACAATGCTCCATGGCCCATGTCATCACAATGCTCCATGACCCCTGTGATCACAATGCTCTATGGCCTTTGTCATCACAATGACACGTGACCCCCGTGAACACAATGCCTGATGAACCCTGACATCAAAATGCTAAATGGCACTTGTCATCACAATGCTATATGAAGCCTGTCATCACTATTCACCATGTTACTTGTTTTCACAATGCTCCATGCCCCCTGTAATCCCAGTACTCCATGACCCCTTTCATCACAATGCCCAATGCCACCTCTCATCACAATTCTCCATGGCATTTGTCATCAAGATGCTCCATGACACCTGTCATCACAATGCTCCATGACACTTGTCATCACAATGCTCCATGGCCCCTCTCATTACTGTGCTCCATAATAACTTGAATCACATTTCTAGATGACCAGTGCCATCACAATGCCCCATGACATTGTCATCACAATTCACCATGACCATTGTCATCACAATGCTCCATGAACCATGTCATCACAGGGTCCCAGGACACTTGTCATCACAATGATCCATTACCACTTTCATCACAATGCTCCATGACCACTGTCATCTCAATGCCCCATGGCCTTTGTATTCACAATGCTCCATGGCCCCTGTAATCACAGTGCTCCATAACACCTTTCATCATAATGCTCCATGACCACTGCCATCTCAATGCCTCATGACGCCTGTCATCACAATTCTCCGAGGCCCCTCTCATCACAATGCTCCATGACACTTGCCATCACATTGCTCCATAACAACTGTCATCACAGTGTTCCCTGCCCATGTCATCACAATGCTCCATGTCCCCTATAATCACAATGCTCCAAGCCTTTTTCCTCACAATGCTCCAGAATTTTGTCATCACAATGTTCCATGACCGTAGCATCACAGTGCTCCAGGGTCCTTGTCATCACAATGCTGCAGAATTCTTGTCATCACAGTGTTCCATGGACGTGTCATCACAAAGCTACATGACCCTGGTCATCACAGTTCTCCATGACCTTTGTCATCACAATGCTCTATGTCACTATTCATCACAATTCTCAATGACCACTTTAATCACTATGCTCGCTGACCATTTTCATCACATTTCTCTATTGTCATTACAATTCCCCATGGCCCCTTTCTTCACCATGCTCCATGATGCCTGTCATCACAATGCTCCATGGCTTTTGTTATCACAATGCGCCACGACCAGTTTCATCACAGTACTCCATCCCCCTTGTCATCACAGTGCATAATGAAAGCTTTCATTACAATGCTCCGTGACACTTGTCGTCACAATGCTCCATGGCCTTTATCGTCACAATGCTCCCAGGCACTTTTCATCACGATGTTCCATGAAAACTTTCATCACATTGCTCCATGACCATTGTCATCACAATAGTCCATAGCCTTGTCAACACAATGCTGCATAATCCCTGTCATCACAATTCTCCATGACTGCTGTCATCACAATAATCCAGGACAATTTTCATAACAATGCTTCATGCCCCCAGTCATCACAGTGCTCCATGATACCTTTCATCACAATTCCTAGATGATCAATGTCATCACAATGCCCAATGACACCTGTCATCACAATTCGCTATGACCCTTGTCATCACAATACTCGATGAACCGTGTCATCACAGTGTTCCAGGACACATGTCATCACAATGATCCATTACTATTTTCATCACAATGCTCCAATACACCTGTCATCACAATGCTCCATGGCCCCTGTTATCATATTGCTCCATGATCTCTTTCATCACAATGCTCCATGACCACTGTCATCACCATACCTCAAGACGCCTGTCATCTCAATGCTCCATGGCTCTTTTCATCACAATGCCCCATGGGCCCTGTGATCACAATGCTCCATGCCCTTGTCATCAAAGTGCTCCAGAACTCTTGTCATCATAATGCTCCATGCCAATGTCATCAAAATGTCCCATGACACTTGTCATCACAATGCTATATGGCTTATGCCATCACAATTTTCCATGGCCACTGTCATCACAATGCTCCATGCCCTTTTCATCAAAATGCTCCAGAACACTTGTCATCATAATGCTTCATGCCAATGTCATCAAAATGCCCCATTACACTTCTCATCACAATGCTCCATGGCCTTTGTCATCACAATGTTCCTTGGCCCCTGTCATCACAGGGCTCCCTTATACCTTTCATCACAATTCTAGATGACCACTGTCATCACCATGCCCCATGACAGATGTCATAACAATTCGCCATGGTCCTTGTCATCACAATGCTCCATGAACCTTGTCATCACAAGGTTCCAGGACTCTTGTCATCACAATGATCCATGATCACTTTCATCACAATGCTCCATGAAACCTGTCACCTCAATGCTCCATAGCCTTTGTATTCACAATGCTCCATGGCCCCTGTAATCACAGTGCTCCATGACCCCTTTCATCACAATGATCCAAGACCGCTGTCATTACAATGCCCCATGACGCCTGCCACCACAAATCTCCAAGGCCTCTCTTACCAAAAAGCTCCATGATCCCTGTCAGTACAATGTTCGATGACACTTTTCATCACAATGCTCCATGACCCCTGTCATCACAAAGTTCTCTGCCCATATCATCACAATGCTCCTTGTCACCTTTCATCACAATGCTCCATGTCCTTTCATCACAATGCTCCATAATTCTTGTCATCGCAATGTTCCTTGACCGTGTCATCACAATGCTCCATGACCCTTGTCATCACAAAGCTCCATGACCCCTGTCATCACAATGATCCATGATTCCTTTCCTCACAGTGCTCCAGTACCCTTTTCATCACAATGCTCCATGCCATTGTCAGCACAATGCTCCTTGGACCCTGTCATCAAAATGCTCCATCCCCTTTTCATCACAATGCTCCAGATATCCTATCATTACAATGCTCCATGCCCGTGTCAACACAATGCTTCATGACCCCTGTCATCAAAATGCTTTATGAACATTCTTATCACAATGTTCCATGACCCCTGTCATCAAAATGATCCATGACCGTTGTCATCACAATGCTGCATGATACCTTTCATCCCAATCCTCTGTGACTGCTGTCATCATAATGCTCCAGGACAATTTTCATCACAATGCTCCATGCCCCATGTCATCACAGTGCCCCATAAGCCCTGTAATCCCAATGCTCCATGACCCTGTAATCACAATGCTACATGACCCCTGTCATCACATTGTTCCATGGCCTATGTATTCACAATGTTCCATGGACCCTGTAATCACACTGCTCCATGTTCCTTTTCAACACAATGCTCCATGACCCCTGTCATCACAATTTTCCATGAAAGCTGTCATCAAAATGCTCCATGACCCCGGTCACCACAAGGTTCCCTGCCCTTGTCATCACAATGGTACATGGCCTTGTCATCACAATGTTCCATGGCCTCTGTCATCACCATGCTCCATGGTCTTTCTCATCACAATGCTCTATGATCCCTGTCATCACAATGCTTGATGACCATTGTCATCACAATGCTCCAAGGTCCCTGTCATCACAATGCCTCATGGTCTTTGTCATCACAATGCTCAATGACCACTGTCATCACAATGCTCCATGCCGTTGTCATCACAATGCTCCATGGCCCCTGTAATCACAGTGCTCCATGCGCTTGTCATCACAATGCTCCAGAACATTTGTCATCATAATGCTCCATTCCCGTGTCATCACATTGCTCAATGACACTTGTCATCAAAATGTTCCTTGGTCTTTGTCATCACATTGCTCCATGATCCCTGTCATCACAATGATCCCTGCCAATGTCATCACAATGCTCCATGTCTCCTGTAATCACAATGCTCCATGCCCTTGTCATCACAATGCTCCAGTTCTGTTGTCATCACCATGCTTCATGCCAGTGTCATCACAATGCTCCATGAACCTTGTCTTCACAATGCTCCATGGTCCATGTCATCACAATGCTCCATGACCCCTGTGATCACAATGCTCTATGGCCTTTGTCATCACAATGACACGTGACCCCAGTCAACACAATGCCTGATGAACCCTGACATCAAAATGCTAAATGGCACTTGTCATCACAATGCTATATGAAGCCTGTCATCACTATTCACCATGTCACTTGTTTTCACAATGCTCCATGCCCCCTGTAATCCCAGTACTCCATGACCCCTTTCATCACAATGCCCAATGCCACCTCTCATCACAATTCTCCATGGCATTTGTCATCACGATGCTCCATGACACCTGTCATCTCAATGCTCCATGACACTTGTCTTCACAATGCTCCATGGCCCCTCTCATTACTGTGCTCCATAATAACTTGAATCACATTTCTAGATGACCAGTGTCATCACAATGCCCCATGACATTGTCATCACAATTCGCCATGACCATTGTCATCACAATGCTCCATGAACCATGTCATCACAGGGTCCCAGGACACTTGTCATCACAATGATCCATTACCACTTTCATCACAATGCTCCATGACCACTGTCATCTCAATGCCCCATGGCCTTTGTATTCACAATGCTCCATGGCCCCTGTAATCACAGGGCTCCATAACACCTTTCATCATAATGCTCCATGACCACTGCCATCTCAATGCCTCATGACGCCTGTCAGCACAATTCTCCAAGGCCCTTCTCATCACAATGCTCCATGACACTTGTCATCACATTGCTCCATAACAACTGTCATCACAGTGTTCCCTGCCCATGTCATCACAATGCTCCATGTCCCCTATAATCACAATGCTCCAAGCCTTTTTCCTCACAATGCTCCAGAATTTTGTCATCACAATGTTCCATGACCGTGGCATCACAATGCTCCACGGCCCTTGTCATCACAATGCTCCAGAATTCTTGTCATCACAATGTTCCATGGACGTGTCATCACAAAGCTACATGACCCTGGTTATCACCGTTCTCCATGACCTTTGTCATCACAATGCTCTATGTCACTATTCATCACAATTCTCAATGACCACTTTAATCACTATGCTCGCTGACCATTTTCATCGCATTTCTCTATTGTCATTACAATTTCCCATCGCCCCTTTCTTCACCATGCTCCATGATGCCTGTCATCACAATGCTCCATGGCTTTTGTTATCACAATGCGCCAGGACCAGTTTCATCACAATACACCATCCCCCTTGTCATCATAGTGCATAATGAAATCTTTCATTACAATGCTCCATGACACTTGTCATCACAATGCTCCATGGCCTTTATCGTCACAATGCTCCCAGGCACTTTTCATCACGATGTTCCATGAAAACTTTCATCACATTGCTCCATGACCATTGTCATCACAATAGTCCATAGCCTTGTCAACACAATGCTGCATAATCCCTGTCATCACAATTCTCCATGACTGCTGTCATCACAATAATCCAGGTCAATTTTCATAACAATGCTTCATGCCCCCAGTCATCACAGTGCTCCATGATACCTTTCATCACAATTCCTAGATGATCAATGTCATCACAATGCCCAATGACACCTGTCATCACAATTCGCTATGACCCTTGTCATCACAATACTCGATGAACCGTGTCATCACAGTGTTCCAGGACACATGTCATCACAATGATCCATTACTATTTTCATCACAATGCTCCAATACACCTGTCATCACAATGCTCCATGGCCCCTGTTATCATATTGCTCCATGATCTCTTTCATCACAATGCTCCATGACCACTGTCATCACCATACCTCAAGACGCCTGTCATCTCAATGCTCCATGGCTCTTTTCATCACAATGCCCCATGGGCCCTGTGATCACAATGCTCCATGCCCTTGTCATCAAAGTGCTCCAGAACTCTGGTCATCATAACGCTCCATACCAATGTCATCAAAATGTCCCATGACACTTGTCATCACAATGCTCCATGGCTTATGCCATCACAATTTTCCATGGCCCCTGTCATCACAATGCTCCATGCCCTTTTCATCAAAATGCTCCAGAACTCTTGTCATCATAATGCTCCATGCCAATGTCATCAAAATGCCCCATGACACTTGTCATCACAATGCTCCATGGCCTTTGTCATCACAATGTTCCATGGCCCCTGTCATCACAGTGCTCCATTATACCTTTCATCACAATTCTAGATGACCACTGTCATCACCATGCCCCATAACAGATGTCATAACAATTCGCCATGGTCCTTGTCATCACAATGCTCCATGAACCTTGTCATCACAAGGTTCCAGGACTCTTGTCATCACAATGATCCATGATCACTTTCATCACAATGCTCCATGAAACCTGTCACCTCAATGCTCCATAGCCTTTGTATTCACAATGCTCCATGGCCCCTGTAATCACAGTGCTTCATGACCCCTTTCATCACAATGATCCAAGACCGTTGTCATTACAATGCCCCATGACGCCTGCCACCACAAATCTCCAAGGCCTCTCTTACCAAAAAGCTCCATGATCCCTGTCAGTACAATGTTCGATGACACTTTTCATCACAATGCTCCATGACCCCTGTCATCACAAAGTTCTCTGCCCATATCATCACAATGCTCTTTGTCACCTTTCATCACAATGCTCCATGTCCTTTCATCACAATGCTCCATAATTCTTGTCATCGCAATGTTCCTTGACCGTGTCATCACAATGCTCCATGACCCTTGTCATCACAAAGCTCCATGACCCCTGTCATCACAATGATCCATGATTCCTTTCCTCACAGTGCTCCAGTACCCTTTTCATCACAATGCTCCATGCCATTGTCAGCACAATGCTCCTTGGACCCTGTCATCAAAATGCTCCATCCCCTTTTCATCACAATGCTCCAGATATCCTATCATTACAATGCTCCATGCCCGTGTCAACACAATGCTTCATGACCCCTGTCATCAAAATGCTTTATGAACATTCTTATCACAATGTTCCATGACCCCTGTCATCAAAATGATCCATGACCGTTGTCATCACAATGCTGCATGATACCTTTCATCCCAATCCTCTGTGACTGCTGTCATCATAATGCTCCAGGACAATTTTCATCACAATGCTCCATGCCCCCTGTCATCACAGTGCCCCATAAGTCCTGTAATCCCAATACTCCATGACCCTGTCATCACAATGCTACATGACCCCTGTCATCACATTGTTCCATGGCCTATGTATTCACAATGTTCCATGGACCCTGTAATCACACTGCTCCATGTTCCTTTTCAACACAATGCTCCATGACCCCTGTCATCACAATGTTCCATGAAAGTTGTCATCAAAATGCTCCATGACCCCGGTCACCACAAGGTTCCCTGCCCTTGTCATCACAATGGTACATGGTCTTGTCATCACAATGTTCCATGGCCTCTGTCATCACCATGCTCCATGGTCTTTCTCATCACAATGCTCTATGACCCCTGTCATAACAATGCTTGATGACCATTGTCATCACAATGCTCCAAGGTCCCTGTCATCACAATGCCTCATGGTCTTTGTAATCACAATGCTCAATGACCGCTGTCATCACAATGTTCCATGCCGTTGTCATCACAATGCTCCATGGCACCTGTAATCACAATGCTCCATGCGCTTGTCATCACAATGCTCCAGAACATTTGTCATCATAATGCTCCATTCCCGTGTCATCACATTGCTCAATGACACTTGTCATCAAAATGTTCCTTGGTCTTTGTCATCACAATGCTCCATGATCCCTGTCATCACAATGATCCCTGCCAATGTCATCACAATGCTCCATGTCTCCTGTAATCACAATGCTCCATGCCCTTGTCATCACAATGCTCCAGTTCTGTTGTCATCACCATGCTTCATGCCAGTGTCATCACAATGCTCCATGAATCTTGTCTTCACAATGCTCCATGGCCCATGTCATCACAATGCTCCATGAACCCTGTGATCACAATGCTCTATGGCCGTATGGCCTTTGTCATCACAATGACACGTGACCCACGACAAAATAACGCCTGATGAACCCTGACATCAAAATGATAAATAGCACTTGTCATCACAATGCTATATGAAGCCTGTCATCACTATTCACCATGTCACTTGTTTTCACAATGCTCCATGCCCCCTTTAATCCCAGTACTCCATGACCCCTTTCATCACAATTCCCAATGTCACCTCTCATCACAATTCTCCATGGCATTTGTCATCACGATGCTCCATGACACCTGTCATCACAATGCTCCATGGCCTCTGTTATCATGTTGCTCCATGATGTCTTTCATCACAATGCCCCATGACCACTGTCATCACCATACCTCAAGACGCCTGTCATGTCAATGCTCCATGGCCCCTTTCATCAAAATGCTCCATGAACCCAGTCATCACAATGTTCCCTGCCCTATTCATCACAATGCTCCATGGGCCCTGTCTTCACAATGCTCCATGCCCTTGTCATCAAAATGTTCCAGAACTCTTGTCATCTTAATGCTCCATGCCAATGTCATCAAAATGTCCCATGACACTTGTCATCACAATGCTCCATTGCCTTTGCCATCACAATTTTCCATGGCCGCTCTCATAACAATGCTCCATTCCCTTTTTATCAAAATGCTCCAGAACGCTTGTCATCATAATGCTCCATGCCAATGTCATCAAAATGCCCCATGACACTTGTCATCACAATGCTCCATGGCCTTTGTCATCACAATGTTCCATGGCCCCTGTCATCACAGTGTTCCATGATACCTTTCATCACAAATCTAGATGACCACTGTCATCACAATGCCCCATAACAGATGTCATCACAAATCGCCATGGTCCTTGTCATCACAATGCTCCATGAACCGTGTCATCACAAGGTTCCAGGACAATTGTCATCACAATGATCCATGATCACATTCATCACAATGCTCCATGAACCCTGTCATCTCAATGGTCCATAGCCTTTGTATTCACAATGTTCCATGGCCGCTGTAATCACAGTGTTCCATGACCCCTTTCATCACAATGCTCCAAGACCGCTGTCATCACAATGCCCGATGACGCCTGCCACCACAAATCTCCAAGGCCTCTCTTACCAAAAAGCTCCATGATCCCTGTCAGTACAATGTTCCATGACACATTTCATCACAATGCTCCATGACCCCTTTCATCACAAAGTTCTCTGCCCATATCATCACAATGCTCCTTGTCACCTTTCATCACAATGCTCCATGCCCTTTCATTACAATGCTCCATAATTCTAGTCATCGCAATGTTCCTTGACCGTGTCATCACAATACTCCATGACCCTTGTCATCACAAAGCTCCATGACACCTGTCAACACAATGATCCATGATTCCTTTCCTCACAGTGCTCCAGTACCCTTTTCCTCACAATGCTCCATGCCATTGTCAGCACAATGCTCCTTGGACCCTGTCATCAAAATACTCCATCCCTTTTTCATCACAATGCTCCTGATATCCTATCATTACAATGCTCCATGCCCGTGTCAACACAATGCTCCATGACCCCTGTCATCAAAATGCTTTATGAACATTCTTATCACAATGTTCCATGACCCCTGTCATCAAAATGATCCATGACCGCTGTCATCACAATGCTTCATGATACCTTTCATCACAATCCTCTGTGACAGCTGTCATCACAATGCTCCAGGACAATTTTCATCACAATGCTCCATTCCCCATGTCATCACAGTGCCCCATAAACCCTGTAATCACAATGCTCCATGACCCTGTCATCACAATGTTACATGACCCCTGTAATCACATTGTTCCATGGCCTATGTATTCACAATGTTCCATGGACCCTGTAATCACACTGCTCCATGTTCCCTTTCAACACAATGCTCCATGACCCCTGTCATCACAACGTTCCATGAAAGTTGTCATCAAAATGCTCCATGACCCCGATCAGCACAAGGTTCCCTGCCCTTGTCATCACAATGGTACATGGCCTTGTCATCACAATGTTCCATGGCCTCTGTCATCACCATGCTCCAAGGTCTTTCTCATCACAATGCTCTATGACCCCTGTCATCACAATGCTTGACGACAATTGTCATCACAATGCTCCAAGGCCCCTGTCATCACAATGCCTCATGGTCTTTGTAATCACAATGCTCAATGACCACTGTCATCACAATGCTCCATGCCGTTGTCATCACAATGCTCCGTGGCCCCTGTAATCACAATGCTCCTTGCCCTTGTCATCACAATGCTCCAGAACACTTGTCATCATAATGCTCCATTCCCGTGTCATCACATTGCTCAATGACACTTGTCATCAAAATGTTCCTTGCCTTTGTCATCACAGTGCTCCATGATACCTTTAATCAAAATTCTACATGACCACTGTCATCACAATGCATGATGACCAATGACATCACAATGCCCCATGACACGTGTCATCACAATTCGTCTTGGCCCTTGTCATCTCAATGCTGTATGAAACGTGTCATCAGTAAGTTCCAAGACGCTTGTCATCAGAATGCTCCATGAACTCTGTTATCTCAATGTTCCATGGCCTTTGAATTCACAATGCTCCATTGTCCGGATAATCGCGTTGCTCCATGAACACTTTCATCACAATGCTCCTTGACCACTGTCACCATAATGCCCCATGACGTCTCTCATCACTGTGCTCCAAGAACACTCTCATCAAAATGCTCCATGATCTGTGTCAGCACAATATTTCATGACACTTGTCATCACAATGCTCCATGATTCCTGTCATCACAATGATCCCTGCCAATGTCATCACAATGCTCCATGTCTCCTGTAATCACAATGCTCCAGGTCTGTTGTCATCACCATGCTTCATGCCTGTGTCATCACAATGCTCATGAATCCTGTTTTCACAATGCTCCATGGCCCACGTCATCACAATGCTCCATGACCCCTGTCATCACAATGCTCTATGGCCATTGTCTACCCAATGCTCAGTGCCCCACGTCAACACAATGCCTGGTGACACCTGTCATCAAAAAGCTAAATGGCACTTGTCATCACAATGCTCTATGATGCCTGTCATCACTATTCTCCATGTCAATTGTCATCACAATGCTCCATGAATCTTGTCTTCACAATGCTCCATGGCACATGTCATCACAATGCTCCATGAACCCTGTCATCACTATTCTCCATGTCACTTGTTATCACAATGCTCCATTGCCAGTGTAATACCAGTACTCCTTTAACCCTTTCATCACAATGCCCAATGCCACCCCTCATCACAATTCTCAATGGCATTTGTCATCACGATGCTCCATGACACCTGTCACCCCAATGCTCCATGGCCCCTCTCATTACCATGCTCCATAATAACTTTAATCACATTTCTAGATGACCACTGCCATCACAATGCCCCATGACATTGTCATCACAATTTGCCATGACCATTGTCATCACAATGCTCCATGAACCATGTCATCACAGGGTCCCAGGACACTTGTCATCACAATGATCCATTACCACTTTCATCACAATGCTCCATGACCACTGTCATCTCAATGCTCCATGGCCTTTGTATTCACAATGCTCCATGGCCCCTGTAATCACAGTGCTCCATAACACCTTTCATCATAATGCTCCATGACCACTGCCATCTCAATGCCTCATGACGCCTGTCATCACAATTCTCCAAGGCCCCTCTCATCACAATGCTGCATGACACTTGTCATCACATTGCTCCATAACACCTGTCATCACAGTGTTCCCTGCCCATGTCATCACAATGCTCCATGTCCCCTATAATCACAAGGCTCCATGCCTTTTTCCTCACAATGCTCCATAATTTTGTCATCACAATGTTCCATGACCGTGGCATCACAATGCTCGATGGCCCTTGTCATCACAATGCTCCAGAATTCTAGTCATCACAATGTTCCGTGAACGTGTCATCACAATGCTACATGACCCTGGTCATCACAGTTCTCCATGACCTTTGTCATCACAATGCTCTATGTCACTTTTCATCACAATTCTCAATGACCACTTTAATCACTGTGTTCACTGACCAATTTCATCACATTTCTCTATTGTCTTTACAATTCCCCATGGCCCCTTTCTTCTCAATGCTCCATGATGCCTGTCATCACAATGCTCCATGACACTTGTCATCACAATGCTCCATGACCTTTATCGTCACAATGCTCCCAGGCACTTTTCATCACGATCTTCCATGAAAACGTTCATCACATTGCTCCCTGACCATTGTCATCACAATAGTCCATACCCTTGTCAACACAATGCTGCATAATCCCTGTCATCACAATTCTCAATGACTGCTGTCATCACAATTTTCTAGGACATTTTTCATAACAATGCTTCATGCCCCCAGTCATCACAGTGCTCCATGATACCTCTAGTTTCCTAGATGATCAATGTCATCACAATGCCCCATGACACCTGTCATCACAATTCGCTATGACACTTGTCATCACAATACTCGATGATCCGTGTCATCACAGTGTTCCAGGACACATGTCATCACAATGATACATTACTATTTTCATCACAAGGCTCCAATACACCTGTCATCACAATGCTCCATGGCCCCTGTTATCATATTGCTCCATGATCTCTTTCATCACAATGCTCCATGACCACTGTCATCACCATACCTCAAGACGCCTGTCATCTCAATGCTCCATGGCCCTTTTCATCACAATGCTCCATGAGCCCTGTCATCACAATGCTCCATGCCCTTTTCATCAAAATGCTCCAGATCTCTTGTCATCATAATGCTCCATGCCAATGTCATCAAAATGTCCCATGACACTTGTCATCACAATGCTCCATGGCCTTTACCATCACAATGTTCTATGGCCCCTGTCATCACAATGCTCCATGCCCTTGTCATCCAAATGCTCCAGAACACTTGTCATCATAATGCTCCATGCCAATGTCATCAAAATATCCCATGACACTTATCATCACAATGCTCCATGGCCTTTGCCATCACAATGTTCCATGGCCCCTTTCATCACAGTGCTCCATGCCCTTGTCATCAAAAGGCTCCAGATCTCTTGTCATCATAATGCTCCATGCCAATGTCATCAAAATGCCCCATGACACTTGTCATCACAATGCTCCATGGCCTTTGTCATCGCAATGTTCCATGACCCCTGTCATCACAGTGCTCCATCATACCTTTCATCACAATTCTAGATGACCACTGTCATCACAATGCCCCATGACAGATGTCATCACAATTCGCCATGGTCCTTGCCATCACAATGCTCCATGCCATTGTCAGCACAATGCTCCTTGGACCCTGTCATCAAAATCCTCCATCCCCTTTTCATCACTATGCTCCAGATATCCTATCATTACAATGCTCCATGACCGTGTGAACACAATGCTCCATGACCCCTGTCATCAAAATGCTTTATGAACCTTGATATCACAATGTTCCATGACCCCTTTCATCAAAATGATCCATGACCGTTGTCATCACAATGCTTCATGACACCTGTCATCACATTCTTACTTGGCCTATGTATTCACAATGTTCCATGGACCCTGTAGTCACACTGCTCCATGTTCCCTTTCAACACAATGCTCCATGACTCCTGTCATCACAACGTTCCCTGAAAGTTGTCATCAAAATGCTCCATGACCCCGGTCACCACAAGGTTCCCTGCCCTTGTCATCACAATGGTACATGGCCTTGTCATCACAATGTTCCATGGCCTCTCTCATCACCATATTCCAAGGTCTTTCTCATCACAATGCTCTATGACCCCTGTCATCACAATGCTTGATGACCATTGTCATCACAATGCTCCAAGGCCCCTGTCATCACAAGGCCTCATGGTCTTTGTAATCACAATGCCTCATGGTCTTTGTAATCACAATGCTCAATGACCATTGTCATCACAATGCTCCATGCCGTTGTCATCACAATGCTCCGTGGCCCCTGTAATCACAATGCTCCAGGCCCTTGTCATCACAATGCTCCAGAACACTTGTCATCATAATGCTCCATTCCCATGTCTTCACATTGCTCAATGACACTTGTCATCAAAATGTTCCTTGGCCTTTGTCATCACAGTGCTCCATGATACCTTTAATCAAAATTCTACATGACCACTGTCATCACAATGCATGATGAGCAATGACATCACAATGCCCCAAGACACGTCTCATCACAATTCGTCTGGGCCCTTGTCATCTCAATGCTGTATGAAACGTGTCATCAGTAAGTTCCAAGACCCTTGTCATCACAATGCTCCATGAACTCTGTTATCTCAATGTTCCATGGCCTTTGTATTCACAATGCTCCATTGTCCGGATAATCGCGTTGCTCCATGAACACTTTCATCACAATGCTCCTTGACCACTGTCACCATAATGCCCCATGACGTCTCTCATCACTGTGCTCCAAACCACTCTCATCAAAATGCTCCATGATCTGTGTCAGCACAATATTGCATGACACTTGTCATCCCAATGCTCCATGATCCCTGTCATCACAATGATCCCTGCCAATGTCATCACAATGCTCCATGTCTCCTGTAATCACAATGCTCCAGGTCTGTTGTCATCACCATGCTTCATGCCTGTGTCATCACAATGCTCATGAATCCTGTGTTCACAATGCTCCATGGCCCACGTCATCACAATACTCCATGACCCCTGTCATCACAATGCTCAATGGCCATTGTCAACCCAATGCTCAGTGACCCATGTCAACACAATGCCTGTTGATACCTGTCATCAAAATGCTAAATGGCACTTGTCATCACAATGCTCTATGATGCCTGTCATCACTATTCTCCATGTCAATTGTCATCACAATGCTCCATGAATCTTGTCTTCACAATGCTCCATGGCACATGTCATCACAATGCTCCATGAACCCTGTCATCACAATGCTCCGTGACCCCTCTCAACACAATCCCTGATGACCCCGTCATCAAAATGATAAATGGCACTTGTCATCACAATGCTCTATGAGGCCTGTCATCACTATTCTCCATCTCACTTGATATCACAATGCTCCATGGCCCCTGTAATCCCAGTACTCCATTAACCCTTTCATCACAATGCCCAATGCCACCTCTCATCACAATTTTCCATGGCATTTGTCATCACGATGCTCCATGACACCTGTCATCACAATGCTCCATGACCCCTCTCATTACCGTGCTGCATAATAACTTTAATCACATTTCTAGATGACCACTGCCATCACAATGCTCCATGACATTGTCATCACAATTCGCCATGACCATTGTCATCACAATGCTCCATGAACCATGTCATCACAGGGTCCCAGGACAGCTGTTATCACAATGATCCATTACCATTTTCATCACAATGCTCCATGACCACTGTCATCTCAATGCTCCATGGCCTTTGTATTCACAATGCTCCATGGCCCCTGTAATAACAGTGCTCCATAACACCTTTCACCATAATGCTCTATGACCACTGCCATCTCAATGCCTCATGACGCCTGTCATCACAATTCTCCAAGTCCCCTCTCATCACAATGCTGCATGACACTTGTCATCACATTGCTCCATAACACCTGTCATCACAGTGTTCCCTGCCCATGTCATCACAATGCTCCATGTCCCCTATAATCACAATGCTCCAAGCCTTTTTCCTCACAATGCTCCAGAATTTTGTCATCACAATGTTCCATGACCGTGGCATCACAATGCTCCACGGCCCTTGTCATCACAATGCTCCAGAATTCTTGTCATCACAATGTTCCATGGACGTGTCATCACAAAGCTACATGACCCTGGTCATCACCGTTCTCCATGACCTTTGTCATCACAATGCTCTATGTCACTATTCATCACAATTCTCAATGACCACTTTAATCACTATGCTAGCTGACCATTTTCATCACATTTCTCTATTGTCATTACAATTCCCCATGGCCCCTTTCTTCACCATGCTCCATGCTGCCTGTCATCACAATGCTCCATGGCTTTTGTTATCACAATGCGCCAGGACCAGTTTCATCACAATACTCCATCCCCCTTGTCATCACAGTGCATAATGAAAGCTTTCATTACAATGCTCCGTGACACTTGTCATCACAATGCTCCATGGCCTTTATCGTCACAATGCTCCCAGGCACTTTTCATCACGATGTTCCATGAAAACTTTCATCACATTGCTCCATGACCATTGTCATCACAATAGTCCATAGCCTTGTCAACACAATGCTGCATAATCCCTGTCATCACAATTCTCCATGACTGCTGTCATCACAATAATCCAGGACAATTTTCATAACAATGCTTCATGCCCCCAGTCATCACAGTGCTCCATGATACCTTTCATCACAATTCCTAGATGATCAATGTCATCACAATGCCCAATGACACCTCTCATCACAATTCGCTATGACCCTTGTCATCACAATACTCGATGAACCGTGTCATCACAGTGTTCCAGGACACATGTCATCACAATGATCCATTACTGTTTTCATCACAATGCTCCAATACACCTGTCATCACAATGCTCCATGGCCCCTGTTATCATATTGCTCCATGATCTCTTTCATCACAATGCTGCATGACCACTGTCATCACCATACCTCAAGACGCCTGTCATCTCAATGCTCCATGGCTCTTTTCATCACAATGCCCCATGGGCCCCGTGATCACAATGCTCCATGCCCTTGTCATCAAAGTCCTCCAGAACTCTTGTCATCATATTTCTCCATGCCAATGTCATCAAAATGTCCCATGACACTTGTCATCACAATGCTCCATGGCTTATGCCATCACAATTTTCCATGGCCCCTGTCATTACAATGCTCCATGCCCTTTTCATCAAAATGCTCCAGAACTCTTGTCATCATAATGCTCCATGCCAATGTCATCAAAATGTCCCATGACACTTGTCATCACAATGCTCCATGGCTTATGCCATCACAATTTTCCATGGCCCCTGTCATCACAATGCTCCATGCCCTATTCATCAAAACGCTCCAGAACTCTTGTTATCATAATGCTCCATGCCAATGTCATCAAAATGCCCCATGACACTTGTCATCACAATGCTCCATGGCCTTTGTCATCACAATGTTCCATGGCCCCTGTCATCACAGTGCTCCATTATACCTTTCATCACAATTCTAGATGACCACTGTCATCACCATGCCCCATGACAGATGTCATAACAATTCGCCATGGTCCTTGTCATCACAATGCTCCATGAACCTTGTCATCACAAGGTTCCAGGACTCTTGTCATCACAATGATCCATGATCACTTTCATCACAATGCTCCATGAAACCTCTCACCTCAATGCTCCATAGCCTTTGTATTCACAATGCTCCATGGCCCCTGTAATCACAGTGCTCCATGACCCCTTTCATCACAATGATCCAAGACCGCTGTCATTACAATGCCCCATGACGCCTGCCACCACAAATCTCCAAGGCCTCTCTTACCAAAAAGCTCCATGATCCCTGTCAGTACAATGTTCGATGACACTTTTCATCACAATGCTCCATGACCACTGTCATCACAAAGTTCTCTGCCCATATCATCACAATGCTCCTTGTCACCTTTCATCACAATGCTCCATGTCCTTTCATCACAATGCTCCATAATTCTTGTCATCGCAATGTTCCTTGACCGTGTCATCACAATGCTCCATGACCCTTGTCATCACAAAGCTCCATGACCCCTGTCATCACAATGATCCATGATTCCTTTCCTCACAGTGCTCCAGTACCCTTTTCATCACAATGCTCCATGCCATTTTCAGCACAATGCTCCTTGGACCCTGTCATCAAAATGCTCCAAGCCCTTTTCATCACAATGCTCCAGATATCCTATCATTACAATGCTCCATGCCCGTGTCAACACAATGCTTCATGACCCCTGTCATCAAAATGCTTTATGAACATTCTTATCACAATGTTCCATGACCCCTGTCATCAAAATGATCCATGACCGTTGTCTTCACAATGCTGCATGATACCTTTCATCCCAATCCTCTGTGACCGCTGTCATCATAATGCTCCAGGACAATTTTCATCACAATGCTCCATGCCCCCTGTCATCACAGTGCCCCATAAGCCCTGTAATCCTAATGCTCCATGACCCTGTCATCACAATGCTACATGACCCCTGTCATCACATTGTTCCATGGCCTATGTATTCACAATGTTCCATGGACCCTGTAATCACACTGCTCCATGTTCCTTTTCAACACAATGCTCCATGACCCCTGTCATCACAACGTTCCATGAAAGTTGTCATCAAAATGCTCCATGACTCCGGTCACCACAAGGTTTCCTGCCCTTGTCATCACAATGGTACATGGCCTTGTCATCACAATGTTCCATGGCCTCTGTCATCACCATGCTCCATGGTCTTTCTCATAACAATGCTCTATGACCCCTGTCATCACAATGCTTGATGACCATTGTCATCATAATGCTCCAAGGTCCCTGTCATCACAGTGCCTCATGGTCTTTGTAATCACAATGCTCAATGACCACTGTCATCACAATGCTCCATGCCGTTGTCATCACAATGCTCCATGGCCCCTGTAATCACAATGCTCCATGCGCTTGTCATCACAATGCTCCAGAACATTTGTCATCATAATGCTCCATTCCCGTGTCATCACATTGCTCAATGACACTTGTCATCAAAATGTTCCTTGGTCTTTGTCATCACAATGCTCCATGATCCCTGTCATCCCAATGATCCCTGCCAATGTCATCACAATGCTCCATGTCTCCTGTAATCACAATGCTCCATGCCCTTGTCATCACAATGCTCCAGTTCTGTTGTCATCACCATGCTTCATGCCAGTGTCATCACAATGCTCCATGAATCTTGTCTTCACAATGCTCCATGGCCCATGTCGTCACAATGCTCCATGAACCCTGTGATCACAATGCTCTATGGCCGTATGGCCTTTGTCATCACAATGACACGTGACCCACGACAAAATAACGCCTGATGAACCCTGACATCAAAATGATAAATAGCACTTGTCATCACAATGCTATATGAAGCCTGTCATCACTATTCACCATGTCACTTGTTTTCACAATGCTCCATGCCCCCTGTAATCCCAGTACTCCATGACCCCTTTCATCACAATTCCCAATGTCACCTCTCATCACAATTCTCCATGGCATTTGTCATCACGATGCTCCATGACACCTGTCATCACAATGCTCCATGGCCTCTGTTATCATGTTGCTCCATGATGTCTTTCATCACAATGCCCCATGACCACTGTCATCACCATACCTCAAGACGCCTGTCATGTCAATGCTCCATGGCCCCTTTCATCAAAATGCTCCATGAACCCAGTCATCACAATGTTCCCTGCCCTATTCATCACAATGCTCCATGGGCCCTGTCTTCACAATGCTCCATGCCCTTGTCATCAAAATGTTCCAGAACTCTTGTCATCTTAATGCTCCATGCCAATGTCATCAAAATGTCCCATGACACTTGTCATCACAATGCTCCATTGCCTTTGCCATCACAATGTTCCATGGCCGCTCTCATAACAATGCTCCATTCCCTTTTTATCAAAATGCTCCAGAACGCTTGTCATCATAATGCTCCATGCCAATGTCATCAAAATGCCCCATGACACTTGTCATCACAATGCTCCATGGCCTTTGTCATCACAATGTTCCATGGCCCCTGTCATCACAGTGTTCCATGATACCTTTCATCACAAATCTAGATGACCACTGTCATCACAATGCCCCATAACTGATGTCATCACAAATCGCCATGGTCCTTGTCATCACAATGCTCCATGAACCGTGTCATCACAAGGTTCCAGGACAATTGTCATCACAATGATCCATGATCACATTCATCACAATGCTCCATGAACCCTGTCATCTCAATGGTCCATAGCCTTTGTATTCACAATGTTCCATGGCCGCTGTAATCACAGTGTTCCATGACCCCTTTCATCACAATGCTCCAAGACCGCTGTCATCACAATGCCCGATGACGCCTGCCACCACAAATCTCCAAGGCCTCTCTTACCAAAAAGCTCCATGATCCCTGTCAGTACAATGTTCCATGACACATTTCATCACAATGCTCCATGACCCCTTTCATCACAAAGTTCTCTGCCCATATCATCACAATGCTCCTTGTCACCTTTCATCACAATGCTCCATGCCCTTTCATTACAATGCTCCATAATTCTAGTCATCGCAATGTTCCTTGACCGTGTCATCACAATACTCCATGACCCTTGTCATCACAAAGCTCCATGACACCTGTCAACACAATGATCCATGATTCCTTTCCTCACAGTGCTCCAGTACCCTTTTCCTCACAATGCTCCATGCCATTGTCAGCACAATGCTCCTTGGACCCTGTCATCAAAATACTCCATCCCTTTTTCATCACAATGCTCCTGATATCCTATCATTACAATGCTCCATGCCCGTGTCAACACAATGCTCCATGACCCCTGTCATCAAAATGCTTTATGAACATTCTTATCACAATGTTCCATGACCCCTGTCATCAAAATGATCCATGACCGCTGTCATCACAATGCTTCATGATACCTTTCATCACAATCCTCTGTGACAGCTGTCATCACAATGCTCCAGGACAATTTTCATCACAATGCTCCATTCCCCATGTCATCACAGTGCCCCATAAACCCTGTAATCACAATGCTCCATGACCCTGTCATCACAATTTTACATGACCCCTGTAATCACATTGTTCCATGGCCTATGTATTCACAATGTTCCATGGACCCTGTAATCACACTGCTCCATGTTCCCTTTCAACACAATGCTCCATGACCCCTGTCATCACAACGTTCCATGAAAGTTGTCATCAAAATGCTCCATGACCCCGATCAGCACAAGGTTCCCTGCCCTTGTCATCACAATGGTACATGGCCTTGTCATCACAATGTTCCATGGCCTCTGTCATCACCATGCTCCAAGGTCTTTCTCATCACAATGCTCTATGACCCCTGTCATCACAATGCTTGACGACAATTGTCATCACAATGCTCCAAGGCCCCTGTCATCACAATGCCTCATGGTCTTTGTAATCACAATGCTCAATGACCACTGTCATCACAATGCTCCATGCCGTTGTCATCACAATGCTCCGTGGCCCCTGTAATCACAATGCTCCTTGCCCTTGTCATCACAATGCTCCAGAACACTTGTCATCATAATGCTCCATTCCCGTGTCATCACATTGCTCAATGACACTTGTCATCAAAATGTTCCTTGCCTTTGTCATCACAGTGCTCCATGATACCTTTAATCAAAATTCTACATGACCACTGTCATCACAATGCATGATGACCAATGACATCACAATGCCCCATGACACGTGTCATCACAATTCGTCTTGGCCCTTGTCATCTCAATGCTGTATGAAACGTGTCATCAGTAAGTTCCAAGACGCTTGTCATCAGAATGCTCCATGAACTCTGTTATCTCAATGTTCCATGGCCTTTGAATTCACAATGCTCCATTGTCCGGATAATCGCGTTGCTCCATGAACACTTTCATCACAATGCTCCTTGACCACTGTCACCATAATGCCCCATGACGTCTCTCATCACTGTGCTCCAAGAACACTCTCATCAAAATGCTCCATGATCTGTGTCAGCACAATATTTCATGACACTTGTCATCACAATGCTCCATGATTCCTGTCATCACAATGATCCCTGCCAATGTCATCACAATGCTCCATGTCTCCTGTAATCACAATGCTCCAGGTCTGTTGTCATCACCATGCTTCATGCCTGTGTCATCACAATGCTCATGAATCCTGTTTTCACAATGCTCCATGGCCCACGTCATCACAATGCTCCATGACCCCTGTCATCACAATGCTCTATGGCCATTGTCTACCCAATGCTCAGTGCCCCACGTCAACACAATGCCTGGTGACACCTGTCATCAAAAAGCTAAATGGCACTTGTCATCACAATGCTCTATGATGCCTGTCATCACTATTCTCCATGTCAATTGTCATCACAATGCTCCATGAATCTTGTCTTCACAATGCTCCATGGCACATGTCATCACAATGCTCCATGAACCCTGTCATCACAATGCTCCGTGACCCCTCTCAACACAATCCCTGATGACCCCGTCATCAAAATGATAAATTGCACTTGTCATCACAATGCTCTATGAGGCCTGTCATCACTATTCTCCATCTCACTTGATATCACAATGCTCCATGGCCCCTGTAATCCCAGTACTCCATTAACCCTTTCATCACAATGCCCAATGCCACCTCTCATCACAATTCTCCTTGGCATTTGTCATCACGATGCTCCATGACCCCTGTCATCACAATGCTCCATGGCCCCTCTCATTACCGTGCTCCATAATAACTTTAATCACATTTCTAGATGACCACTGCCATCACAATGCCCCATGATATTGTCATCACAATTCGCCATGACCGTTGTCATCACAATGCTCCATGAACCATGTCATCACAGGGTCCCGGGACACTTGTCATCACAATGATCCATTACCACTTTCATCACAATGCTCCATGACCACTGTCATCTCAATGCCCCATGGCCTTTGTGTTCACAATGCTCCATGGCCCCTGTAATCACAGTGTTCCATAACACCTTTCATCATAATGCTCTATGACCACTGCCATCCCAATGCCTCATGACGCCTGTCATCACAATTCTCCAAGTCCCCTCTCATCATAATGCTGCATGACACTTGTCATCACATTGCTCCATAACACCTGTCATCACAGTGTTCCCTGCCCATGTCATCACAATGCTCCATGTCCCCTATAATCACAAGGCTCCATGCCTTTTTCCTCACAATGCTCCAGAATTTTGTCATCACAATGTTCCATGACCGTGGCATCACAATGCTCCACGGCCCTTGTCATCACAATGCTCCAGAATTCTTGTCATCACAATGTTCCATGGACGTGTCATCACAAAGCTACATGACCCTGGTCATCACAGTTCTCCATGACTTTGGTCATCACAATGCTCTAGGTCACTTTTCATCACAATTCTCAATGACCACTTTCATCACTATGCTCGCTGACCATTTTCATCACATTTCTCTATTGTCATTACAATTCCCCATGGCCCCTTTCTTCACAAAGCTCCATGATGCCTGTCATCACAATGCTCCATGGCTTTTGTTATCACAATGCTCCAGGACCTGTTTCATCACAATACTTCATCCCCCTTGTCATCACAGTGCATAATGAAAGCTTTCATTACAATGCTCCGTGAAACTTGTCATCACAATGCTCCATGGCCTTTATCGTCACAATGCTCCCAGGCACTTTTCATCACGATGTTCCATGAAAACTTTCATCACATTGCTCCATGACCATTGTCATCACAATAGTCCATACCCTTGTCAACACAATGCTGCATAATCCCTGTCATCACAATTCTCCATTACTGCTGTCATCACAATAATCCAGGTCAATTTTCATAACAAAGCTTCATGCCCCCAGTCATCACAGTGCTCCATGATACCTTTCATCACAATTCTTAGATGATCAATGCCATCACAATGCCCCATGACACCTGTCATCACAATTCGCTATGACCCTTGTCATCACAATACTCGATGAACCGTGTCATCACAGTGTTCCAGGACACATGTCATCACAATGATCCATGACTATTCTCATCACAATGATCCCATACAACTCTCATCACAATGCTCCATGGCCCCTGTTATCATGTTGCTCCATGATGTCTTTCATCACAATGCCCCATGACCACTGTCATCACCATACCTCAAGACGCCTGTCATCTCAATGCTCTATGGCCCCTTTCATCAAAATGCTCCATGAACCCAGTCATCACAATGTTCCCTGCCCTATTCATCACAATGCTCCATGGGCCCTGTCTTCACAATGCTCCATGCCCTTGTCATCAAAATGCTCCAGAACTCTTGTCATCTTAATGCTCCATGCCAATGTCATCAAAATGTCCCATGACACTTGTCATCACAATGCTCCATTGCCTTTGCCATCACAATGTTCCATGGCCGCTCTCATAACAATGCTCCATTCCCTTTTTATCAAAATGCTCCAGAACTCTTGTCATCATAATGCTCCATGCCAATGTCATCAAAATGCCCCATGACACTTGTCATCACAATGCTCCATGGCCTTTGTCATCACAATGTTCCATGGCCCCTGTCATCACAGTGTTCCATGATACCTTTCATCACAAATCTAGATGACTACTGTCATCACAATGCCCCATAACAGATGTCATCACAAATCGCCATGGTCCTTGTCATCACAATGCTCCATGAACCGTGTCATCACAAGGTTCCAGGACAATTGTCATCACAATGATCCGTGATCCCATTCATCACAATGCTCCATGAACCCTGTCATCTCAATGGTCCATAGCCTTTGTATTCACAATGTTCCATGGCCCCTGTAATCACAGTGCTCCATGACCCCTTTCATCACAATGCTCCAAGACCGCTGTCATCACAATGCCCGATGACGCCTGCCACCACAAATCTCCAAGGCCTCTCTTACTAAAAAGCTCCATGATCCCTGTCAGTACAATGTTCCATGACACATTTCATCACAATGCTCCATGACCCCTTTCATCACAAAGTTCTCTGCCCATATCATCACAATGCTCCTTGTCACCTTTCATCACAATGCTCCATGCCCTTTCATTACAATGCTCCATAATTCTAGTCATCACAATGTTCCTTGACCGTGTCATCACAATGCTCCATGACCCTTGTCATCACAAAGCTCCATGACACCTGTCATCACAATGATCCATGATTCCTTTCCTCACAGTGCTCCAGTACCCTTTTCCTCACAATGCTCCATGCCATTGTCAGCACAATGCTCCTTGGACCCTGTCATCAAAATACTCCATCCCTTTTTCATCACAATGCTCCTGATATCCTATCATTACAGTGCTCCATGCCCGTGTCAACACAATGCTCCATGACCCCTGTCATCAAAATGCTTTATGAACATTCTTATCACAATGTTCCATGACCCCTGGCATCAAAATGATCCATGACCGCTGTCATCATAATGCTTCATGATACCTTTCATCACAATCCTCTGTGACAGCTGTCATCACAATGCTCCAGGACAATTTTCATCACAATGCTCCATGCCCCATGTCATCACAGTGCCCCATAAACCCTGTAATCACAATGCTCCATGACCCTGTCATCACAATGTTACATGACCCCTGTAATCACATTGTTCCATGGCCTATGTATTCACAATGTTCCATGGACCCTGTAATCACACTGCTCCATGTTCCCTTTCAACACAATGCTCCATGACCCCTGTCATCACAACGTTCCATGAAAGTTGTCATCAAAATGCTCCATGACCCCGGTCAGCACAAGGTTCCCTGCCCTTGTCATCACAATGGTACATGGCCTTGTCATCACAATGTTCCATGGCCTCTGTCATCACCATGCTCCAAGGTCTTTCTCATCACAATGCTCTATGACCCCTGTCATCACAATGCTTGACGACAATTGTCATCACAATGCTCCAAGGCCCCTGTCATCACAATGCCTCATGGTCTTTGTAATCACAATGCTCAATGACCACTGTCATCACAATGCTCCATGCCGTTGTCATCACAATGCTCCGTGGCCCCTGTAATCACAATGCTCCTTGCCCTTGTCATCACAATGCTCCAGAACACTTGTCATCATAATGCTCCATTCCCGTGTCATCACATTGCTCAATGACACTTGTCATCAAAATGTTCCTTGCCTTTGTCATCACAGTGCTCCATGATACCTTTAATCAAAATTCTACATGACCACTGTCATCACAATGCATGATGACCAATGACATCACAATGCCCCATGACACGTGTCATCACAATTCGTCTTGGCCCTTGTCATCTCAATGCTGTATGAAACGTGTCATCAGTAAGTTCCAAGACGCTTGTCATCAGAATGCTCCATGAACTCTGTTATCTCAATGTTCCATGGCCTTTGAATTCACAATGCTCCATTGTCCGGATAATCGCGTTGCTCCATGAACACTTTCATCACAATGCTCCTTGACCACTGTCACCATAATGCCCCATGACGTCTCTCATCACTGTGCTCCAAGAACACTCTCATCAAAATGCTCCATGATCTGTGTCAGCACAATATTTCATGACACTTGTCATCACAATGCTCCATGATTCCTGTCATCACAATGATCCCTGCCAATGTCATCACAATGCTCCATGTCTCCTGTAATCACAATGCTCCAGGTCTGTTGTCATCACCATGCTTCATGCCTGTGTCATCACAATGCTCATGAATCCTGTTTTCACAATGCTCCATGGCCCACGTCATCACAATGCTCCATGACCCCTGTCATCACAATGCTCTATGGCCATTGTCTACCCAATGCTCAGTGCCCCACGTCAACACAATGCCTGGTGACACCTGTCATCAAAATGCTAAATGGCACTTGTCATCACAATGCTCTATGATGCCTGTCATCACTATTCTCCATGTCAATTGTCATCACAATGCTCCATGAATCTTGTCTTCACAATGCTCCATGGCACATGTCATCACAATGCTCCATGATGCCTGTCATCACTATTCTCCATGTCACTTGTTATCACAATGCTCCATTGCCAGTGTAATACCAGTACTCCTTTAACCCTTTCATCACAATGCCCAATGCCACCCCTCATCACAATTCTCAATGGCATTTGTCATCACGATGCTCCATGACACCTGTCACCCCAATGCTCCATGGCCCCTCTCATTACCATGCTCCATAATAACTTTAATCACATTTCTAGATGACCACTGCCATCACAATGCCCCATGACATTGTCATCACAATTTGCCATGACCATTGTCATCACAATGCTCCATGAACCATGTCATCACAGGGTCCCAGGACACTTGTCATCACAATGATCCATTACCACTTTCATCACAATGCTCCATGACCACTGTCATCTCAATGCTCCATGGCCTTTGTATTCACAATGCTCCATGGCCCCTGTAATCACAGTGCTCCATAACACCTTTCATCATAATGCTCCATGACCACTGCCATCTCAATGCCTCATGACGCCTGTCATCACAATTCTCCAAGGCCCCTCTCATCACAATGCTGCATGACACTTGTCATCACATTGCTCCATAACACCTGTCATCACAGTGTTCCCTGCCCATGTCATCACAATGCTCCATGTCCCCTATAATCACAAGGCTCCATGCCTTTTTCCTCACAATGCTCCATAATTTTGTCATCACAATGTTCCATGACCGTGGCATCACAATGCTCGATGGCCCTTGTCATCACAATGCTCCAGAATTCTAGTCATCACAATGTTCCGTGAACGTGTCATCACAATGCTACATGACCCTGGTCATCACAGTTCTCCATGACCTTTGTCATCACAATGCTCTATGTCACTTTACATCACAATTCTCAATGACCACTTTAATCACTGTGTTCACTGACCAATTTCATCACATTTCTCTATTGTCTTTACAATTCCCCATGGCCCCTTTCTTCTCAATGCTCCATGATGCCTGTCATCACAATGCTCCATGACACTTGTCATCACAGTGCTCCATGACCTTTATCGTCACAATGCTCCCAGGCACTTTTCATCACGATCTTCCATGAAAACGTTCATCACATTGCTCCCTGACCATTGTCATCACAATAGTCCATACCCTTGTCAACACAATGCTGCATAATCCCTGTCATCACAATTCTCAATGACTGCTGTCATCACAGTTTTCTAGGACATTTTTCATAACAATGCTTCATGCCCCCAGTCATCACAGTGCTCCATGATACCTCTAGTTTCCTAGATGATCAATGTCATCACAATGCCCCATGACACCTGTCATCACAATTCGCTATGACACTTGTCATCACAATACTCGATGATCCGTGTCATCACAGTGTTCCAGGACACATGTCATCACAATGATACATTACTATTTTCATCACAAGGCTCCAATACACCTGTCATCACAATGCTCCATGGCCCCTGTTATCATATTGCTCCATGATCTCTTTCATCACAATGCTCCATGACCACTGTCATAACCATACCTCAAGACGCCTGTCATCTCAATGCTCCATGGCCCTTTTCATCACAATGCTCCATGAGCCCTGTCATCACAATGCTCCATGCCCTTTTCATCAAAATGCTCCAGAACTCTTGTCATCATAATGCTCCATGCCAATGTCATCAAAATGTCCCATGACACTTGTCATCACAATGCTCCATGGCCTTTACCATCACAATGTTCTATGGCCCCTGTCATCACAATGCTCCATGCCCTTGTCATCCAAATGCTCCAGAACACTTGTCATCATAATGCTCCATGCCAATGTCATCAAAATATCCCATGACACTTATCATCACAATGCTCCATGGCCTTTGCCATCACAATGTTCCATGGCCCCTTTCATCACAGTGCTCCATGCCCTTGTCATCAAAAGGCTCCAGATCTCTTGTCATCATAATGTTCCATGCCAATGTCATCAAAATGCCCCATGACACTTGTCATCACAATGCTCCATGGCCTTTGTGATCGCAATGTTCCATGACCCCTGTCATCACAGTGCTCCATCATACCTTTCATCACAATTCTAGATGACCACTGTCATCACAATGCCCCATGACAGATGTCATCACAATTCGCCATGGTCCTTGCCATCACAATGCTCCATGCCATTGTCAGCACAATGCTCCTTGGACCCTGTCATCAAAATCCTCCATCCCCTTTTCATCACTATGCTCCAGATATCCTATCATTACAATGCTCCATGACCGTGTGAACACAATGCTCCATGACCCCTGTCATCAAAATGCTTTATGAACCTTGATATCACAATGTTCCATGACCCCTTTCATCAAAATGATCCATGACCGTTGTCATCACAATGCTTCATGACACCTGTCATCACATTCTTACTTGGCCTATGTATTCACAATGTTCCATGGACCCTGTAGTCACACTGCTCCATGTTCCCTTTCAACACAATGCTCCATGACTCCTGTCATCACAACGTTCCCTGAAAGTTGTCATCAAAATGCTCCATGACCCCGGTCACCACAAGGTTCCCTGCCCTTGTCATCACAATGGTACATGGCCTTGTCATCACAATGTTCCATGGCCTCTCTCATCACCATATTCCAAGGTCTTTCTCATCACAATGCTCTATGACCCCTGTCATCACAATGCTTGATGACCATTGTCATCACAATGCTCCAAGGCCCCTGTCATCACAAGGCCTCATGGTCTTTGTAATCACAATGCCTCATGGTCTTTGTAATCACAATGCTCAATGACCATTGTCATCACAATGCTCCATGCCGTTGTCATCACAATGCTCCGTGGCCCCTGTAATCACAATGCTCCAGGCCCTTGTCATCACAATGCTCCAGAACACTTGTCATCATAATGCTCCATTCCCATGTCTTCACATTGCTCAATGACACTTGTCATCAAAATGTTCCTTGGCCTTTGTCATCACAGTGCTCCATGATACCTTTAATCAAAATTCTACATGACCACTGTCATCACAATGCATGATGAGCAATGACATCACAATGCCCCAAGACACGTCTCATCACAATTCGTCTGGGCCCTTGTCATCTCAATGCTGTATGAAACGTGTCATCAGTAAGTTCCAAGACCCTTGTCATCACAATGCTCCATGAACTCTGTTATCTCAATGTTCCATGGCCTTTGTATTCACAATGCTCCATTGTCCGGATAATCGCGTTGCTCCATGAACACTTTCATCACAATGCTCCTTGACCACTGTCACCATAATGCCCCATGACGTCTCTCATCACTGTGCTCCAAACCACTCTCATCAAAATGCTCCATGATCTGTGTCAGCACAATATTGCATGACACTTGTCATCCCAATGCTCCATGATCCCTGTCATCACAATGATCCCTGCCAATGTCATCACAATGCTCCATGTCTCCTGTAATCACAATGCTCCAGGTCTGTTGTCATCACCATGCTTCATGCCTGTGTCATCACAATGCTCATGAATCCTGTGTTCACAATGCTCCATGGCCCACGTCATCACAATACTCCATGACCCCTGTCATCACAATGCTCAATGGCCATTGTCAACCCAATGCTCAGTGACCCATGTCAACACAATGCCTGTTGATACCTGTCATCAAAATGCTAAATGGCACTTGTCATCACAATGCTCTATGATGCCTGTCATCACTATTCTCCATGTCAATTGTCATCACAATGCTCCATGAATCTTGTCTTCACAATGCTCCATGGCACATGTCATCACAATGCTCCATGAACCCTGTCATCACAATGCTCCGTGACCCCTCTCAACACAATCCCTGATGACCCCGTCATCAAAATGATAAATGGCACTTGTCATCACAATGCTCTATGAGGCCTGTCATCACTATTCTCCATCTCACTTGATATCACAATGCTCCATGGCCCCTGTAATCCCAGTACTCCATTAACCCTTTCATCACAATGCCCAATGCCACCTCTCATCACAATTTTCCATGGCATTTGTCATCACGATGCTCCATGACACCTGTCATCACAATGCTCCATGACCCCTCTCATTACCGTGCTGCATAATAACTTTAATCACATTTCTAGATGACCACTGCCATCACAATGCTCCATGACATTGTCATCACAATTCGCCATGACCATTGTCATCACAATGCTCCATGAACCATGTCATCACAGGGTCCCAGGACAGCTGTTATCACAATGATCCATTACCATTTTCATCACAATGCTCCATGACCACTGTCATCTCAATGCTCCATGGCCTTTGTATTCACAATGCTCCATGGCCCCTGTAATAACAGTGCTCCATAACACCTTTCACCATAATGCTCTATGACCACTGCCATCTCAATGCCTCATGACGCCTGTCATCACAATTCTCCAAGTCCCCTCTCATCACAATGCTGCATGACACTTGTCATCACATTGCTCCATAACACCTGTCATCACAGTGTTCCCTGCCCATGTCATCACAATGCTCCATGTCCCCTATAATCACAATGCTCCAAGCCTTTTTCCTCACAATGCTCCAGAATTTTGTCATCACAATGTTCCATGACCGTGGCATCACAATGCTCCACGGCCCTTGTCATCACAATGCTCCAGAATTCTTGTCATCACAATGTTCCATGGACGTGTCATCACAAAGCTACATGACCCTGGTCATCACCGTTCTCCATGACCTTTGTCATCACAATGCTCTATGTCACTATTCATCACAATTCTCAATGACCACTTTAATCACTATGCTAGCTGACCATTTTCATCACATTTCTCTATTGTCATTACAATTCCCCATGGCCCCTTTCTTCACCATGCTCCATGCTGCCTGTCATCACAATGCTCCATGGCTTTTGTTATCACAATGCGCCAGGACCAGTTTCATCACAATACTCCATCCCCCTTGTCATCACAGTGCATAATGAAAGCTTTCATTACAATGCTCCGTGACACTTGTCATCACAATGCTCCATGGCCTTTATCGTCACAATGCTCCCAGGCACTTTTCATCACGATGTTCCATGAAAACTTTCATCACATTGCTCCATGACCATTGTCATCACAATAGTCCATAGCCTTGTCAACACAATGCTGCATAATCCCTGTCATCACAATTCTCCATGACTGCTGTCATCACAATAATCCAGGACAATTTTCATAACAATGCTTCATGCCCCCAGTCATCACAGTGCTCCATGATACCTTTCATCACAATTCCTAGATGATCAATGTCATCACAATGCCCAATGACACCTCTCATCACAATTCGCTATGACCCTTGTCATCACAATACTCGATGAACCGTGTCATCACAGTGTTCCAGGACACATGTCATCACAATGATCCATTACTGTTTTCATCACAATGCTCCAATACACCTGTCATCACAATGCTCCATGGCCCCTGTTATCATATTGCTCCATGATCTCTTTCATCACAATGCTGCATGACCACTGTCATCACCATACCTCAAGACGCCTGTCATCTCAAGGCTCCATGGCTCTTTTCATCACAATGCCCCATGGGCCCCGTGATCACAATGCTCCATGCCCTTGTCATCAAAGTCCTCCAGAACTCTTGTCATCATATTTCTCCATGCCAATGTCATCAAAATGTCCCATGACACTTGTCATCACAATGCTCCATGGCTTATGCCATCACAATTTTCCATGGCCCCTGTCATTACAATGCTCCATGCCCTTTTCATCAAAATGCTCCAGAACTCTTGTCATCATAATGCTCCATGCCAATGTCATCAAAATGTCCCATGACACTTGTCATCACAATGCTCCATGGCTTATGCCATCACAATTTTCCATGGCCCCTGTCATCACAATGCTCCATGCCCTTTTCATCAAAACGCTCCAGAACTCTTGTTATCATAATGCTCCATGCCAATGTCATCAAAATGCCCCATGACACTTGTCATCACAATGCTCCATGGCCTTTGTCATCACAATGTTCCATGGCCCCTGTCATCACAGTGCTCCATTATACCTTTCATCACAATTCTAGATGACCACTGTCATCACCATGCCCCATGACAGATGTCATAACAATTCGCCATGGTCCTTGTCATCACAATGCTCCATGAACCTTGTCATCACAAGGTTCCAGGACTCTTGTCATCACAATGATCCATGATCACTTTCATCACAATGCTCCATGAAACCTGTCACCTCAATGCTCCATAGCCTTTGTATTCACAATGCTCCATGGCCCCTGTAATCACAGTGCTCCATGACCCCTTTCATCACAATGATCCAAGACCGCTGTCATTACAATGCCCCATGACGCCTGCCACCACAAATCTCCAAGGCCTCTCTTACCAAAAAGCTCCATGATCCCTGTCAGTACAATGTTCGATGACACTTTTCATCACAATGCTCCATGACCCCTGTCATCACAAAGTTCTCTGCCCATATCATCACAATGCTCCTTGTCACCTTTCATCACAATGCTCCATGTCCTTTCATCACAATGCTCCATAATTCTTGTCATCGCAATGTTCCTTGACCGTGTCATCACAATGCTCCATGACCCTTGTCATCACAAAGCTCCATGACCCCTGTCATCACAATGATCCATGATTCCTTTCCTCACAGTGCTCCAGTACCCTTTTCATCACAATGCTCCATGCCATTTTCAGCACAATGCTCCTTGGACCCTGTCATCAAAATGCTCCAAGCCCTTTTCATCACAATGCTCCAGATATCCTATCATTACAATGCTCCATGCCCGTGTCAACACAATGCTTCATGACCCCTGTCATCAAAATGCTTTATGAACATTCTTATCACAATGTTCCATGACCCCTGTCATCAAAATGATCCATGACCGTTGTCTTCACAATGCTGCATGATACCTTTCATCCCAATCCTCTGTGACCGCTGTCATCATAATGCTCCAGGACAATTTTCATCACAATGCTCCATGCCCCCTGTCATCACAGTGCCCCATAAGCCCTGTAATCCTAATGCTCCATGACCCTGTCATCACAATGCTACATGACCCCTGTCATCACATTGTTCCATGGCCTATGTATTCACAATGTTCCATGGACCCTGTAATCACACTGCTCCATGTTCCTTTTCAACACAATGCTCCATGACCCCTGTCATCACAACGTTCCATGAAAGTTGTCATCAAAATGCTCCATGACTCCTGTCACCACAAGGTTTCCTGCCCTTGTCATCACAATGGTACATGGCCTTGTCATCACAATGTTCCATGGCCTCTGTCATCACCATGCTCCATGGTCTTTCTCATCACAATGCTCTATGACCCCTGTCATCACAATGCTTGATGACCATTGTCATCATAATGCTCCAAGGTCCCTGTCATCACAATGCCTCATGGTCTTTGTAATCACAATGCTCAATGACCACTGTCATCACAATGCTCCATGCCGTTGTCATCACAATGCTCCATGGCCCCTGTAATCACAATGCTCCATGCGCTTGTCATCACAATGCTCCAGAACATTTGTCATCATAATGCTCCATTCCCGTGTCATCACATTGCTCAATGACACTTGTCATCAAAATGTTCCTTGGTCTTTGTCATCACAATGCTCCATGATCCCTGTCATCACAATGATCCCTGCCAATGTCATCACAATGCTCCATGTCTCCTGTAATCACAATGCTCCATGCCCTTGTCATCACAATGCTCCAGTTCTGTTGTCATCACCATGCTTCATGCCAGTGTCATCACAATGCTCCATGAATCTTGTCTTCACAATGTTCCATGGCCCATGTCATCACAATGCTCCATGACCCCTGTGATCACAATGCTCTATGGCCGTATGGCCTTTGTCATCACAATGACACGTGACCCACGACAAAATAACGCCTGATGAACCCTGACATCAAAATGATAAATAGCACTTGTCATCACAATGCTATATGAAGCCTGTCATCACTATTCACCATGTCACTTGTTTTCACAATGCTCCATGCCCCCTGTAATCCCAGTACTCCATGACCCCTTTCATCACAATTCCCAATGTCACCTCTCATCACAATTCTCCATGGCATTTGTCATCACGATGCTCCATGACACTTGTCATCACAATGCTCCATGGCCCCTGTTATCATGTTGCTCCATGATGTCTTTCATCACAATGCCCCATGACCACTGTCATCACCATACCTCAAGACGCCTGTCATCTCAATGCTCCATGGCTCCTTTCATCAAAATGCTCCATGAACCCAGTCATCACAATGTTCCCTGCCCTATTCATCACAATGCTCCATGGGCCCTGTCTTCACAATGCTCCATGCCCTTGTCATCAAAATGCTCCAGAACTCTTTTCATCTTAATGCTCCATGCCAATGTCATCAAAATGTCCCATGACACTTGTCATCACAATGCTCCATTGCCTTTGCCATCACAATGTTCCATGGCCGCTCTCATAACAATGCTCCATTCCCTTTTTATCAAAATGCTCCAGAACTCTTGTCATCATAATGCTCCATGCCAATGTCATCAAAATGCCCCATGACACTTGTCATCACAATGCTCCATGGCCTTTGTCATCACAATGTTCCATGGCCCCTGTCATCACAGTGTTCCATGATACCTTTCATCACAAATCTAGATGACCACTGTCATCACAATGCCCCATAACAGATGTCATCACAAATCGCCATGGTCCTTGTCATCACAATGCTCCATGAACCGTGTCATCACAAGGTTCCAGGACAATTGTCATCACAATGATCCGTGATCACATTCATCACAATGCTCCATGAACCCTGTCATCTCAATGGTCCATAGCCTTTGTATTCACAATGTTCCATGGCCCCTGTAATCACAGTGCTCCATGACCCCTTTCATCACAATGCTCCAAGACCGCTGTCATCACAATGCCCGATGACGCCTGCCACCACAAATCTCCAAGGCCTCTCTTACTAAAAAGCTCCATGATCCCTGTCAGTACAATGTTCCATGACACATTTCATCACAATGCTCCATGACCCCTTTCATCACAAAGTTCTCTGCCCATATCATCACAATGCTCCTTGTCACCTTTCATCACAATGCTCCATGCCCTTTCATTACAATGCTCCATAATTCTAGTCATCGCAATGTTCCTTGACCGTGTCATCACAATGCTCCATGACCCTTGTCATCACAAAGCTCCATGACACCTGTCATCACAATGATCCATGATTCCTTTCCTCACAGTGCTCCAGTACCCTTTTCCTCACAATGCTCCATGCCATTGTCAGCACAATGCTCCTTGGACCCTGTCATCAAAATACTCCATCCCTTTTTCATCACAATGCTCCTGATATCCTATCATTACAGTGCTCCATGCCCGTGTCAACACAATGCTCCATGACCCCTGTCATCAAAATGCTTTATGAACATTCTTATCACAATGTTCCATGACCCCTGTCATCAAAATGATCCATGACCGCTGTCATCATAATGCTTCATGATACCTTTCATCACAATCCTCTGTGACAGCTGTCATCACAATGCTCCAGGACAATTTTCATCACAATGCTCCATGCCCCATGTCATCACAGTGCCCCATAAACCCTGTAATCACAATGCTCCATGACCCTGTCATCACAATGTTACATGACCCCTGTAATCACATTGTTCCATGGCCTATGTATTCACAATGTTCCATGGACCCTGTAATCACACTGCTCCATGTTCCCTTTCAACACAATGCTCCATGACCCCTGTCATCACAACGTTCCATGAAAGTTGTCATCAAAATGCTCCATGACCCCGGTCAGCACAAGGTTCCCTGCCCTTGTCATCACAATGGTACATGGCCTTGTCATCACAATGTTCCATGGCCTCTGTCATCACCATGCTCCAAGGTCTTTCTCATCACAATGCTCTATGACCCCTGTCATCACAATGCTTGACGACAATTGTCATCACAATGCTCCAAGGCCCCTGTCATCACAATGCCTCATGGTCTTTGTAATCACAATGCTCAATGACCACTGTCATCACAATGCTCCATGCCGTTGTCATCACAATGCTCCAGAACACTTGTCATCATAATGCTCCATTCCCGTGTCATCACATTGCTCAATGACACTTGTCATCAAAATGTTCCTTGCCTTTGTCATCACAGTGCTCCATGATACCTTTAATCAAAATTCTACATGACCACTGTCATCACAATGCATGATGACCAATGACATCACAATGCCCCATGACACGTGTCATCACAATTCGTCTTGGCCCTTGTCATCTCAATGCTGTATGAAACGTGTCATCAGTAAGTTCCAAGACGCTTGTCATCAGAATGCTCCATGAACTCTGTTATCTCAATGTTCCATGGCCTTTGAATTCACAATGCTCCATTGTCCGGATAATCGCGTTGCTCCATGAACACTTTCATCACAATGCTCCTTGACCACTGTCACCATAATGCCCCATGACGTCTCTCATCACTGTGCTCCAAGAACACTCTCATCAAAATGCTCCATGATCTGTGTCAGCACAATATTTCATGACACTTGTCATCACAATGCTCCATGATTCCTGTCATCAAAATGATCCCTGCCAATGTCATCACAATGCTCCATGTCTCCTGTAATCACAATGCTTCAGGTCTGTTGTCATCACCATGCTTCATGCCTGTGTCATCACAATGCTCATGAATCCTGTTTTCACAATGCTCCATGGCCCACGTCATCACAATGCTCCATGACCCCTGTCATCACAATGCTCTATGGCCATTGTCTACCCAATGCTCAGTGCCCCACATCAACACAATGCCTGGTGACACCTGTCATCAAAATGCTAAATGGCACTTGTCATCACAATGCTCTATGATGCCTGTCATCACTATTCTCCATGTCAATTGTCATCACAATGCTCCATGAATCTTGTCTTCACAATGCTCCATGGCACATGTCATCACAATGCTCCATGAACCCTGTCATCACAATGCTCCGTGACCCCTCTCAACACAATCCCTGATGACCCCGTCATCAAAATGATAAATGGCACTTGTCATCACAATGCTCTATGAGGCCTGTCATCACTATTCTCCATCTCACTTGATATCACAATGCTCCATGGCCCCTGTAATCCCAGTACTCCATTAACCCTTTCATCATAATGCCCAATGCCACCTCTCATCACAATTCTCCTTGGCATTTGTCATCACGATGCTCCATGACACCTGTCATCACAATGCTCCATGGCCCCTCTCATTACCGTGCTCCATAATAACTTTAATCACATTTCTAGATGACCACTGCCATCACAATGCCCCATGATATTGTCATCACAATTCGCCATGACCGTTGTCATCACAATGCTCCATGAACCATGTCATCACAGGGTCCCAGGACACCTGTTATCACAATGATCCATTACCACCTTCATCACAATGCTCCATGACCACTGTCATCTCAATGCTCCATGGCCTTTGTATTCACAATGCTCCATGGCCCCTGTAATAACAGTGCTCCATAACACCTTTCACCATAATGCTCTATGACCACTGCCATCTCAATGCCTCATGACGCCTGTCATCACAATTCTCCAAGTCCCCTCTCATCACAATGCTGCATGACAATTGTCATCACATTGCTCCATAACACCTGTCATCACAGTGTTCCCTGCCCATGTCATCACAATGCTCCATGTCCCCTATAATCACAAGACTCCATGCCTTTTTCCTCACAATGCTCCAGAATTTTGTCATCACAATGTTCCATGACCGTGGCATCACAATGCTCCACGGCCCTTGTCATCACAATGCTCCAGAATTCTTGTCATCACAATGTTCCATGGACGTGTCATCACAAAGCTACATGACCCTGGTCATCACAGTTCTCCATGACTTTGGTCATCACAATGCTCTAGGTCACTTTTCATCACAATTCTCAATGACCACTTTCATCACTATGCTCGCTGACCATTTTCATTACATTTCTCTATTGTCATTACAATTCCCCATGGCCCCTTTCTTCACAAAGCTCCATGATGCCTGTCATCACAATGCTCCATGGCTTTTGTTATCACAATGCTCCAGGACCAGTTTCATCACAATACTTCATCCCCCTTGTCATCACAGTGCATAATGAAAGCTTTCATTACAATGCTCCGTGAAACTTGTCATCACAATGCTCCATGGCCTTTATCGTCACAATGCTCCCAGGCACTTTTCATCACGATGTTCCATGAAAACTTTCATTACATTGCTCCATGACCATTGTCATCACAATAGTCCATACCCTTGTCAACACAATGCTGCATAATCCCTGTCATCACAATTCTCCATGACTGCTGTCATCACAATAATCCAGGTCAATTTTCATAACAAAGCTTCATGCCCCCAGTCATCACAGTGCTCCATGATACCTTACATCACAATTCTTAGATGATCAATGCCATCACAATGCCCCATGACACCTGTCATCACAATTCGCTATGACCCTTGTCATCACAATACTCGATGAACCGTGTCATCACAGTGTTCCAGGACACATGTCATCACAATGATCCATGACTATTCTCATCAAAATGATCCCATACAACTCTCATCACAATGCTCCATGGCCCCTGTTATCATGTTGCTCCATGATGTCTTTCATCACAATGCCCCATGACCACTGTCATCACCATACCTCAAGACGCCTGTCATCTCAATGCTCCATGGCCCCTTTCATCAAAATGCTCCATGAACCCAGTCATCACAATGTTCCCTGCCCTATTCATCACAATGCTCCATGGGCTCTGTCTTCACAATGCTCCATGCCCTTGTCATCAAAATGCTCCAGAACTCTTCTCATCTTAATGCTCCATGCCAATGTCATCAAAATGTCCCATGACACTTGTCATCACAATGCTCCATTGCCTTTGCCATCACAATGTTCCATGGCCGCTCTCATAACAATGCTCCATTCCCTTTTTATCAAAATGCTCCAGAACTCTTGTCATCATAATGCTCCATGCCAATGTCATCAAAATGCCCCATGACACTTGTCATCACAATGCTCCATGGCCTTTGTCATCACAATGTTCCATGGCCCCTGTCATCACAGTGTTCCATGATACCTTTCATTACAAATCTAGATGATCACTGTCATCACAATGCCCCATAACAGATGTCATCACCAATCGCCATGGTCCTTGTCATCACAATGCTCCATGAATCGTGTCATCGCAAGGTTCCATGACAATTGTCATCACAATGATCCATGATCACATTCATCACAGTGCTCCATGAACCCTGTCATCTCAATGGTGCATAGCCTTTGTATTCACAATGTTCCATGGCCCCTGTAATCACAGTGCTCCATGACCCCTTTCATCACAATGCTCCAAGACCGCTGTCATCACAATGCCCGATGACGCCTGCCACCACAAATCTCCATGGCCTCTCTTACCAAAAAGCTCCATGATCCCTGTCAGTACAATGTTCCATGACACATTTCATCACAATGCTCCATGACCCCTTTCATCACAAAGTTCTCTGCCCATATCATCACAATGCTCCTTGTCACCTTTCATCACAATGCTCCATGCCCTTTTATTACAATGCTCCATAATTCTAGTCATCGCAATGTTCCTTGACCGTGTCATCACAATGCTCCATGACCCTTGTCATCACAAAGCTCCATGACACCTGTCATCACAATGATCCATGATTCCTTTCCTCACAGTGCTCCAGTACCCTTTTCCTCACAATGCTCCATGCCATTGTCAGCACAATGCTCCTTGGACCCTGTCATCAAAATACTCCATCCCTTTTTCATCACAATGCTCCTGATATCCTATCATTACAATGCTCCATGCCCGTGTCAACACAATGCTCCATGACCCCTGTCATCAAAATGCTTTATGAACATTCTTATCACAATGTTCCATGAACCCTGTCATCAAAATGATCCATGACCGCTGTCATCACAATGCTTCATGATACCTTTCATCACAATCCTCTGTGACAGCTGTCATCACAATGCTCCAGGACAATTTTCATCACAATGCTCCATTCCCCATGTCATCACAGTGCCCCATAAACCCTGTAATCACAATGCTCCATGACCCTGTCATCACAATGTTACATGACCCCTGTAATCACATTGTTCCATGGCCTATGTATTCACAATGTTCCATGGACCCTGTAATCACACTGCTCCATGTTCCCTTTCAACACAATGCTCCATGACCCCTGTCATCACAACGTTCCATGAAAGTTGTCATCAAAATGCTCCATGACCCCGGTCAGCACAAGGTTCCCTGCCCTTGTCATCACAATGGTACATGGCCTTGTCATCACAATGTTCCATGGCCTCTGTCATCACCATGCTCCAAGGTCTTTCTCATCACAATGCTCTATGACCCCTGTCATCACAATGCTTGACGACAATTGTCATCACAATGCTCCAAGGCCCCTGTCATCACAATGCCTCATGGTCTTTGTAATCACAATGCTCAATGACCACTGTCATCACAATGCACCATGCCGTTGTCATCACAATGCTTCGTGGCCGCTGTAATCACAATGCTCCTTGCCCTTGTCATCACAATGCTCCAGAACACTTGTCATCATAATGCTCCATTCCCGTGTCATCACATTGCTCAATGACACTTGTCATCAAAATGTTCCTTGCCTTTGTCATCACAGTGCTCCATGATACCTTTAATCAAAATTCTACATGACCACTGTCATCACAATGCATGATGACCAATGACATCACAATGCCCCATGACACGTGTCATCACAATTCGTCTTGGCCCTTGTCATCTCAATGCTGTATGAAACGTGTCATCAGTAAGTTCCAAGACGCTTGTCATCAGAATGCTCCATGAACTCTGTTATCTCAATGTTCCATGGCCTTTGAATTCACAATGCTCCATTGTCCGGATAATCGCGTTGCTCCATGAACACTTTCATCACAATGCTCCTTGACCACTGTCACCATAATGCCCCATGACGTCTCTCATCACTGTGCTCCAAGAACACTCTCATCAAAATGCTCCATGATCTGTGTCAGCACAATATTTCATGACACTTGTCATCACAATGCTCCATGATTCCTGTCATCACAATGATCCCTGCCAATGTCATCACAATGCTCCATGTCTCCTGTAATCACAATGCTCCAGGTCTGTTGTCATCACCATGCTTCATGCCTGTGTCATCACAATGCTCATGAATCCTGTTTTCACAATGCTCCATGGCCCACGTCATCACAATGCTCCATGACCCCTGTCATCACAATGCTCTATGGCCATTGTCTACCCAATGCTCAGTGCCCCACGTCAACACAATGCCTGGTGACACCTGTCATCTAAATGCTAAATGGCACTTGTCATCACAATGCTCTATGATGCCTGTCATCACTATTCTCCATGTCACTTGTTATCACAATGCTCCATTGCCAGTGTAATACCAGTACCCTTTTAACCCTTTCATCACAATGCCCAATGCCACCTCTCATCACAATTCTCAATGGCATTTGTCATCACGATGCTCCATGACACCTGTCACCACAATGCTCCATGGCCCCTCTCATTACCGTGCTCCATAATAACTTTAATCACATTTCTAGATGACCACTGCCATCACAATGCCCCATGACATTGTCATCACAATTCGCCATGACCATTGTCATCACAATGCTCCATGAACCATGTCATCACAGGGTCCCAGGACACTTGTCATCACAATGATCCATTACCACTTTCATCACAATGCTCCATGACCACTGTCATCTCAATGCTCCATGGCCTTTGTATTCACAATGCTCCATGGCCCCTGTAATCACAGTGCTCCATAACACCTTTCATCATAATGCTCCATGACCACTGCCATCTCAATGTCTCATGACGCCTGTCATCACAATTCTCCAAGGCCCCTCTCATCACAATGCTGCATGACACTTGTCATCACATTGCTCCATAACACCTGTCATCACAGTGTTCCCTGCCCATGTCATCACAATGCTACATGTCCCCTATAATCACAAGGCTCCATGCCTTTTTCCTCACAATGCTCCATAATTTTGTCATCACAATGTTCCATGACCGTGGCATCACAATGCTCGATGGCCCTTGTCATCACAATGCTCCAGAATTCTTGTCATCACAATGTTCCGTGAACGTGTCATCACAATGCTACATGACCCTGGTCATCACAGTTCTCCATGACCTTTGTCATCACAATGCTCTATGTCACTTTTCATCACAATTCTCAATGACCACTTTAATCACTGTGTTCACTGACCAATTTTATCACATTTCTCTATTGTCTTTACAATTCCCCATGGCCCCTTTCTTCTCAATGCTCCATGATGCCTGTCATCACAATGCTCCATGACACTTGTCATCACAATGCTCCATGACCTTTATCGTCACAATGCTCCCAGGCACTTTTCATCACGATCTTCCATGAAAATGTTCTTCACATTGCTCCGTGACCATTGTCATCACAATAGTCCATACCCTTGTCAACACAATGCTGCATAATCCCTGTCATCACAATTCTCAATGACTGCTGTCATCACAATTTTCTAGGACATTTTTCATAACAATGCTTCATGCCCCCAGTCATCACAGTGCTCCATGATACCTCTAGTTTCCTAGATGATCAATGTCATCACAATGCCCCATGACACCTGTCATCACAATTCGCTATGACACTTGTCATCACAATACTCGATGATCCGTGTCATCACAGTGTTCCAGGAAACATGTCATCACAATGATACATTACTATTTTCATCACAAGGCTCCAATACACCTGTCATCACAATGCTCCATGGCCCCTGTTATCATATTGCTCCATGATCTCTTTCATCACAATGCTCCATGACCACTGTCATCATCATACCTCAAGACGCCTGTCATCTCAATGCTCCATGGCCCTTTTCATCACAATGCTCCATGAGCCCTGTCATCACAATGCTCCATGCCCTTTTCATCAAAATGCTCCAGATCTCTTGTCATCATAATGCTCCATGCCAATGTCATCAAAATTTCCCATGACACTTGTCATCACAATGCTCCATGGCCTTTACCATCACAATGTTCTATGGCCCCTGTCATCACAATGCTCCATGCCCTTGTCATCCAAATGCTCCAGAACACTTGTCATCATAATGCTCCATGCCAATGTCATCAAAATGTCCCATGACACTTATCATCACAATGCTCCTTGGCCTATGCCATCACAATGTTCCATGGCCCCTTTCATCACAGTGCTCCATGCCCTTGTCATCAAAATGCTCCAGATCTCTTGTCATCATAATGCTCCATGCCAATGTCATCAAAATGCCCCATGACACTTGTCATCACAATGCTCCATGGCCTTTGTCATCGCAATGTTCCATGACCCCTGTCATCACAGTGCTCCATCATACCTTTCATCACAATTCTAGATGACCACTGTCATCACAATGCCCCATGACAGATGTCATCACAATTCGCCATGGTCCTTGCCATCACAATGCTCCATGCCATTGTCAGCACAATGCTCCTTGGACCCTGTCATCAAAATCCTCCATCCCCTTTTCATCACTATGCTTCAGATATCCTATCATTACAATGCTCCATGACCGTGTCAACACAATGCTCCATGACCCCTGTCATCAAAATGCTTTATGAACCTTGATATCACAATGTTCCATGACCCCTGTCATCAAAATGATCCATGACTGTTGTCATCACAATGCTGCATGATACCTTTCATCCCAATCCTCTGTGACGGCTGTCATCATAATGCTCCAGGACAATTTTCATCACAATGCTCCATGCCCCCTGTCATCACAGTGCCCCATAAGCCCTGTAATCCCAATGATCCATGACCCTGTCATCACAATGCTACGTGACCCCTGTCATCACATTGTTCCATGGCCTATGTATTCACAATGTTCCATGGACCCTGTAATCACACAGCTCCATGTTCCTTTTCAACACAATGCTCCATGACCCCTGTCATCACAATGTTCCATGAAAGTTGTCATCAAAAGGCTCCATGACCCCGGTCACCACAAGGTTCCCTGCCCTTGTCATCACAATGGTACATGGCCTTGCCATCACAATGTTCCATGGCCTCTGTCATCACCATGCTCCATGGTCTTTCTCATCACAATGCTCTATGACCCCCGTCATCACAATGCTTGATGACCATTATCATCACAATGCACCAAGGTCCCTGTCATCACAAAGCCTCATGGTCTTTGTAATCACAATACTCAATGACCACTGTCATCACAATGCTCCATGCCGTTGTCATCACAATGCTCCATGGCCCCTGTAATCACAATGCTCCATGCGCTTGTCATTACAATGCTCCAGAACATTTGTCATCATAATGCTCCATTCCCGTGTCATCACATTGCTCAATGACACTTGTCATCAAAATGTTCCTTGGTCTTTGTCATCACAATGCTCCATGATCCCTGTCATCACAATGATCCCTGCCAATGTCATCACAATGCTCCATGTCTCGTGTAATCACAATGCTCCATGCCCTTGTCATCACAATGCTCCAGTTCTGTTGTCATCACCATGCTTCATGCCACTGTCATCACAATGCTCCATGAATCTTGTCTTCACAATGCTCCATGGCCCATGTCATCACAATGCTCCATGACCCCTGTGATCACAATGCTCTATGGCCTTTGTCATCACAATGACACGTGACCCCCGTCAACACAATGCCTGATGAACCCTGACATCAAAATGCTAAATGGCACTTGTCATCACAATGCTATATGAAGCCTGTCATCACTATTTACCATGTCACTTGTTTTCACAATGCTCCATGCCCCCTGTAATCCCAGTACTCCATGACTCCTTTCATCACAATGCCCAATGCCACCTCTCATCACAATTCTCCATGGCATTTGTCATCACGATGCTCCATGACACCTGTCATCACAATGCTCCATGACACTTGTCATCACAATGCTCCATGGCCCCTCTCATTACTGTGCTCCATAATAACTTGAATCACATTTCTAGATGACCAGTGCCATCACAATGCCCCATGACATTGTCATCACAATTCGCCATGACCATTGTCATCACAATGCTCCATGAACCATGTCATCACAGGGTCCCAGGACACTTGTCATCACAATGATCCATTACCACTTTCATCACAATGCTCCATGACCACTGTCATCTCAATGCCCCATGGCCGTTGTATTCACAATGCTCCATGGCCCCTGTAATCACAGTGCTCCATAACACCTTTCATCATAATGCTCCATGACCACTGCCATCTCAATGCCTCATGACGCCTGTCATCACAATTCTCCAAGGCCCCTCTCATCACAATACTCCATGACACCTGTCATCACAGTGTTCCCTGCCCATGTCATCACAATGCTCCATGTCCCCTATATTTACAATGCTCCAAGCCTTTTTCCTCACAATGCTCCAGAATTTTGTCATCAAAATGTTCCATGACCGTGGCATCACAATGCTCCACGGCACTTGTCATCACAATGCTCCAGAATTCTTGTCATCACAATGTTCCATGGACGTGTCATCACAAAGCTTCATGACCCTGGTCATCTCAGTTCTCCATGACCTTTGTCATCACAATGCTCTATGCCACTTTTCATCTCAATTCTCAATGACCACTTTAATCACTATTCTCGCTGACCATTTTCATCACATTTCTCTATTGTCATTACAATTCCCCATGGCCCCTTTCTTCACCATACTCCATGATGCCTGTCATCACAATGCTCCATGGCTTTTGTTATCACAATGCGCCAGGACCAGTTTCATCACAATACTCCATCCCCCTTGTCATCACAGTGCATAATGAAAGCTTTCATTACAATGCTCCGTGACACTTGTCATCACAATGCTCCATGGCCTTTATCGTCACAATGCTCCCAGGCACTTTTCATCAAGATGTTCCATGAAAACTTTCATCACATTGCTCCATGACCATTGTCATCACAATAGTCCATAGCCTTGTCAACACAATGCTGCATAATCCCTTTCATCACAATTCTCCATGACTGCTGTCATCACAATAATCCAGGACAATTTTCATAACAATGCTTCATGCCCCCAGTCATCACAGTGCTCCATGATACCTTTCATCACAATTCCTAGATGATCAATGTCATCACAATGCCCAATGACACCTGTCATCACAATTCGCTATGACCCTTGTCATCACAATACTCGATGAACCATGTCATCACAGTGTTCCAGGACACATGTCATCACAATGATCCATTACTATTTTCATCACAATGCTCCAATACACCTGTCATCACAATGCTCCATGGCCCCTGTTATCATATTGCTCCATGATCTCTTTCATCACAATGCTCTATGACCACTGTCATCACCATACCTCAAGACGCCTGTCATCTCAATGCTCCATGGCTCTTTTCATCAAAATGCCCCATGGGCCCTGTGATCACAATGCTCCATGCCCTTGTCATCAAAGTGCTCCAGAACTCTTGTCATCATAATGCTCCATGCCAATGTCATCAAAATGTCCCATGACACTTGTCATCACAATGCTCCATGGCTTATGCCATCACAATGTTCCATGGCCCCTGTCATCACAATGCTCCATGCCCTTTTCATCAAAATGCTCCAGAACTCTTGTCATCATAATGCTCCATGCCAATGTCATCAAAATGCCCCATGACACTTGTCATCACAATGCTCCATGGCCATTGTCATCACAATGTTCCATGGCCCCTCTCATCACAGTGCTCCATTATACCTTTCATCACAATTCTAGATGACCACTGTCATCACCGTGCCCCATGACAGATGTCATAACAATTCGCCATGGTCCTTGTCATCACAATGCTCCATGAACCTTGTCATCACAAGGTTCCAGGACTCTTGTCATCACAATGATCCATGATCACTTTCATCACAATGCTCCATGAAACCTGTCACCTCAATGCTCCATAGCCTTTGTAGTCACAATGCTCCATGGCCCCTGTAATCACAGTGCTCCATGACCCCTTTCATCACAATGATCCAAGACCGCTGTCATTGCAATGCACCATGACGCCTGCCACCACAAATCTCCAAGGCCTCTCTTACCAAAAAGCTCCATGATCCCTGTCAGTACAATGTTCGATGACACTTTTCATCAAATGCTCCATGACCCCTGTCATCACAAAGTTCTCTGCCCATATCATCACAATGCTCCTTGTCACCTTTCATCACAATGCTCCATGTCCTTTCATCACAATGCTCCATAATTCTTGTCATCGCAATGTTCCTTGACCGTGTCATCACAATGCTCCATGACCCTTGTCATCACAAAGCTCCATGACCCCTGTCATCACAATGATCCATGATTCCTTTCCTCACAATGCTCCAGTACCCTTTTCATCACAATGCTCCATGCCATTGTCAGCACAATGCTCCTTGGACCCTGTCATCAAAATCCTCCATCCCCTTTTCATCACTATGCTTCAGATATCCTATCATTACAATGCTCCATGACCGTGTCAACACAATGCTCCATGACCCATGTCATCAAAATGCTTTATGAACCTTGATATCACAATGTTCCATGACCCCTGTCATCAAAATGATCCATGACCGTTGTCATCACAATGCTGAATGATACCTTTCATCACAATCCTCTGTCACCGCTGTCATCACAATGCTCCAGGACAATTTTCATCACAATGCTCCATGCCCCCTGTCATCACAGTGCCCCATAAGCCCTGTAATCCCAATGCTCCATGACCCTGTCATCACAATGCTACATGACCCCTGTCATCACATTGTTCCATGGCCTATGTATTCACAATGTTCCATGGACCCTGTAATCACACTGCTCCATGTTCCTTTTCAACACAATGCTCCATGACCCCTGTCATCACAATGTCCCATGAAAGTTGTCATCAAAATGCTCCATGACCCCGGTCACCACAAGGTTCCCTGCCCTTGTCACCACAATGGTACATGGCCTTGTCATCACAATGTTCCATGGCCTCTGTCATCACCATGCTCCATGGTCTTTCTCATCACAATGCTCTATGACCCCCGTCATCACAATGCTTGATGACCATTGTCATCACAATGCTCCAAGGTCCCTGTCATCACAAAGCCTCATGGTCTTTGTAATCACAATGCTCAATGACCACTGTCATCACAATGCTCCATGCCGTTTTCATCACAATGCTCCATGGCCCCTGTAATCACAATGCTCCATGCGCTTGTCATTACAATGCTCCAGAACATTTGTCATCATAATGCTCCATTCCCGTGTCATCACATTGCTCAATGACACTTGTCATCAAAATGTTCCTTGGTCTTTGTCATCACAATGCTCCATGCCCTTGTCATCACAATGCTCCAGTTCTGTTGTCATCACCATGCTTCATGCCACTGTCATCACAATGCTCCATGAATCTTGTCTTCACAATGCTCCATGGCCCATGTCATCACAATGCTCCATGACCCCTGTGATCACAATGCTCTATGGCCTTTGTCATCACAATGACACGTGACCCCCGTCAACACAATGCCTGATGAACCCTGACATCAAAATGCTAAATGGCACTTGTCATCACAATGCTATATGAAGCCTGTCATCACTATTCACCATGTCACTTGTTTTCACAATGCTCCATGCCCCCTGTAATCCCAGTACTCCATGACCCCTTTCATCACAATGCCCAATGCCACCTCTCATCACAATTCTCCATGGCATTTGTCATCACGATGCTCCATGACACCTGTCATCACAATGCTCCATGACACTTGTCATCACAATGCTCCATGGCCCCTCTCATTACTGTGCTCCATAATAACTTGAATCACATTTCTAGATGACCAGTGCCATCACAATGCCCCATGACATTGTCATCACAATTCGCCATGACCATTGTCATCACAATGCTCCATGAACCATGTCATCACAGGGTCCCAGGACACTTGTCATCACAATGATCCATTACCACTTTCATCACAATGCTCCATGACCACTGTCATCTCAATGCCCCATGGCCTTTGTATTCACAATGCTCCATGGCCCCTGTAATCACAGTGCTCCATAACACCTTTCATCATAATGCTCCATGACCACTGCCATCTCAATGCCTCATGACGCCTGTCATCACAATTCTCCAAGGCCCCTCTCATCACAATGCTCCATGACACTTGTCATCACATTGCTCCATAACAACTGTCATCACAGTGTTCCCTGCCCATGTCATCACAATGCTCCATGTCCCCTATAATCACAATGCTAAAAGCCTTTATCCTCACAATGCTAGAGAATTTTGTCATCACAATGTTCCATGACCGTGGCATCACAGTGCTCCAGGGCCCTTGTCATCACAATGCTGCAGAATTCTTGTCATCACAATGTTCCATGGACGTGTCATCACAAAGCTACATGACCCTGGTCATCACAGTTCTCCATGACCTTTGTCATCACAATGCTCTATGTCACTATTCATCACAATTCTCAATGACCACTTTAATCACTATGCTCGCTGACCATTTTCATCACATTTCTCTATTGTCATTACAATTCCCCATGGCCCCTTTCTTAACCATGCTCCATGATGCCTGTCGTCACAATGCTCCATGGCTTTTGTTATCACAATGCGCCAGGACCAGTTTCATCACAATACTCCATCCCCCTTGTCATCACAGTGCATAATGAAAGCTTCCATTACAATGCTCCGTGACACTTGTCATCACAAAGCTCCATGGCCTTTATCGTCACAATGCTCCCAGGCACTTTTCATCACGATGTTCCATGAAAACTTTCATCACATTGCTCCATGACCATTGTCATCACAATAGTCCATAGCCTTGTCAACACAATGCTGCATAATCCCTGTCATCACAATTCTCCATGACTGCTGTCATCACAATAATCCAGGACAATTTTCATAACAATGCTTCATGCCCCCAGTCATCACAGTGCTCCATGATACCTTTCATCACAATTCCTAGATGATCAATGTCATCACAATGCCCAATGACACCTGTCATCACAATTCGCTATGACCCTTGTCATCACAATACTCGATGAACCGTGTCATCACAGTGTTCCAGGACACATGTCATCACAATGATCCATTACTATTTTCATCACAATGCTCCAATACACCTGTCATCACAATGCTCCATGGCCCCTGTTATCATATTGCTCCATGATCTCTTTCATCACAATGCTCCATGACCACTGTCATCACCATACCTCAAGACGCCTGTCATCTCAATGCTCCATGGCTCTTTTCATCACAATGCCCCATGGGCCCTGTGATCACAATGCTCCATGCCCTTGTCATCAAAGTGCTCCAGAACTCTTGTCATCATAATGCTCCATGCCAATGTCATCAAAATGTCCCATGACACTTGTCATCACAATGCTCCATGGCTTATGCCATCACAATGTTCCATGGCCCCTGTCATCACAATGCTCCATGCCCTTTTCATCAAAATGCTCCAGAACTCTTGTCATCATAATGCTCCATGCCAATGTCATCAAAATGCCCCATGACACTTGTCATCACAATGCTCCATGGCCTTTGTCATCACAATGTTCCATGGCCCCTGTCATCACAATGCTCCATTATACCTTTCATCACAATTCTAGATGACCACTGTCATCACCATGCCCCATGACAGATGTCATAACAATTCGCCATGGTCCTTGTCATCACAATGCTCCATGAACCTTATCATCACAAGGTTCCAGGACTCTTGTCATCACAATGATCCATGATCACTTTCATCACAATGCTCCATGAAACCTGTCACCTCAATGCTCCATAGCCTTTGTATTCACAATTCTCCATGGCCCCTGTAATCACAGTGCTCCATGACCCCTTTCATCACAATGATCCAAGACCGCTGTCATTACAATGCCCCATGACGCCTGCCACCACCAATCTCCAAGGCCTCTCTTACCAAAAAGCTCCATGATCCCTGTCAGTACAATGTTCGATGACACCTTTCATCACAATGCTCCATGACCCCTGTCATCACAAAGTTCTCTGCCCATATCATCACAATGCTCCTTGTCACCTTTCATCACAATGCTCCATGTCCTTTCATCACAATGCTCCATAATTCTTGTCATCGCAATGTTCCTTGACCGTGTCATCACGATGCTCCATGACCCTTGTCATCACAAAGCTCCATGACCCCTGTCATCACAATGATCCATGATTCCTTTCCTCACAGTGCTCCAGTACCCTTTTCATCACAATGCTCCATGCCATTGTCAGCACAATGCTCCTTGGACCCTGTCATCAAAATGCTCCATCCCCTTTTCATCACAATGCTCCAGATATCCTATCATTACAATGCTCCATGCCCGTGTCAACACAATGCTTCATGACCCCTGTCATCAAAATGCTTTATGAACATTCTTATCACAATGTTCCATGACCACTGTCATCAAAATGATCCATGACTGTTGTCATCACAATGCTGCATGATACCTTTCATCCCAATCCTCTGTGACGGCTGTCATCATAATGCTCCAGGACAATTTTCATCACAATGCTCCATGCCCCCTGTCATCACAGTGCCCCATAAGCCCTGTAATCCCAATGCTACATGACCCTGTCATCACAATGCTACATGACCCCTGTCATCACATTGTTCCATGGCCTATGTATTCACAATGTTCCATGGACCCTGTAATCACACAGCTCCATGTTCCTTTTCAACACAATGCTCCATGACCCCTGTCATCACAATGTTCCATGAAAGTTGTCATCAAAATTCTCCATGACCCCGGTCACCACAAGGTTCCCTGCCCTTGTCACCACAATGGTACATGGCCTTGTCATCACAATGTTCCATGGCCTCTGTCATCACCATGCTCCATGGTCTTTCTCATCTCAATGCTCTATGACCCCTGTCATCACAATGCTTGATGACCATTGTCATCACAATGCTCCAAGGTCCCTGTCATCACAATGCCTCATGGTCTTTGTAATCACAATGCTCAATGACCACTGTCATCACAATGCTCCATGCCGTTGTCATCACAATGCTCCATGGCCCCTGTAATCACAATGCTCCATGCGCTTGTCATCACAATGCTCCAGAACATTTGTCATCATAATGCTCCATTCCCGTGTCATCACATTGCTCAATGACACTTGTCATCAAAATGTTCCTTGGTCTTTCTCATCACAATGCTCCATGATCCCTGTCATCACAATGATCCCTGCCAATGTCATCACAATGCTCCATGTCTCCTGTAATCACAATGCTCCATGCCCTTGTCATCACAATGCTCCAGTTCTGTTGTCATCACCATGCTTCATGCCACTGTCATCACAATGCTCCATGAATCTTGTCTTCACAATGCTCCATGGCCCATGTCATCACAATGCTCCATGACCCCTGTGATCACAATGCTCTATGGCCTTTGTCATCACAATGACACGTGACCCCCGTCAACACAATGCCTGATGAACCCTGACATCAAAATGCTAAATGGCACTTGTCATCACAATGCTATATGAAGCCTGTCATCACTATTCACCATGTCACTTGTTTTCACAATGCTCCATGCCCCCTGTAATCCCAGTACTCCATGACCCCTTTCATCACAATGCCCAATGCCACCTCTCATCACAATTCTCCATGGCATTTGTCATCACGATGCTCCATGACACCTGTCATCACAATGCTCCATGACACTTGTCATCACAATGCTCCATGGCCCCTCTCATTACTGTGCTCCATAATAACTTGAATCACATTTCTAGATGACCAGTGCCATCACAATGCCCCATGACATTGTCATCACAATTCGCCATGATCATTGTCATCACAATGCTCCATGAACCATGTCATCACAGGGTCCCAGGACACTTGTCATCACAATGATCCATTACCACTTTCATCACAATGCTCCATGACCACGGTCATCTCAATGCACCATGGCCTTTGTATTCACAATGCTCCATGGCCCCTGTAATCACAGTGCTCCATAACACCTTTCATCATAATGCTCCATGACCACTGCCATCTCAATGCCTCATGACGCCTGTCATCACAATTCTCCAAGGCCCCTCTCATCACAATACTCCATGACACCTGTCATCACAGTGTTCCCTGCCCATGTCATCACAATGCTCCATGTCCCCTATATTTACAATGCTCCAAGCCTTTTTCCTCACAATGCTCCAGAATTCTTGTCATCACAATGTTCCATGGACGTGTCATCACAAAGCTTCATGACCCTGGTCATCTCAGTTCTCCATGACCTTTGTCATCACAATGCTCTATGCCACTTTTCATCTCAATTCTCAATGACCACTTTAATCACTATGCTCGCTGACCATTTTCATCACATTTCTCTATTGTCATTACAATTCCCCATGGCCCCTTTCTTCACCATACTCCATGATGCCTGTCATCACAATGCTCCATGGCTTTTGTTATCACAATGCGCCAGGACCAGTTTCATCACAATACTCCATCCCCCTTGTCATCACAGTGCATAATGAAAGCTTTCATTACAATGCTCCGTGACACTTGTCATCACAATGCTCCATGGCCTTTATCGTCACAATGCTCCCAGGCACTTTTCATCACGATGTTCCATGAAAACTTTCATCACATTGCTCCATGACCATTGTCATCACAATAGTCCATAGCCTTGTCAACACAATGCTGCATAATCCCTTTCATCACAATTCTCCATGACTGCTGTCATCACAATAATCCAGGACAATTTTCATAACAATGCTTCATGCCCCCAGTCATCACAGTGCTCCATGATACCTTTCATCACAATTCCTAGATGATCAATGTCATCACAATGCCCAATGACACCTGTCATCACAATTCGCTATGACCCTTGTCATCACAATACTCGATGAACCGTGTCATCACAGTGTTCCAGGACACATGTCATCACAATGATCCATTACTATTTTCATCACAATGCTCCAATACACCTGTCATCACAATGCTCCATGGTCCCTGTTATCATATTGCTCCATGATCTCTTTCATCACAATGCTCTATGACCACTGTCATCACCATACCTCAAGACGCCTGTCATCTCAATGCTCCATGGCTCTTTTCATCAAAATGCCCCATGGGCCCTGTGATCACAATTCTCCATGCCCTTGTCATCAAAGTGCTCCAGAACTCTTGTCATCATAATGCTCCATGCCAATGTCATCAAAATGTCCCATGACACTTGTCATCACAATGCTCCATGGCTTATGCCATCACAATGTTCCATGGCCCCTGTCATCACAATGCTCCATACCCTTTTCATCAAAATGCTCCAGAACTCTTGTCATCATAATGCTCCATGCCAATGTCATCAAAATGCCCCATGACACTTGTCATCACAATGCTCCATGGCCATTGTCATCACAATGTTCCATGGCCCCTCTCATCACAGTGCTCCATTATACCTTTCATCACAATTCTAGATGACCACTGTCATCACCGTGCCCCATGACAGATGTCATAACAATTCGCCATGGTCCTTGTCATCACAATGCTCCATGAACCTTGTCATCACAAGGTTCCAGGATTCTTGTCATCACAATGATCCATGATCACTTTCATCACAATGCTCCATGAAACCTGTCACCTCAATGCTCCATAGCCTTTGTATTCACAATGCTCCATGGCCCCTGTAATCACAGTGCTCCATGACCCCTTTCATCACAATGATCCAAGACCGCTGTCATTACAATGCCCCATGGCGCCTGCCACCACAAATCTCCAAGGCCTCTCTTACCAAAAAGCTCCATGATCCCTGTCAGTACAATGTTCGATGACACTTTTCATCACAATGCTCCATGACCCCTGTCATCACAAAGTTCTCTGCCCATATCATCACAATGCTCCTTGTCACCTTTCATCACAATGCTCCATGTCCTTTCATCACAATGCTCCATAATTCTTGTCATCGCAATGTTCCTTGACCGTGTCATCACAATGCTCCATGACCCTTGTCATCACAAAGCTCCATGACCCCTGTCATCACAATGATCCATGATTCCTTTCCTCACAATGCTCCAGTACCCTTTTCATCACAATGCTCCATGCCATTGTCAGCGCAATGCTCCTTGGACCCTGTCATCAAAATGTTCCATCCCCTTTTCATCACAATGCTCCAGATATCCTATCATTACAATGCTCCATGCCCGTGTCAACACAATGCTTCATGACCCCTGTCATCAAAATGCTTTATGAACATTCTTATCACAATGTTCCATGACCCCTGTCATCAAAATGATACATGACCGTTGTCATCACAATGCTGCATGATACCTTTCATCCCAATCCTCTGTGACTGCTGTCATCATAATGCTCCAGGACAATTTTCATCACAATGCTCCATGCCCCCTGTCATCACAGTGCCCCATAAGCCCTGTAATCCCAATGCTCCATGACCCTGTCATCACAATGCTACATGACCCCTGTCATCACATTGTTCCATGGCCTATGTATTCACAATGTTCCATGGACCCTGTAATCACACTGCTCCATGTTCCTTTTCAACACAATGCTCCATGACCCCTGTCATCACAATGTTCCATGAAAGTTGTCATCAAAATGCTCCATGACCCCGGTCACCACAAGGTTCCCTGCCCTTGTCATCACAATGGTACATAGCCTTGTCATCACAATGTTCCATGGCCTCTGTCATCACCATGCTCCATGGTCGTTCTCATCACAATGCTCTATGACCCCTGTCATCACAATGCTTGATGACCATTGTCATCACAATGCTCCAAGGTCCCTGTCATCACAATGCCTCATGGTCTTTGTAATCACAATGCTCAATGACCACTGTCATCACAATGCTCCATGCCGTTGTCATCACAATGCTCCAGAACATTTGTCATCATAATGCTCCATTCCCGTGTCATCACATTGCTCAATGACACTTGTCATCAAAATGTTCCTTGGTCTTTGTCATCACAATGCTCCATGATCCCTGTCATCACAATGATCCCTGCCAATGTCATCACAATGCTCCATGTCTCCTGTAATCACAATGCTCCATATCCTTGTCATCACAATGCTCCAGTTCTGTTGTCATCACCATGCTTCATGCCCGTGTCATCACAATGCTCCATGAATCTTGTCTTCACAATGCTCCATGGCCCATGTCATCACAATGCTCCATGACCCCTGTGATCACAATGCTCTATGGCCTTTGTCATCACAATGACACGTGACCCCCGTCAACACAATGCCTGATGAACCCTGACATCAAAATGCTAAATGGCACTTGTCATCACAATGCTATATGAAGCCTGTCATCACTATTCACCATGTCACTTGTTTTCACAATGCTCCATGCCCCCTGTAATCCCAGTACTCCATGACCCCTTTCATCACAAAGCCCAATGCCACCTCTCATCACAATTCTCCATGGCATTTGTCATCACGATGCTCCATGACACCTGTCATCACAATGCTCCATGACACTTGTCATCACAATGCTCCATGGCCCTTCTCATTACTGTGCTCCATAATAACTTGAATCACATTTCTAGATGACCAGTGCCATCACAATGCCCCATGACATTGTCATCACAATTCACCATGACCATTGTCATCACAATGCTCCATGAACCATGTCATCACAGGGTCCCAGGACACTTGTCATCACAATGATCCATTACCACTTTCATCACAATGCTCCATGACCACTGTCATCTCAATGCCCCATGGCCTTTGCATTCACAATGCTCCATGGCCCCTGTAATCACAGTGCTCCATAACACCTTTCATCATAATGCTCCATGACCACTGCCATCTCAATGCCTCATGACGCCTGTCATCACAATTCTCCGAGGCCCCTCTCATCACAATGCTCCATGACACTTGCCATCACATTGCTCCATAACAACTGTCATCACAGTGTTCCCTGCCCATGTCATCACAATGCTCCATGTCCCCTATAATCACAATGCTCCAAGCCTTTTTCCTCACAATGCTCCAGAATTTTGTCATCACAATGTTCCATGACCGTAGCATCACAGTGCTCCAGGGTCCTTGTCATCACAATGCTGCAGAATTCTTGTCATCACAGTGTTCCATGGACGTGTCATCACAAAGCTACATGACCCTGGTCATCACAGTTCTCCATGACCTTTGTCATCACAATGCTCTATGTCACTATTCATCACAATTCTCAATGACCACTTTAATCACTATGCTCGCTGACCATTTTCATCACATTTCTCTATTGTCATTACAATTCCCCATGGCCCCTTTCTTCACCATGCTCCATGATGCCTGTCATCACAATGCTCCATGGCTTTTGTTATCACAATGCGCCACGACCAGTTTCATCACAGTACTCCATCCCCCTTGTCATCACAGTGCATAATGAAAGCTTTCATTACAATGCTCCGTGACACTTGTCGTCACAATGCTCCATGGCCTTTATCGTCACAATGCTCCCAGGCACTTTTCATCACGATGTTCCATGAAAACTTTCATCACATTGCTCCATGACCATTGTCATCACAATAGTCCATAGCCTTGTCAACACAATGCTGCATAATCCCTGTCATCACATTTCTCCATGACTGCTGTCATCACAATAATCCAGGACAATTTTCATAACAATGCTTCATGCCCCCAGTCATCACAGTGCTCCATGATACCTTTCATCACAATTCCTAGATGATCAATGTCATCACAATGCCCAATGACACCTGTCATCACAATTCGCTATGACCCTTGTCATCACAATACTCGATGAACCGTGTCATCACAGTGTTCCAGGACACATGTCATCACAATGATCCATTACTATTTTCATCACAATGCTCCAATACACCTCTCATCACAATGCTCCATGGCCCCTGTTATCATATTGCTCCATGATCTCTTTCATCACAATGCTCCATGACCACTGTCATCACCATACCTCAAGACGCCTGTCATCTCAATGCTCCATGGCTCTTTTCATCACAATGCCCCATGGGCCCTGTGATCACAATGCTCCATGCCCTTGTCATCAAAGTGCTCCAGAACTCTTGTCATCATAATGCTCCATGCCAATGTCATCAAAATGTCCCATGACACTTGTCATCACAATGCTATATGGCTTATGCCATCACAATTTTCCATGGCCACTGTCATCACAATGCTCCATGCCCTTTTCATCAAAATGCTCCAGAACTCTTGTCATCATAATGCTTCATGCCAATGTCATCAAAATGCCCCGTGACACTTCTCATCACAACGCTCCATGGCCTTTGTCATCACAATGTTCCATGGCCCCTGTCATCACAGGGCTCCATTATACCTTTCATCACAATTCTAGATGACCACTGTCATCACCATGCCCCATGACAGATGTCATAACAATTCGCCATGGTCCTTGTCATCACAATGCTCCATGAACCTTGTCATCACAAGGTTCCAGGACTCTTGTCATCACAATGATCCATGATCACTTTCATCACAATGCTCCATGAAACCTGTCACCTCAATGCTCCATAGCCTTTGTATTCACAATGCTCCATGGCCCCTGTAATCACAGTGCTCCATGACCCCTTTCATCACAGTGATCCAAGACCGCTGTCATTACAATGCCCCATGACACCTGCCACCACAAATCTCCAAGGCCTCTCTTACCAAAAAGCTCCATGATCCCTGTCAGTACAATGTTCGATGACACTTTTCATCACAATGCTCCATGACCCCTGTCATCACAAAGTTCTCTGCCCATATCATCACAATGCTCCTTGTCACCTTTCATCACAATGCTCCATGTCCTTTCATCACAATGCTCCATAATTCTTGTCATCGCAATGTTCCTTGACCGTGTCATCACAATGCTCCATGACCCTTGTCATCACAAAGCTCCATGACCCCTGTCATCTCAATGATCCATGATTCCTTTCCTCACAGTGCTCCAGTACCCTTTTCATCACAATGCTCCATGCCATTGTCAGCACAATGCTCCTTGGACCCTGTCATCAAAATGCTCCATCCCCTTTTCATCACAATGCTCCAGATATCCTATCATTACAATGCTCCATGCCCGTGTCAACACAATGCTTCATGACCCCTCTCATCAAAATGCTTTATGAACATTCTTATCACAATGTTCCATGACCCCTGTCATCAAAATGATCCATGACCGTTGTCATCACAATGCTGCATGATACCTTTCATCCCAATCCTCTGTGACTGCTGTCATCATAATGCTCCAGGACAATTTTCATCACAATGCTCCATGCCCCCTGTCATCACAGTGCCCCATAAGCCCTGTAATCCCAATGCTCCATGACCCTGTCATCACAATGCTACATGACCCCTGTCATCACATTGTTCCATGGCCTATGTATTCACAATGTTCCATGGACCCTGTAATCACACTGCTCCATGTTCCTTTTCAACACAATGCTCCATGACCCCTGTCATCACAATGTTCCATGAAAGTTGTCATCAAAATGCTCCATGACCCCGGTCACCACAAGGTTCCCTGCCCTTGTCATCACAATGGTACATAGCCTTGTCATCACAATGTTCCATGGCCTCTGTCATCACCATGCTCCATGGTCGTTCTCATCACAATGCTCTATGACCCCTGTCATCACAATGCTTGATGACCATTGTCATCACAATGCTCCAAGGTCCCTGTCATCACAATGCCTCATGGTCTTTGTAATCACAATGCTCCATGACCACTGTCATCACAATGCTCCATGCCGTTGTCATCACAATGCTCCAGAACATTTGTCATCATAATGCTCCATTCCCGTGTCATCACATTGCTCAATGACACTTGTCATCAAAATGTTCCTTGGTCTTTGTCATCACAATGCTCCATGATCCCTGTCATCACAATGATCCCTGCCAATGTCATCACAATGCTCCATGTCTCCTGTAATCACAATGCTCCATGCCCTTGTCATCACAATGCTCCAGTTCTGTTGTCATCACCATGCTTCATGCCCGTGTCATCACAATGCTCCATGAATCTTGTCTTCACAATGCTCCATGGCCCATGTCATCACAATGCTCCATGACCCCTGTGATCACAATGCTCTATGGCCTTTGTCATCACAATGACACGTGACCCCCGTCAACACAATGCCTGATGAACCCTGACATCAAAATGCTAAATGGCACTTGTCATCACAATGCTATATGAAGCCTGTCATCACTATTCACCATGTTACTTGTTTTCACAATGCTCCATGCCCCCTGTAATCCCAGTACTCCATGACCCCTTTCATCACCATGCCCAATGCCACCTCTCATCACAATTCTCCATGGCATTTGTCATCACGATGCTCCATGACACCTGTCATCACAATGCTCCATGACACTTGTCATCACAATGCTCCATGGCCCCTCTCATTACTGTGCTCCATAATAACTTGAATCACATTTCTAGATGACCAGTGCCATCACAATGCCCCATGACATTCTCATCACAATTCACCATGACCATTGTCATCACAATGCTCCATGAACCATGTCATCACAGGGTCCCAGGACACTTGTCATCACAATGATCCATTACCACTTTCATCACAATGCTCCATGACCACTGTCATCTCAATGCCCCATGGCCTTTGTATTCACAATGCTCCATGGCCCCTGTAATCAGAGTGCTCCATAACACCTTTCATCATAATGCTCCATGACCACTGCCATCTCAATGCCTCATGACGCCTGTCATCACAATTCTCCGAGGCCCCTCTCATCACAATGCTCCATGACACTTGCCATCTCATTGCTCCATAACAACTGTCATCACAGTGTTCCCTGCCCATGTCATCACAATGCTCCATGTCCCCTATAATCACAATGCTCCAAGCCTTTTTCCTCACAATGCTCCAGAATTTTGTCATCACAATGTTCCATGACCGTAGCATCACAGTGCTCCAGGGTCCTTGTCATCACAATGCTGCAGAATTCTTGTCATCACAGTGTTCCATGGACGTGTCATCACAAAGCTACATGACCCTGGTCATCACAGTTCTCCATGACCTTTGTCATCACAATGCTCTATGTCACTATTCATCACAATTCTCAATGACCACTTTAATCACTATGCTCGCTGATCATTTTCATCACATTTCTCTATTGTCATTACAATTCCCCATGGCCCCTTTCTTCACCATGCTCCATGATGCCTGTCATCACAATGCTCCATGGCTTTTGTTATCACAATGCGCCACGACCAGTTTCATCACAGTACTCCATCCCCCTTGTCATCACAGTGCATAATGAAAGCTTTCATTACAATGCTCCGTGACACTTGTCGTCACAATGCTCCATGGCCTTTATCGTCACAATGCTCCCAGGCACTTTTCATCACGATGTTCCATGAAAACTTTCATCACATTGCTCCATGACCATTGTCATCACAATAGTCCATAGCCTTGTCAACACAATGCTGCATAATCCCTGTCATCACAATTCTCCATGACTGCTGTCATCACAATAATCCAGGACAATTTTCATAACAATGCTTCATGCCCCCAGTCATCACAGTGCTCCATGATACCTTTCATCACAATTCCTAGATGATCAATGTCATCACAATGCCCAATGACACCTGTCATCACAATTCGCTATGACCCTTGTCATCACAATACTCGATGAACCGTGTCATCACAGTGTTCCAGGACACATGTCATCACAATGATCCATTACTATTTTCATCACAATGCTCCAATACACCTGTCATCACAATGCTCCATGGCCCCTGTTATCATATTGCTCCATGATCTCTTTCATCACAATGCTCCATGACCACTGTCATCACCATACCTCAAGACGCCTGTCATCTCAATGCTCCATGGCTCTTTTCATCACAATGCCCCATGGGCCCTGTGATCACAATGCTCCATGCCCTTGTCATCAAAGTGCTCCAGAACTCTTGTCATCATAATGCTCCATGCCAATGTCATCAAAATGTCCCATGACACTTGTCATCACAATGCTATATGGCTTATGCCATCACAATTTTCCATGGCCACTGTCATCACAATGCTCCATGCCCTTTTCATCAAAATGCTCCAGAACTCTTGTCATCATAATGCTTCATGCCAATGTCATCAAAATGCCCCATGACACTTCTCATCACAACGCTCCATGGCCTTTGTCATCACAATGTTCCATGGCCCCTGTCATCACAGGGCTCCATTATACCTTTCATCACAATTCTAGATGACCACTGTCATCACCATGCCCCATGACAGATGTCATAACAATTCGCCATGGTCCTTGTCATCACAATGCTCCATGAACCTTGTCATCACAAGGTTCCAGGACTCTTGTCATCACAATGATCCATGATCACTTGCATCACAATGCTCCATGAAACCTGTCACCTCAATGCTCCATAGCCTTTGTATTCACAATGCTCCATGGCCCCTGTAATCACAGTGCTCCATGACCCCTTTCATCACAGTGATCCAAGACCGCTGTCATTACAATGCCCCATGACACCTGCCACCACAAATCTCCAAGGCCTCTCTTACCAAAAAGCTCCATGATCCCTGTCAGTACAATGTTCGATGACACTTTTCATCACAATGCTCCATGACCCCTGTCATCACAAAGTTCTCTGCCCATATCATCACAATGCTCCTTGTCACCTTTCATCACAATGCTCCATGTCCTTTCATCACAATGCTCCATAATTCTTGTCATCGCAATGTTCCTTGACCGTGTCATCACAATGCTCCATGACCCTTGTCATCACAAAGCTCCATGACCCCTGTCATCTCAATGATCCATGATTCCTTTCCTCACAGTGCTCCAGTACCCTTTTCATCACAATGCTCCATGCCATTGTCAGCACAATGCTCCTTGGACCCTGTCATCAAAATGCTCCATCCCCTTTTCATCACAATGCTCCAGATATCCTATCATTACAATGCTCCATGCCCGTGTCAACACAATGCTTCATGACCCCTCTCATCAAAATGCTTTATGAACATTCTTATCACAATGTTCCATGACCCCTGTCATCAAAATGATCCATGACCGTTGTCATCACAATGCTGCATGATACCTTTCATCCCAATCCTCTGTGACTGCTGTCATCATAATGCTCCAGGACAATTTTCATCACAATGCTCCATGCCCCCTGTCATCACAGTGCCCCATAAGCCCTGTAATCCCAATGCTCCATGACCCTGTCATCACAATGCTACATGACCCCTGTCATCACATTGTTCCATGGCCTATGTATTCACAATGTTCCATGGACCCTGTAATCACACTGCTCCATGTTCCTTTTCAACACAATGCTCCATGACCCCTGTCATCACAATGTTCCATGAAAGTTGTCATCAAAATGCTCCATGACCCCGGTCACCACAAGGTTCCCTGCCCTTGTCATCACAATGGTACATAGCCTTGTCATCACAATGTTCCATGGCCTCTGTCATCACCATGCTCCATGGTCGTTCTCATCACAATGCTCTATGACCCCTGTCATCACAATGCTTGATGACCATTGTCATCACAATGCTCCAAGGTCCCTGTCATCACAATGCCTCATGGTCTTTGTAATCACAATGCTCCATGACCACTGTCATCACAATGCTCCATGCCGTTGTCATCACAATGCTCCATGGCCCCTGTAATCACAGTGCTCCATGCGCTTGTCATCACAATGCTCCAGAACATTTGTCATCATAATGCTCCATTCCCGTGTCATCACATTGCTCAATGACACTTGTCATCAAAATGTTCCTTGGTCTTTGTCATCACAATGCTCCATGATCCCTGTCATCACAATGATCCCTGCCAATGTCATCACAATGCTCCATGTCTCCTGTAATCACAATGCTCCATGCCCTTGTCATCACAATGCTCCAGTTCTGTTGTCATCACCATGCTTCATGCCAGTGTCATCACAATGCTCCATGAAACTTGTCTTCACAATGCTCCATGGTCCATGTCATCACAATGCTCCATGACCCCTGTGATCACAATGCTCTATGGCCTTTGTCATCACAATGACACGTGACCCCCGTCAACACAATGCCTGATGAACCCTGACATCAAAATGCTAAATGGCACTTGTCATCACAATGCTATATGAAGCCTGTCATCACTATTCACCATGTCACTTGTTTTCACAATGCTCCATGCCCCCTGTAATCCCAGTACTCCATGACCCCTTTCATCACAATGCCCAATGCCACCTCTCATCACAATTCTCCATGGCATTTGTCATCACGATGCTCCATGACACCTGTCATCACAATGCTCCATGACACTTGTCATCACAATGCTCCATGGCCCCTCTCATTACTGTGCTCCATAATAACTTGAATCACATTTCTAGATGACCAGTGCCATCACAATGCCCCATGACATTGTCATCACAATTCGCCATGACCATTGTCATCACAATGCTCCATGAACCATGTCATCACAGGGTCCCAGGACACTTGTCATCACAATGATCCATTACCACTTTCATCACAATGCTCCATGACCACTGTCATCTCAATGCCCCATGGCCTTTGTATTCACAATGCTCCATGGCCCCTGTAATCAGAGTGCTCCATAACACCTTTCATCATAATGCTCCATGACCACTGCCATCTCAATGCCTCATGACGCCTGTCAACACAATTCTCCAAGGCCCCTCTCATCACCATGCTCCATGACACTTGTGATCACATTGCTCCATAACACCTGTCATCACAGTGTTCCCTGCCCATGTCATCACAATGCTCCATGTCCCCTATAATTACAATGTTCCAAGCCTTTTTCCTCACAATGCTCCAGAATTTTGTCATCACAATATTCCATGACCGTGGCATCACAATGCTCCACGGCCCTTGTCATCACAATGCTCCAGAATTCTTGTCATCACAATGTTCCATGGACGTGTCATCACAAAGCTACATGACCCTGGTCATCTCAGTTCTCCATGACCTTTGTCATCAAAAAGGTCTATGCCACTTTTCATCTCAATTCTCAATGACCACTTTAATCACTATGCTCGCTGACCATTTTCATCACATTTCTCTATTGTCATTACAATTCCCCATGGCCCCTTTCTTCACCATGCTCCATGATGCCTGTCATCACAATGCTCCCTGGCTTTTGTTATCACAATGCGCCACGACCAGTTTCATCACAATACTCCTTCCCCCTTGTCATCACAGTGCATAATGAAAGCTTTCATTACAATGCTCCGTGACACTTGTCATCACAATGTTCCAAGGCCTTTATCGTCACAATGCTCTCAGGCACTTTTCATCACGATGTTCCATGAAAACTTTCATCACATTGCTCCATGACCATTGTCATCACAATACTCCATAGCCTTGTCAACACAATGCTGCATAATCCCTGTCATCACAATTCTCCATGACTGCTGTCATCACAATAATCCAGGACAATTTTCATAAGAATGCTTCATGCCCCCAGTCATCACAGTGCTCCATGATACCTTTCATCACAATTCCTAGATGATCAATGTCATCACAATGCCCAATGACACCTGTCATCACAATTCGCTATGACCCTTGTCATCACAATACTCGATGAACCGTGTCATCACAGTGTTCCAGGACACATGTCATCACAATGATCCATTACTATTTTCATCACAATGCTCCAATACACCTGTCATCACAATGCTCCATGGCCCCTGTTGTCATATTGCTCCATGATCTCTTTCATCACAATGCTCCATGACCACTGTCATCACCATACCTCAAGACGCCTGTCATCTCAATGCTCCATGGCTCTTTTCATCACAATGCCCCATGGGCCCTGTGATCACAATGCTCCATGCCCTTGTCATCAAAGTGCTCCAGAACTCTTGTCATCATAATGCTCCATGCCAATGTCATCAAAATGTCCCATGCCACTTGTCATCACAATGCTATATGGCTTATGCCATCACAATTTTCCATGGCCACTGTCATCACAATGCTCCATGCCCTTTTCATCAAAATGCTCCAGAACTCTTGTCATCATAATGCTTCATGCCAATGTCATCAAAATGCCCCATGACACTTCTCATCACAATGCTCCATGGCCTTTGTCATCACAATGTTCCATGGCCCCTGTCATCACAGGGCTCCATTATACCTTTCATCACAATTCTAGATGACCACTGTCATCACCATGCCCCATGACAGATGTCATAACAATTCGCCATGGTCCTTGTCATCACAATGCTCCATGAACCTTGTCATCACAAGGTTCCAGGACTCTTGTCATCACAATGATCCATGATCACTTTCATCACAATGCTCCATGAAACCTGTCACCTCAATGCTCCATAGCCTTTGTATTCACAATGCTCCATGGCCCCTGTAATCACAGTGCTCCATGACCCCTTTCATCACAATGATCCAAGACCGCTGTCATTACAATGCCCCATGACGGCTGCCACCACAAATCTCCAAGGCCTCTCTTACCAAAAAGCTCCATGATCCCTGTCAGTACAATGTTCGATGACACTTTGCATCACAATGCTCCATGACCCCTGTCATCACAAATTTTTCTGCCCATATCATCACAATGCTCCTTGTCACCTTTCATCACAATGCTCCATGACCCCTTTCATCACAAAGTTCTCTGCCCATATCATCACAATGCTCCTTGTCACCTTTCATCACAATGCTCCATGCACTTTCATTACAATGCTCCATAATTCTAGTCATCGCAATGTTCCTTGACCGTGTCATCACAAAGCTCCATGACCCCTGTCATCACAATGATCCATGATTCCTTTCCTCACAGTGCTCCAGTACCCTTTTCATCACAATGCTCCATGCCATTTTCAGCACAATGCTCCTTGGACCCTGTCATCAAAATGCTCCAAGCCCTTTTCATCACAATGCTCCAGATATCCTATCATTACAATGCTCCATGCCCGTGTCAACACAATGCTTCATGACCCCTGTCATCAAAATGCTTTATGAACATTCTTATCACAATGTTCCATGACCCCTGTCATCAAAATGATCCATGACCGTTGTCTTCACAATGCTGCATGATACCTTTCATCCCAATCCTCTGTGACCGCTGTCATCATAATGCTCCAGGACAATTTTCATCACAATGCTCCATGCCCCCTGTCATCACAGTGCCCCATAAGCCCTGTAATCCTAATGCTCCATGACCCTGTCATCACAATGCTACATGACCCCTGTCATCACATTGTTCCATGGCCTATGTATTCACAATGTTCCATGGACCCTGTAATCACACTGCTCCATGTTCCTTTTCAACACAATGCTCCATGACCCCTGTCATCACAACGTTCCATGAAAGTTGTCATCAAAATGCTCCATGACTCCGGTCACCACAAGGTTCCCTGCCCTTGTCATCACAATGGTACCTGGCCTTGTCATCACAATGTTCCATGGCCTCTGTCATCACCATGCTCCATGGTCTTTCTCATCACAATGCTCTATGACCCCTGTCATCACAATGCTTGATGACCATTGTCATCACAATGCTCCAAGGTCCCTGTCATCACAATGCCTCATGGTCTTTGTAATCACAATGCTCAATGACCACTGTCATCACAATGCTCCATGCCGTTGTCATCACAATGCTCCATGGCCCCTGTAATCACAATGCTCCATGCGCTTGTCATCACAATGCTCCAGAACATTTGTCATCATAATGCTCCATTCCCGTGTCATCACATTGCTCAATGACACTTGTCATCAAAATGTTCCTTGGTCTTTGTCATCACAATGCTCCTTGATCCCTGTCATCACAATGATCCCTGCCAATGTCATCACAATGCTCCATGTCTCCTGTAATCACAATGCTCCATGCCCTTGTCATCACAATGCTCCAGTTCTGTTGTCATCACCATGCTTCATGCCAGTGTCATCACAATGCTCCATGAATCTTGTCTTCACAATGCTCCATGGCCCATGTCATCACAATGCTCCATGACCCCTGTGATCACAATGCTCTATGGCCTTATGGCCTTTGTCATCACAATGACACATGACCCCCGTCAACACAATGCCTGATGAACCCTGACATCAAAATGCTAAATGGCACTTGTCATCACAATGCTATATGAAGCCTGTCATCACTATTCACCATGTCACTTGTTTTCACAATGCTCCATGCCCCCTGTAATCCCAGTACTCCATGACCCCTTTCATCACAATGCCCAATGCCACCTCTCATCACAATTCTCCATGGCATTTGTCATCACGATGCTCCATGACACCTGTCATCACAATGCTCCATGACACTTGTCATCACAATGCTCCATGGCCCCTCTCATTACTGTGCTCCATAATAACTTGAATCACATTTCTAGATAACCAGTGCCATCACAATGCCCCATGACATTGTCATCACAATTCGCCATGACCATTGTCATCACAATGCTCCATGAACCATGTCATCACAGGGTCCCAGGACACTTGTCATCGCAATGATCCATTACCACTTTCATCACAATGTTCCATGACCACTGTCATCTCAATGCCCTATGGCCTTTGTATTCACAATGCTCCATGGCCCCTGTAATCACAGGGCTCCATAACACCTTTCATCATAATGCTCCATGACCACTGCCATCTCAATGCCTCATGACGCCTGTCATCACAATTCTCCAAGGCCCCTCTCATCACAATGCTCCATGACACTTGTCATCACATTGCTCCATAACAACTGTCATCACAGTGTTCCCTGCCCATGTCATCACAATGCTCCATGTCCCCTATAATCACAATGCTCCAAGCTTTTTTCCTCACAATGCTCCAGAATTTTTTCATCACAATATTCCATGACCGTGGCATCACAATGCTCCACGGCCCTTGTCATCACAATGCTCCAGAATTCTTGTCATCACAATGTTCCATGGACGTGTCATCACAAAGCTACATGACCCTGGTCATCACCGTTCTCCATGACCTTTGTCATCACAATGCTCTATGTCACTATTCATCACAATTCTCAATGACCACTTTAATCACTATGCTCGCTGACCATATTCATCGCATTTCTCTATTGTCATTACAATTTCCCATGGCCCCTTTCTTCACCATGCTCCATGATGCCTGTCATCACAATGCTCCATGGCTTTTGTTATCACAATGCGCCAGGACCAGTTTCATCACAATATTCCATCCCCCTTGTCATCACAGTGCATAATGAAAGCTTTCATTACAATGCTCCGTGGCACTTGTCATCACAATGCTCCATGGCCTTTATCGTCACAATGCTCCCAGGCACTTTTCATCACGATGTTCCATGAAATCTTTCATCACATTGCTCCATGAACATTGTCATCACAATAGTCCATAGCCTTGTCAACACAAGGCTGCATAATCCCTGTCATCACAATTCTCCATGACTGCTGTCATCACAAGAATCCAGGACAATTTTCATAACAATGCTTCATGCCCCCAGTCATCACAGTGCTCCATGATACCTTTCATCACCATTCCTAGATGATCAATGTCATCACAATGCCCAATGACACCTGTCATCACAATTCGCTATGACCCTTGTCATCACAATACTCGATGAACCGTGTCATCACAGTGTTCCAGGACACATGTCATCACAATGATCCATTACTATTTTCATCACAATGCTCCAATACACCTGTCATCACAATGCTCCATGGCCCCTGTTATCATATTGCTCCATGATCTCTTTCATCACAATGCTCCATGACCACTGTCATCACCATACCTCAAGACGCCTGTCATCTCAATGCTCCATGGCTCTTTTCATCACAATGCCCCATGGGCCCTGTGATCACAATGCTCCATGCCCTTGTCATCAAAGTGCTCCAGAACTCTTGTCATCATAATGCTCCATGCCAATGTCATCAAAATGTCCCATGACACTTGTCATCACAATGCTCCATGGCTTATGCCATCACAATTTTCCATGGCCCCTGTCATCACAATGCTCCATGCCCTTTTCATCAAAATGCTCCAGAACTCTTGTCATCATAATGCTCCATGCCAATGTCATCAAAATGCCCCATGACACTTGTCATCTCAATGCTCCATGGCCTTTGTCATCACAATGTTCCATGGCCCCTGTCATCACAGTGCTCCATTATACCATTCATCACACTTCTAGATGACCACTGTCATCACCATGCCCCATGACAGATGTCATAACAATTCGCCATGGTCCTTGTCATCACAATGCTCCATGAACCTTGTCATCACAAGGTTCCAGGACTCTTGTCATCACAATGATCCATGATCACTTTCATCACAATGCTCCATGAAACCTGTCACCTCAATGCTCCATAGCCTTTGTATTCACAATGCTCCATGGCCCCTGTAATCACAGTGCTCCATGACCCCTTTCATCACAATGATCCAAGACCGCTGTCATTACAATGCCCCATGACGCCTGCCACCACAAATCTCCAAGGCCTCTCTTACCAAACAGCTCCATGATCCCTGTCAGTACAATGTTCGATGACACTTTTCATCACAATGCTCCATGACCCCTGTCATCACAAAGTTCTCTGCCCATATCATCACAATGCTCCTTGTCACCTTTCATCACAATGCTCCATGTCCTTTCATCACAATGCTCCATAATTCTTGTCATCGCAATGTTCCTTGACCGTGTCATCACAATGCTCCATGACCCTTGTCATCAGAAAGCTCCATGACCCCTGTCATCACAATGATCCATGATTCCTTTCCTCACAGTGCTCCAGTACCCTTTTCATCACAATGCTCCATGCCATTGTCAGCACAATGCTCCTTGGACCCTGTCATCAAAATACTCCATCCCCTTTTCATCACAATGCTCCAGATATCCTATCATTACAATGCTCCATGCCCGTGTCAACACAATGCTTCATGACCCCTGTCATCAAAATGCTTTATGAACATTCTTATCACAATGTTCCATGACCCCTGTCATCAAAATGATCCATGACCGTTGTCATCACAATGCTGCATGATACCTTTCATCCCAATCCTCTGTGACTGCTGTCATCATAATGCTCCAGGACAATTTTCATCACAATGCTCCATGCCCCCTGTCATCACAGTGCCCCAAAAGCCCTGTAATCCCAATGCTCCATGACCCTGTCATAACAATGATACATGACACCTGTCATCACATTGTTCCATGGCCTATGTATTCACAATGTTCCATGGACCCTGTAATCACACTGCTCCATGTTCCTTTTCAACACAATGCTCCATGACCCCTGTCATCGCAATGTTCCATGAAAGTTGTCATCAAAAGGCTCCATGACCCCGGTCACCACAAGGTTCCCTGCCCTTGTCATCACAATGGTACATGGCCTTGTCATCACAATGTTCCATGGCCTCTGTCATCACCATGCTCCATGGTCTTTCTCATCACAATGCTCTATGACCCCTGTCATCACAATGCTTGATGACCATTGTCATCACAATGCTCCATGATTCCTGTCATCACAATGATCCCTGCCAATGTCATCACAATGCTCCATGTCTCCTGTAATCACAATGCTCCAGGTCTGTTGTCATCACCATGCTTCATGCCTGTGTCATCACAATGCTCATGAATCCTGTTTTCACAATGTTCCATGGCCCACGTCATCACAATGCTCCATGACCCCTGTCATCACAATGCTCTATGGCCATTGTCTACCCAATGCTCAGTGCCCCACGTCAACACAATGCCTGGTGACACCTGTCATCAAAATGCTAAATGGCACTTGTCATCACAATGCTCTATGATGCCTGTCATCACTATTCTCCATGTCACTTGTTATCACAATGCTCCATTGCCAGTGTAATACCAGTACTCCTTTAACCCTTTCATCACAATGCCCAATGCCACCTCTCATCACAATTCTCAATGGCATTTGTCATCACGATGCTCCATGACACCTGTCACCACAATGCTCCATGGCCCCTCTCATTACCGTGCTCCATAATAACTTTAATCACATTTCTAGATGACCACTGCCATCACAATGCCCCATGACATTGTCATCACAATTCGCCATGACCATTGTCATCACATTGTTCCATGAACCATGTCATCACAGGGTCCCAGGACACTTGTCATCACAATGATCCATTACCACTTTCATCACAATGCTCCATGACCACTGTCATCTCAATGCTCCATGGCCTTTGTATTCACAATGCTCCATGGCCCCTGTAATCACAGTGCTCCATAACACCTTTCATCATAATGCTCCATGACCACTGCCATCTCAATGCCTCATGACGCCTGTCATCACAATTCTCCAAGGCCCCTCTCATCACAATGCTGCATGACACTTGTCATCACATTGCTCCATAACACCTGTCATCACAGTGTTCCCTGCCCATGTCATCACAATGCTACATGTCCCCTATAATCACAAGGCTCCATGCCTTTTTCCTCACAATGCTCCAGAATTTTGTCATCACAATGTTCCATGACCGTGGCATCACAATGCTCGATGGCCCTTGTCATCACAATGCTCCAGAATTCTTGTCATCACAATGTTCCGTGAACGTGTCATCACAATGCTACATGACCCTGGTCATCACAGTTCTTCATGACCTTTGTCATCACAATGCTCTATGTCACTTTTCATCACAATTCTCAATGACCACTTTAATCACTGTGTTCACTGACCAATTTCATCACATTTCTCTATTGTCTTTACAATTCCCCATGGCCCCTTTCTTCTCAATGCTCCATGATGCCTGTCATCACAATGCTCCATGACACTTGTCATCAGAATGCTCCATGACCTTTATCGTCACAATGCTCCCAGGCACTTTTCATCACGATCTTCCATGAAAACGTTCATCACATTGCTCCCTGACCATTGTCATCACAATAGTCCATACCCTTGTCAACACAATGCTGCATAATCCCTGTCATCACAATTCTCAATGACTGCTGTCATCACAATTTTCTAGGACATTTTTCATAACAATGCTTCATGCCCCCAGTCATCACAGTGCTCCATGATACCTGTAGTTTCCTAGATGATCAATGTCATCACAATGCCCCATGACACCTGTCATCACAATTCGCTATGACACTTGTCATCACAATACTCGATGATCCGTGTCATCACAGTGTTCCAGGACACATGTCATCACAATGATACATTACTATTTTCATCACAAGGCTCCAATACTCCTGTCATCACAATGCTCCATGGCCCCTGTTATCATATTGCTCCATGATCTCTTTCATCACAATGCTCCATGACCACTGTCATCACCATACCTCAAGACGCCTGTCATCTCAATGCTCCATGGCCCTTTTCATCACAATGCTCCATGAGCCCTGTCATCACAATGCTCCATGCCCTTTTCATCAAAATGCTCCAGATCTCTTGTCATCATAATGCTCCACGCCAATGTCATCAAAATGTCCCATGACACTTGTCATCACAATGCTCCATGGCCTTTACCATCACAATGTTCTATGGCCCCTGTCATCACAATGCTCCATGCCCTTGTCATCAAAATGCTCCAGATCTCTTGTCATCATAATGCTCCATGCCAATGTCATCAAAATGCCCCATGACACTTGTCATCACAATGCTCCATGGCCTTTGTCATCGCAAAGTTCCATGACCCCTGTCATCACATTGCTCCATCATACCTTTCATCACAATTCTAGATGACCACTGTCATCACAATGCCCCATGACAGATGTCATCACAATTCGCCATGGTGCTTGCCATCACAATGCTCCATGCCATTGTCAGCACAATGCTCCTTGGACCCTGTCATCAAAATCCTCCATCCCCTTTTCATCACTATGCTCCAGATATCCTATCATTACAATGCTCCATGACCTTGTCAACACAATGCTCCATGACCCCTGTCATCAAAATGCTTTATGAACCTAGATATCACAATGTTCCATGACCCCTGTCATCAAAATGATCCATGACCGTTGTCATCACAATGCTTCATGATACCTTTCATCACAATCCTCTGTCACCGCTGTCATCACAATGCTCCAGGACAATTTTCATCACAATGCTCCGTGCCCCCTGTCATCACAGTGCCCCATAAGTCCTGTAATCACAATGCTCCATGACCCTGTCATCACAATGCTACATGACCCCTGTCATCACATTCTTACTTGGCCTATGTATTCACAATGTTCCATGGGCCCTGTAATCACACTGCTCCATGTTCCCTTTCAACACAATGCTCCATGACCCCTGTCATCACAACGTTCCATGAAAGTTGTCATCAAAATGCTCAATGACCCCAGTCACCACAAGGTTCCCTGCCCTTGTCATCACAATGGTACATGGCCTTGTCATCACAATGTTCCATGGCCTCTCTCATCACCATATTCCAAGGTCTTTCTCATCACAATGCTCTATGACCCCTGTCATCACAATGCTTGATGACCATTGTCATCACAATGCTCCAAGGCCCCTGTCATCACAATGCCTCATGGTCTTTGTAATCACAATGCCTCATGGTCTTTGTAATCACAATGCTCAATGACCATTGTCATCACAATGCTCCATGCCGTTGTCATCACAATTCTCCGTGGCCCCTGTAATCACAATGCTCCATGCCCTTGTCATCACAATGCTCCAGAACACTTGTCATCATAATGCTCCATTCCCATGTCTTCACATTGCTCAATGACACTTGTCATCAAAATGTTCCTTGGCCTTTGTCATCACAGTGCTCCATGATACCTTTAATCAAAATTCTACATGACCACTGTCATCACAATGCATGATGACCAATGACATCACAATGCCCCAAGACACGTCTCATCACAATTCGTCTGGGCCCTTGTCATCTCAATGCTGTATGAAACGTGTCATCAGTAAGTTCCAAGACCCTTGTCATCACAGTGCTCCATGAACTCTGTTATCTCAATGTTCCATGGCCTTTGTATTCACAATGCTCCATTGTCCGGATAATCGCGTTGCTCCATGAACACTTTCATCACAATGCTCCTTGACCACTGTCACCATAATGCCCCATGACGTCTCTCATCACTGTGCTCCAAGACCACTCTCATCAAAATGCTCCATGATCTCTGTCAGCACAATATTGCATGACACTTGTCATCCCAATGCTCCATGATCCCTGTCATCACAATGATCCCTGCCAATGTCATCACAATGCTCCATGTCTCCTGTAATCACAATGCTCCAGGTCTGTTGTCATCACCATGCTTCATGCCTGTGTCATCACAATGCTCTTGAATCCTGTGTTCACAATGCTCCATGGCCCACGTCATCACAATACTCCATGACCCCTGTCATCACAATGCTCTATGGCCATTGTCAACCCAATGCTCAGTGACCCACGTCAACACAATGCCTGTTGACACCTGTCATCAAAATGCTAAATGGCACTTGTCATCACAATGCTCTATGATGCCTGTCATCACTATTCTCCATGTCAATTGTCATCACAATGCTCCATGAATCTTGTCTTCACAATGCTCCATGGCACATGTCATCAAAATGCTCCATGAACCCTGTCATCACAATGCTCCGTGACCCCTCTCAACACAATCCCTGATGACCCCGTCATCAAAATGATAAATGGCACTTGTCATCACAATGCTCTATGAGGCCTGTCATCACTATTCTCCATCTCACTTGATATCACAATGCTCCATGGCCCCTGTAATCCCAGTACTCCATTAACCCTTTCATCACAATGCCCAATGCCACCTCTCATCACAATTCTCCATGGCATTTGTCATCACGATGCTCCATGACACCTGTCATCACAATGCTCCATGGCCCCTCTCATTACCGTGCTCCATAATAACTTTAATCACATTTCTAGATGACCACTGCCATCACAATGCCCCATGACATTGTCATCACAATTCGCCATGACCATTGTCATCACAATGCTCCATGAACCATGTCATCACAGGGTCCCAGGAAACCTGTTATCACAATGATCCATTACCACTTTCATCACAATGCTCCATGACCACTGTCATCTCAATGCTCCATGGCCTTTGTATTCACAATGCTCCATGGCCCCTGTAATCACAGTGCTCCATAACACCTTTCACCATAATGCTCTATGACCACTGCCATCCCAATGCCTCATGACGCCTGTCATCACAATTCTCCAAGTCCCCTCTCATCACAATGCTGCATGACACTTGTCATCACATTGCTCCATAACACCTGTCATCACAGTGTTCCCTGCCCATGTCATCACAATGCTCCATGTCCCCTATAATCACAAGGCTCCATGCCTTTTTCCTCACAATGCTCCAGAATTTTGTCATCACAATGTTCCATGACCGTGGCATCACAATGCTCCACGGCCCTTGTCATCACAATGCTCAAGAATTATTGTCATCACAATGTTCAATTAAAGTGTCATCACAATGCTACATGACCCTGGTCATCACAGTTCTCCATGACCTTTGTCATCACAATGCTCTAGGTCACTTTTCATCACAATTCTCAATGACCACTTTCATCACTATGCTCGCTGACCATTTTTATCACATTTCTCTATTGTCATTGCAATTCCCCATGGCCCCTTTCTTCACAAAGCTCCATGATGCCTGTCATCACAATGCTCCATGGCTTTTGTTATCACAATGCTCCAGGACCAGTTTCATCACAATACTCCATCCCCCTTGTCATCACAGTGCATAATGAAAGCTTTCATTACAATGCTCCGTGAAACTTGTCATCACAATGCTCCATGGCCTTTATCGTCACAATGCTCCCAGGCACTTTTCATCACGATGTTCCATGAAAACTTTCATCACATTGCTCCATGACCATTGTCATCACAATAGTCCATACCCTTGTCAACACAATGCGGCATAATCCCTGTCATCACAATTCTCCATGACTGCTGTCATCACAATAATCCAGGTCAATTTTCATAACAAAGCTTCATGCCCCCAGTCATCACAGTGCTCCATGATACCTTTCATCACAATTCTTAGATGATCAGTGCCATCACAATGCCCCATGACACCTGTCATCACAATTCGCTATGACCCTTGTCATCACAATACTCGATGAACCGTGTCATCACAGTGTTCCAGGACACATGTCATCACAATGATCCATGACTATTCTCATCACAATGATCCCATACAACTCTCATCACAATGCTCCATGGCCCCTGTTATCATGTTGCTCCATGATGTCTTTCATCACAATGCCCCATGACCACTGTCATCACCATACCTCAAGACGCCTGTCATCTCAATGCTCCATGGCCCCTTTCATCAAAATGCTCCATGAACCCAGTCATCACAATGTTCCCTGCCCTATTCATCACAATGCTCCATGGGCTCTGTCTTCACAATGCTCCATGCCCTTGTCATCAAAATGCTCCAGAACTCTTGTCATCTTAATGCTCCATGCCAATGTCATCAAAATGTCCCATGACACTTGTCATCACAATGCTCCATTGCCTTTGCCATCACAATGTTCCATGGCCGCTCTCATAACAATGCTCCATTCCCTTTTTATCAAAATGCTCCAGAACTCTTGTCATCATAATGCTCCATGCCAATGTCATCAAAATGCCCCATGACACTTGTCATCACAATGCTCCATGGCCTTTGTCATCACAATGTTCCATGGCCCCTGTCATCACAGTGTTCCATGATACCTTTCATCACAAATCTAGATGACCACTGTCATCACAATGCCCCATAACAGATGTCATCACAAATCGCCATGGTCCTTGTCATCACAATGCTCCATGAACCGTGTCATCACAAGGTTCCAGGACAATTGTCATCACAATGATCCATGATCACATTCATCACAATGCTCCATGAACCCTGTCATCTCAATGGTCCATAGCCTTTGTATTCACAATGTTCCATGGCCCCTGTAATCACAGTGCTCCATGACCCCTTTCATCACAATGCTCCAGACCGCTGTCATCACAATTCCCGATGACGCCTGCCACCACAAATCTCCAAGGCCTCTCTTACCAAAAAGCTCCATGATCCCTGTCAGTACAATGTTCCATGACACATTTCATCACAATGCTCCATGACCCCTTTCATCACAAAGTTCTCTGCCCATATCATCACAATGCTCCTTGTCACCTTTCATCACAATGCTCCATGCCCTTTCATTACAATGCTCCATAATTCTAGTCATCGCAATGTTCCTTGACCGTGTCATCACAATGCTCCATGACCCTTGTCATCACAAAGCTCCATGACCCCTGTCATCACAATGATCCATGATTCCTTTCCTCACAGTGCTCCAGTACCCTTTTCCTCACAATGCTCCATGCCATTGTCAGCACAATGCTCCTTGGACCCTGTCATCAAAATACTCCATCCCTTTTTCATCACAATGCTCCTGATATCCTATCATTACAATGCTCCATGCCCGTGTCAACACAATGCTCCATGACCCCTGTCATCAAAAGGCTTTATGAACATTCTTATCACAATGTTCCATGACCCCTGTCATCAAAATGATCCATGACCGCTGTCATCACAATGCTTCATGATACCTTTCATCACAATCCTCTGTGACAGCTGTCATCACAATGCTCCAGGACAATTTTCATCACAATGCTCCATTCCCCATGTCATCACAGTGCCCCATAAACCCTGTAATCACAATGCTCCATGACCCTGTCATCACAATGTTACATGACCCCTGTAATCACATTGTTCCATGGCCTATGTATTCACAATGTTCCATGGACCCTGTAATCACACTGCTCCATGTTCCCTTTCAACACAATGCTCCATGACCCCTGTCATCACAACGTTCCATGAAAGTTGTCATCAAAATGCTCCATGACCCCGGTCAGCACAAGGTTCCCTGCCCTTGTCATCACAATAGTACATGGCCTTGTCATCACAATGTTCCATGGCCTCTGTCATCACCATGCTCCAAGGTCTTTCTCATCACAATGCTCTATGACCCCTGTCATCACAATGCTTGATGACCATTGTCATCACAATGCTCCAAGGTCCCTCTCATCACAATGCCTCATGGTCTTTGTAATCACAATGCTCAATGACCACTTTCATCACAATTCTCCATGCCGTTGTCATCACAATGCTCCGTGGCCCCTGTAATCACAATGCTCCTTGCCCTTGTCATCACAATGCTCCAGAACACTTGTCATCATAATGCTCCATTCCCGTGTCATCACATTGCTCAATGACACTTGTCATCAAAATGTTCCTTGCCTTTGTCATCACAGTGCTCCATGATACCTTTAATCAAAATTCTACATGACCACTGTCATCACAATGCATGATGACCAATGACATCACAATGCCCCATGACACGTGTCACCACAATTCGTCTTGGCCCTTGTCATCTCAATGCTGTATGAAACGTGTCATCAGTAAGTTCCAAGACGCTTGTCATCAGAATGCTCCATGAACTCTGTTATCTCAGTGTTCCATGGCCTTTGAATTCACAATGCTCCATTGTCCGGATAATCGCGTTGCTCCATGAACACTTTCATCACAATGCTCCTTGACCACTGTCACCATAATGCCCCATGACGTCTCTCATCACTGTGCTCCAAGAACACTCTCATCAAAATGCTCCATGATCTGTGTCAGCACAATATTTCATGACACTTGTCATCCCAATGCTCCATGATTCCTGTCATCACAATGATCCCTGCCAATGTCATCACAATGCTCCATGTCTCCTGTAATCACAATGCTCCAGGTCTGTTGTCATCACCATGCTTCATGCCTGTGTCATCACAATGCTCATGAATCCTGTGTTCACAATGCTCCATGGCCCACGTCATCACAATGCTCCATGACCCCTGTCATCACAATGCTCTATGGCCATTGTCTACCCAATGCTCAGTGCCCCACGTCAACACAATGCCTGGTGACACCTGTCATCAAAATGCTAAATGGCACTTGTCATCACAATGCTCTATGATGCCTGTCATCACTATTCTCCATGTCACTTGTTATCACAATGCTCCATTGCCAGTGTAATACCAGTACTCCTTTAACCCTTTGATCACAATGCCCAATGCCACCTCTCATCACAATTCTCAATGGCATTTGTCATCACGATGCTCCATGACACCTGTCACCACAATGCTCCATGGCCCCTCTCATTACCATGCTCCATAATAACTTTAATCACATTTCTAGATGACCACTGCCATCACAATGCCCCATGACATTGTCATCACAATTCGCCATGACCATTGTCATCACATTGTTCCATGAACCATGTCATCACAGGGTCCCAGGACACTTGTCATCACAATGATCCATTACCACTTTCATCACAATGCTCCATGACCACTGTCATCTCAATGCTCCATGGCCTTTGTATTCACAATGCTCCATGGCCCCTGTAATCACAGTGCTCCATAACACCTTTCATCATAATGCTCCATGACCACTGCCATCTCAATGCCTCATGACGCCTGTCATCACAATTCTCCAAGGCCCCTCTCATCACAATGCTGCATGACACTTGTCATCACATTGCTCCATAACACCTGTCATCACAGTGTTCCCTGCCCATGTCATCACAATGCTCCATGTCCCCTATAATCACAAGGCTCCATGCCTTTTTCCTCACAATGCTCCATAATTTTGTCATCACAATGTTCCATGACCGTGGCATCACAATGCTCGATGGCCCTTGTCATCACAATGCTCCAGAATTCTTGTCATCACAATGTTTCGTGAACGTGTCATCACAATGCTACATGACCCTGGTCATCACAGTTCTCCATGACCTTTGTCATCACAATGCTCTATGTCACTTTTCATCACAATTCTCAATGACCACTTTAATCACTGTGTTCACTGACCAATTTCATCACATTTCTCTATTGTCTTTACAATTCCCCATGGCCCCTTTCTTCTCAATGCTCCATGATGCCTGTCATCACAATGCTCCATGACACTTGTCATCACAATGCTCCATGACCTTTATCGTCACAATGCTCCCATGCACTTTTCATCACGATCTTCCATGAAAACGTTCATCACATTGCTCCCTGACCATTGTCATCACAATAGTCCATACCCTTGTCAACACAATGCTGCATAATCCCTGTCATCACAATTCTCAATGACTGCTGTCATCACAATTTTCTAGGACATTTTTCATAACAATGCTTCATGCCCCCAGTCATCACAGTGCTCCATGATACCTCTAGTTTCCTAGATGATCAATGTCATCACAATGCCCCATGACACCTGTCATCACAATTCGCTATGACACGTGTCATCACAATACTCGATGATCCGTGTCATCACAGTGTTCCAGGACACATGTCATCACAATGATACATTACTATTTTCATCACAAGGCTCCAATACACCTGTCATCACAATGCTCCATGGCCCCTGTTATCATATTGCTCCATGATCTCTTTCATCACAATGCTCCATGACCACTGTCATCATCATACCTCAAGACGCCTGTCATCTCAATGCTCCATGGCCCTTTTCATCACAATGCTCCATGAGCCCTGTCATCACAATGCTCCATGCCCTTTTCATCAAAATGCTCCAGATCTCTTGTCATCATAATGCTCCATGCCAATGTCATCAAAATGTCCCATGACACTTGTCATCACAATGCTCCATGGCCTTTACCATCACAATGTTCTATGGCCCCTGTCATCACAATGCTCCATGCCCTTGTCATCCAAATGCTCCAGAACACTTGTCATCATAATGCTCCATGCCAATGTCATCAAAATGTCCCATGACACTTATCATCACAATGCTCCATGGCCTTTGCCATCACAATGTTCCATGGCCCCTTTCATCACAGTGCTCCATGCCCTTGTCATCAAAATGCTCCAGATCTCTTGTCATCATAATGCTCCATGCCAATGTCATCAAAATGCCCCATGACACTTGTCATCACAATGCTCCATGGCCTTTGTCATCGCAATGTTCCATGACCCCTGTCATCACAGTGCTCCATCATACCTTTCATCACAATTCTAGATGACCACTGTCATCACAATGCCCCATGACAGATGTCATCACAATTCGCCATGGTCCTTGCCATCACAATGCTCCATGCCATTGTAAGCACAATGCTCCTTGGACCCTGTCATCAAAATCCTCCATCCCCTTTTCATCACTATGCTTCAGATATCCTATCATTACAATGCTCCATGACCGTGTCAACACAATGCTCCATGACCCCTGTCATCAAAATGCTTTATGAACCTTGATATCACAATGTTCCATGACCCCTGTCATCAAAATGATCCATGACCGTTGTCATCACAATGCTTCATGATACCTTTCATCACAATCCTCTGTCACCGCTGTCATCACAATGCTCCAGGACAATTTTCATCACAATGCTCCATGCCCCCTGTCATCACAGTGCCCCATAAGTCCTGTAATCACAATGCTCCATGACCCTGTCATCACAATGCTACATGACCCCTGTCATCACATTCTTACTTGGCCTATGTATTCACAATGTTCCATGGACCCTGTAATCACACTGCTCCATGTTCCTTTTCAACACAATGTTCCATGACCCCTGTCATCACAACGTTCCATGAAAGTTGTCATCAAAATGCTCAATGACCCTGGTCACCACAAGGTTCCCTGCCCTTGTCATCACAATGGTACATGGCCTTGTCATCACAATGTTCCATGGCCTCTCTCATCACCATATTCCAAGGTCTTTCTCATCACAATGCTCTATGACCCCTGTCATCACAATGCTTGATGACCATTGTCATCACAATGCTCCAAGGCCCCTGTCATCACAATGCCTCATGGTCTTTGTAATCACAATGCCTCATGGTCTTTGTAATCACAATGCTCAATGACCATTGTCATCACAATGCTCCATGCCGTTGTCATCACAATGCTCCGTGGCCCCTGTAATCACAATGCTCCTTGCCCTTGTCATCACAATGCTCCAGAACACTTGTCATCATAATGCTCCATTCCCATGTCTTCACATTGCTCAATGACACTTCTCATCAAAATGTTCCTTGGCCTTTGTCATCACAGTGCTCCATGATACCTTTAATCAAAATTCTACATGACCACTGTCATCACAATGCATGATGACCAATGACATCACAATGCCCCAAGACACGTCTCATCACAATTCGTCTGGGCCCTTGTCATCTCAATGCTGTATGAAACGTGTCATCAGTAAGTTCCAAGACCCTTGTCATCACAATGCTCCATGAACTCTGTTATCTCAATGTTCCATGGCCTTTGTATTCACAATGCTCCATTGTCCGGATAATCGCGTTGCTCCATGAACACTTTCATCACAATGCTCCTTGACCACTGTCACCATAATGCCCCATGACGTCTCTCATCACTGTGCTCCAAGACCACTCTCATCAAAATGCTCCATGATCTCTGTCAGCACAATATTGCATGACACTTGTCATCCCAATGCTCCATGATCACTGTCATCACAATGATCCCTGCCAATGTCATCACAATGCTCCATGTCTCCTGTAATCACAATGCTCCAGGTCTGTTGTCATCACCATGCTTCATGCCTGTGTCATCACAATGCTCATGAATCCTGTGTTCACAATGCTCCATGGCCCACGTCATCACAATACTCCATGACCCCTGTCATCACAATGCTCTATGGCCATTGTCAACCCAATGCTCAGTGACCCACGTCAACACAATGCCTGTTGACACCTGTCATCAAAATGCTAAATGGCACTTGTCATCACAATGCTCTATGATGCCTGTCATCACTATTCTCCATGTCAATTGTCATCACAATGCTCCATGAATCTTGTCTTCACAATGCTCCATGGCACATGTCATCACAATGCTCCATGAACCCTGTCATCACAATGCTCCGTGACCCCTCTCAACACAATCCCTGATGACCCCATCATCAAAATGATAAATGGCACTTGTCATCACAATGCTCTATGAGGCCTGTCATCACTATTCTCCATCTCACTTGATATCACAATGCTCCATGGCCCCTGTAATCCCAGTACTCCATTAACCCTTTCATCACAATGCCCAATGCCACCTCTCATCACAATTCTCCATGGCATTTGTCATCACGATGCTCCATGACACCTGTCATCACAATGCTCCATGGCCCCTCTCATTACCGTGCTCCATAATAACTTTAATCACATTTCTAGATGACCACTGCCATCACAATGCCCCATGACATTGTCATCACAATTCGCCATGACCATTGTCATCACAATGCTCCATGAACCATGTCATCACAGGGTCCCAGGAAACCTGTTATCACAATGATCCATTACCACTTTCATCACAATGCTCCATGACCACTGTCATCTCAATGCTCCATGGCCTTTGTATTCACAATGCTCCATGGCCCCTGTAATCACAGTGCTCCATAACACCTTTCACCATAATGCTCTATGACCACTGCCATCCCAATGCCTCATGACGCCTGTCATCACAATTCTCCAAGTCCCCTCTCATCACAATGCTGCATGACACTTGTCATCACATTGCTCCATAACACCTGTCATCACAGTGTTCCCTGCCCATGTCATCACAATGCTCCATGTCCCCTATAATCACAAGGCTCCATGCCTTTTTCCTCACAATGCTCCAGAATTTTGTCATCACAATGTTCCATGACCGTGGCATCACAATGCTCCACGGCCCTTGTCATCACAATGCTCAAGAATTATTGTCATCACAATGTTCAATTAAAGTGTCATCACAATGCTACATGACCCTGGTCATCACAGTTCTCCATGACCTTTGTCTTCACAATGCTCTAGGTCACTTTTCATCACAATTCTCAATGACCACTTTCATCACTATGCTCGCTGACCATTTTTATCACATTTCTCTATTGTCATTGCAATTCCCCATGGCCCCTTTCTTCACAAAGCTCCATGATGCCTGTCATCACAATGCTCCATGGCTTTTGTTATCACAATGCTCCAGGACCAGTTTCATCACAATACTCCATCCCCCTTGTCATCACAGTGCATAATGAAAGCTTTCATTACAATGCTCCGTGAAACTTGTCATCACAATGCTCCATGGCCTTTATCGTCACAATGCTCCCAGGCACTTTTCATCACGATGTTCCATGAAAACTTTCATCACATTGCTCCATGACCATTGTCATCACAATAGTCCATACCCTTGTCAACACAATGCTGCATAATCCCTGTCATCACAATTCTCCATGACTGCTGTCATCACAATAATCCAGGTCAATTTTCATAACAAAGCTTCATGCCCCCAGTCATCACAGTGCTCCATGATACCTTTCATCACAATTCTTAGATGATCAGTGCCATCACAATGCCCCATGACACCTGTCATCACAATTCGCTATGACCCTTGTCATCACAATACTCGATGAACCGTGTCATCACAGTGTTCCAGGACACATGTCATCACAATGATCCATGACTATTCTCATCACAATGATCCCATACAACTCTCATCACAATGCTCCATGGCCCCTGTTATCATGTTGCTCCATGATGTCTTTCATCACAATGCCCCATGACCACTGTCATCACCATACCTCAAGACGCCTGTCATCTCAATGCTCCATGGCCCCTTTCATCAAAATGCTCCATGAACCCAGTCATCACAATGTTCCCTGCCCTATTCATCACAATGCTCCATGGGCTCTGTCTTCACAATGCTCCATGCCCTTGTCATCAAAATGCTCCAGAACTCTTGTCATCTTAATGCTCCATGCCAATGTCATCAAAATGTCCCATGACACTTGTCATCACAATGCTCCATTGCCTTTGCCATCACAATGTTCCATGGCCCCTCTCATAACAATGCTCCATTCCCTTTTTATCAAAATGCTCCAGAACTCTTGTCATCATAATGCTCCATGCCAATGTCATCAAAATGCCCCTTGACACTTGTCATCACAATGCTCCATGGCCTTTGTCATCACAATGTTCCATGGCCCCTGTCATCACAGTGTTCCATGATACCTTTCATCACAAATCTAGATGACCACTGTCATCACAATGCCCCATAACAGATGTCATCACAAATCGCCATGGTCCTTGTCATCACAATGCTCCATGAACCGTGTCATCACAAGGTTCCAGGACAAATGTCATCACAATGATCCATGATCACATTCATCACAATGCTCCATGAACCCTGTCATCTCAATGGTCCATAGCCTTTGTATTCACAATGTTCCATGGCCGCTGTAATCACAGTGTTCCATGACCCCTTTCATCACAATGCTCCAAGACCGCTGTCATCACAATGCCCGATGACGCCTGCCACCACAAATCTCCAAGGCCTCTCTTACCAAAAAGCTCCATGATCCCTGTCAGTACAATGTTCCATGACACATTTCATCACAATGCTCCATGACCCCTTTCATCACAAAGTTCTCTGCCCATATCATCACAATGCTCCTTGTCACCTTTCATCACAATGCTCCATGCCCTTTCATTACAATGCTCCATAATTCTAGTCATCGCAATGTTCCTTGACCGTGTCATCACAATGCTCCATGACCCTTGTCATCACAAAGCTCCATGACACCTGTCATCACAATGATCCATGATTCCTTTCCTCACAGTGCTCCAGTACCCTTTTCCTCACAATGCTCCATGTCTTTGTCAGCACAATGCTCCTTGGACCCTCTCATCAAAATACTCCATCCCTTTTTCATCACAATGCTCCTGATATCCTATCATTACAATGCTCCATGCCCGTGTCAACACAATGCTCCATGAACCCTGTCATCAAAATGCTTTATGAACATTCTTATCACAATGATCCATGACCCCTGTCATCAAAATGATCCATGACCGCTGTCATCACAATGCTTCATGATACCTTTCATCACAATCCTCTGTGACAGTTGTCATCACAATGCTCCAGGACAATTTTCATCACAATGCTCCATGCCCCATGTCATCACAGTTCCCCATAAACCCGGTAATCACAATGCTCCATGACCCTGTCATCACAATGTTACATGACCCCTGTAATCACATTGTTCCATGGCCTATGTATTCACAATGTTCCATGGACCCTGTAATCACACTGCTCCATGTTCCCTTTCAACACAATGCTCCATGACCCCTGTCATCACAACGTTCCATGAAAGTTGTCATCAAAATGCTCCATGACCCCGGTCAGCACAAGGTTCCCTGCCCTTGTCATCACAATGGTACATGGCCTTGTCATCACAATGTTCCATGGCCTCTGTCATCACCATGCTCCAAGGTCTTTCTCATCACAATGCTCTATGACCCCTGTCATCACAATGCTTGACGACAATTGTCATCACAATGCTCCAAGGCCCCTGTCATCACAATGCCTCATGGTCTTTGTAATCACAATGCTCAATGACCACTGTCATCACAATGCACCATGCCGTTGTCATCACAATGCTTCGTGGCCCCTTTAATCACAATGCTCCTTGCCCTTGTCATCACAATGCTCCAGAACACTTGTCATCATAATGCTCCATTCCCGTGTCATCACATTGCTCAATGACACTTGTCATCAAAATGTTCCTTGCCTTTGTCATTACAGTTCTCCATGATACCTTTAATCAAAATTCTACATGACCACTGTCATCACAATGCATGATGACCAATGACATCACAATGCCCCATGACACGTGTCATCACAATTCATCTTGGCCCTTGTCATCTCAATGCTGTATGAAACGTGTCATCAGTAAGTTCCAAGACGCTTGTCATCAGAATACTCCATGAACTCTGTTATCTCAATGTTCCATGGCCTTTGAATTCACAATGCTCCATTGTCCGGATAATCGCGTTGCTCCATGAACACTTTCATCACAATGCTCCTTGACCACTGTCACCATAATGCCCCATGACGTCTCTCATCACTGTGCTCCAAGAACACTCTCATCAAAATGCTCCATGATCTGTGTCAGCACAATATTTCATGACACTTGTCATCACAATGCTCCATGATTCCTGTCATCACAATGATCCCTGCCAATGTCATCACAATGCTCCATGTCTCCTTTAATCACAATGCTCCAGGTCTGTTGTCATCACCATGCTTCATGCCTGTGTCATCACAATGCTCATGAATCCTGTTTTCACAATGCTCCATGGCCCACGTCATCACAATGCTCCATGACCCCTGTCATCACAATGCTCTATGGCCATTGTCTACCCAATGCTCAGTGCCCCACGTCAACACAATGCCTGGTGACACCTGTCATCAAAATGCTAAATGGCACTTGTCATCACAATGCTCTATGATGCCTGTCATCACTATTCTCCATGTCACTTGTTATCACAATGCTCCATTGCCAGTGTAATACCAGTACCCCTTTAACCCTTTCATCACAATGCCCAATGCCACCTCTCATCACAATTCTCAATGGCATTTGTCATCACGATGCTCCATGACACCTGTCACCACAATGCTCCATGGCCCCTCTCATTACCATGCTCCATAATAACTTTAATCACATTTCTAGATGACCACTGCCATCACAATGCCCCATGACATTGTCATCACAATTCGCCATGACCATTGTCATCACAATGCTCCATGAACCGTGTCATCACAGGGTCCCAGGACACTTGTCATCACAATGATCCATTACCACTTTCATCACAATGCTCCATGACCACTGTCATCTCAATGCTCCATGGCCTTTGTATTCACAATGCTCCATGGCCCCTGTAATCACAGTGCTCCATAACACCTTTCACCATAATGCTCTATGACCACTGCCATCCCAATGCCTCATGACGCCTGTCATCACAATTCTCCAAGTCTCCTCTCATCACAATGCTGCATGACACTTGTCATCACATTGCTCCATAACACCTGTCATCACAGTGTTCCCTGCCCATGTCATCACAATGCTCCATGTCCCCTATAATCACAAGGCTCCATGCCTTTTTCCTCACAATGCTCCAGAATTTTGTCATCACAATGTTCCATGACCGTGGCATCACAATGCTCCACGGCCCTTGTCATCACAATGCTCAAGAATTATTGTCATCACAATGTTCAATTAAAGTGTCATCACAATGCTACATGACCCTGGTCATCACAGTTCTCCATGACCTTTGTCTTCACAATGCTCTAGGTCACTTTTCATCACAATTCTCAATGACCACTTTCATCACTATGCTCGCTGACCATTTTCACCACATTTCTCTATTGTCATTGCAATTCCCCATGGCCCCTTTCTTCACAAAGCTCCATGATGCCTGTCATCACAATGCTCCATGGCTTTTGTTATCACAATGCTCCAGGACCAGTTTCATCACAATACTCCATCCCCCTTGTCATCACAGTGCATAATGAAAGCTTTCATTACAATGCTCCGTGAAACTTGTCATCACAATGCTCCATGGCCTTTATCGTCACAATGCTCCCAGGCACTTTTCATCACGATGTTCCATGAAAACTTTCATCACATTGCTCCATGACCATTGTCATCACAATAGTCCATACCCTTGTCAACACAATGCTGCATAATCCCTGTCATCACAATTCTCCATGACTGCTGTCATCACAATAATCCAGGTCAATTTTCATAACAAAGCTTCATGCCCCCAGTCATCACAGTGCTCCATGATACCTTTCATCACAATTCGTAGATGATCAGTGCCATCACAATGCCCCATGACACCTGTCATCACAATTCGCTATGACCCTTGTCATCACAATACTCGATGAACCGTGTCATCACAGTGTTCCAGGACACATGTCATCACAATGATCCATGACTATTCTCATCACAATGATCCCATACAACTCTCATCACAATGCTCCATGGCCCCTGTTATCATGTTGCTCCATGATGTCTTTCATCACAATGCCCCATGACCACTGTCATCACCATACCTCAAGACGCCTGTCATCTCAATGCTCCATGGCCCCTTTCATCAAAATGCTCCATGAACCCAGTCATCACAATGTTCCCTGCCCTATTCATCACAATGCTCCATGGGCTCTGTCTTCACAATGCTCCATGCCCTTGTCATCAAAATGCTCCAGAACTCTTGTCATCTTAATGCTCCATGCCAATGTCATCAAAATGTCCCATGACACTTGTCATCACAATGCTCCATTGCCTTTGCCATCACAATGTTCCATGGCCCCTCTCATAACAATGCTCCATTCCCTTTTTATCAAAATGCTCCAGAACTCTTGTCATCATAATGCTCCATGCCAATGTCATCAAAATGCCCCTTGACACTTGTCATCACAATGCTCCATGGCCTTTGTCATCACAATGTTCCATGGCCCCTGTCATCACAGTGTTCCATGATACCTTTCATCACAAATCTAGATGACCACTGTCATCACAATGCCCCATAACAGATGTCATCACAAATCGCCATGGTCCTTGTCATCACAATGCTCCATGAACCGTGTCATCACAAGGTTCCAGGACAATTGTCATCACAATGATCCATGATCACATTCATCACAATGCTCCATGAACCCTGTCATCTCAATGGTCCATAGCCTTTGTATTCACAATGTTCCATGGCCGCTGTAATCACAGTGTTCCATGACCCCTTTCATCACAATGCTCCAAGACCGCTGTCATCACAATGCCCGATGACGCCTGCCACCACAAATCTCCAAGGCCTCTCTTACCAAAAAGCTCCATGATCCCTGTCAGTACAATGTTCCATGACACATTTCATCACAATGCTCCATGACCCCTTTCATCACAAAGTTCTCTGCCCATATCATCACAATGCTCCTTGTCACCTTTCATCACAATGCTCCATGCCCTTTCATTACAATGCTCCATAATTCTAGTCATCGCAATGTTCCTTGACCGTGTCATCACAATGCTCCATGACCCTTGTCATCACAAAGCTCCATGACACCTGTCATCACAATGATCCATGATTCCTTTCCTCACAGTGCTCCAGTACCCTTTTCCTCACAATGCTCCATGTCTTTGTCAGCACAATGCTCCTTGGACCCTCTCATCAAAATACTCCATCCCTTTTTCATCACAATGCTCCTGATATCCTATCATTACAATGCTCCATGCCCGTGTCAACACAATGCTCCATGAACCCTGTCATCAAAATGCTTTATGAACATTCTTATCACAATGATCCATGACCCCTGTCATCAAAATGATCCATGACCGCTGTCATCACAATGCTTCATGATACATTTCATCACAATCCTCTGTGACAGTTGTCATCACAATGCTCCAGGACAATTTTCATCACAATGCTCCATGCCCCATGTCATCACAGTTCCCCATAAACCCGGTAATCACAATGCTCCATGACCCTGTCATCACAATGTTACATGACCCCTGTAATCACATTGTTCCATGGCCTATGTATTCACAATGTTCCATGGACCCTGTAATCACACTGCTCCATGTTCCCTTTCAACACAATGCTCCATGACCCCTGTCATCACAACGTTCCATGAAAGTTGTCATCAAAATGCTCCATGACCCCGGTCAGCACAAGGTTCCCTGCCCTTGTCATCACAATGGTACATGGCCTTGTCATCACAATGTTCCATGGCCTCTGTCATCACCATGCTCCAAGGTCTTTCTCATCACAATGCTCTATGACCCCTGTCATCACAATGCTTGACGACAATTGTCATCACAATGCTCCAAGGCCCCTGTCATCACAATGCCTCATGGTCTTTGTAATCACAATGCTCAATGACCACTGTCATCACAATGCACCATGCCGTTGTCATCACAATGCTTCGTGGCCCCTTTAATCACAATGCTCCTTGCCCTTGTCATCACAATGCTCCAGAACACTTGTCATCATAATGCTCCATTCCCGTGTCATCACATTGCTCAATGACACTTGTCATCAAAATGTTCCTTGCCTTTGTCATCACAGTGCTCCATGATACCTTTAATCAAAATTCTACATGACCACTGTCATCACAATGCATGATGACCAATGACATCACAATGCCCCATGACACGTGTCATCACAATTCATCTTGGCCCTTGTCATCTCAATGCTGTATGAAACGTGTCATCAGTAAGTTCCAAGACGCTTGTCATCAGAATGCTCCATGAACTCTGTTATCTCAATGTTCCATGGCCTTTGAATTCACAATGCTCCATTGTCCGGATAATCGCGTTGCTCCATGAACACTTTCATCACAATGCTCCTTGACCACTGTCACCATAATGCCCCATGACGTCTCTCATCACTGTGCTCCAAGAACACTCTCATCAAAATGCTCCATGATCTGTGTCAGCACAATATTTCATGACACTTGTCATCACAATGCTCCATGATTCCTGTCATCACAATGATCCCTGCCAATGTCATCACAATGCTCCATGTCTCCTGTAATCACAATGCTCCAGGTCTGTTGTCATCACCATGCTTCATGCCTGTGTCATCACAATGCTCATGAATCCTGTTTTCACAATGCTCCATGGCCCACGTCATCACAATGCTCCATGACCCCTGTCATCACAATGCTCTATGGCCATTGTCTACCCAATGCTCAGTGCCCCACGTCAACACAATGCCTGGTGACACCTGTCATCAAAATGCTAAATGGCACTTGTCATCACAATGCTCTATGATGCCTGTCATCACTATTCTCCATGTCACTTGTTATCACAATGCTCCATTGCCAGTGTAATACCAGTACCCCTTTAACCCTTTCATCACAATGCCCAATGCCACCTCTCATCACAATTCTCAATGGCATTTGTCATCACGATGCTCCATGACACCTGTCACCACAATGCTCCATGGCCCCTCTCATTACCATGCTCCATAATAACTTTAATCACATTTCTAGATGACCACTGCCATCACAATGCCCCATGACATTGTCATCACAATTCGCCATGACCATTGTCATCACAATGCTCCATGAACCGTGTCATCACAGGGTCCCAGGACACTTGTCATCACAATGATCCATTACCACTTTCATCACAATGCTCCATGACCACTGCCATCCCAATGCCTCATGACGCCTGTCATCACAATTCTCCAAGTCTCCTCTCATCACAATGCTGCATGACACTTGTCATCACATTGCTCCATAACACCTGTCATCACAGTGTTCCCTGCCCATGTCATCACAATGCTCCATGTCCCCTATAATCACAAGGCTCCTTGCCTTTTTCCTCACAATGCTCCAGAATTTTGTCATCACAATGTTCCATGACCGTGGCATCACAATGCTCCACGGCCCTTGTCATCACAATGCTCAAGAATTATTGTCATCACAATGTTCAATTAAAGTGTCATCACAATGCTACATGACCCTGGTCATCACAGTTCTCCATGACCTTTGTCTTCACAATGCTCTAGGTCACTTTTCATCACAATTCTCAATGACCACTTTCATCACTATGCTCGCTGACCATTTTTATCACATTTCTCTATTGTCATTGCAATTCCCCATGGCCCCTTTCTTCACCATGCTCCATGATGCCTGTCATCACAATGCTCCATGACTTTTGTTATCACAATGCTCCAGGACCAGTTTCATCACAATACTCCATCCCCCTTGTCATCACAGTGCATAATGAAAGCTTTCATTACAATGCTCCGTGACACTTGTCATCACAATGCTCCATGGCCTTTATCGTCACAATGCTCCCAGGCACTTTTCATCACGATGTTCCATGAAAACTTTCATCACATTGCTCCATGACCATTGTCATCACAATAGTCCATACCCTTGTCAACACAATGCTGCATAATCCCTGTCATCACAATTCTCCATGACTGCTGTCATCACAATAATCCAGGTCAATTTTCATAACAAAGCTTCATGCCCCCAGTCATCACAGTGCTCCATGATACCTTTCATCACAATTCGTAGATGATCAGTGCCATCACAATGCCCCATGACACCTGTCATCACAATTCGCTATGACCCTTGTCATCACAATACTTGATGAACCGTGTCATCACAGTGTTCCAGGACACATGTCATCACAATGATCCATGACTATTCTCATCACAATGATCCCATACAACTCTCATCACAATGCTCCATGGCCCCTGTTATCATGTTGCTCCATGATGTCTTTCATCACAATGCCCCATGACCACTGTCATCACCATACCTCAAGACGCCTGTCATCTCAATGCTCCATGGCCCCTTTCATCAAAATGCTCCATGAACCCAGTCATCACAATGTTCCCTGCCCTATTCATCACAATGCTCCATGGGCTCTGTCTTCACAATGCTCCATGCCCTTGTCATCAAAATGCTCCAGAACTCTTGTCATCTTAATGCTCCATGCCAATGTCATCAAAATGTCCCATGACACTTGTCATCACAATGCTCCATTGCCTTTGCCATCACAATGTTCCATGGCCCCTCTCATAACAATGCTCCATTCCCTTTTTATCAAAATGCTCCAGAACTCTTGTCATCATAATGCTCCATGCCAATGTCATCAAAATGCCCCTTGACACTTGTCATCACAATGCTCCATGGCCTTTGTCATCACAATGTTCCATGGCCCCTGTCATCACAGTGTTCCATGATACCTTTCATCACAAATCTAGATGACCACTGTCATCACAATGCCCCATAACAGATGTCATCACAAATCGCCATGGTCCTTGTCATCACAATGCTCCATGAACCGTGTCATCACAAGGTTCCAGGACAATTGTCATCACAATGATCCATGATCACATTCATCACAATGCTCCATGAACCCTGTCATCTCAATGGTCCATAGCCATGTATTCACAATGTTCCATGGCCGCTGTAATCACAGTGTTCCATGACCCCTTTCATCACAATGCTCCAAGACCGCTGTCATCACAATGCCCGATGACGCCTGCCACCACAAATCTCCAAGGCCTCTCTTACCAAAAAGCTCCATGATCCCTGTCAGTACAATGTTCCATGACACATTTCATCACAATGCTCCATGACCCCTTTCATCACAAAGTTCTCTGCCCATATCATCACAATGCTCCTTGTCACCTTTCATCACAATGCTCCATGCCCTTTCATTACAATGCTCCATAATTCTAGTCATCGCAATGTTCCTTGACCGTGTCATCACAATGCTCCATGACCCTGGTCATCACAAAGCTCCATGACACCTGTCATCACAATGATCCATGATTCCTTTCCTCACAGTGCTCCAGTACCCTTTTCCTCACAATGCTCCATGTCTTTGTCAGCACAATGCTCCTTGGACCCTCTCATCAAAATACTCCATCCCTTTTTCATCACAATGCTCCTGATATCCTATCATTACAATGCTCCATGCCCGTGTCAACACAATGCTCCATGAACCCTGTCATCAAAATGCTTTATGAAAATTCTTATCACAATGATCCATGACCCCTGTCATCAAAATGATCCATGACCGCTGTCATCACAATGCTTCATGATACCTTTCATCACAATCCTCTGTGACAGTTGTCATCACAATGCTCCAGGACAATTTTCATCACAATGCTCCATGCCCCATGTCATCACAGTTCCCCATAAACCCGGTAATCACAATGCTCCATGACCCTGTCATCACAATGTTACATGACCCCTGTAATCACATTGTTCCATGGCCTATGTATTCACAATGTTCCATGGACCCTGTAATCACACTGCTCCATGTTACCTTTCAACACAATGCTCCATGACCCCTGTCATCACAACGTTCCATGAAAGTTGTCATCAAAATGCTCCATGACCCCGGTCAGCACAAGGTTCCCTGCCCTTGTCATCACAATGGTACATGGCCTTGTCATCACAATGTTCCATGGCCTCTGTCATCACCATGCTCCAAGGTCTTTCTCATCACAATGCTCTATGACCCCTGTCATCACAATGCTTGACGACAATTGTCATCACAATGCTCCAAGGCCCCTGTCATCACAATGCCTCATGGTCTTTGTAATCACAATGCTCAATGACCACTGTCATCACAATGCTCCATGCCGTTGTCATCACAATGCTTCGTGGCCCCTTTAATCACAATGCTCCTTGCCCTTGTCATCACAATGCTCCAGAACACTTGTCATCATAATGCTCCATTCCCGTGTCATCACATTGCTCAATGACACTTGTCATCAAAATGTTCCTTGCCTTTGTCATCACAGTGCTCCATGATACCTTTAATCAAAATTCTACATGACCACTGTCATCACAATGCATGATGACCAATGACATCACAATGCCCCATGACACGTGTCATCACAATTCATCTTGGCCCTTGTCATCTCAATGCTGTATGAAACGTGTCATCAGTAAGTTCCAAGACGCTTGTCATCAGAATGCTCCATGAACTCTGTTATCTCAATGTTCCATGGCCTTTGAATTCACAATGCTCCATTGTCCGGATAATCGCGTTGCTCCATGAACACTTTCATCACAATGCTCCTTGACCACTGTCACCATAATGCCCCATGACGTCTCTCATCACTGTGCTCCAAGAACACTCTCATCAAAATGCTCCATGATCTGTGTCAGCACAATATTTCATGACACTTGTCATCACAATGCTCCATGATTCCTGTCATCACAATGATCCCTGCCAATGTCATCACAATGCTCCATGTCTCCTGTAATCACAATGCTCCAGGTCTGTTGTCATCACCATGCTTCATGCCTGTGTCATCACAATGCTCATGAATCCTGTTTTCACAATGCTCCATGGCCCACGTCATCACAATGCTCCATGACCCCTGTCATCACAATGCTCTATGGCCATTGTCTACCCAATGCTCAGTGCCCCACGTCAACACAATGCCTGGTGACACCTGTCATCAAAATGCTAAATGGCACTTGTCATCACAATGCTCTATGATGCCTGTCATCACTATTCTCCATGTCACTTGTTATCACAATGCTCCATTGCCAGTGTAATACCAGTACCCCTTTAACCCTTTCATCACAATGCCCAATGCCACCTCTCATCACAATTCTCAATGGCATTTGTCATCACGATGCTCCATGACACCTGTCACCACAATGCTCCATGGCCCCTCTCATTACCATGCTCCATAATAACTTTAATCACATTTCTAGATGACCACTGCCATCACAATGCCCCATGACATTGTCATCACAATTCGCCATGACCATTGTCATCACAATGCTCCATGAACCGTGTCATCACAGGGTCCCAGGACACTTGTCATCACAATGATCCATTACCACTTTCATCACAATGCTCCATGACCACTGTCATCTCAATGCTCCATGGCCTTTGTATTCACAATGCTCCATGGCCCCTGTAATCACAGTGCTCCATAACACCTTTCATCATAATGCTCCATGACCACTGCCATCTCAGTGCCTCATGACGCCTGTCATCACAATTCTCCAAGGCCCCTCTCATCACAATGCTGCATGACACTTGTCATCACATTGCTCCATAACACCTGTCATCACAGTGTTCCCTGCCCATGTCATCACAATGCTCCATGTCCCCTATAATCACAAGGCTCCATGCCTTTTTCCTCACAATGCTCCATAATTTTGTCATCACAATGTTCCATGACCGTGGCATCACAATGCTCGATGGCCCTTGTCATCACAATGCTCCAGAATTCTTGTCATCACAATGTTCCGTGAACGTGTCATCACAATGCTACATGACCCTGGTCATCACAGTTCTCCATGACCTTTGTCATCACAATGCTCTATGTCACTTTTCATCACAATTCTCAATGACCACTTTAATCACTGTGTTCACTGACCAATTTCATCACATTTCTCTATTGTCTGTACAATTCCCCATGGCCCCTTTCTTCTCAATGCTCCATGATGCCTGTCATCACAATGCTCCATGACACTTGTCATCACAATGCTCCATGACCTTTATCGTCACAATGCTCCCAGGCACTTTTCATCACGATCTTCCATGAAAACGTTCATCACGTTGCTCCCTGACCATTGTCATCACAATAGTCCATACCCTTGTCAACACAATGCTGCATAATCCCTGTCATCACAATTCTCAATGACTGCTGTCATCACAATTTTCTAGGACATTTTTCATAACAATGCTTCATGCCCCCAGTCATCACAGTGCTCCATGATACCTCTAGTTTCCTAGATGATCAATGTCATCACAATGCCCCATGACACCTGTCATCACAATTCGCTATGACACTTGTCATCACAATACTCGATGATCCGTGTCATCACAGTGTTCCAGGACACATGTCATCACAATGATCCATGACTATTCTCATCAAAATGATCCCATACAACTCTCATCACAATGCTCCATGGCCCCTGTTATCATGTTGCTCCATGATGTCTTTCATCACAATGCCCCATGACCACTGTCATCACCATACCTCAAGACGCCTGTCATCTCAATGCTCCATGGCCCCTTTCATCAAAATGCTCCATGAACCCAGTCATCACAATGTTCCCTGCCCTATTCATCACAATGCTCCATGGGCCCTGTCTTCACAATGCTCCATGCCCTTGTCATCAAAATGCTCCAGAACTCTTGTCATCTTAATGCTCCATGCCAATGTCATCAAAATGTCCCATGACACTTGTCATCACAATGCTCCATTGCCTTTGCCATCACAATGTTCCATGGCCGCTCTCATAACAATGCTCCATTCCCTTTTTATCAAAATGCTCCAGAACTCTTGTCATCATAATGCTCCATGCCAATGTCATCAAAATGCCCCATGACACTTGTCATCACAATGCTCCATGGCCTTTGCCATCACAATGTCCCATGGCCCCTTTCATCTCAGTGCTCCATGATACATTTCATCACAAATCTAGATGACCAATGTCATCACAATGCCCCATGACAGATGTCATCACGATTCGCCATGGTCCTTGTCATCACAATGCTCCATGAACCGTGTCACAACAAGTTTCCAGGACATTTGTCATCACAATGATCCATGATGACTTTCATCACAATGCTCCATGAACCCTGTCATCTCGATGCTCCATACCCTTTGTATTCACAATGCTCCATGGCCCCTCTAATCACAGTGCTCCATGAACACTTTCATCACAATGCTCCAAGACCGCTGTCATTACAATGCCCCATGACACCTGCCACCCCAAATCTCCAAGGCCTCTCTTACCAAAAAGCTCCATGATCCCTGTCAGTACAATGTTCCATGACACTTTTCATCACAATGCTCCATGACACCTGTCATCACAAAGTTCTCTGACCATATCATCACAATGCTCCTTGTCACCTTTCATCACAATGCTCCAAACCATTTCATCACAATGCTCCAGAATTCTTGTCATCGCAATGTTCCTTGACCGTGTCATCACAATGCTCCATTACCCTTGTCATCACAAAGCTCCATGACCCCTGTCATCACAATGATCCTTGATTCCATTCCTCAAAGTTCTCCAGTACCCTTTTCATCACAGTGCTCCATGCCATTGTCAGGACAATGCTCCTTGGACCCTGTCATCAAAATGCTCCATCCACTTTTCATTACAATGCTCCAGATATCCGATCATTACAATGCTCCATGCCCATGTCAACACAATGCTCCATGACCACTGTCATCAAAATGCTTCATGAACCTGGTTATCACAATGTTCCATGACCCCTGTCATCAAAATGATCCATGACCGTTGTCATCACAATGCTGCATGGAAATTTTCATTCAAATTCTCTGTGACCACAGACATCACAAGGCTCCAGGACAATTCTCATCACAATGCTCCTTGCCCCCTGTCATCACAGTGCCCCATAACCCCTGTAAACACAATGCTCCATGACCCTGTCATCACAATGTTACATGACCCCTGTCATCACATTGTTCCATGGCCTATGTATTCACAATGCTCCATGGACCCTGTAATCACACTGCTCCATGTTCCCTTTCAACACAATGCTCCATGACCCCAGTCATCACAACGTTCCATGAAAGATGTCATCAAAATGCTCCATGACCCCGGTCACCACAAGGTTCCCTGCCCTTGTCATCACAATGGTACATGGCCTTGTCATCACAATGTTCCATGGCCTCTGTCATCACCATGCTCCATGGTCTCTGTAATCACAATGCTCTATGACCCTTGTCATCACAATGCTTGATGACCATTGTCATCACAATGCTCCAAGGCCCCTGTCATCACAATGCCTCATGATCTTTGTAATCACAATGCTCAATGACCACTGTAATCACAATGCTCCATGCCCTTGTCATCACAATGCTCCAGGTCGGTTGTCATCACAATGCTTCATGCCCGTGTCATCACAATGCTCCATGAATCTTGTCTTCCCAATGCTCCATGGCCCATATCATCACAATGCTCCATGACCCCTGTCATCACAATGCTCTGTGGCCTTTGTCATCACAATACCCCGTGATCGCCGTCAACACAATGCCTGAAGAACCCTGACATCAAAATGCCAAATGGCACTTGTCATCACAATGCTCTATAATGCCTGTCTTCACTATTCGCCATGTCACTTGTTTTCACAATGCTCCATGCCCCCTGTAATCCCAGTACTCCATGACCCCTTTCATCACAATGCCCAATGCCACCTCTCATCACAATTCTCCATGGCATTTGTCATCACGATGCTCCATGACACCTGTCATCACAATGCTCCATGACACTTGTCTTCACAATGCTCCATGGCCCCTCTCATTACTGTGCTCCATAATAACTTTAATCACATTTCTAGGTGACCACTGCCATCACAATGCCCCATGACATTGTCATCACAATTCGCCATGGCCATTGTCATCACAATGCTCCATGAACCATGTCATCACAGACTCCCAGGACACTTGTCATCAAAATGATCCATTACCACTTTCATCACAATGCTCCATGTCCCCTATAATCACAATGCTCCAAGCCTTTTTCCTCACAATGCTCCAGAATTTTGTCATCACAATGTTCCATGACCGTGGCATCACAATACTCCACGGCCCTTGTCATCACAAGGCTCCAGAATTCTTGTCATCACAATGTTCCATGGACGTGTCATCACAAAGCTACATGACCCTGGTCATCACAGCTCTCCATGACCTCTGTCATCACAAAGCTCTATGTCACTATTCATCACAATTCTCAATGACCACTTTAATCACTATGCTCGCTGACCATTTTCATCACATTTCTCTATTGTCATTACAATTCCCCATGGCCCCTTTCTTCACAAAGCTCCATGATGCCTGTCATCACAATGCTCCATGACTTTTGTTATCACAATGCTCCAGGACCAGTTTCATCACAATACTCCATCCCCCTTGTCATCACAGTGCATAATGAAAGCTTTCATTACAATGCTCCGTGAAACTTGTCATCACAATGCTCCATGGCCTTTATCGTCACAATGCTCCCAGGCACTTTTCATCACGATGTTCCATGAAAACTTTCATCACATTGCTCCATGACCATTGTCATCACAATAGTCCATAGCCTTGTCAACACAATGCTGCATAATCCCTGTCATCACAATTCTCCATGACTGCTGTCATCACAATAACCCAGGAGAATTTTCATAACAATGCTTCATGCCCCCAGTCATCACAGTGCTCCATGATGTCTTTCATCACAATTCCTAGATGATCAATGTCATCACAATGCCCCATGACACATGTCATCACAATTTGCTATGACCATTGTCATCACAATACTCGATGGACTGTGTCATCACAGTGTTCCAGGACACATGTCATCACAATGATCCATGACTATTTTCATCACAATGCTCCAATAAAAGGGTCATCACAATGCTCCATGGCCCCTGTTATCATATTGCTCCATGATCTCTTTAATCACAATGCTCCATGACGACTGTCATCACCATACCGCAAGACGCCTTTTATCTCAATGCTCCATGGCCCCATTCATCACAATGCTCCATGAACCCAGTCATCACAATGTTCCCTGCCCTTTTCATCACAATGCTCCATGGGCCCTGTCATCACAATGCTCCATGCCCTTGTCATCAAAATGCTCCAGAACTCTTGTCATCATAATGCTCCATGCCAATGTCATCAAAATGGCCCATGACACTTGTCATCACAATGCTCCATGGCCTTTGTCATCACAATGTTCCATGGCCCCTGTCATCACAGTGCTCCATGATACCTTTCATCACAATTCTAGATGACCACTGTCATCACAATGTCCCATGACAATTGTCATAACAATTCGCCATGGTCCTTGTCATCACAATGCTCCATGAACCGTGTCATCACAAGTTTCCAGGACTCTTGTCATCACAATGATCCATGATCACTTTCATCACAATGCTCCATGAACCCTGTCATCTCAATGCTCCATAGCCTTTGTATTCACAATGCTCCAAGGCCCCTGTAATCACAGTGTTCCATGACCCCTTTCATCACAATGATCCGAGACCGCTGTCATCACAATGTCCCATGACGCCTGCCACCACAAATCTCCAAGGCCTCTCTTACCAAAAAGCTCCATGATCCCTGTCAGTACAATGTTCCATGACATTTTTCATCACAATGCTCCATGACCCCTGTCATCATAAAGTTCTCTGCCCATATCATCACAATGCTCCTTGTCACCTTTCATCACAATGCTCCATGTCCTTTCATTACAATGCTCCAGAATTCTAGTCATCGCAATATTCCTTGACTGTGTCATCACAATGCTCCATGACCCTTGTCATCACAAAGCTCCATGACCCTTGTCATCAAAATGATCCATGATTCCTTTCCTCACAGTGCTCCAGTACACTTTTCCTCATAATGCTCCATGCCATTGTCAGCACAATGCTCCTTGGACCCTGTCATCAAAATGCTCCATCCCCTTTTCATCACAGAGCTCCAGATATCCTATCATTGCAATGCTCCATGCCCGTGTCAACACAATGCTCCATGACCCCTGTCATCACATTGATCCATGACCGTTGTCATCAAAATGCTGCATGATACCTTTCATCCCAATTCTCTGTGACCGCTGTCATCACAATGCTCCAGGACAATTTTCATCACAATGCTCCATGCCCCCTGTCCTCACAGTGCCCCATAACCCCTGTAATCACAATGCTCCATGACCCTGTCATCACAATGCTACATGACCTCTGTCATCACATTGTTCCATGGCCTATGTGTTCACAATGCTCCATGGACCCTGTAATCACACTGCTCCATGTTCCCTTTCAACACAATGCTCCATGACCCCTGTCATCACAACGTTCCATGAAAGTTGTCATAAAAATGCTCCATGACTCTGGTCACCACCAGGTTCCCTGCCCTTTTCATCACAATGCTCCAGGACCTTCTCATCAAAATGCTCCAGAACTCTTTTCATCCTAATGCTCCATGCCAATGTCATCAAAATGCCCCATGACACTTGTCATCACAATGGTCCATGGCCTTTTCCATCACAATGTTCCATGGCCCCTCTCATCACAATGCTCCATGCCCTTGTCATCAAAATGCTCCAGAACACTTGTCATCATAATGCGCCATGGCAATGTCATCAAAATGCCCCATGACACTTGTCATCACAATGCTCCAAGGCCTCTGTCATCACAATGTTCTATGGCCCTGTCATTACAGTGCTCCATGGTACCTTTCATCACAATTCTAGATGACCACTGTCATCACAATGCCCCATGAAAGATGTCATCACAATTCGCCATGGTCCTTGTCATCACAATGATCCATGATCACTTTCATCACAATGCTCCATGAACCCTGTCATCTCAATGCTCCATAGCCTTTGTATTCACAATGTTCCATGGCCCCTCTAATCACAGTGCTCCATGACCCCTTTCATCACAATGCTCAAGACCGCTGTCATCACAATGCCCCATGACGCCTGCCACCACAAATCTCCAAGGCCTCTCTTACCAAAAAGCTCCATGATCCCTGTCAGTACAATGTTCCATGACGTTTTTCATCACAATGCTCCATGATCTCTGTCATCACAAAATTCTCTGCCCATATCATCACAATGCTCCTTGTCACCTTTCATCACAATGCTCCATGCCCTTTCATCACAATGATCCAGAATTCTTGTCATCGCAATGTTCCTTGACAGTGTCATCACAATGCTCCATGGCTTTTGTCATCACAAAGCTCCATGACACCTGTCATCACAATGATGCATGATTCCTTTCCTCACAGTGCTCCAGTAGCCTTTTCATCACAATGCTTCATTCCATTGTCACCACAATGCTCCTTGGACACTGTCTTCCAAATGCTCCATCCCCTTTTGATCACAATGCTCCAGATATCCTATCATTACAATGCTCCATGCCCGTGTCATCACAAGACTCCATGCCATTTTCATCAAAATGCTCCATGGCCCCTCTAATCACAATGCTCCATGCCCTTGTCATCACAATGCTCCAGAACACTTATCATCATAATACTCCATTCCCGTGTCATCCCATTGCTCAATGACACTTGTCATCAAAATGTTCCTTGGCCTTTATCATCACAGTGCTCCATGATACATTTAATCAAAATTCTACATGACCACTGTCATCACAATGCAAGATGACCAATGTCATCACAATGCCCCATGACCCGTGTCATCACAAAGCTCCATGAACCCTGTCATCACAATGATCCATGATTCCTTTCCTCACAGTGCTCCACTACCCTTTTCATCACAATGCTCCATGCCATTGTCAGCACAATGCTACTTGGACCCTGTCATCAAAATGCTCCATCCCCTTTTCATCACAACGCTCCAGATATCCTATCATTACAATGCTCCTTGCCCGTGTCAACACTATGCTCCATGACCCCTGTTATCAAAAAGCTTTATGAACCTTGTTATCAGAATGTTCCATGACCCCTGTCATCAAAATGATCCATGACCGTTGTCATCACAATGCTGCATGATACCTTTCATCCCATTTCTCTGTGACCGCTGTCATCACAATGCTCCAGGACAATTTTCATCACAATGCTCCATGCCCCCTCTCATCACAGTACCCCATAAACCCTGTAATCACAATGCTCCATGACCCTGTCATCACAATGCTACATGACCTCTGTCATCACATTGTTCAATGGCCTAAGAATTCACAATGCTCCATGGACCCTGTAATCAGACTGCTCCATGTTCCCTTTCAACACAATGCTCTATGACTCCTGTCATCACAACATTCAATGAAAGTTGTCATCAAAATGCTCCATGACCCCGGGCACCACAAGGTTCCCTGCCCTTGTCATCACAATGGTACATGGCCTTGTCATCACAAAGATCCATGGCCTCTGTCATCACCATGCTCCATGGTCTTTCTCATCACAATGCTGTATGACACCTGTCATCACAATGCTTGATGACCATTGTCATCACAATGCTCCAAGGCACCTGTCATCACAATGCCTCATGGTCTTTGTAATCACAATGCGCAATGACCACTGTCATCACAATGCTCCATGCCGTTGTCATCACAATGCTCCATGATCCCTGTAATCACAATGATCCCTGCCAATGTCATCACCATGCTCCATGTCTCCTGTAATCACAATGCTCCATACCCTTGTCATCACAATGCTCAGGTCTGTTGTCATCACCATGCTTCATGCCCGTGTCATCACAATGCTCCATGAACCTTGTCTTCACAATGCTCCATGGCCCATGTCATCACAATGCTCCATGACCCCTGTCATCACAATGCTCTATGGCCTTTTTCATCACAATGCTCCGTGACCCCCGTCAACACAATGCCTAATGACCCCTGTCATTAAAATGCTAAATGGCACTGGTCATCACAATGCTCTATGATGCCTGTCATCTCTATTCTCCATGTCACTTGTTATCACAATGCTCCATGGCCCCTGTAATCCCAGTACTCCATGACCCCTTTCATCACAATGCCCAATGCCACCTCTCATCACAATTCTCCATGGCATTTGTCATCACAATGCCCCATGACACTTGTCATCACAATGTTCCATGGCCTTTGTCATCACAATGTTCCATGGCCCCTCTCATCACAATGCTCCATGCTCTTGTCATCAAAATGCTCCAGAACTCTTGTCATCATAATGCTCCAAGCCAATGTCATCAAAATGCCCCATGACATTTGTCATCACAATGCTCCATGGCCTTTGTCATCACAATGTTTCATGGCCCCTGTCATCACAGTGCTCCATGATACCTTTCATCACAATGGTCAAAGACCGCTGTCATCACAATGCCCCATGACAGATGTCATCACAATTCGCCATGGTCCTTGTCATCACAATGCTCCATGAACCGTGTCATCACAAGGTTCCAGGACACTTGTCATCACAATGATCCATGATCACTTTCATCACAATGCTCCATGAACCCTCTCATCTAAATGCTCCACAGCCTTTGTATTCACAATCCTCCATGGCCCCTGTCATCACAGTGCTCCATGACCCCTTTCATCACAATGCTCCAAGACCGCTGTCATCACAATGCCCCATGACGCCTGCCACCACAAAGCTCCAAGGTCTCTCTTACCAAAAAGCTCCATGATTCCTGTCAGTACAATGTTCCATGACACTTTTCATCACAATGCTCCAAGACCCCTGTCATCACAAAGTTCTCTGCCCATATCATCACAATGCTCCTTGTCACCTTTAATCACAATGCTCCATGCACTTTCATCACAATGCTCCAGAATTCTTGTCATCGCAATGTTCCTTGAACGTGTCATCACAATGCTCCATGACACTTGTCATCACAAAGCTCCATGACACCTGTCATCACAATGATCCATGACTCCTTTCCTCACAGTGCTCCAGTTCCCATTTCATCACAATGCTCCATGCCACTGTCAGCACAATGCTCCTTGGACCCTGTCATCAAAATGCTCCATCCCCTTTTCATCACAATGCTCCAGATATCCTATCATTACAATGCTCCATGCCCATGTCAACACAATGCCCCATGACCCCTGTCATCAAAATGCTTTATGAACCTTGTTATCAGAATGTTCCATGACCCCTGTCATCAAAATGATCCATGACCATTTTCATCACAATGCTGCATGATACATTTCATCCCAATTCTCTGTGACCGCTGTCATCACAATGTTCCAGGACAATTTTCATCAGGATGCTCCATGCCCCCTGTCATCACAGTGCCCCATAACCACTGTAATCACAATGCTCCATGACCCTCTCATCAGAATGCTACATGAAACATGTCATCACATTGTTCAATGGCCTATGTATTCACAGTGCTCCATGAACCCTGTAATCACACTGCTCCATGTTCCCTTGCAACACAATGCTCCATGACCCCCGTCATCACAACGTTCCATGAAAGTTGTCATCAAAATGCTCCATGACCACGGGCACCACAAGGTTCCCTGCCCTTGCCATCACAACGGCACATGGCCTTGTCATCACAATGTTCCATGGCCTCTGTCATCACCATGCTCCATGGTCTTTCTCATCACAATGCTCTATGACCCTTGTCATCAAAATGCTTGATGACCATTGTCATCACAATGCTCCAAGGCCCCTGTCATCACAATGCCTCATGGTCTTTGTAATCACAATGCTCAATGACCACTGTAATCACAATTCTCCATGACGTTGTCATCACAATGCTCCATGGCCTCTGTCATCAAAATGCTATATGAACCTTGTTATCACAATTATCCATGACCCCTGTCATCAAAATGATCCATTACCGTTGTCACCACAATGCTGCATGATACCTTTCATTCCAATTGTCTGTGACCGCTGTCATCACAATGCTCCAGGACAATTTTCATCACAATGCTCCATGCCCCCTGTCATCACAGTGCCCCATAACCCCTCTAATCACAATGCTCCATGACCCTGTCATCACAATGCTACATGACCCCTCTCATCATATTGTTCCATGGCCTATGTATTCACAATGCTCCATGGACCCTGTAATCACACTGCTCCATGTTCCCTTTCAACACAATGCTCCATGACCCCTGTCATCACAACTTTCCATGAAACTTGTCATCAAAATGCTCCATGACCCCGGTCACCACAAGCTTCCCTGCCCTTGCCATCACAATGGTACATGGCCTTGTCATCACAATGTTCCATGGCCTCTGTCATCACCATGCCCCACGGTCTTTCTCATCACAATGCTCTATGATCCCTGTCATCACAATGCTTGATGACCATTGTCATCACAATGCTCCAAGGCCCCTGTCATCACAATGCCTCATGGTCTTTGTAATCACAATTGTCAATGACCACTGTCATCACAATGCTCCATGCCGTTGTCATCACAATGCTCCATGGCCCCTGTAATCACAATGCTCCATGCCCTTGTCATCACAATGCTCCAGAACACTTGTCATCAGAATGCTACATTCCCGTGTCATCACATTGCTCAATGACACTTTTCATCAAAATGTTCCTTCGCCTTTGTCATCACATTGCTCCATGATACCTTTATTCAAAATTCTACATGACCACTGTCATCACAATGCAAGTTGACCAATGTCATCACAATGTCCCATGACACGTGTCATTACAATTCGCCTAGGCCCTTGTCATCTCAATGAAGTATGAAACGTGTCATCAGTAGGTTCCAAGACCCTTGTCATCACAATGCTCCATGAACTCTGTTATCTCAATATTCCATGGCCTTTGTATTCACAATGCTCCATTGTCCCGATAATCACATTGCTCCATGAACACTTTCATCACAATGCTCCTGACCACTGTCACCATAATGCCCCATGACGTCTCTCATCACTGTGCTCCAAGGCCACTCTCATCAATATGCTCCATGATCTGTGTCAGCACAATATTGCATGACACTTGTCATCACAATGCTCCATGATCCCTGTCATCACAGTGATCCCTGCCAATATCATCACAATGCTCCATGTCTCCTGTAATCACAATGATCCATGCCCTTGTCATCACAATGCTCCAGGTCTGTTGTCATCACCATGCTTCATGCCCGTGTCATCACAATGCTCCATGAATCTTGTCTTCACAATGCTCCATGGCCCATGTCATCACAATGCTCTACGGCCTTTCTCATCACAATGCTCCGTGACCCCCGTCAACACAATGCCTGATGACACCGTCATCAAAGTGCTAAATGGCACTTGGCATCACAATGTTCTATGATGCCTGTCATCACTATTCGCCATGTCACTTGTTATCACAATGCTCCATGGCCCCTGTAATCCCAGTACTTCATGACCCCTTTCATCACAATGCCCAATGCCACCTCTCATCACAATTCTCCATGGTATTTGTCATCACAATGCTCCATGACACTTGTCATCACAATGCTCCATGGACCCTCTCATTACTGTGCTCCATAATAACTTTAATCTCATTTCTAGATGACCACTGCCATCACAATGCCCCATGACGTTGTCATCACAATTTGCCATGACCATTATCATCACAATGCTCCATGAACCATGTCATCACAGGGTCTCAGGACACTTGTCATCACAATGATCCATTACCACTTTCATCACAATGCTCCATGACCACTGTCATCTCAATGCTCCATGGCCTTTGTATTCACAATGCTCCATGGCCCCTGTAATCACAGTGTTCCATAACACCTTTCATCATAATGCTCCATGACCACTGCCATCTCCATGCCCCATGACGCCTGTCATCACTATTCTCCAAGGCCCCTCTCATCACAGTGCTCCATGACACTTGTCATCACATTGCTCCATAACACCTGTCATCACACTGTTCCCTGCCCATGTCATCACAATGCTCCATGTCCCCTATAATCACAATGCTCCATGCCTTTTTCCTCACAATGCTCCAGAATTTTGTCATCACAATGTTCCATTACCATGGAATCACAATGCTCCATGGCCCTTGTCATCACAATCCTCCAGAATTCTTCTCATCACAATGTTCCATGAACGTGTCATCACAATGCTACATGATCCTGGTCATCACAGTTCTCCATGACCTTTGTCATCACAATGTTCTATGTCGCTTTTCATCACAATTCTCAATGACCACTTTAATCACTATGCTCGCTGACCATTTTCATCACATTTCTCTATTGTCATTACAAGTCCCCATGGCCCCTTGCTTCACAATGCTCCATGATGCCTGTCATCACAATGCTCCATGGCTTTTGTTATCACAATGCTCCAGGACCATTTTCATCACAATACTCCATACCCCTTGTCATCACAGGGCACAATGAAACCTTTCATTACAATGCTCCATGCCATTGTCATCACAATGCTCCATGGCCCCTGTAATCACAATGCTCCATGCCCTTGTCATCACAATGCTCCAGAATACTTGTCATCAGAATGCTACATTCCCGTGTCATCACATTGCTCAATGACACTTGTCATCAAAATGTTCCTTGGCATTTGTCATCACAGTGCTCCATGATACCTTTATTCAAAATTCTACACGACCACTATCATCACAATGCAAGATGACCAATGTCATCACAATGCCCCATGACACGTGTCATCACAATTCGCCTAGGCCCTTGTCATCTCAATGATGTATGAAACGTGTCATCAGTAGGTTCCAAGACCCTTGTCATCACAATGCTCCATGAACCCTGTTATCTCAATATTCCATGACCTTTGTATTCACAATGCTCCATTGTCCCGATAATCGCGTTGCTCCATGAACACTTTCATCACAATGCTCCTGACCACTGTCACCATAATGCCCCATGACGTCTCTCATCACTGTGCTCCAAGGCCACTCTCATCAAAATGCTCCATGATCTGTGTCACCACAATATTGCATGACACTTGTCATCACAATGCTCCATGATCCCTGTCATCACAATGATCCCTGCCAATGTCATCACAATGCTCCATGTCTCCTGTAATCACAATGCTCCATGCCCTTGTCATCACAATGCTCCAGGTCTGTTGTCATCACCATGCTTCATGCCCGTTTCATCAAAATGCTCCATGAATCTTGTCTTCACAATGCTCCATGTCCCATGACATCACAATGCTCCATGACCCCTGTCATCACAATGCTCTACGGTCTTTCTCATCACAATGATCCATGACCCCCGTCAACACAATGCCTGATGATCCCGTCATCTAAGTGCTAAATGGCACTTGGCATCACAATGCTCTATGATGCCTGTCATCAGTATTCTCCATGTCACTTGTAATCACAATGCTCCATGGCCCCTGTAATCCCAGTACTCCATGACCCCTTTCATCACAATGCTCAATGCCGCCTCTCATCACAATTCTCCATGGCATTTGTCATCACGATGCTCCATGACACCTGTCATCACAATGCTCCATGACACTTGTCATCACAATGCTCCATGGCCCCTCTCATTACTGTGCTCCATAATAACTTGAATCACATTTCTAGATGACCATTGCCATCACAATGCCCCATGACATTGTCATCACAATTCGCCATGAACATTGTCATCACAATGCTACATGAACGATGTCATCACAGGGTTGCAGGACATTGTCATCACAATGATCCATTTCCACTTTCATCACAATGCTCCATGACCACTGTCATCTCAATGCTCCATGGCCTTTGTATTCACAATGCTCCATGGCCTCTGTAATCACAGTGCTCCATAACACTTTTCATCATAATGCTCCATGACCACTGCCATCTCAATGCCTCATGACGCCTGTCATCACAATTCTCCAAGGCCCCTCTCATCACAATGCTCCATGACACTTGTCATCACATTGCTCCATAACAACTCTCATCACAGTGTTCCCTGCCCATGTCATCACAATGCTCCATGTCCCCTATAATCACAATGCTCCATGATTTTTTCCTCACAATGCTCCAGAATTTTGTCATCACAATGTTCCATGACCGTGGCATCACAATGCTCCATGGCCCTTGTCATCACAATGCTCCCGAATTCTTGTCATCAAAATGTTCCATGACCTTGTCATCACAATGCTACATGACCATGGTCATCACAGTTCTCCATGACCTTTGTCATCACAATGCTCTATGCCAGTTTTCATCACAATCCTCAATGACCACTATAATCACTATGCTCGCTGACCATTTTCATCACATTTCTCTATTGTCATTACAATTCCCCATGGCCCCTTTCTTCACAATGCTCCATGATGCCTGTTATCACAATGCTCCATGGCTTTTGTTCTCACAATTCTCCAGGACAAGTTTCATCACAATACTCCACCCCCTTGTCATCACAGTGCACAATAAAAGCTTTCATTACAATGCTCCATGACACTTGTCATCACAATGCTCCATGGCCCTTATCGTCACAATGCTCCCAGGCACTTTTCATCACGATGTTCCATGAAAACTTTCATCACATTGCTCCATGACCATTGTCATCACAATAGTCCATACCCTTGTCAACACAATGCTGCATAATCCCTGTCATCACAATTCTCAATGACTGCTGTCATCACAATAATCCAGGACAATTTTCATGACAATGCTTCATGCCCCCAGTCATCACAGTGCTCCATGATACCTTTCATCACAATTCCTAGATGATCAATGTCATCACAATGCCCCATGACACCTGTCATCACAATTCGCTATGACCCTTGTCATCACAATACTCGATGAACCGTGTCATCACAGTGTTCCAGGACACATGTCATCACAATGATCCATGACTCTTTTCATCACAATGCTCCAATACACCTGTCATCACAATGCTCCATGACCACTGTTATCACCATACCTCAAGACGCCTATCATCTCAATGCTCCATGGCTCCTTTCATCACAATGCTCCATGAACCCATTCATCACAATGTTCCCTGCCCTTTTCATCACAATGCTCCATGGGCCCTGTCATCACAATGCTCCATGCCCTTGTCATCAAAATGCTCCAGAACTCTTGTCATCATAATGCTCCATGCCAATGTCATCAAAATGTCCCATGACACTTGTCATCACAATGCTCCATGGCCTTTGCCATCACAATACTCCATGGCCCCTGTCATCAAAATGCTCCATGCCCTTGTCATCAAAATGCTCCAGAACACTTGTCATAATAATGCTCCATGCCAATGTCATCAAAATGCCCCATGACACTTATCATCACAATGCTCCATGGCCTTTGTCATGACAATGTTCCATGGCCCCTGTCATCATAGTGCTCCATGATACTTTTCATCACAATTCTAGATGACCACTGCCATCACAATGCTCCGTGACAAATGTCATCACAATTCGCCATGGTCTTTGTCATCACAATGCTCCATGAACCGTGTCATCGCAAGGTTCCAGGACACTTGTCATCACAATGATCCATGATCACTTTCATCACAATATTTCATGAACCCTGTCATCTCAATGCTCCATAGCCTTTGTATTCACAATGCTCCATGGCCCCTGTAATCACAGTGCTGCATGACCCCTTTCATCACAATGCTCCAAGACCGCTGTCATCACAATGCCCCATGACGCCTGCCACCACAAATCTCCAAGGCCTCTCTTACCAAGAAGCTCCATGATCCCTGTCAGTACAATGTTCCATGACACTTTTCATCACAATGCTCCATGACCCCTGTCATCAAAATGGTCCATAACCGTTTTCATCACAATGCTGCATGATACCTTTCATCCCAGTTTTCTGTGACCGCTGTCATCACAATGCTCCAGGACAATTTTCATCACAATGCTCCATGCCCCCTGTCATCACAGTGCCCCATAAGCCCTGTAATCACAATGCTCCATGACCCTGTCATCACAATGCTACATGACCCCTGTCATCCCATTGTTCCATGGCCTATGTATTCACAATGCTCCATGGACCCTGTAATCACACTGCTCCATGTTCCCTTTCACACAATGCTCCATGACCACTGTCATCACAACATTCCATGAAAGTTGTCATCAAAATGCTCCATGACCCCGATCACCACAAGGTTCCCTGCCCTTGTCATCACAATGGTAAATGGCCTTGTCATCACAATGTTCCATGGCCTCTGTCATCACCATGCTCCATGGTCTTTCTCATCACAATGCTCTATGACCCCTGTCATCACAATGCTTGATGACCACTGTCTTCACAATGTTCCAAGGCCCCGGTCATCACAATTCCTCATGGTCTTTGTAATCACAATGCTCAATGACCACTGTCATCACAATCCTCCATGCCGTTGTCATCACAATGCTCCATGGCATGGTCTCATTATCCCTTGGTCATTTCCTTTCACTGTCTCTCGCCTGGAACCTGCCTCTGTCCCGAGATAATCTCCTGCATCTTATGCTAACTGAAACCCTAATGCTCTCCCTAACTAAGGCCCTGACTACTCCTAACTAAGGCCATGACACTGAAACTAACAAAGGCTCAGAATCTGTCCTTAATATAGGCCCTGCTGCCAGCAATAACTAAAATCTTGACACTCTCCTGAGCTAATATCCTGACTCATTTCTAACCAAGGTCCTGACACTGTCCCTAAGAAAGCCCTGTCGCTGTCTTTAAGTGAAGACATGAGGCTGTCTGTAACTCAGACCCTGAAGCTTTTCCTAACTGAGGCCTTGAGGCTGTGACTAACTAGGGCTCCTGTCATGTCTTTAAATAAGAACATAAAGCTGATCCAACAAAGGCACTGATGCTGCTCCTAAGTCATTCCCTGACAGTGTCCCCAGCCAAGGGCCTGACATTAGGCCTCACTCAGGCCCTGTCGCTCTCCCTCAGTCAGGCCCTGATGCTGTCCCTACCTGAAGCCCTAAAACTGCTTCTGAATAAGTCCCTGAGAGTCTCGGTAACAAAGGTCTTCACACTATCCTTAGTTCATTTCCTGACACCATTCCAAGCCTTTACCCTAACCCTGTCCCGAGCTAATGTCCTACCTCTTATGCTAACTAAAGACCTTATGCTGTGCCTAATTCAGGCACTGAATTTAGTCCCAAGGCCTCTAGACTGTCCCTAACTCGGCTCGATGCCCTTATCGTCACAATGTTCCATGACCACTGTCGTCACAATGTTCCATGACCACTGTCATCACAATGCTCCACGCCCTTGTCATCACAATTCTCCATAACCCCTGTCATCACAATGCTCCATGACTTTGTCATCGCAATGCTACATGACATTGTCATCACATTGCTCCATGCCCTTATCATCACAAAGCTCCATGCCCCCTTTCATCACAAATCTCCATGACTCTTGTCATCACAATGCTTCATGGCCCCTGTCATTCAAAATGCCATATGACCACTGTCATCAAAATGTTCCATGGCCCTTTTCATCACAATGCCCCGTGACCCGTGTCATCACAATGTTCCAGGCCCCCTGTCATCACAATGAGCCATGACCCCTTTCATCACAATGCTCCAGGTCCGTTTTCTTCACAATGCTCCATGACCCCTGTCATCACAAAGTTCCCTGGCCTTTGTCATCACAATTCTCCATGGCCCCAGTAATCACAGTGCTCCATGTCAACGTTCATCACATTGCTCCATGACCACTGTCATCATAATGCCACATGAGCCCTGTCATCACAATGCTCCATGGCCCTTGTCATCACAATGCTCCATGATCCTTGCAATCTAAATGCTCCTTGACCCTTTCATCACAATGTTACAGTACACCTTTCTTCACAATGCTCCATGCCACTGGTCACCACAATGCTCCATGACCTCTTTCATCACAATGCTCCATGTCCCTTGTCATTAAAATGCTCCATGGCCCCTGTCATCACAATGCTGCATGATCCTTATAATCTCAATGCTCCATGGTCCTCGTCATCACAAATCTCCACGCATTTGTCATCACAATGCTCCATGACCCCTTGTCATCCCAGTGCTCCATAGCACTTTTCATCACAATGCTACATGACCGCTTTTATCACAATGTTCCATGACCACTTTCATCACAATGCCCCATGACCCCTGTAATCAAAATGCTCCATGGCCCTTGTCACCACAATGCTCCAGGACCCGTCATCACAATTCTCCATGGCCCTTGTCATCACAATGCTCCATGGCGCTTTTCATCACAATGATCCAGAGCCTTAGTGCTTGAGTTGGGAGTAGTCTCATTGCCTCAGTTAGGGACACTGTCATTGCCTGAATTGCGAGTAGTGTCAGAGCCTTAGTTAGGGACAGCGCCAGGGCGAGTTGGGAGTAGTGTCAGGGCCATAGTTAGGGACAGTGTCAGTGGTTGAGATGGGAATAGTGTCAGGGCCTTAGTTACGGATATTGTCAGTGCCTAAGTTGGCATTTTTGTCAGGGTCTTTATTATGGACAGTGTCAGGGCCTGAGTTAAGAGTAGTGTCAAGGCTTTAATTTGGAAGAGTGTCAGTGTCTCAGTTTGGAGTAGTGTCAGACCCTTAGTTAGGAAGAGCATCAGTGCCTGAGTTGGGAGTAGTGACATGGCCTAAGTTATGGACAGTGTCAGTGTCTGAGTTAGGAATAGTCTCAGGACCTTAGTTAGGGACAGTGTCAGTGACTGTGTTAGGAATAGTGTCAGGGCCTAAGTTAGGAGTAGTCTGAGACCGGTAGGTAGGAACAGTGTCAGGGCCGGAGTTGTGAGAAGTTTCAGGGACCTAGTTAGAGAAATTGTCAGTGCCGGATTTGGGAGTTATGTCAGGGCCTTAGTTAGGGACAGTGTCAGTGCCTGAGTTGGGAGTAGTTTCAGGGACTTAGAGAAAGTGTCAGTGCCGGATTTGGGAGTTATGTCAGGGCCTTAGTTAGGGACAATGTCAGTGCCTGAGTTTGGAGTACTGTCAGGGCGTATTTCAGGACAGTCTCAGTGCCTATGTTGGGATTACTGTCAGAACCTTTGTTAGGAAAAATGTCAGTGCCTGAGTTGGGAGTTGTGTCAGGACATTAGTAAGGGACAGTGTCAGAGCCTGAGTTAGGCGAAGTGTCAGGGCTGTAGTTAGGGATAGTGTCAGTGGCTGAGATGGTAGTAGTGTTACGGTCTTAGTTAGGGAGAGTGTCAGTGCCTGAGTTGGGAATAGTCTCAGGGTCTTTTTGGGGACAGCATCAGGGCATGAGTTTAAAGTAGTGTCAAGGCCTTAGTGAGGAAGAGTGTCAGTGCCTGTGTTGGGAGTCGTATCAGGGCCTTCGTTAGGGACAGTGTAAGGGTCTGAGGTAGAAGTAGTCTCAGGGCCTTATTTAGGTAGCGTGTCAGTGCCTAAGTAAGTAGTAGTGTGAGGGTCTTAGTAAGGGACAGTGCCAATGCCTGTGTTGGGAGTAGTCTCAGGGACTTAGTTAGGTAGCGTGTCAGTGCCTAAGTAAGTAGTAGTGTGAGGGCCTTAGTTAGGGACAGTGTCAATGCCTGTGTTGTGAGTAGTGTCAGAGCCTTAGTTAGGGACAGCGTCAGTGCCTGCGTTGGGAGTAGTGTCAGGGCCTTACTTAGGGACAGCCTCAGTGCCTGAGTTTGGAGTAGTGTGATGGCCGTAGTTAGGGACACTCTCAGTGCCAAAGTTGGGGGTAGTGGCAGGACTTTGTTAAGGACTGTGCCAGGGCCTGAGTTTGGAGTAGTGTCAAGTCCTTAGTTAGGGACAGTGTTAGTGCCTGAGTTGAGAGTAATGTCAGGGCCTTAGTTAGGGACAATGTCAGTGCCTAGTTTGGGAGTAGTGTCAGGGCCTTAGTTAGGGACAGTGTCAGTGCCTGAGTTGGGAGTACTGTCAGAATGTATTTCGGGACAGTCTCAGTGCCTATGTTCGGATTACTGTCAGGACCTTTGTTAGGAACAATGTCAGTGCCTGAGTTGGGAGTTGTGTCAGGACATTAGTAAGGGACAGTGTCAGTGCCTGAGTTAGGAGAAGTGTCAGGGCTGTAGTTAGGGATAGTGTCAGTACCTGTGTTGGAGGTAGTGTCAGGGCCTTAGGGACAGTGTCAGTGGCTGAGATGGGAGTAGTGTCAGGGCCTTAGTTAGGGACAGTGTCAGTGCCCGAGGTGGGAGTAGTGTCTGGGCCTTACTTAGGTACAGTGACAGTGTCTAAGTTGGGAGTAATGTCAGGGCCTTACTTAGGGGCAGTGTCAGTGCCTGAGTTGGGAGTAATATCAGTGCCTTATTTAGGGACAAGGTCAGGGCCCGAATTGGGAGTAGTCTCTGGGCCGTAGTTAGGAACAGTGTCAGTGACTGAGTTGGGAGTACTCTCAGGGTCTTAGTTAAGGACAGTGTCAGGGCATGAGTTAAGTATTGTGTCAAAGCCTTAGTTACGGAGAGTGTCAATTGTTGAGTTAAGAGAAGTGTAATGGCCTTATTTAGTGACAGTGACAGTGCCTGAGTTAGGAGTAGTGTCAGGGCCTTAGTTAGGGAGAGTGTCAGTGTCTGAGTTGGGAGTAGTGTCAGGACCTTAATTAGGGAGAGTGTCAGTGCCTGAGTTGGGAATAGTGCCAGTGCCTTATTTAGAGACAGCGCCAAGCCTGAGTTGGGAGTAGTGTCAATGCCATAGTTAGGGATGGTGTCAGTTGCTGAGATGGAAGTAGTGTCAGGCCCTTAGTTACGGACAGTGCCAGGGCCTGAGTTGGGATTCGTTTCAGGGTCTTTATTATGGACTGTGTCAGGGCCTGAGTTAAGAGTAGTGTCAAGGCCTTAATTTGGGAGAGTGTCACAGTCTGAGTTGGAAACACTGTCAGACCCTTAGTTAAGGGACAGCGTCAGTGTCTGAGTTAGGAATAGTGCCAGAGCCTATGTTACGGAAAGTGCCAGGGCCTGAGTTAGGAGTAGTCAGAGACCGGTAGTTAGTAACAGTGTAAGGGCCTGAGTTGTGAGTAGTTTCAGGGCCTTAGTTATCGAAAATGTCAATGCCGGAATTGGGAGTAATGTCAGGGCATACTTAGGGAGAGTGTCAGTGCCTGAGGTGGAAGTACTATCAGGGCCTTAGTTAAGGACAGTGTCAGTGCCTGACTTCAGAGTACTGTCAGGGCATATTTAGGGACAGTCTCAGTGCCTATTTTGGGAGTAGTGTCACGGCCTTAGTTAGTGACATTGTCAGTGCCTGGGTAAGGAGTAGTTTCCGGGCCTTAGTTAGGGACAGTGTCAGTTGCTTAGTTAGGAGTAGTGTCAGGGCCTAAGTTAGGGCCAGTGTCAGTGCCTGAGTCAGGAGTAGAGTCAGGGCCTAAGTTAGGGAAAGTGTCATTGCTTGAGATAGGAGTAGTGTCAGGGCCTTAGTTAGGAATAGCATCAGTGCCTTGGTTAGGTATTGTATCAGCCCCTCAGTTAGGAATAGTTTCAGGGCCTTATTTAGGGACAGTGTTAGTGCCTGAGTTAGGAGTTGTGTCGGCCTTAGTTAGGGACCTTTTCAGGGCCTGAGTTAGGAGTAATGTCAGGGCCTTCCTTAAGTATTGTATCAGCGCCTGAGTTAGGAATAGTGTCAGGGCCTTAGTTAGGGACATTGTCAGGGCATGATTTAGGAGTTATGTTAGAGCGTGAGCTATGATTAGTGTCAGGGCCTTAGTTAGTGACAGTATCAGTGCTGAGTTTGGAGTAGTATCAGGGCCTTAGTTAGACACAGTGTCAGGGCCTGAGTTAGGTGTATGTCAGGGCCTTAGTTAGGGACAGTGTCAGTGCCTAATTTAGGAGTAGTGTCAGAGGCTTTGTTAGGGACAGTGTCAGGGCCTGAGTTAAGAGAAGTGTCACAGCTTTAGTTAGAACCAGTGTCAGGGCCTTAGTTAAGTCCAACATCAGCGCCTATGATAGGAATCAGATCAGGACCTGTGTTACAGGTAATGTCAGGGCCTTATTTAAGAAGAGTGTCAGGGCCTGAGTCCTGACTTACTCCTTACTCTCCTCACTAAGGACTTTGGACACTACTGCTAATTCAGGCCCTGATAATGTCCCTAACTAAGGCCCTGACACTTTCCTTGGCTAAGGCCCTGAATTTCTCCTAAGTCAGGCCCTGATACTGTCCCTAACAATGGTCCTGACACTACACCTAAATGAGGCCCCGACATGATACCGAACAAAGGCTTTGTTGCTAGTCCAAACTAAAGCCCTAAAATTGGTCCTAAATAAGGCCTTGACACTAATACTAACTCAGGCCCTAAAACTGTCCCTAACTAAGGCCCTGATAGTATGCCTAACTCAGGCCCTCATACGATTCCTAACAATGGCTCTGATGCTAGTCCAAACTAAGGCCCTGAAATTGGTCCTAAATAAGGCCTTGACACTAATCCTAACTCAAGCCCTAGCACTGTCCCTAACTAGGTCTCAGACAGTACACCTAAATCAGACCCTGACACTGTCCCTAAGCAAGGCCCTGACACTACTCCTAACTCAGTCCCTTACACTGTACCTAACAAAGTCTCTGATGCTAGGCCTAACTCAGGCCCTGAAACCGTCTGTAACGAAGGCCCTGCTGCCATCACTATCAAAAGTCCTGACATTATTCTGAGCTAATATCCTGACCTATGTCTTTCCAAGGTCCTGAAACTGTCCCAAAGTAAGCCCTGCCGCTGTCCCTAAGTGAAGACCTGAGGCTGTCCCTAACTCAGGCCCTGAAGCTTTCCTGAACTGAAGCCTTGAAGCTCTGACTAGTTGAGGCCCTGATCATGTACCTAACGAAGACCTTAATGCTGATCCAGCAAAGAGGCTGATGCTGCTCCAAAGTCATGCCCTGACAGTGTGCCCACCTAAGGGCCTGACGCTAGGCCTCACTCAGGCCCTGTCGCTCTCCCTAAGTCAGGCCCTGACACTGTCACTAACTAAGGCCCTGACTCTACTCCTAATTCAGTCCCGTACATTGTATCTAACAAAGGCTCTGATGCTATTCGTAACTCAGGGCTTGACCCTGTCTCTAACTAAGGGCTGCTGCCATCCACCTCTAAAGTCCTGACATTATCCGGATCTAATAACCTGACCCATGTCTTACCAAGGTCCTGAAACTGTCCCAAAGTAAGCCCTGACGCTGTCCCTAAGTGAGGCCCTGAAGCTTTCCCTAACAGAGGCCTTGAAGCTGTGACTAAGTCAGGCCCTGATCATATCTGTAACAAAGACGCTAAGGCTGATCCAACAGAGGCGCTGATTCTTTTCCTATGTAATGCCCTGACAGTGTCCTCAGCTAAGGGCCTGACGCTAGGCCTCACTCAGGCCCTGTCGCTCTCCCTAAGTCAGGCTCTGGTGCTGTCACTACCTGAAGCTCTGACACTGGTTCTAAATAAGGATCTGATACTCTCAGTAACTAAGGTTTTGACACTATGCTTAGGTCCTTTCCTGACACTATCCCTAGACCATAACCTGACCCTGTCCCTAGCAAATGTCGTGCCTCTTATGCTAACTACAGCCCTGCTGCTGTCCTTAACTAAGGGCCTAAAATTACTCTCGAGGCTGTGACCCTGTCCGTACCTAAGGCCTCGATGTTCGTCCTAATTCAGGGCCTGACACTGTCCCTAACTAAGGCCCTGCTGCCGTCAATATCTAAAGTCCTGACACTATCCTGAGCTAATTTCTTGACCCATCTCTTACCAAGGTCCTGAAACAGTCCCTAAGGAAGCCCTGATGCTGTCTCTAAGTGAGGCCTTGAGGCTGTCCCTAACAGAGGCCCTGATAATATCTTTAACATAGCCCCTGAGGCTGATCCTACCGTGGCTCTTATGCTGCTCCTAAGTCATGCCCTGACACTGTCTCTAGCTAAGGCCCTGACGCTAGGCCTCACTCAGGCCCTGTCCCACTCCCTAAGTCAGGTTCTGACGCTGTTCCTACCCGAAGCCCTGACACTCACTGCTCCTAAATTAGGTCCTGATGTGCTAAGTAACTAAGGTGTTGACACTATCCCTAGGTCATTTCCTGACACTCTCCCTAGACCTTAACCTAACCTTCTCTTTAGCTAATGTCGAGATTAGCTAAAGAGATTCTTTAGAACGAGATTCTTTCATCTTCTGAATAGAGTTTTCTTCAAAACATAATTTTTATAGTGTTACTAACTTTAAACAAAATGTACTCAACTGCTGTGGAATATTCCTTCCTAGGAGAGTGCATGGTTCACTTCTGCATCTGCTTGTGGTGGTGTTCAGGTTGCTTTCAGCTGGAGATCCCCTTATGCTAGCCAAGTCCCTGATTCTGTCCCTAAATGAGGCCCTGAATTTAGGTCCGAGGCCGTGAACCTGTCCCTAACTGAGGCCTGGAAGCTCGTCCTAATGCAGTCCCTGACACTGTCCCTAACTAAGGCTCTGACACTACACCTAACTCAGTCACGGACACTGTACCTAACAAAGGCTCTAATGCTAGTCCTAACTTAGGCCCTGACACTGCCTCTAACTAAGGCCCTGCTGCCGTCAATATCTGAACACCTGATATTATCCTGAGCTAATAGCCTGACCCATGTCTTACCAAGGTCCTGAAACTTTCCCAAAGTAAGCCCTGACGCTGTCCCTAAGTGAGGCCTTGAGGCTATCCCTAACGGAGGCCCTGATAATAGCTTTAACGAAGACCCTAATGCTGATCCTACAGAGGCCTTTATGCTGCTCCTAAGTCATGCCCTGATACTGTCCCTTACTCAGGCCCTAAAGATAGACCTCACTTAGGCCCTGTTGCTGTACCTTAGTTAGGCTCTGACGCTGTCCGTACATCAAGCCCTGGCGCTGGTCCTGATTAAGGTGCTCATGCTGCTGCTAACTAAGGCCCTGATGCTCTCAATAACTAAGGTCTTCTCGTTATCCCTTGGTCATTTCCTTTCACTATCTCTGGCCTGGGACCTGACTCTGTCCCGAGATAATCTCCTGCATCTTATGCTAACTGAAACCCTAATGCTCTCCCTAACTAAGGCCCTGACTACTCCTAACTAAGGCCATGACACTGAATCTAACAAAGGCCCGGAATCTGTCCTTAATATAGGCCCTGCTGCCAGCAAGAACTAAAATCCTGACACTCTCCTGAGCTAATATCCTGACTCATTTCTAACCAAGGTCCTGACGCTGTCCCTAAGAAAGCCCTGTCGCTGTCTTTAAGTGAAGACCTGAGGCTGTCTGTAACTCAGACCCTGAAGCTTTCCCTAACTGAGGCCTTGACGCTGTGACTAACTTGGGCTCCGGTCATGTCTTTAACTAAGAGCCTAAAGCTGATCCAACAAAGGCACTGATGCTGCTCCTAAGTCATTCCCTGACAGTGTCCCCAGCTAAGGGCCTGACATTAGGCCTCACTCAGGCCCTGTCGCTCTCCCTAAGTCAGGCCCTGATGCTGTGCCTACCTGAAGCCCTAACGCTGCTTCTGAATAAGTCCCTGAGAGTCTCAGTAACAAAGGTCTTCACACTATCCTCAGGTCATTTCCTGACACGATTCAAAGCCTTTACCCTAACCCTGTCCCGAGCTAATGTCCTACCTCTTATGCTAACTAAAGACCTTATGCTGTGCCTAATTCAGGCACTGAAATTAGTCCCAAGGCCGCTAGACTGTCCCTAACTCGGCTCGATGCCCTTATCGTCACAATGTTCCATGAACACTGTCGTCACAATGTTCCATGACCACTCTCATCACAATGCTCCACGCCCTTGTCATCACAATGCTCCATAACCCCTGTCATCACAATGCTCCATGACCTTTGTCATCGCAATGCTACATGCCATTGTCATCACAATGCTCCATGCCCTTATCATCATAATGCTCCATGACCCCTTTCATCACAATGCTCCATGACCCTTGTCTAAAATGCTACATGTCTGTGAAATCACAAAGCTCCATGCCCCCTGTCATCACAAGTCTCCATGACTCTTGTCATCACAATGCTCCATGGCCCTTGTCATCACAATGCTCCATGATCCTTGTAATCAAAATGCTCCTTGACCCTTTCTTCACAATGTTACAGTACCCCTTTCTTCACAATGCTCCATACCGCTGGTCACCACAATGCTCCATGACTTCTGTCATCACAATGCTCCATGTCCCTTGTCATTAAAATGCTCCATGGCCCCTGTCATCACAATGCTGCAGGATCCTTATAATCTCAATGCTCCATGGTCCTCGTCATCACAAATCTCCACGCATTTGTCATCCCAATGCTCCATGACCACTGTCATCCCAATGCTCCATAGTACTTTTCATCACAATGCTACATGACCACTTTTATCAAAATGTTCCATGACCACTTTAATCACAGTGCTCCATGACCACTTTCATCACAATGCCCCATGGCCCCTGTAATCAAAATGCTCCATGGCCCTTGTCGCCACAATGCTCCAGGACCCGTCATCACAATGCTCCATGGCGCTTGTCATCACAATGATCCAGAGCCTTAGTGCTTGAATTGGGAGTAGTGTCATTGCCTCAGTTAGGGACACTGTCATTGCCTGAATTGGGAGTACTGTCAGAGCCTTATTTAGGGACAGCGCCAGGGCGAGTTGGGTGTAGTGCCAGTGCCTTAGTTAAGGACAGCACCAGTGCTTGCGTTGGGAGTAGTGTCAGGGCCATAGTTAGGGACAGTGTCAGTGGCTGAGATGGCAATAGTGTCAGGGCCTTAGTTACGGACATTGTCAGTGCCTAAGTTGGGATTTTTGTCAGGGTTTTTATTATGGACAGTGTCAGGGCCTGAGTTAAGAGTAGTGTCAAGTCGTTAATTTGGAAGAGTGTCAGTGTCTCAGTTTGGAGTAGTGTCAGACCCTTAGTTAGAAACAGCGTCAGTGCCTGAGTTGGGAATAGTGACATGGCCTAAGTTATGGACAGTGTCAGTGTCTGAGTTAGGAATAGTCTCAGGACCTTAATTACGGACAGTGTCAGTGACTGTGTTAGGAATAGTGTCAGGGGCTAAGTTAGGAGTAGTCTGAGACCGCTAGTTAGTAACAGTGTAAGGGCCTGAGTTGTGAGTAGTTTCAGGGCCTTAGTTATCGAAAATGTCAATGCCGGAATTGGGAGTAATGTCAGGGCATACTTAGGGAGAGTGTCAGTGCCTGAGGTGGAAGTACTATCAGGGCCTTAGTTAAGGACAGTGTCAGTGCCTGACTTCAGAGTACTGTCAGGGCATATTTAGGGAAAGTCTCAGTGCCAATTTTGGGAGTAGTGTCACGGCCTTAGTTAGTGACATTGTCAGTGCCTGGGTAAGGAGTAGTTTCCGGGCCTTAGTTAGGGACAGTGCCAGTTGCTTAGTTAGGAGTAGTGTCAGGGCCTAAGTTAGGGCCAGTGTCAGTGCCTGAGTCAGGAGTAGAGTCAGGGCCTAAGTTAGGGAAAGTGTCATTGCTTGAGATAGGAGTAGTGTCAGGGCCTTAGTTAGGAATAGCATCAGTGCCTTGGTTAGGTATTGTATCAGCCCCTCAGTTAGGAATAGTTTCAGGGCCTTATTTAGGGACAGTGTTAGTGCCTGAGTTAGGAGTTGTGTCGGCCTTAGTTAGGGACCTTTTCAGGGCCTGAGTTAGGAGTAATGTCAGGGCCTTCCTTAAGTATTGTATCAGCGCCTGAGTTAGGAATAGTGTCAGGGCCTTAGTTAGGGACATTGTCAGGGCATGATTTAGGAGTTATGTTAGAGCGTGAGCTATGATTAGTGTCAGGGCCTTAGTTAGTGACAGTATCAGTGCTGAGTTTGGAGTAGTATCAGGGCCTTAGTTAGACACAGTGTCAGGGCCTGAGTTAGGTGTATGTCAGGGCCTTAGTTAGGGACAGTGTCAGTGCCTGATTTAGGAGTAGTGTCAGAGGCTTTGTTAGGGACAGTGTCAGGGCCTGAGTTAAGAGAAGTGTCACAGCTTTAGTTAGAACCAGTGTCAGGGCCTTAGTTAAGTCCAACATCAGCGCCTATGATAGGAATCAGATCAGGACCTGTGTTACAGGTAATGTCAGGGCCTTATTTAAGAAGAGTGTCAGGGCCTGAGTCCTGACTTACTCCTTACTCTCCTCACTAAGGACTTTGGACACTACTGCTAATTCAGGCCCTGATAATGTCCCTAACTAAGGCCCTGACACTTTCCTTGGCTAAGGCCCTGAATTTCTCCTAAGTCAGGCCCTGATACTGTCCCTAACAATGGTCCTGACACTACACCTAAATGAGGCCCCGACATGATACCGAACAAAGGCTTTGTTGCTAGTCCAAACTAAAGCCCTAAAATTGGTCCTAAATAAGGCCTTGACACTAATACTAACTCAGGCCCTAAAACTGTCCCTAACTAAGGCCCTGATAGTATGCCTAACTCAGGCCCTCATACGATTCCTAACAATGGCTCTGATGCTAGTCCAAACTAAGGCCCTGAAATTGGTCCTAAATAAGGCCTTGACACTAATCCTAACTCAGGCCCTAGCACTGTCCCTAACTAGGTCTCAGACAGTACACCTAAATCAGACCCTGACACTGTCCCTAAGCAAGGCCCTGACACTACTCCTAACTCAGTCCCTTACACTGTACCTAACAAAGTCTCTGATGCTAGGCCTAACTCAGGCCCTGAAACCGTCTGTAACTAAGGCCCTGCTGCCATCACTATCAAAAGTCCTGACATTATTCTGAGCTAATATCCTGACCTATGTCTTTCCAAGGTCCTGAAACTGTCCCAAAGTAAGCCCTGCCGCTGTCCCTAAGTGAAGACCTGAGGCTGTCCCTAACTCAGGCCCTGAAGCTTTCCTGAACTGAAGCCTTGAAGCTGTGACTAATTCAGGCCCTGATCATGTACCTAACGAAGACCTTAATGCTGATCCAGCAAAGAGGCTGATGCTGCTCCAAAGTCATGCCCTGACAGTGTGCCCACCTAAGGGCCTGACGCTAGGCCTCACTCAGGCCCTGTCGCTCTCCCTAAGTCAGGCCCTGACACTGTCACTAACTAAGGCCCTGACTCTACTCCTAATTCAGTCCCGTACATTGTATCTAACAAAGGCTCTGATGCTATTCGTAACTCAGGGCTTGACCCTGTCTCTAACTAAGGGCTGCTGCCATCCACCTCTAAAGTCCTGACATTATCCGGATCTAATAACCTGACCCATGTCTTACCAAGGTCCTGAAACTGTCCCAAAGTAAGCCCTGACGCTGTCCCTAAGTGAGGCCCTGAAGCTTTCCCTAACTAACTCAGGCCTTGATGCTGTGACTAACTCAGACCCTGATCATGTCTTTAACTAAGACCCTAAGGCTGATCCAACAGAGGCCCTGATGCTGCTCCTAAGTCATGCCCCGATAGTGTCCCCCACTAAGTGTCTGATGCTGGGCCTCACTCAGACCCTATCGCTCTCCCTAAGTCAGGCTCTGATGCTGTCCCTACCTGAAGCGCTAACACTGGTTCTGAATAAGGCCCTGATAGTCTCTGTAACAAAGGTCTTCACACTATCCTTAGGTCATTTCCTGACACTATCCCTAGATGTTAAACTGACACGGCCACTAGCTAATGTCCTGCCTCTTATGCTAACTGAAGTTCTTAGGCTGTGCCTACCTCAGGCACTGAATTTAGTCCCAAGACCATGAAACTGTCCCAAACTAAGGCCTAGATGCTCGCCCTACATCCGGCCCTGACACTGTCCCTAACTAAGGCCCTAACACTATTGCTAACTGAGGATCTGACACTGGACCTATCAGAGGCCCGCTACTCCTAACTAACGCCTTGAAACTTTCGCTAACGTAGGCGCTGCTACCATCAATATCTAAAGTCCTGACATTATCCTGAGCTAATATCCTGACCCATGTCTTACCAAGGTCCTGAAACTCTCCCATCGTTAGCCCTGACACTGTCCCTAAGTGAAGCCCTGAGGATGTCCCTCACAGAAGTCCTGATAATGTCTTTAACTACACTCTAATGCTGATATTACAGAGATCCTTATGTTGATCCTATGTCATGCCCTGACGCTGTCCGTAGCTAAGGCCCTGACTCTAGGCATCACTCAGGCCCTGTCGCTTTCCCTAAGTCAGGCTAAGACTCAGTCCCTACCTGAAGCCCTGACACTGGGCACAAATTAGGCACTGATGCTCTAATTAGCTATGGTCTTGACACTATCCCTAGGTCATTTCCTGACACTATCCCTAGATCTTAACCTAAACTTGCATTTTGCTATTTTCGAGCCTCTTATGCTAACGAAATCCCTGATGCTGTCTCTAACTAAGAGCCCGAAATTAGTCCCGAGGCCGTCAACCTGTCCCTTATTGAGGTTGGAGGCTCATCCTAACTGAGGTGCTGACACTGTCCCTAACTAAAGCCCTGACACTACACCTAACTCAGTCCGTGACACTGTACTTTCCAAGGGCACTGATGTTAGTCCTAACTCAGGCCCTGACACTGTCTCTAAGTAAGGCTCAGAATTTGCCCCTAATATATACCCTGCTGTCAGCAATAACTAAAAACTGTACACTAGCCTGAGTTAATATCCTGACATATTTCTAACCAAGGTCCTGACACTGTCCCTAGGAAAGCCCTATGGCTGTCCCTATGTTAAGAACTGAGGCTGTCCCTAACTCAGGCCCTGAAGCTTTCCCTAACAGAGGCCTTGAAGCTGTGACTAAGTCAGGCCCTGATCATATCTGTAACAAAGACGCTAAGGCTGATCCAACAGAGGCGCTGATTCTTTTCCTATGTCATGCCCTGACAGTGTCCTCAGCTAAGGGCCTGACGCTAGGCCTCACTCAGGCCCTGTCGCTCTCCCTAAGTCAGGCTCTGGTGCTGTCACTACCTGAAGCTCTGACACTGGTTCTAAATAAGGATCTGATACTCTCAGTAACTAAGGTTTTGACACTATGCTTAGGTCCTTTCCTGACACTATCCCTAGACCATAACCTGACCCTGTCCCTAGCAAATGTCGTGCCTCTTATGCTAACTACAGCCCTGCTGCTGTCCTTAACTAAGGGCCTAAAATTACTCTCGAGGCTGTGACACTGTCCGTCCCTAAGGCCTCGATGTTCGTCCTAATTCAGGGCCTGACACTGTCCCTAACTAAGGCCCTGCTGTCGTCAATATCTAAAGTCTTGACACTATCCTGAGCTAATTTCTTGACCCATCTCTTACCAAGGTCCTGAAACAGTCCCTAAGGAAGCCCTGATGCTGTCTCTAAGTGAGGCCTTGAGGCTGTCCCTAACAGAGGCCCTGATAATATCTTTAACATAGCCCCTGAGGCTGATCCTACCGTGGCTCTTATGCTGCTCCTAAGTCATGCCCTGACACTGTCTCTAGCTAAGGCCCTGACGCTAGGCCTCACTCAGGCCCTGTCCCACTCCCTAAGTCAGGTTCTGACGCTTTTCCTACCCGAAGCCCTGACACTCACTGCTCCTAAATTAGGTCCTGATGTGCTAAGTAACTAAGGTCTTGACACTATCCCTAGGTCATTTCCTGACACTCTCCCTAGACCTTAACCTAACCTTCTCTTTAGCTAATGTCGAGATTAGCTAAAGAGATTCTTTAGAACGAGATTCTTTCATCTTCTGAATAGAGTTTTCTTCAAAACATAATTTTTATAGTGTTACTAACTTTAAACAAAATGTACTCAACTGCTGTGGAATATTCCTTCCTAGGAGAGTGCATGGTTCACTTCTGCATCTGCTTGTGGTGGTGTTCAGGTTGCTTTCACCTGGAGATCCCCTTATGCTAGCTAAATCCCTGATTCTGTCCCTAAATGAGGCCCTGAATTTAGGTCAGAGGCCGTGAACCTGTCCCTAACTGAGGCCTGGAAGCTCGTCCTAATGCAGTCCCTGACACTGTCCCTAACTAAGGCTCTGACACTACATCTAACTCAGTCACGGACACTGTACCTAACAAAGGCTCTAATGCTAGTCCTAACTTAGGCCCTGACACTGCCTCTAACTAAGGCCCTGCTGCTGTCAATATCTGAACACCTGATATTATCCTGAGCTAATAGCCTGACCCATGTCTTACCAAGGTCCTGAAACTTTCCCAAATTAAGCCCTGACGCTGTCCCTAAGTGAGGCCTTGAGGCTATCCCTAACGGAGGCCCTGATAATAGCTTTAACGAAGACCCTAATGCTGATCCTACAGAGGCCTTTATGCTGCTCCTAAGTCGTGCCCTGATACTGACCCTTACTCAGGCCCTAAAGATAGGCCTCACTTAGGCCCTGTTGCTGTACCTTAGTTAGGCTCTGACGCTGTCCGTACATCAAGCCCTGGCGCTGGTCCTGATTAAGGTGCTCATGCTGCTGCTAACTAAGGCCCTGATGCTCTCAATAACTAAGGTCTTCTCGTTATCCCTTGGTCATTTCCTTTCACTATCTCTGGCCTGGGACCTGACTCTGTCCCGAGATAATCTCCTGCATCTTATGCTAACTGAAACCCTAATGCTCTCCCTAACTAAGGCCCTGACTACTCCTAACTAAGGCCATGACACTGAATCTAACAAAGGCCCGGAATCTGTCCTTAATATAGGCCCTGCTGCCAGCAAGAACTAAAATCCTGACACTCTCCTGAGCTAATATCCTGACTCATTTCTAACCAAGGTCCTGACGCTGTCCCTAAGAAAGCCCTGTCGCTGTCTTTAAGTGAAGACCTGAGGCTGTCTGTAACTCAGACCCTGAAGCTTTCCCTAACTGAGGCCTTGACGCTGTGACTAACTTGGGCTCCGGTCATGTCTTTAACTAAGAGCCTAAAGCTGATCCAACAAAGGCACTGATGCTGCTCCTAAGTCATTCCCTGACAGTGTCCCCAGCTAAGGGCCTGACATTAGGCCTCACTCAGGCCCTGTCGCTCTCCCTAAGTCAGGCCCTGATGCTGTGCCTACCTGAAGCCCTAACGCTGCTTCTGAATAAGTCCCTGAGAGTCTCAGTAACAAAGGTCTTCACACTATCCTCAGGTCATTTCCTGACACGATTCCAAGCCTTTACCCTAACCCTGTCCCGAGCTAATGTCCTACCTCTTATGCTAACTAAAGACCTTATGCTGTGCCTAATTCAGGCACTGAAATTAGTCCCAAGGCCGCTAGACTGTCCCTAACTCGGCTCGATGCCCTTATCGTCACAATGTTCCATGAACACTGTCGTCACAATGTTCCATGACCACTCTCATCACAATGCTCCACGCCCTTGTCATCACAATGCTCCATAACCCCTGTCATCACAATGCTCCATGACCTTTGTCATCGCAATGCTACATGCCATTGTCATCACAATGCTCCATGCCCTTAAAATCATAATGCTCCATGACCCCTTTCATCACAATGCTCCATGACCCTTGTCTAAAATGCTACATGTCTGTGAAATCACAAAGCTCCATGCCCCCTGTCATCACAAGTCTCCATGACTCTTGTCATCACAATGCTCCATGGCCCTTGTCATCACAATGCTCCATGATCCTTGTAATCAAAATGCTCCTTGACCCTTTCTTCACAATGTTACAGTACCCCTTTCTTCACAATGCTCCATGCCGCTGGTCACCACAATGCTCCATGACTTCTGTCATCACAATGCTCCATGTCCCTTGTCATTAAAATGCTCCATGGCCCCTGTCATCACAATGCTGCAGGATCCTTATAATCTCAATGCTCCATGGTCCTCGTCATCACAAATCTCCACGCATTTGTCATCCCAATGCTCCATGACCACTGTCATCCCAATGCTCCATAGTACTTTTCATCACAATGCTACATGACCACTTTTATCAAAATGTTCCATGACCACTTTAATCACAGTGCTCCATGACCACTTTCATCACAATGCCCCATGGCCCCTGTAATCAAAATGCTCCATGGCCCTTGTCGCCACAATGCTCCAGGCCCCGTCATCACAATGCTCCATGGCGCTTGTCATCACAATGATCCAGAGCCTTAGTGCTTGAATTGGGAGTAGTGTCATTGCCTCAGTTAGGGACACTGTCATTGCCTGAATTGGGAGTACTGTCAGAGCCTTATTTAGGGACAGCGCCAGGGCGAGTTGGGTGTAGTGCCAGTGCCTTAGTTAAGGACAGCACCAGTGCTTGCGTTGGGAGTAGTGTCAGGGCCATAGTTAGGGACAGTGTCAGTGGCTGAGATGGGAATAGTGTCAGGGCCTTAGTTACGGACATTGTCAGTGCCTAAGTTGGGATTTTTGTCAGGGTTTTTATTATGGACAGTGTCAGGGCCTGAGTTAAGAGTAGTGTCACGGCGTTAATTTGGAAGAGTGTCAGTGTCTCAGTTTGGAGTAGTGTCAGACCCTTAGTTAGGAACAGCATCAGTGCCTGAGTTGGGAATAGTGACATGGCCTAAGTTATGGACAGTGTCAGTGTCTGAGTTAGGAATAGTCTCAGGACCTTAGTTACGGACAGTGTCAGTGACTGTGTTAGGAATAGTGTCAGGGCCTAAGTTAGGAGTAGTCTGAGACCGCTAGTTAGGAACAGTGTCAGGGCCTAAGTTGTGAGTAGTTTCAGGGCCTTAGTTAGAGAAAGTGTCAGTGCCGGAGTTGGGAGTTATGTCAGGGCCTTATTTAGGGACAGTATGAGTGCCTGAGTTGGAAGTAGTGTCAGGGCCTAGTTAGGGACAGGGTCAGTGCCTGAGTTGGGAGTAGTTTCAGGGCCTTAGTTAGAGAAAGTGTCAGTGCCGGAGTTGGGAGTTATGTCAGGGCCTTAGTTAGGGACAGTGTCAGTGCCTGAGTTGGAAGTACTGTCAGGGCATTAGGGACAGTGTCAGTGGCTGAGATGGGAGTAGTGTCAGGGTCTTAGTCAGGGAGAGTGTCAGTGTCTGAGTTGGGAATAGTCTCAGGGTCTTTTTTGGGGACAGCATCAGGGCATGAGTTAAAAGTAGTGTCAAGGCCTTAGTTAGGGAGATTGTCAGTGCCTGTGTTGGGAGTAGTATCAGGCCCTTCGTTAGGGACAGTGTCAGGGTCTGAAGTAGAAGTAGTCTCAGGGCCTTAGTTAGGTAGCGTGTCAGTGCCCAGGTAAGTAGTAGTGTGAGGGCCTTAGTTAGGGACAGTGTCAATGCCTGTGTTGGGAGTAGTGTCAGAGACTTAGTAAGGGACAGCGTCAGTGCCTGATTTGGGAGTAGTGTCAGAGCCTTACCTAGGGACAGCGTCAGTGCCTGAGTTAGGAGTAGTGTGATGGCCGTAGTTAGGGACACTCTCAGTGCCAGAGTTGGGGGTAGTGGCAGGCCTTTGTTAGGGACTGTGCCAGGGCCTGAGTTAAGAGTAGTGTCAAGTCCTTAGTTAGGGACAGTGTTAGTGCCTGAGTTGAGAGTAATGTCAGGGCCTTAGTTAGGGACAATGTCAGTGCCTAGTTTGGGAGTAGTGTCAGGGCCTTAGTTAGGGACAGTGTCAGTGCCTGAGTTGGGAGTACTGTCAGGGCGTATTTCGGGACAGTCTCAATGCCTATTTTGGGAGTAGTGTCACGGCCTTAGTTAGTGACATTATCAGTGCCTGAGTAAGGAGTAGTGTCCGGGCCTTAGTTAGGGACAGTGTCAATTGCTTCGTTAAGAGTAGCGTCACGGCCTAAGTTAGGGCCAGTGTCAGTGCCTGAGTCAGGAGTAGAGTCAGGGCCTAAGTTAGGGACAGTGTCATTGCTTGAGATAGGAGTAGTGTCAGGGTCTTAGTTAGGGACATTGTCAGGGCATGACTTAGGAGTTGAGTTAGGGCGTGAGCTATGAATAGTGTCAGGGCCTTAGTTAGTGACAGTGTCAGTGCTGAGTTTGGAGTAGTATCAGGGCCTTAGTTAGAGACAGTGTCAGGACCTGAGTTAAGAGGAGGGTCACAGCTTTAGTTAGGACCAGTGTCAGGGCCTTAGTTAAGTCCAACATCAGCGCCTATGATGGAATCAGATCAGGACCTGTGTTACAGGTAATGTCAGGGCCTTATTTAAGAACAGTGTCAGGGCCTGAGTCCTGACTGACTCCTTACACTCCTCACTAAGGACTTTGGACACTACTGCTAATTCAGGCCCTGATAATGTCCCTAACTAATTCCCTGACACTTTCCTTGGCTAAGGCCTACAACTTCTCCTAGGTCAGGCCCTGATACTGTCCCTACAATGGCACTGACACAACACCTAACTGAGGCCCCGACATGATACCTAACAAAGGCTTAGTTGCTAGTCCAAACTAAAGCTCTAAAATTGTTCCTAAATAAGGCCTTGACACTAATCCTAACTCAGGCCCTAGCACTGTCCCTAACTAGGTCTCAGACAGTACACCTAAATCAGACCCTGACACTGTCCCTAAGCAAGGCCCTGACACTACTCCTAACTCAGTCCCTTACACTGTACCTAACAAAGTCTCTGATGCTAGGCCTAACTCAGGCCCTGAAACCGTCTGTAACTAAGGCCCTGCTGCCATCACTACCAAAAGTCCTGACATTATTCTGAGCTAATATCCTGACATATGTCTTTCCAAGGTCCTGAAACTGTCCCAAAGTAAGCCCTGACGCTGTCCCTAAGTGAAGACCTGAGGCTGTCCCTAACTCAGGCCCTGAAGCTTTCTTGAACTGAAGCCTTGAAGCTGTGACTAATTCAGGCCCTGATCATGTACCTAACAAAGACCTTAATGCTGATCCAGCAAAGAGGCTGATGCTGCTCCAAAGTCATGCCGTGACAGTGTGCCCAGCTATGGGCCTGATGCTAAGCCTCACTCAGGCCCTGTCGCTCTCCCTAAGTCAGGCCCTGACACTGTCACTAACTAAGGCCCTGACTCTACTCCTAATTCAGTCCCGTACATTGTATCTAACAAAGACTCTGATGCTAGTCATAACTCAGGGCCTGTCACTGTCTCTAACTAAGGGCTGCTGGCATCAACATCTAAAGTCCTGACATTATCCGGAGCTAATAACCTGACCCATGTCTTACCAAGGTCCTGAAACTGTCCCAAAGTAAGCCCTGTCGCTGTCCCTAAGTGAGGCCCTTTAGCTTTCCCTAACTAACTCAGGCCTTGATGCTGTGACTAACTCAGACCCTGATCATGTCTTTAACTAAGACCCTAAGGCTGATCCAACAGAGGCCCTGATGCTGCTCCTATGTCATGCCCCGATAGTGTCCCCCACTAAGTGTCTCATGCTAGGCCTCACTCAGACCCTATCGCTCTCCCTAAGTCAGGATCTGATGCTGTCCCTACCTGAAGCCCTAACACTGGTTCTGAATAAGGCCCTGAGAGTCTCCGTAACAAAGGGCTTCACACTATCCTTAGGTCATTTCCTGACACTATACCTAGATGTTAACCTGACACGGCCACTAGCTAATGTCCTGCCTCTTATGCTAACTGAAGTCCTTAGGCTGTGCCTAACTCAGGCACTGAATTTAGTCCCAAGACCATGAAACTGTCCCGAACTAAGGCCTAGATGCTCGACCTACATCCGGCCCTGACATTGTCCCTAACTAAGGCCCTAACACGATTGCTAAATGAGGATCTGACACTGGACCTATCAGAGGCCCGCTACTCCTAACTAACGCCTTGAAACTTCCCCTAACGTACGTGCTGCTACCATCAATATCTAAAGTCCTGACATTATCCTGAGCTAATATCCTGACCCATGTCTTACCAAGGTCCTGAAACTCTCCCATCGTTAGCCCTGACACTGTCCCTAAGTGAGGCCCTGAGGCTGTCCCTCACAGAGGTCCTGATAATGTCTTTAACTAAACTCTAATGCTGATCTTACACAGACCCTTATGTTGATCCTATGTCGTGCCCTGACGCTGTCCGTAGCTAAGGCCCTGACTCTAGGCATCACTCAGGCCCTGTCGCTCTCCCTAAGTCAGGCTAAGACTCTGTCCCTACCTGAAGCCCTGACACTGGGCCTAAATTAGGCACTAATGCTCTAATTAGCTATGGTCTTGACACTATCCCTAGGTCATTTCCTGACGCTCTCCCTAGATCTTAACCTAAACTTGTCTTTAGCTATTGTCGAGCCTCTTATGCTAACTAAATCCCTGATGCTGTCACTAACTAAGAGCCTGAAATTAGTCCCGAGGCCGTCAACCTGTCCCTAACTGAGGTTGGAGGCTTATCCTAACTGAGGCGCTGACACTGTCCCTAACTAAAGCCCTGACACTGTACATTACAAGGGCTCTGATGCTAGTCCTAACTCAGGCCCTGACACTGTCTCTAAGTAAGGCTCAGAATTTGCCCCTAATATAGGCCTTGCTGTCAGCAATAACTAAACACTGGACACTAGCCTGAGTTAATATCCTGACATATTTCTAACCAAGGTCCTGACACTGTCCCTAAGAAAGCCCTGTCGCTGTCCCTGTGTTAAGAACTGAGGCTGTCCCTAACTCAGGCCCTGAATCTTTACCTAACTGAGGCCTTGAAGCTCTGACTAAGTCAGGCCCTGATCATATCTGTAACAAAGACGCTAAGGCTGATCCAACAGAGGCGCTGATTCTGTTCCTAAGTCATGCCCTGACAGTGTCCTCAGCTAAGGGCCTGATGCTAGGCCTCAACCAGGCCCTGTCGCTCTACCTAAGTCAGGCTCGGATGCTGTCCCTACCCGAAGCCCTGACACTGGTTCTAAATAAGGATCTGATACTCTCAGTAACTAAGGTTTTGACACTATGCTTAGGTCCTTTCCTAACACTATCCCTAGACCATAAGCTGACCCTGTCCCTAGCAAATGTCGTGCCTCTTATGCTAACTACAGGCCTACTGCTGTCCTTAACTAAGGGCCTAAAATTACTCTCGAGGCTGTGACCCTGTCCGTCCCTAAGGCCTCGATGTTCGTCCTAATTCAGGGCCTGACACTGTCCCTAACTAAGGCCCTGCTGTCGTCAATATCTAAAGTCCTGACACTATCCTGAGGTAATTTCTTGACCCATCTGTTACCAAGGTCCTGAAACTGTCCCTAAGGAAGCTCTGATGCTGTCTCTAAGTGAGGCCTTGAGGCTGTCCCTAACAGAGGCCCTGATAATATCTTTAACATAGTCCCTGAGGCTGATCCTACCGTGGCTCTTACGCTGCTCCTAAGTCATGCCCTGACACTGTCTCTAGCTAAGGCCCTGACGCTATGCCTCACTCAGGCCCTGTCCCACTCCCTAAGTCAGGCTCTGACGCTGTTCCTACCCGAAGCCCTGACACTCACTGCTCCTAAATTAGGTCCTGATGTGCTAAGTAACTAAGGTCTTGACACTATCCCTAGGTCATTTCCTGACACTCTCCCTAGACCTTAACCTAACCTTCTCTTTAGCTAATGTCGAGAATAGCTAAAGAGATTCTTTAGAACGAGATTCTTTCATCTTCTGAATGGAGTTTTCTTCAAAACATAATTTTTATAGTGTTACTAACTTTAAACAAAATGTACTCAACTGCTGTGGAATATTCCTTCATAGGAGCGTGCATGGTTCACTTCTGCATCTGCTTGTGGTGGTGTTCAGGTTGCTTTCAGCTGGAGATCCCCTTATGCTAGCTAAATCCCTGATTCTGTCCCTAAATGAGGCCCTGAATTTAGGTCCGAGGCCGTGAACCTGTCCCTAACTGAGGCCTGGAAGCTCGTCCTAATGCAGGCCCTGACACTGTCCCTAACTAAGGCTCTGACACTACACCTAACTCAGTCACTGACACTGTACCTAACAAAGGCTCCGATGCTAGTCCTAACTTAGGCCCTGACACTGCCTCTAACTAAGGCCCTGCTGCCGTCAATATCTGAACACCTGATATTATCCTGAGCTAATAGCCTGACCCATGTCTTACCAAGGTCCTCAAACTTTCCCAAAGTAAGCCCCGACGCTGTCCCTAAGTGAGGCCTTGAGGCTATCCCTAACGGAGGCCCTGATAATAGCTTTAACGAAGACCCTAATGCTGATCCTACAGAGGCCTTTATGCTGTTCCTAAGTCATGCCCTGATACTGTCCCTTACTCAGGCCCTAAAGATAGGCCTCACTTAGGCCCTGCTGCTGTACCTTAGTTAGGCTCTGACGCTGTCCGTACATCAAGCCCTGGAGCTGGTCCTGATTAAGGCGCTCATGCTGCTGCTAACTAAGGCCCTGATGCTCTCAATAACTAAGGTCTTCTCGTTATCCCTTGGTCATTTCCTTTCACTATCTCTGGCCTGGGACCTGACTCTGTCCCGAGATAATCTCCTGCATCTTATGCTAACTGAAACCCTAATGCTCTCCCTAACTAAGGTCCTGACTACTCCTAACTAAGGCCATGACACTGAATCTAACAAAGGCCCGGAATCTGTCCTTAATATAGGCCCTGCTGCCAGCAAGAAATAAAATCCTGACACTCTCCCGAGCGAATACCCTGACTCATTTCTAACCAAGGTCCTGACACTGTCCCTAAGAAAGCCCTGTCGCTGTCTTTAAGTGAAGACCTGAGGCTGTCTGTAACTCAGACCCTGAAGCTTTCCCTAACGGAGGCCTTGACGCTGTGACTAACTTGGGCTCCGGTCATGTCTTTAACTAAGAGCCTAAAGCTGATCCAACAAAGGCACTGATGCTGCTCCTAAGTCATTCCCTGACAGTGTCCCCAGCTAAGGGCCTGACATTAGGCCTCACTCAGGCCCTGTCGCTCTCCCTAAGTCAGGCCCTGATGCTGTGCCTACCTGAAGCCCTAACGCTGCTTCTGAATAAGTCCCTGAGAGTCTCAGTAACAAAGGTCTTCACACTATCCTCAGGTCCTTTCCTGACACGATTCCAAGCCTTTACCCTAACGCTGTCCCGAGCTAATGTCCTACCTCTTATGCTAACAAAAGACCTTATGCTGTGCCTAATTCAGGCACTGAATTTAGTCCCAAGGCCGCTAGACTGTCCCTAACTCGGCTCGATGCCCTTATCGTCACAGTGTTACATGACCACTGTCGTCACAAGGTTCCATGACCACTCTCATCACAATGCTCCATGCCCTTGTCATCACAATGCTCCATAACCCCTGTCATCACAATGCTCCATGACGTTTGTCATCGCAATGCTACATGCCATTGTCATCACAATGCTCCATGACCACTCTCATCACAATGCTCCATGACCGCTTTCATCACAATGCTCCATGACCCTTGTCTAAAATGCTACATGTCTGTGAAATCACAAAGCTCCATGCCCCCTGTCATCACAAGTCTCCATGACTCTTGTCATCACAATGCTCCATGGCCCTTGTCATCACAATGCTCCATGATCCTTGTAATCAAAATGCTCCTTGACCCTTTCTTCACAATGTTACAGTACCCCTTTCTTCACAGTGCTCCATGCCGCTGGTCACCACAATGCTCCATGATTTCTGTCATCACAATGCTCCATGTTCCTAGTCATTAAAATGCTCCATGACCCCTGTCATCCCAATGCTCCATAGCACTTTTCATCACAATGCTACATGACCACTTTTATCAAAATGTTCCATGACCACTTTAATCACAGTGCTCCATGACCACTTTCATCACAATGCCCCATGGCCCCTGTAATCAAAATGCTCCATGGCCCTTGTCACCACAATGCACCAGGACCCGTCATCCCAATTCTCCATGGCCTTTGTCATCACAATGCTCCATGGCCCTTGTCATCACAATGATCCAGAGCCTTAGTGCTTGAGTTGGGAGTAGTGTCATTGACTCAGTTAGGGACACTGTCATTGCCTGAATTGGGAGTAGTGTCAGAGCCTTAGTTAGGGACAGCGCCAGGGCGTTTTGGGAGTAGTGCCAGTGCCTTAGTTAGGGACAGAACCAGTGCTTGGGTTGGGAGTAGTCTCAGGGCCATAGTTAGGGACTGTATCAGTGGCTGAGATGGGAATAGTGTCAGGGCCTATGTTAGGAGTGGTCTGAGACCAGTAGTTAGGAACAGTGTCAGGGCCTGTGTTGTGAGTAGTTTCAGGGCCTTAGTTAGAGAAAGTGTCAGTGCCGGAGTTGGGAGTTATGTCAGGGCCTTAGTTCGGGACAGTGTCATTGCCTGAGTTGGGAGTAGTGTCAGGGCCTAGTTAGGGACAGGGTCAGTGCCTGAGTTGGGAGAAGTTTCAGGGCCTTAGTTAGAGAACGTGTCAGTGCCGGAGTTGGGAGTTATGTCAGGGCCTTAGTTAGGGACAGTGTCAGTGCCTGAGTTGGAAGTAGTGTCAGGGCATTAGGGACAGTGTCAGTGGCTGAGATGGGAGTAGTATCAGGGTCTTAGTTAGGGAGAGTGTCAGTGCCTGATTTGGGAATAGTCTCAGGTTCTTTTTTGGGGACAGCATCAGGGCATGAGTTAAAAGTAGTGTCAAGGCCTTAGTTAGGGAGAGTGTCAGTGCCTGTGTTGGGAGTAGTATCAGGGCCTTCGTTAGGGACAGTGTCAGGGTCTGAGGTAGAAGTAGTCTCAGGGCCTTAGTTAGGTAGCGTGTCAGTGCCTAAGTAAGTAGTAGTGTGAGGGCCTTAGTTAGGGACAGTGTCAGTGCCTGCGTTGGGAGTAGTGTCAGGGCCTTACTTAGGGACAGCGTCAGTGCCTGAGTTAGGAGTAGTGTGATGGCCGTAGTTAGGTACACTCTCAGTGCCAGAGTTGGGGGTAGTGGCAGGCCTTTGTTAGGGACTGTGACAGGGCCTGAGTTAAGAGTAGTGTCAAGTCCTTAGTTAGGGACAGTGTTAGTGCCTAAGTTGAGAGTAATGTCAAGGCCTTAGTTAGGGACAATGTCAGTACCTAGTTTGGGAGTAGTGTCAGGGCCTTAGTTAGGGACAGTGTCAGTGCCTGAGTTGGGAGTACTGTCAGGGCGTATTTCGGGACAGTCTCAATGCCTATTTTGGGAGTAGTGTCACGGCCTTAGTTAATGACATTATCTGTGCCTGAGTAAGGAGAAGTGTCCGGGCCTTAGTTAGGGACAGTGTCAGTTGCTTAGTTAGGAGTAGCGTCACGGCCTAAGTTAGGGCCAGTGTCAGTGCCTGAGTCAGGAGTAGAGTCAGGGCCTAAGTTAGGGACAGTGTCATTGCTTGAGATAGGAGTAGTGTCAGGGCCTTAGTTAGGGACATTGTCAGGGCATGATTTAGGAGATGTGTTAGGGCGAGAGCTATTAATAGTGTCAGGGCCTTAGTTAGTGACAGTGTCAGTGCTGAGTTTGGAGTCGTATCAGGGCCTTAGTTAGAGACAGTGTCAGGGACTGAGATAGGTGTATGTCAGGGCCTTAGTTAGGGACAGTGTCAGTGCCTGATTTAGGAGTAGTGTCAGAGGCTTTGTTAGGGACAGTGTCAGGGACTGAGTTAAGAGTAGTGTCACAGCTTTAGTTAGGACCAGTGTCAGGGCCTTAGTTAAGTCCAACATCAGCGCCTATGATAGGAATCAGATCAGGACCTGTGTTACAGGTAATGTCAGGGCCTTATTTAAGAACAGTGTCAGGGCCTGAGTCCTGACTTACTCCTTACTCTCCTCACTAAGGACTTTGGACACTACTGCTAATTCAGGCCCTGATAATGTCCCTAACTAATTCCCTGACACTTTCCTTGGCTAAGGCCCTGAACTTCTCCTACGTCAGGCCCTGATACTGTCCCTAACAATGGCCCTGACACTACACCTAACTGAGGCCCCGACATGATACCTAACAAAGGCTTTGTTGCTAGTCCAAACTAAAGCCCTAAAATTGGTCCTAAATAAGGCCTTGACACTAATCCTAACTCAGGCCCTAAAACTGTCCCTAAGTAAGGCCCTGATAGTATGACTAACTCAGGCCCTCATACGATTCCTAACAATGGCTCTGATGCTAGTCCAAATTAAGACCCTGAAATTGGTCCTAACTAAGGCCTTGACACTAATCCTAACTCAGGCCCTAGCACTGTCCCTTACTAGGTCTCAGACAGTACACCTAAATCAGACCCTGACACTGTCCCTAAGCAAGGCCCTGACACTACTCCTAACTCAGTCCCTTACACTGTACCTAACAAAGTCTCTGATGCTAGGCCTAACTCAGGCCCTGAAACCGTCTGTAACGAAGGCCCTGCTGCCATCACTATCAAAAGTCCTGACATTATTCTGAGCTAATATCCTGACCTATGTCTTTCTAAGGTCCTGAAACTGTCCCAAAGAAAGCCCTGATGCTGTCCCTAAGTGAAGACCTGAGGCTGTCCCTAACTCAGGCCCTGAAGCTTTCCTGAACTGAAGCCTTGAAGCTGTGACTAATTCAGGCCCTGATCATGTACCTAACGAAGACCTTAATGCTGATCCAGCAAAGAGGCTGATGCTGCTCCAAAGTCATGCCCTGACAGTGTGCCCAGCTAAGGGCCTGATGCTAAGCCTCACTCAGGCCCTGTCACTCTCCCTAAGTCAGGCCCTGACACTGTCACTAACTAAGGCCCTGACTCTACTCCTAATTCAGTCCCGTACATTGTATCTAACAAAGACTCTGATGCTAGTCGTAACTCAGGGCCTGACACTGTCTCTAACTAAGGGCTGCTGCCATCAACATCTAAAGTCCTGACATTATCCGGAGCTAATAACCTGACCCATTTCTTACCAAGGTCCTGAAACTGTCCCAAAGTAAGCCCTGACGCTGTCCCTAAGTGAGGCCCTGAAGCTTTCCCTAACTAACTCAGGCCTTGATGCTGTGACTAACTCAGACCCTGATCATGTCTTTAACTAAGACCCTAAGGCTGATCCAACAGAGGCCCTGATGCTGCTCCTAAGTCATGCCCCGATAGTGTCCCCCACTATGTGTCTGATGCTAGGCCTCACTCAGACCCTAACGCTCTCCCTAAGTCAGGCTCTGATGCTGTCCCTACCTGAAGCCCTAACACTGGTTCTGAATAAGGCCCTGAGAGTCTCCGTAACAAAGGTCTTCACACTATCCTTAGGTCATTTCCTGACACTATGCCTAGATGTTAACCTGACACGGCCACTAGCTAATGTCCTGCCTCCTATGCTAACTGAAGCCCTTAGGCTGTGCCTACCTCAGGCACTGAATTTAGTCCCAAGACCATGAAACTGTCCCGAACTAAGGCCTAGATGCTCGCCCTACATCCGGCCCTGACACTGTCCCTAACTAAGGCCCTAACACTATTGCTAACTGAGGATCTGACACTGGACCTATCAGAGGCCCGCTACTCCTAACTAACGCCTTGAAACTTTCCCTAACGTAGGCGCTGCTACCATCACTATCTAAAGTCCTGACATTATCCTGAGCTAATATCCTGACCCATGTCTTACCAAGGTCCTGAAACTCTCCCAACGTTAGCCCTGACACTGTCCCTAAGTGAGGCCCTGAGGCTGTCCCTCACAGAGGTCCTGATAATGTCTTTAACTAAACTCTAATGCTGATCTTACAGAGACCATTATGTTGATCCTATGTCATGCCCTGACGCTGTCCGTAGCTAAGGCCCTGACTCTAGGCATCACTCAGGCCCTGTCGCTCTCCCTAAGTCAGGCTAAGACTCTGTCCCTACCTGAAGCCCTGACACTGGGCCTAAATTAGGCACTGATGCTCTAATTAGCTATGGCCTTGACCCTATCCCTAGGTCATTTCCTGACACTCTCCCTAGATCTTAACCTAAACTTGTCTTTAGCTATTGTCGAGCCTCTTATGCTAACTAAATCCCTGATGCTGTCACTAACTAAGAGCCTGAAATTAGTCCCGAGGCCGTCAACCTGTCCCTAACTGAGGTTGGAGGCTCATCCTAACTGAGGCGCTGACACTGTCCCTAACTAAAGCCCTGACACTGTACTTTACAAGGGCTCTGATGCTAGTCCTAACTCAGGCCCTGACACTGTCTCTAAGTAAGGCTCAGAATTTGCCCCTAATATAGGCCCTGCTGTCAGCAATAACTAAAAATTGGACACTAGCCTGAGTTAATATCCTGACATATTTCTAACCAAGGTCCTGACACTGTCCCTAAGAAAGCCCTGTCGCTGTCCCTGTGTTAAGAACTGAGGCTGCCCCTAACTCAGGCCCTGAAGCTTTCCCTAACTGAGGCCTTGAAGCTCTGACTAAGTCAGGCCCTGATCATATCTGTAACAAAGACGCTAAGGCTGATCCAACAGAGGCGCTGATTCTGTTCCTAAGTCATGCCCTGACAGTGTCCTCAGCTAAGGGCCTAACGCTAGGCCTCACCCAGACCCTGTCGCTCTCCCTAAGTCAGGCTCTGAAGCTGTCCCTACCCGAAGCCCTGACACTGGTTCTAAATAAGGATCTGATAGTCTCAGTAACTAAGGTTTTGACACTATGCTTAGGTCCTTTCCTGACACTATCCCTAGACATTAACCTGACCCTGTCCCTAGCAAATGTCGTGCCTCTTATGCTAACTACAGCCCTACTGCTGTCCTTAACTAAGGGCCTAAAATTACTCTCGAGGCTGTGACCCTGTCCGTACCTAAGGCTTCGATGTTCGTCCTAATTCAGGGCCTGACACTGTCCCTAACTAAGGCCCTGCTGTCGTCAATATCTAAAGTCCTGACACTATCCTGAGCTAATTTCTTGACCCATCTCTTACCAAGGTCCTGAAACTGTCCCTAAGGAAGCCCTGATGCTGTCTCTAAGTGAGGCCTTGAGGCTATCCCTAACAGAGGCCCTGATAATATCTTTAACATAGCCCCTGAGGCTGATCCTACCGTGGCTCTTATGCTGCTCCTAAATCATGCCCTGACACTGTCTCTAGCTAAGGCCCTGACGCTAGGCCTCACTCAGTCCCTGTCTCACTCCCTAAGTCAGGCTCTGACGCTGTTCCTTCCTGAAGCCCTGACACTCACTGCTCCTAAATTAGGTCCTGATGTGCTAAGTAACTAAGGTGTTGACACTATCCCTAGGTCATTTCCTGACACTCTCCCTAGACCTTAACCTAACCTTCTCTTTAGCTAATGTCGAGATTAGCTAAAGAGATTCTTTAGAACGAGATTCTTTCATCTTCTGAATAGAGTTTTCTTCAAAACATAATTTTTATAGTGTTACTAACTTTAAACAAAATGTACTCAACTGCTGTGGAATATTCCTTCATAGGAGCGTGCAGGTTTCACTTCTGCATCTGCTTGTGGTGGTGTCCAGGTTGCTTTCAGCTGTAGATCCCCTTATGCTAGCTAAATCCCTGATTCTGTTCCTAAATGAGGCCCTGAATTTAGGTCTGAGGCCGTGAACCTGTCCCTAAATGAGGCCTGGAAGCTCGTCCTAATGCAGGCCCTGACACTGTCCCTAACTAAGGCTCTGACACTACACCTAACTCAGTCACTGACACTGTACCTAACAAAGGCTCTGATGCTAGTCCTAACTTAGGCCCTGACACTGCCTCTAACTAAGGCCCTGCTGCCGTCAATATCTGAACACCTGATATTATCCTGAGCTAATAGCCTGACTCATGTCTTACCAAGGTCCTGAAACTTTCCCAAAGTAAGCCCTGACGCTGTCCCTAAGTGAGGCCTTGAGGCTATCCCTAACGGAGGCCCTGATAATAGCTTTAACGAAGACCCTAATGCTGATCCTACAGAGGCCTTTATGCTGCTCCTAAGTCATGCCCTGATACTGTCCCTTACTCAGGCCCTAAAGATAGGCCTCACTTAGGCCCTGTTGCTGTACCTTCGTTAGGCTCTGATGCTGTCCGTACATCAAGCCCTGGCGCTGGTCCAGATTAAGGCGCTCATGCTGCTGCTAACTAAGGCCCTGATGCTCTCAATAACTAAGGTCTTCTCGGTATCCCTTGGTCATTTCCTTTCACTATCTCTGGCCTGGGACCTGACTCTGTCCCGAGATAATCTCCTGCATCTTATGCTATCTGAAACCCTAATGCTCTCCCTAACTAAGGCCATGACACTGAATCTAACAAAGGCCCGGAATCTGTCCTTAATATAAGCCCGGCTGCCAGCAAGAACTAAAATCCTGACACTCTCCTGAGCTAATATCCTGACTCATTTGTAACCAAGGTCCTGACACTGTCCCTAAGAAAGCCCTGTCGCTGTCTTTAAGTGAAGACCTGAGGCTGTCTGTAACTCAGACCCTGAAGCTTTCCCTAACTGAGGCCTTGACGCTGTGACTAACTTGGGCTCCGGTCATGTCTTTAACTAAGAGCCTAAAGCTGATCCAACAAAGGCACTGATGCTGCTCCTAAATCATTCCCTGAGAGTGTCCCCAGCTAAGGGCCTGACATTAGGCCTCACTCAGGCCCTGTCGCTCTCCCTAAGTCAGGCCCTGATGCTGTGCCTACCTGAAGCCCTAACGCTGCTTCTGAATAAGTCCCTGAGAGTCTCAGTAACAAAGGTCTTCACACTATCCTTAGGTCATTTCCTGACACGATTCCAAGCCTTTACCCTAACCCTGTCCCGAGCTAATGTCCTACCTCTTATGCTAACTAAAGACCTTATGCTCTGCCTAATTCAGGCACTGAATTTAGTCCCAAGGCCGCTAGACTGTCCCTAACTCGGCTCGATGCCCTTTTCGTCACAATGTTCCATGACCACTGTCGTCACAATGTTCCATGACCACTCTCATCACAATGCTCCACGCCCTTGTCATCACAATGCTCCATAACCCCTGTCATCACAATGCTCCATGACCTTTGTCATCGCAATGCTACATGCCATTGTCATCACAATGCTCAATGACCCCTTTCATCACAATGCTCCATGACCCTTGTCTAAAATGCTACATGTCTGTGAAATCACAAAGTTCCATGCCCCCTGTCCTCACAAGTCTCCATGACTCTTGTCATCACAATGCTCCATGGCCCTTGCCATCACAATGCTCCATGATCCTTGTAATCAAAATGCTCCTTGACCCTTTCTTCACAATGTTACAGTACTCCTTTCTTCACAATGCTCCATGCCGCTGGTCACCACAATGCTCCATGACTTCTGTCATCACAATGCTCCATGTCCCTTGTCATTAAAATGCTCCATGGCCCCTGTCATCACAATGCTGCAGGATCCTTATAATCTCAATGCTCCATGGTCCTCGTCATCACAAATCTCCACGCATTTGTCATCACAATGCTCCATGACCCCTGTCATCCCAAGGCTCCATAGCACTTTTCATCACAATGCTACATGACCACTTTTATCAAAATGTTCCATGACCATTTTAATCACAGTGCTCCATGACCACTTTCATCACAATGCCCCATGAACCCTCTAATCAAATCGCTCCATGGTCCTTGTCGCCACAATGCTCCAGGACCCGTCATCACAATTCTCCATGGCCCTTGGCATCACAATGCTCCATGGCGCTTGTCATCACAATGATCCAGAGCCTTAGTGCTTGAGTTGGGAGTAGTGTCATTGCCTCAGTTAGGGACACTGTCATTGCCTGAATTGGGAGTAGTGTCAGAGCCTTAGTTAGGGACAGCGCCAGGGCGAGTTGGGAGTAGTGCCAGTGCCTTAGTTAGGGACAGCACCAGTGCTTGCGTTGGGAGTAGTGTCAGGGCCATAGTTAGGGACAGTGTCAGTGGCTGAGATGGGAATAGTGTCAGGGCCTTAGTTACGGACATTGTCAGTGCCTAAGTCGGGATTTTTGTCAGGGTCTTTATTATGGACAGTGTCAGGGCCTGAGTTAAGAGTAGTGTCAAGGCCTTAATTTGGAAGAGTGTCAGTGTCTCAGTTTGGAGTAGTGTCAGACCCTTAGTTAGAAACTGCGTCAGTGCCTGAGTTGGGAGTAGTGACATGGCCTAAGGTATGGACAGTGTCAGTGTCTGAGTTAGGAATAGTCTCAGGACCTTAGTTAGGGACATTGTCAGTGACTGTGTTAGGAATAGTGTCAGGGCCTAAGTTAGGAGTAGTCTGAGACCGGTAGTTAGGAACAGTGTCAGGGCCTGAGTTGTGAGTAGTTTCAGGGCCTTAGTTAGAGAAAGTGTCAGTGCCGGAGTTGGGAGTTATGTCAGGGCCTTAGTTAGGGACAGGGTCAGTGCCTGATTTGGGAGTAGTGTCAGGGCCTAGTTAGGGACAGTGTCAGTGCTTGAGTTGGAAGTAGTGTCAGGGCATTGGGGACAGTGTCAGTGGCTGAGATGGGAGTAGTGTCAGGGTCTTAGTTAGGGAGAGTGTCAGTGCCTGAGTTGGGAATAGTCTCAGGGTCTTTTTTGGGGACAGCATCAGGGCATGAGTTAAAAGTAGTGTCAAGGCCTTAGTAAGGGAGAGTGTCAGTGCCTAAGTAAGTAGTAGTGTGAGGGCCTTAGTTAGGGACAGTGTCAATGCCTGTGTTGGGAGTAGTGTCAGAGACTTAGTAAGGGACAGCGTCAGTGCCTGATTTGGGAGTAGTGTTAGAGCCTTAGTTAGGGACAGCGACATTGCCTGCATTGGGATTAGTGTCAGGGCCTTACTTAGGGAAAGCGTCAGGGCCTGAGTTAGGAGTAGTGTGATGGGCGTAGTTAGGGACAGTCAAAGTGCCAGAGTTGGGGGTAGTGGCAGGCCTTTGTTAGGGACTGTGCCAGGGCCTGAGTTAAGAGTAGTGTCAAGTCCTTAGTTAGGGACAGTGTTAGTGCCTGAGTTGAGAGTAATGTCAGGGCCTTAGTTAGGGACAATGTCAGTGCCTAGTTTGGGAGTAGTGTCAGGGCCTTAGTTAGGGACAGTGTCAGTGCCTGAGTTGGGAGTACTGTCAGGGCGTATTTCGGGACAGTCTCAATGCCTATTTTGGGAGTAGTGTCACGACATTAGTTAGTGACTTTATCAGTGCCTGAGTAAGGAGTAGTGTCCGGGCCTTAGTTAGGGACAGTGTCAGTTGCTTAGTTAGGAGTAGCGTCACGGCCTAAGTTAGGGCCAGTGTAAGTGCCTGAGTCAGGAGTAGAGTCAGGGCCTAAGTTAGGGACAGTGTCATTGCTTGAGATAGGAGTAGTGTCAGGGCCTTAGTTAGGGACATTGTCAGGGCATGATTTAGAAGTTGTGTTAGGGCGTGAGCTATGAATAGTGTCAGGGCCTTAGTTAGTGACAGTGTCAGTGCTGAGTTTGGAGTAGTATCAGGGCCTTAGAGACAGTGTCAGGGCCTGAGTTAGGTGTATGTCAGGGCCTTAGTTAGGGACAGTGTCAGTGCCTGATTTAGGAGTAGTGTCAGAGGCTTTGTTAGGGACAGTGTCAGGGCCTGAGTTAAGAGTAGTGTCACAGCTTTAGTTAGGACCAGTGTCAGGGCCTTAGTTAAGTCCAACATCAGCGCCTATGATAGGAATCAGATCAGAACCTGTGTTACAGGTAATGTCAGGGCCTTATTTAAGAACAGTGTCAGAGCCTGAGTCCTGACTTACTCCTTACTCTCCTCACTAAGGACTTTGGACACTACTGCTAATTCAGGCCCTGATAATGTCTCTAACTAATTCCATGACTCTTTCCTTGGCTAAGGCCCTGAACTTCTCCTACGTCAGGCCCTGATACTGTCCCTAACAATGGCCCTGACACTACACCTAACTGAGGCCCCGACATGATACCTAAGAAAGGCTTTGTTGCTAGTCCAAACTAAAGCCCTATAATTGGTCCTAAATAAGGCCTTGACACTAATCCTAACTCAGGACCTAAAACTGTCCCTAACTAAGGTCCTGATAGTATGCCTAACTCAGGCTCTCATACGATTCCTAACAATGGCTCTGACGCTAGTCCAAACTAAGGCCCTGAAATTGGTCCTAACTAAGGCCTTGACACTAATCCTAACTCAGGCCCTAGCACTGTCCCTAACTAGGTCTCAGACAGTACACCTAAATCAGAACCTGACACTGTCCCTAAGCAAGGCCCTGACACTACTCCTAACTCAGTCCCTTACCCTGTAACTAACAAAGTCTCTGATGCTAGGCCTAACTCAGGCCCTGAAACCGTCTGTAACTAAGGCCCTGCTGCCATCACTATCAAAAGTCCTGACATTATTCTGAGCTAATATCCTGACCTATGTCTTTCCAAGGTCCTGAAACTGTCCCAAAGTAAGCCCTGACTCTGTCCCTAAGTGAGGCCTTGAGGCTATCCCTAACGGAGGCCCTGATAATAGCTTTAACGAAGACCCTAATGCTGATTCTACAGAGGCCTTTAAGCTGCTCCTAAGTCATGCCCTGATACTGTCCCTTACTCAGGCCCTAAAGATAGGCCCCACGTAGGCCCTGTTGCTGTACCTTAGTTAGGCTCTGACGCTGTCCGTACATCAAGCCCTGGCGCTGGTCCTGATTAAGTCGCTCGTGCTGCTGCTAACTAAGGCACTGATGCTCTCAATAACTAAGGTCTTCTCGTTATCCCTTGGTCATTTCCTTTCACTATCTCTGGCCTGGGACCTGACTCTGTCCCGAGATAATCTCCTGCATCTTATGCTAACTGGAACCCTAATGCTCTCCCTAACTAAGGCCATGACACTGAATCTAACAAAGGCCCGGAATCTGTCCTTAATATAGGCCATGCTGCCAGCAAGAACTAAAATACTGACACTCTCCCGAGCGAATATCCTGACTCATTTCTAACCAAGGTGCTGACACTGTCCCTAAGAAAGCCCTGTCGCTGTCTTTAAGTGAAGACCTGAGGCTGTCTGTAACTCAGACCCTGAAGCTTTCCCTAACTGAGGCCTTGACGCTGTGACTAACTTGGGCTCCGGTCATGTCTTTAACTAAGAGCCTAAAGCTGATCCAACAAAGGCACTGATGCTGCTCCTAAGTCATTCCCTGACAGTGTCCCCAGCTAAGGGCCTGACATTAGGCCTCACTCAGGCCCTGTCGCTCTCCCTAAGTCAGGCCCTGACGCTGTGCCTACCTGAAGCCCTAATGCTGCTTCTGAATAAGTCCCTGAGAGTCTCAGTAACAAAGGTCTTCACACTATCCTTAGGTCATTTCCTGACACGATTCCAAGCCTTTACCCTAACCCTGTCCCGAGCTAATGTCCTACCTCTTATGCTAACTAAAGACATTATGCTGTGCCTAATTCAGGCACTGAATTTAGTCCCAAGGCCGCTAGACTGTCCCTAACTCGACTCGATGCTCTTATCGTCACAATGTTCCATGACCACTGTCGTCACAATGTTCCATGACCACTCTCATCACAATGCTCCAAGCCCTTGTCATCACAATGCTCCATAACCCCTGTCATCACAATGCTCCATGAACTTTGTCATCGCAATGCTACATGCCATTGTCATCACAATGCTCCATGCCCTTATCATCAAAATGCTCCATGACCCCTTTCATCACAATGCTCCATGACCCTTGTCTAAAATGCTACATGTCTGTGAAATCACAAAGCTCCATGCCCCCTTTCATCACAAGTCTCCATGACTCTTGTCATCAAAATGCTCCATGGCCCTTTTCATCACAATGCTCCATGACCCTTGTAATCAAAATGCTCCTTGACCCTATCTTCACAATGTTACAGTACCCCTTTCTTCACAATGCTCCATGCCGCTGGTCACCACAATGCTCCATGACTTATGTCATTACACTGCTCCATGTCCCTTGTCATTAAAATGCTCCATGGCCCCTGTCATCACAATGCTGCAGGATCCTTATAATCTCAATGCTCCATGGTCCTCGTCATCACAAATCTCCACGCATTTGTCATCACAATGCTCCATGACCCCTGTCATCCCAATGCTCCATAGCAATTTCATCAAAATGCTACATGACTACTCTTACCAAAATGTTCCATGACCACTTTAATCACAGTGCTCCATGACCACTTTCATCACAATGCCCCATGACCCCTGTAATCAAAATGCTCCATGGCCCTTGTCGCCACAATGCTCCAGGACCCGTCATCACAATTCTCCATGGCCCTTGTCATCACAATGCTCCATGGCGCTTGTCATCACAATGATCCAGAGCCTTAGTGCTTGAGTTGGGAGTAGTGTCATTGCCTCAGTTAGGGACACAGTCATTGCCTGAATTGGGAGTAGTATCAGAGCCTTAGTTAAGGACAGGGCCAGGGCGAGTTGGGAGTAGTGCCAGTTCCTTAGTTAGGGACAGCACCAGTGCTTGCGTTGGGAGTAGTGTCAGGGCCATAGTTAGGGACAGTGTCAGTGGCTGAGATGGGAATAGTGTCAGGGCCTTAGTTACGGACATTGTCAGTGCCAAAGTCGGGATTTTTGTCAGGGTCTTTATTGTGGACAGTGTCAGGCCCTGAGTTAAGAGTAGTGTCAAGGCCTTAATTTGGAAGAGTGTCAGTGTCTCAGTTTCGAGTAGTGTCAGACCCTTAGTTAGAAACAGCGTCAGTGCCTGAGTTGGGAGTAGTGACATGGCCTAAGTTATGGACAGTGTCAGTGTCTGATTTAGGAATAGTCTCAGGACCTTAGTTAGGGACAGTGTCAGTGACTGTGTTAGGAATAGTGTCAGGGCCTAAGTTAGGAGTAGTCTGAGACCGGTAGTTAGGAACAGTGTCAGGGCCTGAGTTGTGAGTAGTTTCAGGGCCTTAGTTAGAGAAAGTGTCAGTGCCGGGTTTGGGAGTTATGTCAGGGCCTTAGTTAGGGACAGTGTCAGTGCCTGAGTTGGAAGTAGTGTCAGGGCCTACTTAGGGACAGGGTCAGTGCCTGAGTTGGGAGTAGTTTCAGGGCCTTAGTTAGAGAAAGTGTCAGTGCCGGAGTTGGGAGTTATGTCAGGGCCTTAGTTAGGGACAGGGTCAGTGCCTGAGTTGGGAGTAGTGTCAGGGCCTAGTTAGGGACAGTGTCAGTGCCTGAGTTGGAAGTAGTGTCAGGGCATTAGGGACAGTGTCAGTGGCTGAGATGGGAGTAGTGTCAGGGTCTTAGTTAGGGAGAGTGTCACTACCTGACTTGGGAATAGTCTCAGGGTCTTTTTTGGGGACAGCATCAGGGCATGAGTTAAAAGTAGTGTCAAAGCCTTAGTTAGGGAGAGTGTCAGTGCCTGTGTTGGGAGTAATGTCAGGGCCTTAATTAGGGAAAATGTCAGTGCCTAGTTTGGGAGTAGTGTCAGGGCCTTAGTTAGGGACAGTGTCAGTGCCTGAGTTGGGATTACTGTCAGGGCGTTTTTAGGGACAGTCTCAATGCCTATTTTGGGAGTAGTGTCACGGCCTTAGTGACATTATCATTGCCTGAGTAGGGAGTAGTGTCCGGGCCTTAGTTAGGGACAGTGTCAGTTGCTTAGTTAGGAGTAGCGTCATGGCCTAAGTTAGGGCCAGTGTCAGTGCCTGAGTCAGGAGTAGAGTCAGGGCCTAAGTTAGGGACAGTGTCATTGCTTGAGATAGGAGTAGTGTCAGGGCCTTAGTTACGGACATTGTCATGCCATGATTTAGGAGTTGTGTTAGGGCGTGAGCTATGAATAGTGTCTGGGCCTTAGTTAGTGACAGTGTCAGTGCTGAGTTTGGAGTAGTATCAGGGCCTTAGTTAGAGACAGTGTCAGGGCCTGAGTTAGGTGTATGTCAGGGCCTTAGTTAGGGACAGCGTCAGTGCCTGATTTAGGAGTAGTGTCAGAGGCTTTGTTAGGGACAGTGTCAGGGCCTGAGTTAAGAGTAGTGTCACAGCTTTAGTTAGGACCAGTGTCAGGGTCTTAGTTAAGTCAGTCCAACATCAGCGCCTATGATAGGAATCAGATCAGGACCTGTGTTACAGGTAATGTCAGGGCCTTATTTAAGAACAGTGTCAGGGCCTGAGTCCTGACTTACTCCTTACTCTCCTCACTAAGGACTTTGGACACTACTGCTAATTCAGGCCCTGATAATGTCCCTAACTAATTCCCTGACACTTTCCTTGGCTAAGGCCCTGAACTTCTCCTGCGTCAGGCACTGATACTGTCCCTAACAATGGCCCTGACACTACACCTAACTGAGGCCCCGACATGATACCTTACAAAGGCTTTGTTGCTAGTCCAAACTAAAGCCCTAAAATTGGTCCTAAATAAGTCCTTGACACTAATCCTAACTCAGGCCCTAAAACTGTCCCTAACTAAGGCCCTGATAGTATGCCTAACTCAGGACCTCATAGGATTCCTAACAATGGCTCTGATGCTAGTCCAAACTAAGGCCCTGAAATTGGTCCTAAATAAGGCCTTGACACTAATCCTAACTCAGGCCCTAGCACTGTCCCTAACTAGGTCTCAGACAGTACACTTAAATCAGACCCTGACACTGTCCCTAAGCAAGGCCCTGACACTACTCCTAACTCAGTCCCTTACACTGTACCTAACAAAGTCTCTGATGCTAGGCCTAACTCAGGCCCTGAAATCGTCTTTAACGAAGGCCCTGCTGCCATCACTATCAAAAGTCCTGACATTATTCTGAGCTAATATCCTGACCTATGTCTTTCCAATGTACTGAAACTGTCCCAAAGTAAGCCCTGACGCTGTCCCTAAGTGAAGACCTGAGGCTGTCCCTAACTCAGGCCCTGAAGCTTTCCTGAACTGAAGCCTTGAAGCTGTGACTAATTCAGGCCCTGATCATGTACCTATCGAAGACCTTAATGCTGATCCAGCAAAGAGGCTGATGCTGCTCCAAAGTCATGCCCTGACAGTGTGCCCAGCTAAGGGCCTGATGCTAAGCCTCACTCAGGCCCTGTCACTCTCCCTAAGTGAGGCCCTGACACTGTCACTAACTAAGGCCCTGACTCTACTCCTAATTCAGTCCCGTACATTGTATCTAACAAAGACTCTGATGCTAGTCGTAACTCAGGGCCTGACACTGTCTCTAACTAAGGGCTGCTGCCATCAACATCTAAAGTCCTGACATTATCTGGAGCTAATACCCTGACCCATGTCTTACCAAGGTCCTGAAACTGTCCCAAAGTAAGCCCTGACGCTGTCCCTAAGTGAGGCCCTGAAGCTTTCCCTAACTAACTCAGGCCTTGATGCTGTGACTAACTCAGAACCTGATCATGTCTTTAACTAAGACCCTAAGGCTGATCCAACAGAGGCCCTGATGCTGCTCCTAAGTCATGCCCCGATAGTGTCCCCCACTAAGTGTCTGATGCTAGGCCTCACTCAGACCCTAACGCTCTCCCTAAGTCAGGCTCTGATGCTGTCCCTACCTGAAGCCCTAACACTGGTTCTGAATAAGGCCCTGAGAGTCTCCGCAACAAAGGTCTTCACACAATCCTTAGGTCATTTCCTGACACTATTCCTAGATGTTAAACTGACACGGCCACTAGATAATGTCCTGCCTCTTATGCTAACTGAAGTCCTTAGGCTGTGCCTACCTCAGGCACTGAATTTAGTCCCAAGACCATGAAACTGTCCCGAACTAAGGCCTAGATGCTCGCCCTACATCCGGCCCTGACACTGTCCCTAACTAAGGCCCTAACACTATTGCTAACTGAGGATCTGACACTGAACCTATCAGAGGCCCGCTACTCCTAATTAACGCCTTGGAACTTTGCCTAACGTAGGCGCTGCTACCATCAATATCTAAAGTCCTGACATTATCCTGAGCTAATATCCTGACCCATGTCTTACCAAGGTCCTGAAACTCTCCCAACGTTAGCCCTGACACTGTCCCTAAGTGAGGCCCTGAGGCTGTCCCTCACAGAGGTCCTGATAATGTCTTTAACTAAACTCTAATGCTGCTCTTACAGAGACCATTATGTTGATCCTATGTCATGCCCTGACGCTGTCCGTAGCTAAGGCCCTGACTCTAGGCATCACTCAGGCCCTGTCGCTCTCCCTAAGTCAGGCTAAGACTCTGTCCCTACCTGAAGCCCTGTCACTGGGCCTAAATTAGGCACTGATGCTCTAATTAGCTATGGTCTTGACACTATCCCTAGGTCATTTCCTGACACTATCCCTAGATCTTAACCTAAACTTGTCTTTAGCTATTGTCGAGCCTCTTATGCTAACTAAATCTCTGATGCTGTCTCTAACTATGTGCCTGAAATTAGTCCCGAGGCCGTCAACCTGTCCCTAACTGAGGTTGGAGGCTCATCCTAACTGAGGCGCTGACACTGTCCCTAACTAAAGCCCTGACACCGTACTTTACAAGGGCTCTGATGCTAGTCCTAACTCAGGCCCAGACACTGTCTCTAAGTAAGGCTCAGAATTTGCCCGTAATATAGGCCCTGCTGTCAGCAATAACTAAAAACTGGACACTAGCCTGAGTTAATATCCTGACATATTTCTAACCAAGGTCCTGACACTGTCCCTAAGAAAGCCCTGTCGCTGTCCCTATGTTAAGAACTGAGGCTGCCCCTAACTCAGGCCCTGAAGCTTTCCCTAACTGAGGCCTTGAAGCTGTGACTAAGTCAGGCCCTGATCATATCTGTAACAAAGACGCTAAGGCTGATCCAACAGAGGCGCTGATTCTGTTCCTAAGTCATGCCCTGACAGTGTCCTCAGCTAAGGGCCTGACGCTAGGCCTCACTCAGGCCCTGTCGCTCTCCCTAAGTCAGGCTCTGATGCTGTCCCTACCCGAAGCCCTGACACTGGTTCTAAATAAGGATCTGATAGTCTCAGTAACTAAGGTTTTGACACTATGCTTAGGTCCTTTCCTGACACTATCCCTAGACCATAACCTGACGCTGTCCCTAGCAAATGTCGTGACTCTTATGCTAACTACAGCCCTGCTGCTGTCCTTAACTAAGGGCCTAAAATTACTCTCGAGGCTGTGACCCTGTCCGTCCCTAAGGCCTCGATGTTCGTCCTAATTCAGGGCCTGACACTGTCCCTAACTAAGGCCCTGCTGTCGATAATATCTAAAGTCCTGACACTATCCTGAGCTAATTTCTTTTTTTTTTTTAATTTTATTTATTTATTTATTTATTTATTTATTTATTTATTTATTTACGTATTTATGGCTCTGTTGGGTCTTGGTTTCTGTGTGAGGGCTTTCTCTAGTTGCGGCAAGTGGGGACCACTCTTCATCGCGGTTCACGGCCCTCTCACTATCGTGGCCTCTCCCGTTGCGGAGCACAGGCTCCAGACGCGCAGGCTCAGCAGTTGTGGCTCACGGGCTTAGTCGCTCCGCGGCATGTGGGATCTTCCCAGACCAGGGGTCGAACCCGTGTCCCCTTCATTGGCAGGCAGATTCTCAACCACTGCGCCACCTGGTAATCCCCTGAGCTAATTTCTTGACCCATCTCTTACCAAGGTCCTAAAACTGTCCCTAAGAAAGCCCTGATGCTGTCTCTATGTGAGGCCTTGAGGCTGTCCCTACCAGAGGCCCTGATAATATCTTTAACATAGCCCCTGAGGCTGATCCTACCGTGGCTCTTATGCTGCTCCTAAGTCATGCCCTGACACTGTCTCTAGCTAAGGCCCTGACGCTAGGCCTCACTCAGGCCCTGTCCCACTCCCTAAGTCAGGCTCTGACGTTGTTCCTATCTGAAGCCCTGACACTCACTGCTCCTAAATTAGATCCTGATGTGCTAAATAACTAAGGTCTTGACACTATCCCTAGGTCATTTCCTGCCACTCTCCCTAGACCTTAACCTAACCTTCTCTTTAGCTAATGTCGAGATTAGCTAAAGAGATTCTTTAGAACGAGATTCTTTCATCTTCTGAATATAGTTTTCTTCAAAACATAATTTTTATAGTGTTACTAACTTTAAACAAAATGTACTCAACTGCTGTGGAATATTCCTTCATAGGAGCGTGCATGGTTCTCTTCTGCATCTGCTTGTGGTGGTGTTCAGGTTGCTTTCAGCTGGAGATCCCCTTATGCTATTAATTCCCTGATTCTGTCCCTAAATGAGGCCCTGAATTTAGGTCCGAGGACGTGAACGTGTCCCTAACTGAGGCCTGGAAGCTCGTCCTAATGCAGGCCCTGACACTGTCCCTAACTAAGGCTCTGACACTACACCTAACTCAGTCACTGACACTGTACCTAACAAAGGCTCTGATGCTAGTCCTAACTTAGGCCCTGACACTGCCTCTAACTAAGGCCCTGCTGCCGTCAATATCTGAACACCTGATATTATCCTGAGCTAATAGCCTGACCCATGTCTTACCAAGGTCCTGAAACTTTCCCAAAGTAAGCCCTGACGCTGTCCCTAAGTGAGGCCTTGAGGCTATCCCTAACGGAGGCCCTGATAATAGCTTTAACGAAGACCCTAATGCTGATCCTACAGAGGCCTTTATGCTGCTCCTAAGTCATGCCCTGATACTGTCCCTTACTCAGGCCCTAAAGATAGGCCTCACTTAGGCCCTGTTGCTGTACCTTAGTTAGGCTCTGACGCTGTCCATACATCAAGCCCTGGTGCTGGTCCTGATTAAGGCGCTCATGCTGCTGCTAACTAAGGCCCTGATGCTCTCAATAACTAAGGTCTTCTCGTTATCCCTTGGTCATTTCCTTTCACTATCTCTGGCCTGGGACCTGACTCTGTCCCGAGATAATCTCCTGCATCTTATGCCAATTGAAATCCTAATGCTCCCCCTAACTAAGGCCCTGACTACTCCTAACTAAGGCCATGACACTGAATCTAACAAAGGCCCGGAATCTGTCTTTAATATAGGCCCTGCTGCCAGCAAGAACTAAAATCCTGACACTCTCCTGACCTAATATCCTGACTCATTTCTAACCAAGGTCCTGACACTGTCCCTAAGAAAGCCCTGTCGCTGTCTTTAAGTGAAAACTTGAGGCTGTCTGTAACTCAGACCCTTAAGCTTTCCCTAACTGAGGCCTTGACGCTGTGACTAACTAGGGCTCCGGTCATGTCTTTAACTAAGAGCCTAAAGCTGATCCAACAAAGGCACTGATGCTGCTCCTAAATCATTCCCTGACAGTGTCCCCAGCTAAGGGCCTGACATTAGGCCTCACTCAGGCCCTGTCGCTCTCCCTAAGTCAGGCCCTGATGCTGTGCCTACCTGAAGCCCTAACGCTGCTTCTGAATAAGTCCCTGAAAGTCTCAGTAACAAAGGTCTTCACACTATCCTTAGGTCATTTCCTGACACGATTCCAAGCCTTTACCCTAACCCTGTCCCGAGCTAATGTCCTACCTCTTATGCTAACTAAAGACCTTATGCTGTGCCTAATTCAGGCACTGAATTTACTCCCAAGGCCGCTAGACTGTCCCTAACTCGGCTCGATGCCCTTATCGTCACAATGTTCCATGACCACTGTCATCACAATGCTCCACGCCCTTGTCATCACAATGCTCCATAACCCCTGTCATCACAATGCTCCATGACCTTTGTCATCGCAATGCTACATGCCACTGTCATCACAATGCTCCATGCCCTTATCATCACAATGCTCCATGACCCCTTTCATGACCATGCTCCATGACCCTTTTCTAAAATGCTACATGTCTGTGAAATCACAAAGCTCCATGCCCCCTGTCCTCACAAGTCTCCATGACTCTTGTCATCACAATGCTCCATGACCCTTGTCATCACAATGCTCCATGATCCTTGTAATCAAAATGCTCCTTGACCCTTTCTTCACAATGTTACAGTACCCCTTTCTTCACAGTGCTCCATGCCGCTGGTCACCACAATGCTCCATGATTTCTGTCATCACAATGCTCCATGTTCCTAGTCATTAAAATGCTCCATGACCCCTGTCATCCCAATGCTCCATAGCACTTTTCATCACAATGCTACATGACCACTTTTATCAAAATATTCCATGACCACTTTAATCACAGTGCTCCATGACCACTTTCATCACAATGCCCCATGGCCCCTGTAATCAAAATGCTCCATGGCCCTTGTCACCACAATGCACCAGGACCCGTCATCCCAATTCTCCATGGCCTTTGTCATCACAATGCTCCATGGCCCTTGTCATCACAATGATCCAGAGCCTTAGTGCTTGAGTTGGGAGTAGTGTCATTGACTCAGTTAGGGACACTGTCATTGCCTGAATTGGGAGTAGTGTCAGAGCCTTAGTTAGGGACAGCGCCAGGGCGTGTTGGGAGTAGTGCCAGTGCCTTAGTTAGGGACAGAACCAGTGCTTGGGTTGGGAGTAGTCTCAGGGCCATAGTTAGGGACTGTATCAGTGGCTGAGATGGGAATAGTGTCAGGGCCTATGTTAGGAGTGGTCTGAGACCAGTAGTTAGGAACAGTGTCAGGGCCTGTGTTGTGAGTAGTTTCAGGGCCTTAGTTAGAGAAAGTGTCAGTGCCGGAGTTGGGAGTTATGTCAGGGCCTTAGTTCGGGACAGTGTCATTGCCTGAGTTGGGAGTAGTGTCAGGGCCTAGTTAGGGACAGGGTCAGTGCCTGAGTTGGGAGAAGTTTCAGGGCCTTAGTTAGAGAACGTGTCAGTGCCGGAGTTGGGAGTTATGTCAGGGCCTTAGTTAGGGACAGTGTCAGTGCCTGAGTTGGGAGTAGTGTCAGGGCCTAGTTAGGGAGAGTGTCAGTGCCTGAGTTGGAAGTAGTGTCAGGGCATTAGGGACAGTGTCAGTGGCTGAGATGGGAGTAGTATCAGGGTCTTAGTTAGGGAGAGTGTCAGTGCCTGATTTGGGAATAGTCTCAGGTTCTTTTTTGGGGACAGCATCAGGGCATGAGTTAAAAGTAGTGTCAAGGCCTTAGTTAGGGAGAGTGTCAGTGCCTGTGTTGGGAGTAGTATCAGGGCCTTCGTTAGGGACAGTGTCAGGGTCTGAGGTAGAAGTAGTCTCAGGGCCTTAGTTAGGTAGCGTGTCAGTGCCTAAGTAAGTAGTAGTGTGAGGGCCTTAGTTAGGGACAGTGTCAGTGCCTGCGTTGGGAGTAGTGTCAGGGCCTTACTTAGGGACAGCGTCAGTGCCTGAGTTAGGAGTAGTGTGATGGCCGTAGTTAGGTACACTCTCAGTGCCAGAGTTGGGGGTAGTGGCAGGCCTTTGTTAGGGACTGTGACAGGGCCTGAGTTAAGAGTAGTGTCAAGTCCTTAGTTAGGGACAGTGTTAGTGCCTAAGTTGAGAGTAATGTCAAGGCCTTAGTTAGGGACAATGTCAGTACCTAGTTTGGGAGTAGTGTCAGGGCCTTAGTTAGGGACAGTGTCAGTGCCTGAGTTGGGAGTACTGTCAGGGCGTATTTCGGGACAGTCTCAATGCCTATTTTGGGAGTAGTGTCACGGCCTTAGTTAATGACATTATCTGTGCCTGAGTAAGGAGAAGTGTCCGGGCCTTAGTTAGGGACAGTGTCAGTTGCTTAGTTAGGAGTAGCGTCACGGCCTAAGTTAGGGCCAGTGTCAGTGCCTGAGTCAGGAGTAGAGTCAGGGCCTAAGTTAGGGACAGTGTCATTGCTTGAGATAGGAGTAGTGTCAGGGCCTTAGTTAGGGACATTGTCAGGGCATGATTTAGGAGATGTGTTAGGGCGAGAGCTATTAATAGTGTCAGGGCCTTAGTTAGTGACAGTGTCAGTGCTGAGTTTGGAGTCGTATCAGGGCCTTAGTTAGAGACAGTGTCAGGGACTGAGATAGGTGTATGTCAGGGCCTTAGTTAGGGACAGTGTCAGTGCCTGATTTAGGAGTAGTGTCAGAGGCTTTGTTAGGGACAGTGTCAGGGACTGAGTTAAGAGTAGTGTCACAGCTTTAGTTAGGACCAGTGTCAGGGCCTTAGTTAAGTCCAACATCAGCGCCTATGATAGGAATCAGATCAGGACCTGTGTTACAGGTAATGTCAGGGCCTTATTTAAGAACAGTGTCAGGGCCTGAGTCCTGACTTACTCCTTACTCTCCTCACTAAGGACTTTGGACACTACTGCTAATTCAGGCCCTGATAATGTCCCTAACTAATTCCCTGACACTTTCCTTGGCTAAGGCCCTGAACTTCTCCTACGTCAGGCCCTGATACTGTCCCTAACAATGGCCCTGACACTACACCTAACTGAGGCCCCGACATGATACCTAACAAAGGCTTTGTTGCTAGTCCAAACTAAAGCCCTGAAATTGGTCCTAAATAAGGCCTTGACACTAATCCTAACTCAGGCCCTAAAACTGTCCCTAAGTAAGGCCCTGATAGTATGACTAACTCAGGCCCTCACACGATTCCTAACAATGGCTCTGATGCTAGTCCAAATTAAGACCCTGAAATTGGTCCTAACTAAGGCCTTGACACTAATCCTAACTCAGGCCCTAGCACTGTCCCTTACTAGGTCTCAGACAGTACACCTAAATCAGACCCTGACACTGTCCCTAAGCAAGGCCCTGACACTACTCCTAACTCAGTCCCTTACACTGTACCTAACAAAGTCTCTGATGCTAGGCCTAACTCAGGCCCTGAAACCGTCTGTAACGAAGGCCCTGCTGCCATCACTATCAAAAGTCCTGACATTATTCTGAGCTAATATCCTGACCTATGTCTTTCTAAGGTCCTGAAACTGTCCCAAAGAAAGCCCTGATGCTGTCCCTAAGTGAAGACCTGAGGCTGTCCCTAACTCAGGCCCTGAAGCTTTCCTGAACTGAAGCCTTGAAGCTGTGACTAATTCAGGCCCTGATCATGTACCTAACGAAGACCTTAATGCTGATCCAGCAAAGAGGCTGATGCTGCTCCAAAGTCATGCCCTGACAGTGTGCCCAGCTAAGGGCCTGATGCTAAGCCTCACTCAGGCCCTGTCACTCTCCCTAAGTCAGGCCCTGACACTGTCACTAACTAAGGCCCTGACTCTACTCCTAATTCAGTCCCGTACATTGTATCTAACAAAGACTCTGATGCTAGTCGTAACTCAGGGCCTGACACTGTCTCTAACTAAGGGCTGCTGCCATCAACATCTAAAGTCCTGACATTATCCGGAGCTAATAACCTGACCCATTTCTTACCAAGGTCCTGAAACTGTCCCAAAGTAAGCCCTGACGCTGTCCCTAAGTGAGGCCCTGAAGCTTTCCCTAACTAACTCAGGCCTTGATGCTGTGACTAACTCAGACCCTGATCATGTCTTTAACTAAGACCCTAAGGCTGATCCAACAGAGGCCCTGATGCTGCTCCTAAGTCATGCCCCGATAGTGTCCCCCACTATGTGTCTGATGCTAGGCCTCACTCAGACCCTAACGCTCTCCCTAAGTCAGGCTCTGATGCTGTCCCTACCTGAAGCCCTAACACTGGTTCTGAATAAGGCCCTGAGAGTCTCCGTAACAAAGGTCTTCACACTATCCTTAGGTCATTTCCTGACACTATGCCTAGATGTTAACCTGACACGGCCACTAGCTAATGTCCTGCCTCCTATGCTAACTGAAGCCCTTAGGCTGTGCCTACCTCAGGCACTGAATTTAGTCCCAAGACCATGAAACTGTCCCGAACTAAGGCCTAGATGCTCGCCCTACATCCGGCCCTGACACTGTCCCTAACTAAGGCCCTAACACTATTGCTAACTGAGGATCTGACACTGGACCTATCAGAGGCCCGCTACTCCTAACTAACGCCTTGAAACTTTCCCTAACGTAGGCGCTGCTACCATCACTATCTAAAGTCCTGACATTATCCTGAGCTAATATCCTGACCCATGTCTTACCAAGGTCCTGAAACTCTCCCAACGTTAGCCCTGACACTGTCCCTAAGTGAGGCCCTGAGGCTGTCCCTCACAGAGGTCCTGATAATGTCTTTAACTAAACTCTAATGCTGATCTTACAGAGACCATTATGTTGATCCTATGTCATGCCCTGACGCTGTCCGTAGCTAAGGCCCTGACTCTAGGCATCACTCAGGCCCTGTCGCTCTCCCTAAGTCAGGCTAAGACTCTGTCCCTACCTGAAGCCCTGACACTGGGCCTAAATTAGGCACTGATGCTCTAATTAGCTATGGCCTTGACCCTATCCCTAGGTCATTTCCTGACACTCTCCCTAGATCTTAACCTAAACTTGTCTTTAGCTATTGTCGAGCCTCTTATGCTAACTAAATCCCTGATGCTGTCACTAACTAAGAGCCTGAAATTAGTCCCGAGGCCGTCAACCTGTCCCTAACTGAGGTTGGAGGCTCATCCTAACTGAGGCGCTGACACTGTCCCTAACTAAAGCCCTGACACTGTACTTTACAAGGGCTCTGATGCTAGTCCTAACTCAGGCCCTGACACTGTCTCTAAGTAAGGCTCAGAATTTGCCCCTAATATAGGCCCTGCTGTCAGCAATAACTAAAAATTGGACACTAGCCTGAGTTAATATCCTGACATATTTCTAACCAAGGTCCTGACACTGTCCCTAAGAAAGCCCTGTCGCTGTCCCTGTGTTAAGAACTGAGGCTGCCCCTAACTCAGGCCCTGAAGCTTTCCCTAACTGAGGCCTTGAAGCTCTGACTAAGTCAGGCCCTGATCATATCTGTAACAAAGACGCTAAGGCTGATCCAACAGAGGCGCTGATTCTGTTCCTAAGTCATGCCCTGACAGTGTCCTCAGCTAAGGGCCTGACGCTAGGCCTCACCCAGACCCTGTCGCTCTCCCTAAGTCAGGCTCTGAAGCTGTCCCTACCCGAAGCCCTGACACTGGTTCTAAATAAGGATCTGATACTCTCAGTAACTAAGGTTTTGACACTATGCTTAGGTCCTTTCCTGACACTATCCCTAGACATTAACCTGACCCTGTCCCTAGCAAATGTCGTGCCTCTTATGCTAACTACAGCCCTACTGCTGTCCTTAACTAAGGGCCTAAAATTACTCTCGAGGCTGTGACCCTGTCCGTACCTAAGGCTTCGATGTTCGTCCTAATTCAGGGCCTGACACTGTCCCTAACTAAGGCCCTGCTGTCGTCAATATCTAAAGTCCTGACACTATCCTGAGCTAATTTCTTGACCCATCTCTTACCAAGGTCCTGAAACTGTCCCTAAGGAAGCCCTGATGCTGTCTCTAAGTGAGGCCTTGAGGCTGTCCCTAACAGAGGCCCTGATAATATCTTTAACATAGCCCCTGAGGCTGATCCTACCGTGGCTCTTATGCTGCTCCTAAATCATGCCCTGACACTGTCTCTAGCTAAGGCCCTGACGCTAGGCCTCACTCAGTCCCTGTCTCACTCCCTAAGTCAGGCTCTGACGCTGTTCCTTCCTGAAGCCCTGACACTCACTGCTCCTAAATTAGGTCCTGATGTGCTAAGTAACTAAGGTGTTGACACTATCCCTAGGTCATTTCCTGACACTCTCCCTAGACCTTAACCTAACCTTCTCTTTAGCTAATGTCGAGATTAGCTAAAGAGATTCTTTAGAACGAGATTCTTTCATCTTCTGAATAGAGTTTTCTTCAAAACATAATTTTTATAGTGTTACTAACTTTAAACAAAATGTACTCAACTGCTGTGGAATATTCCTTCATAGGAGCGTGCAGGTTTCACTTCTGCATCTGCTTGTGGTGGTGTCCAGGTTGCTTTCAGCTGTAGATCCCCTTATGCTAGCTAAATCCCTGATTCTGTTCCTAAATGAGGCCCTGAATTTAGGTCTGAGGCCGTGAACCTGTCCCTAAATGAGGCCTGGAAGCTCGTCCTAATGCAGGCCCTGACACTGTCCCTAACTAAGGCTCTGACACTACACCTAACTCAGTCACTGACACTGTACCTAACAAAGGCTCTGATGCTAGTCCTAACTTAGGCCCTGACACTGCTTCTAACTAAGGCCCTGCTGCCGTCAATATCTGAACACCTGATATTATCCTGAGCTAATAGCCTGACTCATGTCTTACCAAGGTCCTGAAACTTTCCCAAAGTAAGCCCTGACGCTGTCCCTAAGTGAGGCCTTGAGGCTATCCCTAACGGAGGCCCTGATAATAGCTTTAACGAAGACCCTAATGCTGATCCTACAGAGGCCTTTATGCTGCTCCTAAGTCATGCCCTGATACTGTCCCTTACTCAGGCCCTAAAGATAGGCCTCACTTAGGCCCTGTTGCTGTACCTTCGTTAGGCTCTGATGCTGTCCGTACATCAAGCCCTGGCGCTGGTCCTGATTAAGGCGCTCATGCTGCTGCTAACTAAGGCCCTGATGCTCTCAATAACTAAGGTCTTCTCGGTATCCCTTGGTCATTTCCTTTCACTATCTGTGGCCTGGGACCTGACTCTGTCCCGAGATAATCTCCTGCATCTTATGCTATCTGAAACCCTAATGCTCTCCCTAACTAAGGCCATGACACTGAATCTAACAAAGGCCCGGAATCTGTCCTTAATATAGGCCCTGCTGCCAGCAAGAACTAAAATCCTGACACTCTCCTGAGCTAATATCCTGACTCATTTGTAACCAAGGTCCTGACACTGTCCCTAAGAAAGCCCTGTCGCTGTCTTTAAGTGAAGACCTGAGGCTGTCTGTAACTCAGACCCTGAAGCTTTCCCTAACTGAGGCCTTGACGCTGTGACTAACTTGGGCTCCGGTCATGTCTTTAACTAAGAGCCTAAAGCTGATCCAACAAAGGCACTGATGCTGCTCCTAAGTCATTCCCTGACAGTGTCCCCAGCTAAGGGCCTGACATTAGGCCTCACTCAGGCCCTGTCGCTCTCCCTAAGTCAGGCCCTGATGCTGTGCCTACCTGAAGCCCTAACGCTGCTTCTGAATAAGTCCCTGAAAGTCTCAGTAACAAAGGTCTTCACACTATCCTTAGGTCATTTCCTGACACGATTCCAAGCCTTTACCCTAACCCTGTCCCGAGCTAATGTCCTACCTCTTATGCTAACTAAAGACCTTATGCTCTGCCTAATTCAGGCACTGAATTTAGTCCCAAGGCCGCTAGACTGTCCCTAACTCGGCTCGATGCCCTTATCGTCACAATGTTCCATGACCACTGTCGTCACAATGTTCCATGTCCACTCTCATCACAATGCTCCACGCCCTTGTCATCACAATGCTCCATAACCCCTGTCATCACAATGCTCCATGACCTTTGTCATCGCAATGCTACATGCCATTGTCATCACAATGCTCAATGACCCCTTTCATCACAATGCTCCATGACCCTTGTCTAAAATGCTACATGTCTGTGAAATCACAAAGCTCCATGCCCCCTGTCATCACAAGTCTCCATGACTCTTGTCATCACAATGCTCCATGGCCCTTGTCATCACAATGCTCCATGATCCTTGTAATCAAAATGCTCCTTGACCCTTTCTTCACAATGTTACAGTACTCCTTTCTTCACAATGCTCCATGCCGCTGGTCACCACAATGCTCCATGACTTCTGTCATCACAATGCTCCATGTCCCTTGTCATTAAAATGCTCCATGGCCCCTGTCATCACAGTGCTGCAGGATCCTTATAATCTCAATGCTCCATGGTCCTCGTCATCACAAATCTCCACGCATTTGTCATCACAATGCTCCATGACCCCTGTCATCCCAAGGCTCCATAGCACTTTTCATCACAATGCTACATGACCAATTTTATCAAAATGTTCTATGACCATTTTAATCACAGTGCTCCATGACCACTTTCATCACAATGCCCCATGAACCCTCTAATCAAATCGCTCCATGGTCCTTGTCGCCACAATGCTCCAGGACCCGTCATCACAATTCTCCATGGCCCTTGGCATCACAATGCTCCATGGCGCTTGTCATCACAATGATCCAGAGCCTTAGTGCTTGAGTTGGGAGTAGTGTCATTGCCTCAGTTAGGGACACTGTCATTGCCTGAATTGGGAGTAGTGTCAGAGCCTTATTTAGGGACAGCGCCAGGGCGAGTTGGGAGTAGTGCCAGTGCCTCAGTTAGGGAGAGCACCAGTGCTTGCGTTGGGAGTAGTGTCAGGGCCATAGTTAGGGACAGTGTCAGTGGCTGAGATGGGAATAGTGTCAGGGCCTTAGTTACGGACATTGTCAGTGCCTAAGTCGGGATTTTTGTCAGGGTCTTTATTATGGACAGTGTCAGGGCCTGAGTTAAGAGTAGTGTCAAGGCCTTAATTTGGAAGAGTGTCAGTGTCTCAGTTTGGAGTAGTGTCAGACCCTTAGTTAGAAACTGCGTCAGTGCCTGAGTTGGGAGTAGTGACATGGCCTAAGGTATGGACAGTGTCAGTGTCTGAGTTAGGAATAGTCTCAGGACCTTAGTTAGGGACATTGTCAGTGACTGTGTTAGGAATAGTGTCAGGGCCTAAGTTAGGAGTAGTCTGAGACCGGTAGTTAGGAACAGTGTCAGGGCCTGAGTTGTGAGTAGTTTCAGGGCCTTAGTTAGAGAAAGTGTCAGTGCCGGAGTTGGGAGTTATGTCAGGGCCTTAGTTAGGGACAGGGTCAGTGCCTGAGTTGGGAGTAGTGTCAGGGCCTAGTTAGGGACAGTGTCAGTGCCTGAGTTGGAAGTAGTGTCAGGGCATTGGGGACAGTGTCAGTGGCTGAGATGGGAGTAGTGTCAGGGTCTTAGTTAGGGAGAGTGTCAGTGCCTGAGTTGGGAATAGTCTCAGGGTCTTTTTTGGGGACAGCATCAGGGCATGAGTTAAAAGTAGTGTCAAGGCCTTAGTAAGGGAGAGTGTCAGTGCCTAAGTAAGTAGTAGTGTGAGGGCCTTAGTTAGGGACAGTGTCAATGCCTGTGTTGGGAGTAGTGTCAGAGACTTAGTAAGGGACAGCGTCAGTGCCTGATTTGGGAGTAGTGTTAGAGCCTTAGTTAGGGACAGCGACATTGCCTGCATTGGGATTAGTGTCAGGGCCTTACTTAGGGAAAGCGTCAGGGCCTGAGTTAGGAGTAGTGTGATGGGCGTAGTTAGGGACAGTCAAAGTGCCAGAGTTGGGGGTAGTGGCAGGCCTTTGTTAGGGACTGTGCCAGGGCCTGAGTTAAGAGTAGTGTCAAGTCCTTAGTTAGGGACAGTGTTAGTGCCTGAGTTGAGAGTAATGTCAGGGCCTTAGTTAGGGACAATGTCAGTGCCTAGTTTGGGAGTAGTGTCAGGGCCTTAGTTAGGGACAGTGTCAGTGCCTGAGTTGGGAGTACTGTCAGGGCGTATTTCGGGACAGTCTCAATGCCTATTTTGGGAGTAGTGTCACGACATTAGTTAGTGACTTTATCAGTGCCTGAGTAAGGAGTAGTGTCCGGGCCTTAGTTAGGGACAGTGTCAGTTGCTTAGTTAGGAGTAGCGTCACGGCCTAAGTTAGGGCCAGTGTAAGTGCCTGAGTCAGGAGTAGAGTCAGGGCCTAAGTTAGGGACAGTGTCATTGCTTGAGATAGGAGTAGTGTCAGGGCCTTAGTTAGGGACATTGTCAGGGCATGATTTAGAAGTTGTGTTAGGGCATGAGCTATGAATAGTGTCAGGGCCTTAGTTAGTGACAGTGTCAGTGCTGAGTTTGGAGTAGTATCAGGGCCTTAGAGACAGTGTCAGGGCCTGAGTTAGGTGTATGTCAGGGCCTTAGTTAGGGACAGTGTCAGTGCCTGATTTAGGAGTAGTGTCAGAGGCTTTGTTAGGGACAGTGTCAGGGCCTGAGTTAAGAGTAGTGTCACAGCTTTAGTTAGGACCAGTGTCAGGGCCTTAGTTAAGTCCAACATCAGCGCCTATGATAGGAATCAGATCAGAACCTGTGTTACAGGTAATGTCAGGGCCTTATTTAAGAACAGTGTCAGGGCCTGAGTCCTGACTTACTCCTTACTCTCCTCACTAAGGACTTTGGACACTACTGCTAATTCAGGCCCTGATAATGTCTCTAACTAATTCCATGACACTTTCCTTGGCTAAGGCCCTGAACTTCTCCTACGTCAGGCCCTGATACTGTCCCTAACAATGGCCCTGACACTACACCTAACTGAGGCCCCGACATGATACCTAACAAAGGCTTTGTTGCTAGTCCAAACTAAAGCCCTAAAATTGGTCCTAAATAAGGCCTTGACACTAATCCTAACTCAGGACCTAAAACTGTCCCTAACTAAGGTCCTGATAGTATGCCTAACTCAGGCTCTCATACGATTCCTAACAATGGCTCTGATGCTAGTCCAAACTAAGGCCCTGAAATTGGTCCTAACTAAGGCCTTGACACTAATCCTAACTCAGGCCCTAACACTGTCCCTAACTAGGTCTCAGACAGTACACCTAAATCAGAACCTGACACTGTCCCTAAGCAAGGCCCTGACACTACTCCTAACTCAGTCCCTTACCCTGTAACTAACAAAGTCTCTGATGCTAGGCCTAACTCAGGCCCTGAAACCGTCTGTAACTAAGGCCCTGCTGCCATCACTATCAAAAGTCCTGACATTATTCTGAGCTAATATCCTGACCTATGTCTTTCCAAGGTCCTGAAACTGTCCCAAAGTAAGCCCTGACTCTGTCCCTAAGTGAGGCCTTGAGGCTATCCCTAACGGAGGCCCTGATAATAGCTTTAACGAAGACCCTAATGCTGATTCTACAGAGGCCTTTAAGCTGCTCCTAAGTCATGCCCTGATACTGTCCCTTACTCAGGCCCTAAAGATAGGCCCCACTTAGGCCCTGTTGCTGTACCTTAGTTAGGCTCTGACGCTGTCCGTACATCAAGCCCTGGCGCTGGTCCTGATTAAGTCGCTCATGCTGCTGCTAACTAAGGCACTGATGCTCTCAATAACTAAGGTCTTCTCGTTATCCCTTGGTCATTTCCTTTCACTATCTCTGGCCTGGGACCTGACTCTGTCCCGAGATAATCTCCTGCATCTTATGCTAACTGGAACCCTAATGCTCTCCCTAACTAAGGCCATGACACTGAATCTAACAAAGGCCCGGAATCTGTCCTTAATATAGGCCCTGCTGCCAGCAAGAACTAAAATACTGACACTCTCCCGAGCGAATATCCTGACTCATTTCTAACCAAGGTGCTGACACTGTCCCTAAGAAAGTCCTGTCGCTGTCTTTAAGTGAAGACCTGAGGCTGTCTGTAACTCAGACCCTGAAGCTTTCCCTAACTGAGGCCTTGACGCTGTGACTAACTTGGGCTCCGGTCATGTCTTTAACTAAGAGCCTAAAGCTGATCCAACAAAGGCACTGATGCTGCTCCTAAGTCATTCCCTCACAGTGTCCCCAGCTAAGGGCCTGACATTAGGCCTCACTCAGGCCCTGTCGCTCTCCCTAAGTCAGGCCCTGACGCTGTGCCTACCTGAAGCCCTAATGCTGCTTCTGAATAAGTCCCTGAGAGTCTCAGTAACAAAGGTCTTCACACTATCCTTAGGTCATTTCCTGACACGATTCCAAGCCTTTACCCTAACCCTGTCCCGAGCTAATGTCCTACCTCTTATGCTAACTAAAGACATTATGCTGTGCCTAATTCAGGCACTGAATTTAGTCCCAAGGCCGCTAGACTGTCCCTAACTCGACTCGATGCTCTTATCGTCACAATGTTCCATGACCACTGTCGTCACAATGTTCCATGACCACTCTCATCACAATGCTCCAAGCCCTTGTCATCACAATGCTCCATAACCCCTGTCATCACAATGCTCCATGAACTTTGTCATCGCAATGCTACATGCCATTGTCATCACAATGCTCCATGCCCTTATCATCAAAATGCTCCATGACCCCTTTCATCACAATGCTCCATGACCCTTGTCTAAAATGCTACATGTCTGTGAAATCACAAAGCTCCATGCCCCCTTTCATCACAAGTCTCCATGACTCTTGTCATCAAAATGCTCCATGGCCCTTTTCATCACAATGCTCCATGACCCTTGTAATCAAAATGCTCCTTGACCCTATCTTCACAATGTTACAGTACCCCTTTCTTCACAATGCTCCATACCGCTGGTCACCACAATGCTCCATGACTTATGTCATTACACTGCTCCATGTCCCTTGTCATTAAAATGCTCCATGGCCCCTGTCATCACAATGCTGCAGGATCCTTATAATCTCAATGCTCCATGGTCCTCGTCATCACAAATCTCCACGCATTTGTCATCACAATGCTCCATGACCCCTGTCATCCCAATGCTCCATAGCAATTTCATCAAAATGCTACATGACTACTCTTACCAAAATGTTCCATGACCACTTTAATCACAGTGCTCCATGACCACTTTCATCACAATGCCCCATGACCCCTGTAATCAAAATGCTCCATGGCCCTTGTCACCACAATGCTCCAGGACCCGTCATCACAATTCTCCATGGCCCTTGTCATCACAATGCTCCATGGCGCTTGTCATCACAATGATCCAGAGCCTTAGTGCTTGAGTTGGGAGTAGTGTCATTGCCTCAGTTAGGGACACAGTCATTGCCTGAATTGGGAGTAGTATCAGAGCCTTAGTTAAGGACAGGGCCAGGGCGAGTTGGGAGTAGTGCCAGTTCCTTAGTTAGGGACAGCACCAGTGCTTGCGTTGGGAGTAGTGTCAGGGCCATAGTTAGGGACAGTGTCAGTGGCTGAGATGGGAATAGTGTCAGGGCCTTAGTTACGGACATTGTCAGTGCCAAAGTCGGGATTTTTGTCAGGGTCTTTATTGTGGACAGTGTCAGGCCCTGAGTTAAGAGTAGTGTCAAGGCCTTAATTTGGAAGAGTGTCAGTGTCTCAGTTTCGAGTAGTGTCAGACCCTTAGTTAGAAACAGCGTCAGTGCCTGAGTTGGGAGTAGTGACATGGCCTAAGTTATGGACAGTGTCAGTGTCTGATTTAGGAATAGTCTCAGGACCTTAGTTAGGGACAGTGTCAGTGACTGTGTTAGGAATAGTGTCAGGGCCTAAGTTAGGAGTAGTCTGAGACCGGTAGTTAGGAACAGTGTCAGGGCCTGAGTTGTGAGTAGTTTCAGGGCCTTAGTTAGAGAAAGTGTCAGTGCCGGAGTTGGGTGTTATGTCAGGGCCTTAGTTAGGGACAGGGTCAGTGCCTGAGTTGGGAGTAGTGTCAGGGCCTAGTTAGGGACAGTGTCAGTGCCTGAGTTGGAAGTAGTGTCAGGGCATTAGGGACAGTGTCAGTGGCTGAGATGGGAGTAGTGTCAGGGTCTTAGTTAGGGAGAGTGTCACTACCTGACTTGGGAATAGTCTCAGGGTCTTTTTTGGGGACAGCATCAGGGCATGAGTTAAAAGTAGTGTCAAAGCCTTAGTTAGGGAGAGTGTCAGTGCCTGTGTTGGGAGTAATGTCAGGGCCTTAATTAGGGACAATGTCAGTGCCTAGTTTGGGAGTAGTGTCAGGGCCTTAGTTAGGGACAGTGTCAGTGCCTGAGTTGGGATTACTGTCAGGGCGTTTTTAGGGACAGTCTCAATGCCTATTTTGGGAGTAGTGTCACGGCCTTAGTGACATTATCATTGCCTGAGTAGGGAGTAGTGTCCGGGCCTTAGTTAGGGACAGTGTCAGTTGCTTAGTTAGGAGTAGCGTCACGGCCTAAGTTAGGGCCAGTGTCACTGCCTGAGTCAGGAGTAGAGTCAGGGCCTAAGTTAGGGACAGTGTCATTGCTTGAGATAGGAGTAGTGTCAGGGCCTTAGTTACGGACATTGTCATGCCATGATTTAGGAGTTGTGTTAGGGCGTGAGCTATGAATAGTGTCTGGGCCTTAGTTAGTGACAGTGTCAGTGCTGAGTTTGGAGTAGTATCAGGGCCTTAGTTAGAGACAGTGTCAGGGCCTGAGTTAGGTGTATGTCAGGGCCTTAGTTAGGGACAGCGTCAGTGCCTGATTTAGGAGTAGTGTCAGAGGCTTTGTTAGGGACAGTGTCAGGGCCTGAGTTAAGAGTAGTGTCACAGCTTTAGTTAGGACCAGTGTCAGGGTCTTAGTTAAGTCAGTCCAACATCAGCGCCTATGATAGGAATCAGATCAGGACCTGTGTTACAGGTAATGTCAGGGCCTTATTTAAGAACAGTGTCAGGGCCTGAGTCCTGACTTACTCCTTACTCTCCTCACTAAGGACTTTGGACACTACTGCTAATTCAGGCCCTGATAATGTTCCTAACTAATTCCCTGACACTTTCCTTGGCTAAGGCCCTGAACTTCTCCTGCGTCAGGCACTGATACTGTCCCTAACAATGGCCCTGACACTACACCTAACTGAGGCCCCGACATGATACCTTACAAAGGCTTTGTTGCTAGTCCAAACTAAAGCCCTAAAATTGGTCCTAAATAAGTCCTTGACACTAATCCTAACTCAGGCCCTAAAACTGTCCCTAACTAAGGCCCTGATAGTATGCCTAACTCAGGCCCTCATAGGATTCCTAACAATGGCTCTGATGCTAGTCCAAACTAAGGCCCTGAAATTGGTCCTAAATAAGGCCTTGACACTAATCCTAACTCAGGCCCTAGCACTGTCCCTAACTAGGTCTCAGACAGTACACTTAAATCAGACCCTGACACTGTCCCTAAGCAAGGCCCTGACACTACTCCTAACTCAGTCCCTTACACTGTACCTAACAAAGTCTCTGATGCTAGGCCTAACTCAGGCCCTGAAACCGTCTTTAACGAAGGCCCTGCTGCCATCACTATCAAAAGTCCTGACATTATTCTGAGCTAATATCCTGACCTATGTCTTTCCAATGTACTGAAACTGTCCCAAAGTAAGCCCTGACGCTGTCCCTAAGTGAAGACCTGAGGCTGTCCCTAACTCAGGCCCTGAAGCTTTCCTGAACTGAAGCCTTGAAGCTGTGACTAATTCAGGCCCTGATCATGTACCTATCGAAGACCTTAATGCTGATCCAGCAAAGAGGCTGATGCTGCTCCAAAGTCATGCCCTGACAGTGTGCCCAGCTAAGGGCCTGATGCTAAGCCTCACTCAGGCCCTGTCACTCTCCCTACGTCAGGCCCTGACACTGTCACTAACTAAGGCCCTGACTCTACTCCTAATTCAGTCCCGTACATTGTATCTAACAAAGACTCTGATGCTAGTCGTAACTCAGGGCCTGACACTGTCTCTAACTAAGGGCTGCTGCCATCAACATCTAAAGTCCTGACATTATCTGGAGCTAATACCCTGACCCATGTCTTACCAAGGTCCTGAAACTGTCCCAAAGTAAGCCCTGACGCTGTCCCTAAGTGAGGCCCTGAAGCTTTCCCTAACTAACTCAGGCCTTGATGCTGTGACTAACTCAGACCCTGATCATGTCTTTAACTAAGACCCTAAGGCTGATCCAACAGAGGCTCTGATGCTGCTCCTAAGTCATGCCCCGATAGTGTCCCCCACTAAGTGTCTGATGCTAGGCCTCAGTCAGACCCTAACGCTCTCCCTAAGTCAGGCTCTGATGCTGTCCCTACCTGAAGCCCTAACACTGGTTCTGAATAAGGCCCTGAGACTCTCCGCAACAAAGGTCTTCACACAATCCTTAGGTCATTTCCTGACACTATCCCTAGATGTTAAACTGACACGGCCACTAGATAATGTCCTGCCTCTTATGCTAACTGAAGTCCTTAGGCTGTGCCTACCTCAGGCACTGAATTTAGTCCCAAGACCATGAAACTGTCCCGAACTAAGGCCTAGATGCTCGCCCTACATCCGGCCCTGACACTGTCCCTAACTAAGGCCCTAACACTATTGCTAACTGAGGATCTGACACTGAACCTATCAGAGGCCCGCTACTCCTAATTAACGCCTTGGAACTTTGCCTAACGTAGGCGCTGCTACCATCAATATCTAAAGTCCTGACATTATCCTGAGCTAATATCCTGACCCATGTCTTACCAAGGTCCTGAAACTCTCCCAACGTTAGCCCTGACACTGTCCCTAAGTGAGGCCCTGAGGCTGTCCCTCACAGAGGTCCTGATAATGTCTTTAACTAAACTCTAATGCTGATCTTACAGAGACCATTATGTTGATCCTATGTCATGCCCTGACGCTGTCCGTAGCTAAGGCCCTGACTCTAGGCATCACTCAGGCCCTGTCGCTCTCCCTAAGTCAGGCTAAGACTCTGTCCCTACCTGAAGCCCTGTCACTGGGCCTAAATTAGGCACTGATGCTCTAATTAGCTATGGTCTTGACACTATCCCTAGGTCATTTCCTGACACTATCCCTAGATCTTAACCTAAACTTGTCTTTAGCTATTGTCGAGCCTCTTATGCTAACTACATCCCTGATGCTGTCTCTAACTAAGAGCCTGAAATTAGTCCCGAGGCCGTCAACCTGTCCCTAACTGAGGTTGGAGGCTCATCCTAACTGAGGCGCTGACACTGTCCCTAACTAAAGCCCTGACACCGTACTTTACAAGGGCTCTGATGCTAGTCCTAACTCAGGCCCAGACACTGTCTCTAAGTAAGGCTCAGAATTTGCCCCTAATATAGGCCCTGCTGTCAGCAATAACTAAAAACTGGACACTAGCCTGAGTTAATATCCTGACATATTTCTAACCAAGGTCCTGACACTGTCCCTAAGAAAGCCCTGTCGCTGTCCCTATGTTACGAACTGAGGCTGCCCCTAACTCAGGCCCTGAAGCTTTCCCTAACTGAGGCCTTGACGCTGGGACTAAGTCAGGCCCTGATCATATCTGTAACAAAGACGCTAAGGTTGATCCAACAGAGGCGCTGATTCTGTTCCTAAGTCATGCCCTGACAGTGTCCTCAGCTAAGGGCCTGACGCTAGGCCTCACTCAGGCCCTGTCGCTCTCCCTAAGTCAGGCTCTGATGCTGTCCCTACCCGAAGCCCTGACACTGGTTCTAAATAAGGATCTGATAGTCTCAGTAACTAAGGTTTTGACACTATGCTTAGGTCCTTTCCTGACACTATCCCTAGACCATAACCTGACGCTGTCCCTAGCAAATGTCGTGACTCTTATGCTAACTACAGCCCTGCTGCTGTCCTTAACTAAGGGCCTAAAATTACTCTCGAGGCTGTGACCCTGTCCGTCCCTAAGGCCTCGATGTTCGTCCTAATTCAGGGCCTGACACTGTCCCTAACTAAGGCCCTGCTGTCGACAATATCTAAAGTCCTGACACTATCCTGAGCTAATTTTTTTTTTTTTTTTTTTTTTTTATTTATTTATTTATTTATTTATTTATTTATGTATTTATGGCTCTGTTGGGTCTTGGTTTCTGTGTGAGGGCTTTCTCTAGTTGCGGCAAGTGGGGACCACTCTTCATCGCGGTTCGCGGCCCTCTCACTATCGTGGCCTCTCACGTTGCGGAGCACAGGCTCCAGACGCGCAGGCTCAGCAGTTGTGGCTCACGGGCTTAGTCGCTCGGCGGCATGTGGGATCTTCCCAGACCAGGGGTCGAACCCGTGTCCCCTGCATTGGCAGGCAGATTCTCAACCACTGCGCCACCTGGGAAACCCCTGAGCTAATTTCTTGACCCATCTCTTACCAAGGTCCTGAAACTGTCCCTAAGAAAGCCCTGATGCTGTCTCTAAGTGAGGCCTTGAGGCTGTCCCTACCAGAGGCCCTAATAATATCTTTAACATAGCCCCTGAGGCTGATCCTACCGTGGCTCTTATGCTGCTCCTAAGTCATGCCCTGACACTGTCCCTAGCTAAGGCCCTGAAGCTAGGCCTCACTCAGGCCCTGTCTCACTTCCTAAGTCAGGCTCTGACGCTGTTCCTACCCGAAGCCCTGACACTCACTGCTCCTAAATTAGGTCCTGATGTGCTAAGTAACTAAGGTCTTGACACTATCCCTAGTTCATTTCCTGCCACTCTCCCTAGACCTTAACCTAACCTTCTCTTTAGCTAATGTCGAGATTAGCTAAAGAGATTCTTTAGAACGAGATTCTTTCATCTTCTGAACAGAGTTTTCTTCAAAACATAATTTTTATAGTGTTACTAACTTTAAACAAAATGTACTCAACTGCTGTGGAATATTCCTTCATAGGAGCGTGCATGGTTCACTTCTGCATCTGCTTGTGGTGGTGTTCAGGTTGCTTTCAGCTGTAGATCCCCTTATGCTAGCTAAATCCCTGATTCTGTCCCTAAATGAGGCCCTGAATTTAGGTCCGAGGCCGTGAACCTGTCCCTAACTGAGGCCTGGAAGCTCGTCCTAATGCAGGCCCTGACACTGTCCCTAACTAAGGCTCTGACACTACACCTAACTCAGTCACTGACACTGTACCTAACAAAGGCTCTGATGCTAGTCCTAACTTAGGCCCTGACACTGCCTCTAACTAAGGCCCTGCTGCCGTCAATATCTGAACACCTGATATTATCCTGAGCTAATAGCCTGACCCATGTCTTACCGAGGTTCTGAAACTGTCCCAAAGTAAGCCCTGACGCTGTCCCTAAGTGAGGCCTTGAGGCTATCCCTAACGGAGGCCCTGATAATAGCTTTAACGAAGACCCTAATGCTGATCCTACAGAGGCCTTTATGCTGCTCCTAAGTCATGCCCTGATACTGTCCCTTACTCAGGCCCTAAAGATAGGCCTCACTTAGGCCCTGTTGCTGTACCTTAGTTAGGCTCTGACGCTGTCCGTACATCAAGCCCTGGCGCTGGTCCTGATTAAGGCGCTCATGCTGCTGCTAACTAAGGCCCTGATGCTCTCAATAACTAAGGTCTTCTCGTTATCCCTTGGTCATTTCCTTTCACTATCTCTGGCCTGGGACCTGATTCTGTCCCGAGATAATCTCCTGCATCTTATGCTAACTGAAACCCTAATGCTCTCCCTAACTAAGGCCCTGACTACTCCTAACTAAGGCCATGACACTAAATCTAACAAAGGCCCGGAATCTGTCCTTAATATAGGCCCTGCTGCCAGCAAGAACTAAAATCCTGACACTCTCCTGACCTAATATCCTGACTCATTTCTAACCAAGGTCCTGACACTGTCCCTAAGAAAGCCCTGTTGCTGTCTTTAAGTGAAAACTTGAGGCTGTCTGTAACTCAGACCCTGAAGCTTTCCCTAACTGAGGCTTTGACGCTGTGACTAAGTAGGGCTCCGGTCATGTCTTTAACTAAGAGCCTAAAGCTGATCCAACAAAGGCACTGATGCTGCTCCTAAATCATTCCCTGACAGTGTCCCCAGCTAAGGGCCTGACATTAGGCTTCACTCAGGCCCTGTCGCTCTCCCTAAGTCAGGCCCTGATGCTGTGCCTACCTGAAGCCCTAACACTGCTTCTGAATAAGTCCCTGAGAGTATCAGTAACAAAGGTCTTCACAATATCCTTAGGTCATTTCCTGACACGATTCCAAGCCTTTACCCTAAACCTGTCCCGAGCTAATGTCCTACCTCTTATGCTAACTAAAGACCTTATGCTGTGCCTAATTCAGGCACTGAATTTACTCCCAAGGCCGCTAGACTGTCCCTAACTCGGCTCGATGCCCTTATCGTCACAATGTTCCATGACCACTGTCATCACAATGCTCCACGCCCTTGTCATCACAATGCTCCATAACCCCTGTCATCACAATGCTCCATGACCTTTGTCATCGCAATGCTACATGCCACTGTCATCACAATGCTCCATGCCCTTATCATCACAATGCTCCATGACCCCTTTCATGACCATGCTCCATGACCCTTTTCTAAAATGCTACATGTCTGTGAAATCACAAAGCTCCATGCCCCCTGTCCTCACAAGTCTCCATGACTCTTGTCATCACAATGCTCCATGACCCTTGTCATCACAATGCTCCATGATCCTTGTAATCAAAATGCTCCTTGACCCTTTCTTCACAATGTTACAGTACTCCTTTCTTCACAATGCTCCATGCCGCTGGTCACCACAATGCTCCATGACTTCTGTCATCACAATGCTCCATGTCCCTTGTCATTAAAATGCTCCATGACCCCTGTCATCCCAATGCTCCATAGCACTTTTCATCACAATGCTACATGACCACTTTTACCAAAATATTCCATGACCACTTTAATCACAGTGTTCCATGACCACTTTCATCACAATGCCCCATGACACCTGTAATCAAAATGCTCCATGGCCCTTGTCACCACAATGCACCAGGACCCGTCATCCCAATTCTCCATGGCCCTTGTCATCACAATGCTCCATGGCGCTTGTCATCACAATGATCCAGAGCCTTAGTGCTTGAGTTGGGAGTAGTGTCATTGCCTCAGTTAGGGACATTGTCATTGCCTGAATTGGGAGTAGTGTCAGAGCCTTAGTTAGGGACAGCGCCAGGGCGAGTTGGGAGTAGTGCCAGTGCCTTAGTTAGGGACAGCACCAGTGCTTGCGTTGGGAGTAGTGTCAGGGCCATAGTTAGGGACAGTGTCAGTGGCTGAGATGGGAATAATGTCAGGGCCTTAGTTACGGACATTGTCAGTGCCTAAGTTGGGATTTTTGTCAGGGTCTTTATTGTGGACAGTGTCAGGCCCTGAGTTAAGAGTAGTGTCAAGGCCTTAATTTGGAAGAGTGTCAGTGTCTCAGTTTGGAGTAGTGTCAGACCCTTAGTTAGAAACAGCGTCAGTGCCTGAGTTGGGAGTAGTGACATGGCCTAAGTTATGGACAGTGTCAGTGTCTGAGTTAGGAATAGTCTCAGGACCTTAGTTAGGGACAGTGTCAGTGACTGTGTTAGGAATAGTGTCAGGGCCTAAGTTAGGAGTAGTCTGAGACCGGTAGTTAGGAACAGTGTCAGGGCCTGAGTTGTGAGTAGTTTCAGGGCCTTAGTTAGAGAAAGTGTCAGTGCCGGGTTTGGGAGTTATGTCAGGGCCTTAGTTAGGGACAGTGTCAGTGCCTGAGTTGGGAGTAGTGTCAGGGCCTAGTTAGGGACAGGGTCAGTGTCTGAGTTGGGAGTAGTTTCAGGGCCTTAGTTAGAGAAAGTGTCAGTGCCGGAGTTGGGAGTTATGTCAGGGCCTTAGTTAGGGACAGGGTCAGTGCCTGAGTTGGGAGTAGTGTCAGGGCCTAGTTAGGGACTGTGTCAGTGCCTGAGTTGGAAGTAGTGTCAGGGCATTAGGGACAGTGTCAGTGGCTGAGATGGGAGTAGTGTCAGGGTCTTAGTTAGGGAGAGTGTCAGTGCCTGACTTGGGAATAGTCTCAGGGTCTTTTTTGGGGACAGCATCAGGGCATGAGTTAAAAGTAGTGTCAAGGCCTTAGTTAGGGAGAGTGTCAGTGCCTGTGTTGGGAGTAATATCAAGCCCTTCGTTAGGGACAGTGTCAGGGTCTGAGGTAGAAGTAGTCTCAGGGCCTTAGCTAGGTAGCGTGTCAGTGACTAAGTAAGTAGTAGTGTGAGGGCCTTAGTTAGGGACAGTGTCAATGCCTGTGTAGGGAGTAGTGTCAGAGACTTAGTAAGGGACAGCGTCAGTGCCTGCGTTGGGAGTAGTGTCAGGGCCTTACTTAGGGACAGCGTCAGTGCCTGAGTTAGGAGTAGTGTGATGGCCGTAGTTAGGGACACTCTCAGTGCCAGAGTTGGGGGTAGTGGCAGGCCTTTGTTAGGGACTGTGCCAGGGCCTGAGTTAAGAGTAGTGTCAAGTCCTTAGTTAGGGACAGTGTTAGTGCCTGAGTTGAGAGTAATGTCAGGGCCTTAGTTAGGGACAATGTCAGTGCCTAGTTTGGGAGTAGTGTCAGGGCCTTAGTTAGGGACAGTGTCAGTGCCTGAGTTGGGAGTACTGTCAGGGCGTATTTAGGGACAGTCTCAATGCCTATTTTGGGAGTAGTGTCACGGCCTTAGTGACATTATCAGTGCCTGAGTAGGGAGTAGTGTCCGGGCCTTAGTTAGGGACAGTGTCAGTTGCTTAGTTAGGAGTAGCGTCACAGCCTAAGTTAGGGCCAGTGTCAGTGCCTGAGTCAGGAGTAGAGTCAGGGCCTAAGTTAGGGACAGTGTCATTGCTTGAGATAGGAGTAGTGTCAGGGCCTTAGTTACGGACATTGTCATGCCATGATTTAGGAGTTGTGTTAGGGCGTGAGCTATGAATAGTGTCAGGGCCTTAGTTAGTGACAGTGTCAGTGCTGAGTTTGGAGTAGTATCAGGGCCTTAGTTAGAGACAGTGTCAGGGCCTGAGTTAGGTGTATGTCAGGGCCTTAGTTACGGACAGCGTCAGTGCCTGATTTACGAGTAGTGTCAGAGGCTTTGTTAGGGACAGTGTCAGGGCCTGAGTTAAGAGTAGTGTCACAGCTTTAGTTAGGACCAGTGTCAGGGCCTTAGTTAAGTCAGTCCAACATCAGCGCCTATGATAGGAATCAGATCAGGACCTGTGTTACAGGTAATGTCAGGGCCTTATTTAAGAACAGTGTCAGGGCCTGAGTCCTGACTTACTCCTTACTCTCCTCACTAAGGACTTTGGACACTACTGCTAATTCAGGCCCTGATAATGTCCCTAACTAATTCCCTGACACTTTCCCTGTCTAAGGCCCTGAACTTCTCCTACGTCAGGCACTGATACTGTCCCTAACAATGGCCCTGACACTACACCTAACTGAGGCCCCGACATGATACCTTACAAAGGCTTTGTTGCTAGTCCAAACTAAAGCCCTAAAATTGGTCCTAAATAAGGCCTTGACACTAATCCTAACTCAGGCCCTAAAACTGACCCTAACTAAGGCCCTGATAGTATGCCTAACTCAGGTCCTCATACGATTCCTAACAATGGCTCTGATGCTAGTCCAAACTAAGGCCCTGAAATTGGTCCTAAATAAGGCCTTGACACTAATCCTAACTCAGGCCCTAACACTGTCCCTAACTAGGTCTCAGACAGTACACTTAAATCAGACCCTGACACTGTCCCTAAGCAAGGCCCTGACACTACTCCTAACTCAGTCCCTTACACTGTACCTAACAAAGTCTCTGATGCTATGCCTAACTCAGGCCCTGAAACCGTCTGTAACGAAGGCCCTGCTGCCATCACTATCAAAAGTCCTGACATTATTCTGAGCTAATATCCTGACCTATGTCTTTCCAAGGTCCTGAAACTGTCCCAAAGTAAGCCCTGACGCTGTCCCTAAGTGAAGACCTGAGGCTGTCCCTAACTCAGGCCCTGAAGCTTTCCTGAACTGAAGCCTTGAAGCTGTGACTAATTCAGGCCCTGATCATGTACCTAACGAAGACCTTAATGCTGATCCAGCAAAGAGGCTGATGCTGCTCCAAAGTCATGCCCTGACAGTGTGCCCAGCTAAGGGCCTGATGCTAAGCCTCACTCAGGCCCTGTCGCTCTCCCTAAGTCAGGCCATGACACTGTCAATAACTAAGGCCCTGACTCTACTCCTAATTCAGTCCCGTACATTGTATCTAACAAAGACTCTGATGCTAGTCGTAACTCAGGGCCTGACACTGTCTCTAACTAAGGGCTGCTGCCATCAACATCTAAAGTCCTGACATTATCTGGAGCTAATACCCTGACCCATGTCTTACCAAGGTCCTGAAACTGTCCCAAAGTAAGCCCTGACGCTGTCCCTAAGTGAGGCCCTGAAGCTTTCCCTAACTAACTCAGGCCTTGATGCTGTGGCTAACTCAGACCCTGATCATGTCTTTAACTAAGACCCTAAGGCTGATCCAACAGAGGCCCTGATGCTGCTCCTAAGTCATGCCCCGATAGTGTCCCCCACTAAGTGTCTGATGCTAGGCCTCACTCAGACCCTAACGCTCTCCCTAAGTCAGGCTCTGATGCTGTCCCTACCTGAAGCCCTAACACTGGTTCTGAATAAGGCCCTGAGAGTCTCCGTAACAAAGGTCTTCACACTATCCTTTGGTCATTTCCTGACACTATCCCTAGATGTTAACCTGACACGGCCACTAGATAATGTCCTGCCTCTTATGCTAACTGAAGTCCTTAGGCTGTGCCTACCTCAGGCACTGAATTTAGTCCCAAGACCATGAAACTGTCCCGAACTAAGGCCTAGATGCTCGCCCTACATCCGGCCCTGACACTGTCCCTAACTAAGGCCCTAACACTATTGCTAACTGAGGATCTGACACTGGACCTATCAGAGGCCCGCTACTCCTAACTAACGCCTTGGAACTTTCCCTAACGTAGGCGCTGCTACCATCAATATCTAAAGTCCTGACATTATCCTGAGCTAATATCCTGACCCATGTCTTACCAAGGTCCTGAAACTCTCCCAACGTTAGCCCTGACACTGGCCTTAAGTGAGGCCCTGAGGCTGTCCCTCACAGAGGTCCTGATAATGTCTTTAACTAAACTCTAATGCTGATCTTACAGAGACCATTATGTTGATCCTATGTCATGCCCTGACGCTGTCCGTAGCTAAGGCCCTGACTCTAGGCATCACTCAGGCCCTGTCGCTCTCCCTAAGTCAGGCTAAGACTCTGTCCCCACCTGAAGCCCTGACACTTGGCCTAAATTAGGCACTGATGCTCTAATTAGCTATGGTCTTGACACTATCCCTAGGTCATTTCCTGACACTATCCCTAGATCTTAACCTAAACTTGTCTTTAGCTATTGTCGAGCCTCTTATGCTAACTACATCCCTGATGCTGTCTCTAACTAAGAGCCTGAAATTAGTCCCGAGGCCGTCAACCTGTCCCTAACTGAGGTTGGAGGCTCATCCTAACTGAGGCGCTGACACTGTCCCTAACTAAAGCCCTGACACTGTACTTTACAAGGGCTCTGATGCTAGTCCTAACTCAGGCCCTGACACTGTCTCTAAGTAAGGCTCAGAATTTGCCCCTAATATAGGCCCTGCTGTCAGCAATAACTAAAAACTGGACACTAGCCTGAGTTAATATCCTGACATATTTCTAACCAAGGTCCTGACACTGTCCCTAAGAAAGCCCTGTCGCTGTCCCTATGTTACGAACTGAGGCTGCCCCTAACTCAGGCCCTGAAGCTTTCCCTAACTGAGGCCTTGAAGCTGTGACTAAGTCAGGCCCTGATCATATCTGTAACAAAGACGCTAAGGTTGATCCAACAGAGGCGCTGATTCTGTTCCTAAGTCATGCCCTGACAGTGTCCTCAGCTAAGGGCCTGACGCTAGGCCTCACTCAGGCCCTGTCGCTCTCCCTAAGTCAGGCTCTGATGCTGTCCCTACCTGAAGCCCTGACACTGGTTGTAAATAAGGATCTGATAGTCTCAGTAACTAAGGTTTTGACACTATGCTTAGGTCCTTTCCTGACACTATCCGTAGACCATAACCTGACCCTGTCCCTAGCAAATGTCGTGCCTCTTATGCTAACTACAGCCCTGCTGCTGTCCTTAACTAAGGGCCTAAAATTACTCTCGAGGCTGTGACCCTGTCCGTCCCTAAGGCCTCGATGTTCGTCCTAATTCAGGGCCTGACACTGTCCCTAACTAAGGCCCTGCTGTCGACAATATCTGAAGTCCTGACACTATCCTGAGCTAATTTCTGTTTTTTTTTTAATTTTATTTATTTATTTATTTATTTATTTATTTATTTATTTATTTATTTATGTATTTATGGCTCTGTTGGGTCTTGGTTTCTGTGTGAGGGCTTTCTCTAGTTGCGGCAAGTGGGGACCACTCTTCATCGCGGTTCGCGGCCCTCTCACTATCGTGGCCTCTCACGTTGCGGAGCACAGGCTCCAGACGCGCAGGCTCAGCAGTTGTGGCTCACGGGCTTAGTCGCTCGGCGGCATGTGGGATCTTCCCAGACCAGGGGTCGAACCCGTGTCCCCTGCATTGGCAGGCAGATTCTCAACCACTGCGCCACCTGGGAAGCCCCTGAGCTAATTTCTTGACCCATCTCTTACCAAGGTCCTGAAACTGTCCCTAAGAAAGCCCTGATGCTGTCTCTAAGTGAGGCCTTGAGGCTGTCCCTACCAGAGGCCCTGATAATATCTTTAACATAGCCCCTGAGGCTGATCCTACCGTGGCTCTTATGCTGCTCCTAAGTCATGCCCTGACACTGTCCCTAGCTAAGGCCCTGAAGCTAGGCCTCACTCAGGCCCTGTCTCACTTCCTAAGTCAGGCTCTGACGCTGTTCCTACCCGAAGCCCTGACACTCACTGCTCCTAAATTAGGTCCTGATGTGCTAAGTTACTAAGGTCTTGACACTATCCCTAGTTCATTTTCTGACACTCTCCCTAGACCTTAACCTAACCTTCTCTTTAGCTAATGTCGAGATTAGCTAAAGAGATTCTTTAGAACGAGATTCTTTCATCTTCTGAACAGAGTTTTCTTCAAAACATAATTTTTATAGTGTTACTAACTTTAAACAAAATGTACTCAACTGCTGTGGAATATTCCTTCATAGGAGCGTGCATGGTTCACTTCTGCATCTGCTTGTGGTGGTGTTCAGGTTGCTTTCAGCTGTAGATCCCCTTATGCTAGCTAAATCCCTGATTCTGTCCCTAAATGAGGCCCTGAATTTAGGTCCGAGGCCGTGAACCTGTCCCTAACTGAGGCCTGGAAGCTCGTCCTAATGCAGGCCCTGACACTGTCCCTAACTAAGTCTCTGACACTACACCTAACTCAGTCACTGACACTGTACCTAACAAAGGCTCTAATGCTAGTCCTAACTTAGGCCCTGACACTGCCTCTAACTAAGGCCCTGCTGCCGTCAATATCTGAACACCTGATATTATCCTGAGCTAATAGCCTGACCCATGTCTTACCAAGGTCCTGAAACTTTCCCAAAGTAAGCCCTGACTCTGTCCCTAAGTGAGGCCTTGAGGCTATCCCTAACGGAGGCCCTGATAATAGCTTTAACGAAGACCCTAATGCTGATCCTACAGAGGCCTTTATGCTGCTCCTAAGTCATGCCCTGATACTGTCCCTTACTCAGGCCCTAAAGATAGGCCCCACTTAGGCCCTGTTGCTGTACCTTAGTTAGGCTCTGACGCTGTCCGTACATCAAGCCCTGGCGCTGGTCCTGATTAAGGCGCTCATGCTGCTGCTAACTAAGGCCCTGATGCTCTCAATAACTAAGGTCTTCTCGTTATCCCTTGGTCATTTCCTTTCACTATCTCTGGCCTGGGACCTGACTCTGTCCCGAGATAATCTCCTGCATCTTATGCTAACTGAAACCCTAATGCTCTCCCTAACTAAGGCCCTGACTACTCCTAACTAAGGCCATGACACTGAATCTAACAAAGGCCCGGAATCTGTCCTTAATATAGGCCCTGCTGCCAGCAAGAACTAAAATCCTGACACTCTCCTGACCTAATATCCTGACTCATTTCTAACCAAGGTCCTGACACTGTCCCTAAGAAAGCCCTGTTGCTGTCTTTAAGTGAAAACTTGAGGCTGTCTGTAACTCAGACCCTGAAGCTTTCCCTAACTGAGGCCTTGACGCTGTGACTAAGTAGGGCTCCGGTCATGTCTTTAACTAAGAGCCTAAAGCTGATCCAACAAAGGCACTGATGCTGTTCCTAAATCATTCCCTGACAGTGTCCCCAGCTAAGGGCCTGACATTAGGCTTCACTCAGGCCCTGTCGCTCTCCCTAACTCAGGCCCTGATGCTGTGCCTACCTGAAGCCCTAACACTGCTTCTGAATAAGTCCCTGAGAGTATCAGTAACAAAGGTCTTCACAATATCCTTAGGTCATTTCCTGACACGATTCCAAGCCTTTACCCTAAACCTGTCCCGAGCTAATGTCCTACCTCTTATGCTAACTAAAGACCTTATGCTGTGCCTAATTCAGGCACTGAATTTACTCCCAAGGCCGCTAGACTGTCCCTAACTCGGCTCGATGCCCTTATCGTCACAATGTTCCATGACCACTGTCATCACAATGCTCCACGCCCTTGTCATCACAATGCTCCATAACCCCTGTCATCACAATGCTCCATGACCTTTGTCATCGCAATGCTACATGCCACTGTCATCACAATGCTCCATGCCCTTATCATCACAATGCTCCATGACCCCTTTCATGACCATGCTCCATGACCCTTTTCTAAAATGCTACATGTCTGTGAAATCACAAAGCTCCATGCCCCCTGTCCTCACAAGTCTCCATGACTCTTGTCATCACAATGCTCCATGACCCTTGTCATCACAATGCTCCATGATCCTTGTAATCAAAATGCTCCTTGACCCTTTCTTCACAATGTTACAGTACTCCTTTCTTCACAATGCTCCATGCCGCTGGTCACCACAATGCTCCATGACTTCTGTCATCACAATGCTCCATGTCCCTTGTCATTAAAATGCTCCATGACCCCTGTCATCCCAATGCTCCATAGCACTTTTCATCACAATGCTACATGACCACTTTTACCAAAATATTCCATGACCACTTTAATCACAGTGTTCCATGACCACTTTCATCACAATGCCCCATGACCCCTGTAATCAAAATGCTCCATGGCCCTTGTCACCACAATGCACCAGGACCCGTCATCCCAATTCTCCATGGCCCTTGTCATCACAATGCTCCATGGCGCTTGTCATCACAATGATCCAGAGCCTTAGTGCTTGAGTTGGGAGTAGTGTCATTGCCTCAGTTAGGGACACTGTCATTGCCTGAATTGGGAGTAGTGTCAGAGCCTTAGTTAGGGACAGCGCCAGGGCGAATTGGGAGTAGTGCCAGTGCCTTAGTTAGGGACAGCACCAGTGCTTGCGTTGGGAGTAGTGTCAGGGCCATAGTTAGGGACAGTGTCAGTGGCTGAGATGGGAATAGTGTCAGGGCCTTAGTTACGGACATTGTCAGTGCCTAAGTTGGGATTTTTGTCAGGGTCTTTATTGTGGACAGTGTCAGGCCCTGAGTTAAGAGTAGTGTCAAGGCCTTAATTTGGAAGAGTGTCAGTGTCTCAGTTTGTAGTAGTGTCAGACCCTTAGTTAGAAACAGCGTCAGTGCCTGAGTTGGGAGTAGTGACATGGCCTAAGTTATGGACAGTGTCAGTGTCTGAGTTAGGAATAGTCTCAGGACCTTAGTTAGGGACAGTGTCAGTTAATGTGTTAGGAATAGTGTCAGGGCCTAAGTTAGGAGTAGTCTGAGACCGGTAGTTAGGAACAGTGTCAGGGCCTGAGTTGTGAGTAGTTTCAGGGCCTTAGTTAGAGAAAGTGTCAGTGCCGGGTTTGGGAGTTATGTCAGGGCCTTAGTTAGGGACAGTGTCAGTGCCTGAGTTGGGAGTAGTGTCAGGGCCTAGTTAGGGACAGGGTCAGTGTCTGAGTTGGGAGTAGTTTCAGGGCCTTAGTTAGAGAAAGTGTCAGTGCCGGAGTTGGGAGTTATGTCAGGGCCTTAGTTAGGGACAGGGTCAGTGCCTGAGTTGGGAGTAGTGTCAGGGCCTAGTTAGGGACTGTGTCAGTGCCTGAGTTGGAAGTAGTGTCAGGGCATTAGGGACAGTGTCAGTGGCTGAGATGGGAGTAGTGTCAGGGTCTTAGTTAGGGAGAGTGTCAGTGCCTGAGTTGGGAATAGTCTCAGGGTCTTTTTTGGGGACAGCATCAGGGCATGAGTTAAAAGTAGTGTCAAGGCCTTAGTTAGGGAGAGTGTCAGTGCCTGTGTTGGGAGTAATATCAAGCCCTTCGTTAGGGACAGTGTCAGGGTCTGAGGTAGAAGTAGTCTCAGGGCCTTAGTTAGGTAGCGTGTCAGTGCCTAAGTAAGTAGTAGTGTGAGGGCCTTAGTTAGGGACAGTGTCAATGCCTGTGTAGGGAGTAGTGTCAGAGACTTAGTAAGGGACAGCGTCAGTGCCTGCGTTGGGAGTAGTGTCAGGGCCTTACTTAGGGACAGCGTCAGTGCCTGAGTTAGGAGTAGTGTGATGGCCGTAGTTAGGGACACTCTCAGTGCCAGAGTTGGGGGTAGTGGCAGGCCTTTGTTAGGGACTGTGCCAGGGCCTGAGTTAAGAGTAGTGTCAAGTCCTTAGTTAGGGACAGTGTTAGTGCCTGAGTTGAGAGTAATGTCAGGGCCTTAGTTAGGGACAATGTCAGTGCCTAGTTTGGGAGTAGTGTCAGGGCCTTAGTTAGGGACAGTGTCAGTGCCTGAGTTGGGAGTACTGTCAGGGCGTATTTAGGGACAGTCTCAATGCCTATTTTGGGAGTAGTGTCACGGCCTTAGTGACATTATCAGTGCCTGAGTAGGGAGTAGTGTCCGGGCCTTAGTTAGGGACAGTGTCAGTTGCTTAGTTAGGAGTAGCGTCACAGCCTAAGTTAGGGCCAGTGTCAGTGCCTGAGTCAGGAGTAGAGTCAGGGCCTAAGTTAGGGACAGTGTCATTGCTTGAGATAGTAGTAGTGTCAGGGCCTTAGTTACGGACATTGTCATGGCATGATTTAGGAGTTGTGTTAGGGCGTGAGCTATGAATAGTGTCAGGGCCTTAGTTAGTGACAGTGTCAGTGCTGAGTTTGGAGTAGTATCAGGGCCTTAGTTAGAGACAGTGTCAGGGCCTGAGTTAGGTGTATGTCAGGGCCTTAGTTAGGGACAGCGTCAGTGCCTGATTTAGGAGTAGTGTCAGAGGCTTTGTTAGGGACAGTGTCAGGGCCTGAGTTAAGAGTAGTGTCACAGCTTTAGTTAGGACCAGTGTCAGGGCCTTAGTTAAGTCAGTCCAACATCAGCGCCTATGATAGGAATCAGATCAGGACCTGTGTTACAGGTAATGTCAGGGCCTTATTTAAGAACAGTGTCAGGGCCTGAGTCCTGACTTACTCCTTACTCTCCTCACTAAGGACTTTGGACACTACTGCTAATTCAGGCCCTGATAATGTCCCTAACTAATTCCCTGACACTTTCCCTGGCTAAGGCCCTGAACTTCTCCTACGTCAGGCACTGATACTGTCCCTAACAATGGCCCTGACACTACACCTAACTGAGGCCCCGACATGATACCTTACAAAGGCTTTGTTGCTAGTCCAAACTAAAGCCCTAAAATTGGTCCTAAATAAGGCCTTGACACTAATCCTAACTCAGGCCCTAAAACTGACCCTAACTAAGGCCCTGATAGTATGCCTAACTCAGGTCCTCATACGATTCCTAACAATGGCTCTGATGCTAGTCCAAACTAAGGCCCTGAAATTGGTCCTAAATAAGGCCTTGACACTAATCCTAACTCAGGCCCTAACACTGTCCCTAACTAGGTCTCAGACAGTACACTTAAATCAGACCCTGACACTGTCCCTAAGCAAGGCCCTGACACTACTCCTAACTCAGTCCCTTACACTGTACCTAACAAAGTCTCTGATGCTATGCCTAACTCAGGCCCTGAAACCGTCTGTAACGAAGGCCCTGCTGCCATCACTATCAAAAGTCCTGACATTATTCTGAGCTAATATCCTGACCTATGTCTTTCCAAGGTCCTGAAACTGTCCCAAAGTAAGCCCTGACGCTGTCCCTAAGTGAAGACCTGAGGCTGTCCCTAACTCAGGCCCTGAAGCTTTCCTGAACTGAAGCCTTGAAGCTGTGACTAATTCAGGCCCTGATCATGTACCTAACGAAGACCTTAATGCTGATCCAGCAAAGAGGCTGATGCTGCTCCAAAGTCATGCCCTGACAGTGTGCCCAGCTAAGGTCCTGATGCTAAGCCTCACTCAGGCCCTGTCGCTCTCCCTAAGTCAGGCCCTGACACTGTCACTAACTAAGGCCCTGACTCTACTCCTAATTCAGTCCCGTACATTGTATCTAACAAAGACTCTGATGCTAGTCGTAACTCAGGGCCTGACACTGTCTCTAACTAAAGGCTGCTGCCATCAACATCTAAAGTCCTGACATTATCTGGAGCTAATACCCTGACCCATGTCTTACCAAGGTCCTGAAACTGTCCCAAAGTAAGCCCTGACGCTGTCCCTAAGTGAGGCCCTGAAGCTTTCCCTAACTAACTCAGGCCTTGATGCTGTGGCTAACTCAGACCCTGATCATGTCTTTAACTAAGACCCTAAGGCTGATCCAACAGAGGCCCTGATGCTGCTCCTAAGTCATGCCCCGATAGTGTCCCCCACTAAGTGTCTGATGCTAGGCCTCACTCAGACCCTAACGCTCTCCCTAAGTCAGGCTCTGATGCTGTCCCTACCTGAAGCCCTAACACTGGTTCTGAATAAGGCCCTGAGAGTCTCCGTAACAAAGGTCTTCACACTATCCTTTGGTCATTTCCTGACACTATCCCTAGATGTTAACCTGACACGGCCACTAGATAATGTCCTGCCTCTTATGCTAACTGAAGTCCTTAGGCTGTGCCTACCTCAGGCACTGAATTTAGTCCCAAGACCATGAAACTGTCCCGAACTAAGGCCTAGATGCTCGCCCTACATCCGGCCCTGACACTGTCCCTAACTAAGGCCCTAACACTATTGCTAACTGAGGATCTGACACTGGACCTATCAGAGGCCCGCTACTCCTAACTAACGCCTTGGAACTTTCCCTAACGTAGGCGCTGCTACCATCAATATCTAAAGTCCTGACATTATCCTGAGCTAATATCCTGACCCATGTCTTACCAAGGTCCTGAAACTCTCCCAACGTTAGCCCTGACACTGGCCTTAAGTGAGGCCCTGAGGCTGTCCCTCACAGAGGTCCTGATAATGTCTTTAACTAAACTCTAATGCTGATCTTACAGAGACCATTATGTTGATCCTATGTCATGCCCTGACGCTGTCCGTAGCTAAGGCCCTGACTCTAGGCATCACTCAGGCCCTGTCGCTCTCCCTAAGTCAGGCTAAGACTCTGTCCCCACCTGAAGCCCTGACACTTGGCCTAAATTAGGCACTGATGCTCTAATTAGCTATGGTCTTGACACTATCCCTAGGTCATTTCCTGACACTATCCCTAGATCTTAACCTAAACTTGTCTTTAGCTATTGTCGAGCCTCTTATGCTAACTACATCCCTGATGCTGTCTCTAACTAAGAGCCTGAAATTAGTCCCGAGGCCGTCAACCTGTCCCTAACTGAGGTTGGAGGCTCATCCTAACTGAGGCGCTGACACTGTCCCTAACTAAAGCCCTGACACTGTACTTTACAAGGGCTCTGATGCTAGTCCTAACTCAGGCCCTGACACTGTCTCTAAGTAAGGCTCAGAATTTGCCCCTAATATAGGCCCTGCTGTCAGCAATAACTAAAAACTGGACACTAGCCTGAGTTAATATCCTGACATATTTCTAACCAAGGTCCTGACACTGTCCCTAAGAAAGCCCTGTCGCTGTCCCTATGTTACGAACTGAGGCTGCCCCTAACTCAGGCCCTGAAGCTTTCCCTAACTGAGGCCTTGAAGCTGTGACTAAGTCAGGCCTTGATCATATCTGTAACAAAGACGCTAAGGTTGATCCAACAGAGACGCTGATTCTGTTCCTAAGTCATGCCCTGACAGTGTCCTCAGCTAAGGACCTGACGCTAGGCCTCACTCAGGCCCTGTCGCTCTCCCTAAGTCAGGCTCTGATGCTGTCCCTACCTGAAGCCCTGACACTGGTTGTAAATAAGGATCTGATAGTCTCAGTAACTAAGGTTTTGACACTATGCTTAGGTCCTTTCCTGACACTATCCGTAGACCATAACCTGACCCTGTCCCTAGCAAATGTCGTGCCTCTTATGCTAACTACAGCCCTGCTGCTGTCCTTAACTAAGGGCCTAAAATTACTCTCGAGGCTGTGACCCTGTCCGTCCCTAAGGCCTCGATGTTCGTCCTAATTCAGGGCCTGACACTGTCCCTAACTAAGGCCCTGCTGTCGACAATATCTGAAGTCCTGACACTATCCTGAGCTAATTTCTTTTTTTTTTTTAATTTTATTTATTTATTTATTTATTTATTTATTTATTTATTTATTTATTTATTTATGTATTTATGGCTCTGTTGGGTCTTGGTTTCTGTGTGAGGGCTTTCTCTAGTTGCGGCAAGTGGGGACCACTCTTCATCGCGGTTCGCGGCCCTCTCACTATCGTGGCCTCTCACGTTGCGGAGCACAGGCTCCAGACGCGCAGGCTCAGCAGTTGTGGCTCACGGGCTTAGTCGCTCGGCGGCATGTGGGATCTTCCCAGACCAGGGGTCGAACCCGTGTCCCCTGCATTGGCAGGCAGATTCTCAACCACTGCGCCACCTGGGAAGCCCCTGAGCTAATTTCTTGACCCATCTCTTACCAAGGTCCTGAAACTGTCCCTAAGAAAGCCCTGATGCTGTCTCTAAGTGAGGCCTTGAGGCTGTCCCTACCAGAGGCCCTGATAATATCTTTAACATAGCCCCTGAGGCTGATCCTACCGTGGCTCTTATGCTGCTCCTAAGTCATGCCCTGACACTGTCCCTAGCTAAGGCCCTGAAGCTAGGCCTCACTCAGGCCCTGTCTCACTTCCTAAGTCAGGCTCTGACGCTGTTCCTACCCGAAGCCCTGACACTCACTGCTCCTAAATTAGGTCCTGATGTGCTAAGTAACTAAGGTCTTGACACTATCCCTAGTTCATTTTCTGACACTCTCCCTAGACCTTAACCTAACCTTCTCTTTAGCTAATGTCGAGATTAGCTAAAGAGATTCTTTAGAACGAGATTCTTTCATCTTCTGAACAGAGTTTTCTTCAAAACATAATTTTTATAGTGTTACTAACTTTAAACAAAATGTACTCAACTGCTGTGGAATATTCCTTCATAGGAGCGTGCATGGTTCACTTCTGCATCTGCTTGTGGTGGTGTTCAGGTTGCTTTCAGCTGTAGATCCCCTTATGCTAGCTAAATCCCTGATTCTGTCCCTAAATGAGGCCCTGAATTTAGGTCCGAGGCCGTGAACCTGTCCCTAACTGAGGCCTGGAAGCTCGTCCTAATGCAGGCCCTGACACTGTCCCTAACTAAGTCTCTGACACTACACCTAACTCAGTCACTGACACTGTACCTAACAAAGGCTCTGATGCTAGTCCTAACTTAGGCCCTGACACTGCCTCTAACTAAGGCCCTGCTGCCGTCAATATCTGAACACCTGATATTATCCTGAGCTAATAGCCTGACCCATGTCTTACCAAGGTCCTGAAACTTTCCCAAAGTAAGCCCTGACGCTGTCCCTAAGTGAGGCCTTGAGGCTATCCCTAACGGAGGCCCTGATAATAGCTTTAACGAAGACCCTAATGCTGATCCTACAGAGGCCTTTATGCTGCTCCTAAGTCATGCCCTGATACTGTCCCTTACTCAGGCCCTAAAGATAGGCCCCACTTAGGCCCTGTTGCTGTACCTTAGTTAGGCTCTGACGCTGTCCGTACATCAAGCCCTGGCGCTGGTCCTGATTAAGGCGCTCATGCTGCTGCTAACTAAGGCCCTGATGCTCTCAATAACTAAGGTCTTCTCGTTATCCCTTGGTCATTTCCTTTCACTATCTCTGGCCTGGGACCTGACTCTGTCCCGAGATAATCTCCTTCATCTTATGCTAACTGAAACCCTAATGCTCTCCCTAACTAAGGCCCTGACTACTCCTAACTAAGGCCATGACACTGAATCTAACAAAGGCCCGGAATCTGTCCTTAATATAGGCCCTGCTGCCAGCAAGAACTAAAATCCTGACACTCTCCTGAGCTAATATCCTGACTCATTTCTAACCAAGGTCCTGACACTGTCCCTAAGAAAGCCCTGTTGCTGTCTTTAAGTGAAAACTTGAGGCTGTCTGTAACTCAGACCCTGAAGCTTTCCCTAACTGAGGCCTTGACGCTGTGACTAAGTAGGGCTCCGGTCATGTCTTTAACTAAGAGCCTAAAGCTGATCCAACAAAGGCACTGATGCTGTTCCTAAATCATTCCCTGACAGTGTCCCCAGCTAAGGGCCTGACATTAGGCTTCACTCAGGCCCTGTCGCTCTCCCTAAGTCAGGCCCTGATGCTGTGCCTACCTGAAGCCCTAACACTGCTTCTGAATAAGTCCCTGAGAGTATCAGTAACAAAGGTCTTCACAATATCCTTAGGTCATTTCCTGACACGATTCCAAGCCTTTACCCTAACCCTGTCCCGAGCTAATGTCCTACCTCTTATGCTAACTAAAGACCTTATGCTGTGCCTAATTCAGGCACTGAATTTACTCCCAAGGCCGCTAGACTGTCCCTAACTCGGCTCGATGCCCTTATCGTCACAATGTTCCATGACCACTGTCATCACAATGCTCCACGCCCTTGTCATCACAATGCTCCATAACCCCTGTCATCACAATGCTCCATGACCTTTGTCATCGCAATGCTACATGCCACTGTCATCACAATGCTCCATGCCCTTATCATCACAATGCTCCATGACCCCTTTCATGACCATGCTCCATGACCCTTTTCTAAAATGCTACATGTCTGTGAAATCACAAAGCTCCATGCCCCCTGTCCTCACAAGTCTCCATGACTCTTGTCATCACAATGCTCCATGACCCTTGTCATCACAATGCTCCATGATCCTTGTAATCAAAATGCTCCTTGACCCTTTCTTCACAATGTTACAGTACTCCTTTCTTCACAATGCTCCATGCCGCTGGTCACCACAATGCTCCATGACTTCTGTCATCACAATGCTCCATGTCCCTTGTCATTAAAATGCTCCATGACCCCTGTCATCCCAATGCTCCATAGCACTTTTCATCACAATGCTACATGACCACTTTTACCAAAATATTCCATGACCACTTTAATCACAGTGTTCCATGACCACTTTCATCACAATGCCCCATGACCCCTGTAATCAAAATGCTCCATGGCCCTTGTCACCACAATGCACCAGGACCCGTCATCCCAATTCTCCATGGCCCTTGTCATCACAATGCTCCATGGCGCTTGTCATCACAATGATCCAGAGCCTTAGTGCTTGAGTTGGGAGTAGTGTCATTGCCTCAGTTAGGGACACTGTCATTGCCTGAATTGGGAGTAGTGTCAGAGCCTTAGTTAGGGACAGCGCCAGGGCGAGTTGGGAGTAGTGCCAGTGCCTTAGTTAGGGACAGCACCAGTGCTTGCGTTGGGAGTAGTGTCAGGGCCATAGTTAGGGACAGTGTCAGTGGCTGAGATGGGAATAGTGTCAGGGCCTTAGTTACGGACATTGTCAGTGCCTAAGTTGGGATTTTTGTCAGGGTCTTTATTGTGGACAGTGTCAGGCCCTGAGTTAAGAGTAGTGTCAAGGCCTTAATTTGGAAGAGTGTCAGTGTCTCAGTTTGGAGTAGTGTCAGACCCTTAGTTAGAAACAGCGTCAGTGCCTGAGTTGGGAGTAGTGACATGGCCTAAGTTATGGACAGTGTCAGTGTCTGAGTTAGGAATAGTCTCAGGACCTTAGTTAGGGACAGTGTCAGTTAATGTGTTAGGAATAGTGTCAGGGCCTAAGTTAGGAGTAGTCTGAGACCGGTAGTTAGGAACAGTGTCAGGGCCTGAGTTGTGAGTAGTTTCAGGGCCTTAGTTAGAGAAAGTGTCAGTGCCGGGTTTGGGAGTTATGTCAGGGCCTTAGTTAGGGACAGTGTCAGTGCCTGAGTTGGGAGTAGTGTCAGGGCCTAGTTAGGGACAGGGTCAGTGTCTGAGTTGGGAGTAGTTTCAGGGCCTTAGTTAGAGAAAGTGTCAGTGCCGGAGTTGGGAGTTATGTCAGGGCCTTAGTTAGGGACAGGGTCAGTGCCTGAGTTGGGAGTAGTGTCAGGGCCTAGTTAGGGACTGTGTCAGTGCCTGAGTTGGAAGTAGTGTCAGGGCATTAGGGACAGTGTCAGTGGCTGAGATGGGAGTAGTGTCAGGGTCTTAGTTAGGGAGAGTGTCAGTGCCTGAGTTGGGAATAGTCTCAGGGTCTTTTTTGGGGACAGCATCAGGGCATGAGTTAAAAGTAGTGTCAAGGCCTTAGTTAGGGAGAGTGTCAGTGCCTGTGTTGGGAGTAATATCAAGCCCTTCGTTAGGGACAGTGTCAGGGTCTGAGGTAGAAGTAGTCTCAGGGCCTTAGTTAGGTAGCGTGTCAGTGCCTAAGTAAGTAGTAGTGTGAGGGCCTTAGTTAGGGACAGTGTCAATGCCTGTGTAGGGAGTAGTGTCAGAGACTTAGTAAGGGACAGCGTCAGTGCCTGCGTTGGGAGTAGTGTCAGGGCCTTACTTAGGGACAGCGTCAGTGCCTGAGTTAGGAGTAGTGTGATGGCCGTAGTTAGGGACACTCTCAGTGCCAGAGTTGGGGGTAGTGGCAGGCCTTTGTTAGGGACTGTGCCAGGGCCTGAGTTAAGAGTAGTGTCAAGTCCTTAGTTAGGGACAGTGTTAGTGCCTGAGTTGAGAGTAATGTCAGGGCCTTAGTTAGGGACAATGTCAGTGCCTAGTTTGGGAGTAGTGTCAGGGCCTTAGTTAGGGACAGTGTCAGTGCCTGAGTTGGGAGTACTGTCAGGGCGTATTTAGGGACAGTCTCAATGCCTATTTTGGGAGTAGTGTCACGGCCTTAGTGACATTATCAGTGCCTGAGTAGGGAGTAGTGTCCGGGCCTTAGTTAGGGACAGTGTCAGTTGCTTAGTTAGGAGTAGCGTCACAGCCTAAGTTAGGGCCAGTGTCAGTGCCTGAGTCAGGAGTAGAGTCAGGGCCTAAGTTAGGGACAGTGTCATTGCTTGAGATAGTAGTAGTGTCAGGGCCTTAGTTACGGACATTGTCATGGCATGATTTAGGAGTTGTGTTAGGGCGTGAGCTATGAATAGTGTCAGGGCCTTAGTTAGTGACAGTGTCAGTGCTGAGTTTGGAGTAGTATCAGGGCCTTAGTTAGAGACAGTGTCAGGGCCTGAGTTAGGTGTATGTCAGGGCCTTAGTTAGGGACAGCGTCAGTGCCTGATTTACGAGTAGTGTCAGAGGCTTTGTTAGGGACAGTGTCAGGGCCTGAGTTAAGAGTAGTGTCACAGCTTTAGTTAGGACCAGTGTCAGGGCCTTAGTTAAGTCAGTCCAACATCAGCGCCTATGATAGGAATCAGATCAGGACCTGTGTTACAGGTAATGTCAGGGCCTTATTTAAGAACAGTGTCAGGGCCTGAGTCCTGACTTACTCCTTACTCTCCTCACTAAGGACTTTGGACACTACTGCTAATTCAGGCCCTGATAATGTCCCTAACTAATTTCCTGACACTTTCCCTGGCTAAGGCCCTGAACTTCTCCTACGTCAGGCACTGATACTGTCCCTAACAATGGCCCTGACACTACACCTAACTGAGGCCCCGACATGATACCTTACAAAGGCTTTGTTGCTAGTCCAAACTAAAGCCCTAAAATTGGTCCTAAATAAGGCCTTGACACTAATCCTAACTCAGGCCCTAAAACTGACCCTAACTAAGGCCCTGATAGTATGCCTAACTCAGGTCCTCATACGATTCCTAACAATGGCTCTGATGCTAGTCCAAACTAAGGCCCTGAAATTGGTCCTAAATAAGGCCTTGACACTAATCCTAACTCAGGCCCTAACACTGTCCCTAACTAGGTCTCAGACAGTACACTTAAATCAGACCCTGACACTGTCCCTAAGCAAGGCCCTGACACTACTCCTAACTCAGTCCCTTACACTGTACCTAACAAAGTCTCTGATGCTATGCCTAACTCAGGCCCTGAAACCGTCTGTAACGAAGGCCCTGCTGCCATCACTATCAAAAGTCCTGACATTATTCTGAGCTAATATCCTGACCTATGTCTTTCCAAGGTCCTGAAACTGTCCCAAAGTAAGCCCTGACGCTGTCCCTAAGTGAAGACCTGAGGCTGTCCCTAACTCAGGCCCTGAAGCTTTCCTTAACTGAAGCCTTGAAGCTGTGACTAATTCAGGCCCTGATCATGTACCTAACGAAGACCTTAATGCTGATCCAGCAAAGAGGCTGATGCTGCTCCAAAATCATGCCCTGACAGTGTGCCCAGCTAAGGGCCTGATGCTAAGCCTCACTCAGGCCCTGTCGCTCTCCCTAAGTCAGGCCCTGACACTGTCACTAACTAAGGCCCTGACTCTACTCCTAATTCAGTCCCGTACATTGTATCTAACAAAGACTCTGATGCTAGTCGTAACTCAGGGCCTGACACTGTCTCTAACTAAGGGCTGCTGCCATCAACATCTAAAGTCCTGACATTATCTGGAGCTAATACCCTGACCCATGTCTTACCAAGGTCCTGAAACTGTCCCAAAGTAAGCCCTGACGCTGTCCCTAAGTGAGGCCCTGAAGCTTTCCCTAACTAACTCAGGCCTTGATGCTGTGGCTAACTCAGACCCTGATCATGTCTTTAACTAAGACCCTAAGGCTGATCCAACAGAGGCCCTGATGCTGCTCCTAAGTCATGCCCCGATAGTGTCCCCCACTAAGTGTCTGAAGCTAGGCCTCACTCAGACCCTAACGCTCTCCCTAAGTCAGGCTCTGATGCTGTCCCTACCTGAAGCCCTAACACTGGTTCTGAATAAGGCCCTGAGAGTCTCCGTAACAAAGGTCTTCACACTATCCTTTGGTCATTTCCTGACACTATCCCTAGATGTTAACCTGACACGGCCACTAGATAATGTCCTGCCTCTTATGCTAACTGAAGTCCTTAGGCTGTGCCTACCTCAGGCACTGAATTTAGTCCCAAGACCATGAAACTGTCCCGAACTAAGGCCTAGATGCTCGCCCTACATCCGGCCCTGACACTGTCCCTAACTAAGGCCCTAACACTATTGCTAACTGAGGATCTGACACTGGACCTATCAGAGGCCCGCTACTCCTAACTAACGCCTTGGAACTTTCCCTAACGTAGGCGCTGCTACCATCAATATCTTAAGTCCTGACATTATCCTGAGCTAATATCCTGACCCATGTCTTACCAAGGTCCTGAAACTCTCCCAACGTTAGCCCTGACACTGGACTTAAGTGAGGCCCTGAGGCTGTCCCTCACAGAGGTCCTGATAATGTCTTTAACTAAACTCTAATGCTGATCTTACAGAGACCATTATGTTGATCCTATGTCATGCCCTGACGCTGTCCGTAGCTAAGGCCCTGACTCTAGGCATCACTCAGGCCCTGTCGCTCTCCCTAAGTCAGGCTAAGACTCTGTCCCCACCTGAAGCCCTGACACTTGGCCTAAATTAGGCACTGATGCTCTAATTAGCTATGGTCTTGACACTATCCCTAGGTCATTTCCTGACACTATCCCTAGATCTTAACCTAAACTTGTCTTTAGCTATTGTCGAGCCTCTTATGCTAACTACATCCCTGATGCTGTCTCTAACTAAGAGCCTGAAATTAGTCCCGAGGCCGTCAACCTGTCCCTAACTGAGGTTGGAGGCTCATCCTAACTGAGGCGCTGACACTGTCCCTAACTAAAGCCCTGACACTGTACTTTACAAGGGCTCTGATGCTAGTCCTAACTCAGGCCCTGACACTGTCTCTAAGTAAGGCTCAGAATTTGCCCCTAATATAGGCCCTGCTGTCAGCAATAACTAAAAACTGGACACTAGCCTGAGTTAATATCCTGACATATTTCTAACCAAGGTCCTGACACTGTCCCTAAGAAAGCCCTGTCGCTGTCCCTATGTTACGAACTGAGGCTGCCCCTAACTCAGGCCCTGAAGCTTTCCCTAACTGAGGCCTTGAAGCTGTGACTAAGTCAGGCCTTGATCATATCTGTAACAAAGACGCTAAGGTTGATCCAACAGAAGCGCTGATTCTGTTCCTAAGTCATGCCCTGACAGTGTCCTCAGCTAAGGGCCTGACGCTAGGCCTCACTCAGGCCCTGTCGCTCTCCCTAAGTCAGGCTCTGATGCTGTCCCTACCTGAAGCCCTGACACTGGTTGTAAATAAGGATCTGATAGTCTCAGTAACTAAGGTTTTGACACTATGCTTAGGTCCTTTCCTGACACTATCCGTAGACCATAACCTGACACTGTCCCTAGCAAATGTCGTGCCTCTTATGCTAACTACAGCCCTGCTGCTGTCCTTAACTAAGGGCCTAAAATTACTCTCGAGGCTGTGACCCTGTCCGTCCCTAAGGCCTCGATGTTCGTCCTAATTCAGGGCCTGACACTGTCCCTAACTTAGGCCCTGCTGTCGACAATATCTGAAGTCCTGACACTATCCTGAGCTAATTTCTTTTTTTTTTTTTAATTTTATTTATTTATTTATTTATTTATTTATTTATTTATTTATGTATTTATGGCTCTGTTGGGTCTTGGTTTCTGTGTGAGGGCTTTCTCTAGTTGCGGCAAGTGGGGACCACTCTTCATCGCGGTTCGCGGCCCTCTCACTATCGTGGCCTCTCACGTTGCGGAGCACAGGCTCCAGACGCGCAGGCTCAGCAGTTGTGGCTCACGGGCTTAGTCGCTCGGCGGCATGTGGGATCTTCCCAGACCAGGGGTCGAACCCGTGTCCCCTGCATTGGCAGGCAGATTCTCAACCACTGCGCCACCTGGGAAGCCCCTGAGCTAATTTCTTGACCCATCTCTTACCAAGGTCCTGAAACTGTCCCTAAGAAAGCCCTGATGCTGTCTCTAAGTGAGGCCTTGAGGCTGTCCCTACCAGAGGCCCTGATAATATCTTTAACATAGCCCCTGAGGCTGATCCTACCGTGGCTCTTATGCTGCTCCTAAGTCATGCCCTGACACTGTCCCTAGCTAAGGCCCTGACGCTAGGCCTCACTCAGGCCCTGTCTCACTTCCTAAGTCAGGCTCTGACGCTGTTCCTACCCGAAGCCCTGACACTCACTGCTCCTAAATTAGGTCCTGATGTGCTAAGTAACTAAGGTCTTGACACTATCCCTAGTTCATTTTCTGACACTCTCCCTAGACCTTAACCTAACCTTCTCTTTAGCTAATGTCGAGATTAGCTAAAGAGATTCTTTAGAACGAGATTCTTTCATCTTCTGAACAGAGTTTTCTTCAAAACATAATTTTTATAGTGTTACTAACTTTAAACAAAATGTACTCAACTGCTGTGGAATATTCCTTCATAGGAGCGTGCATGGTTCACTTCTGCATCTGCTTGTGGTGGTGTTCAGGTTGCTTTCAGCTGTAGATCCCCTTATGCTAGCTAAATCCCTGATTCTGTCCCTAAATGAGGCCCTGAATTTAGGTCCGAGGCCGTGAACCTGTCCCTAACTGAGGCCTGGAAGCTCGTCCTAATGCAGGCCCTGACACTGTCCCTAACTAAGTCTCTGACACTACACCTAACTCAGTCACTGACACTGTACCTAACAAAGGCTCTAATGCTAGTCCTAACTTAGGCCCTGACACTGCCTCTAACTAAGGCCCTGCTGCCGTCAATATCTGAACACCTGATATTATCCTGAGCTAATAGCCTGACCCATGTCTTACCAAGGTCCTGAAACTTTCCCAAAGTAAGCCCTGACTCTGTCCCTAAGTGAGGCCTTGAGGCTATCCCTAACGGAGGCCCTGATAATAGCTTTAACGAAGACCCTAATGCTGATCCTACAGAGGCCTTTATGCTGCTCCTAAGTCATGCCCTGATACTGTCCCTTACTCAGGCCCTAAAGATAGGCCCCACTTAGGCCCTGTTGCTGTACCTTAGTTAGGCTCTGACGCTGTCCGTACATCAAGCCCTGGCGCTGGTCCTGATTAAGGCGCTCATGCTGCTGCTAACTAAGGCCCTGATGCTCTCAATAACTAAGGTCTTCTCGTTATCCCTTGGTCATTTCCTTTCACTATCTCTGGCCTGGGACCTGACTCTGTCCCGAGATAATCTCCTGCATCTTATGCTAACTGAAACCCTAATGCTCTCCCTAACTAAGGCCCTGACTACTCCTAACTAAGGCCATGACACTGAATCTAACAAAGGCCCGGAATCTGTCCTTAATATAGGCCCTGCTGCCAGCAAGAACTAAAATCCTGACACTCTCCTGAGCTAATATCCTGACTCATTTCTAACCAAGGTCCTGACACTGTCCCTAAGAAAGCCCTGTTGCTGTCTTTAAGTGAAAACTTGAGGCTGTCTGTAACTCAGACCCTGAAGCTTTCCCTAACTGAGGCCTTGACGCTGTGACTAAGTAGGGCTCCGGTCATGTCTTTAACTAAGAGCCTAAAGCTGATCCAACAAAGGCACTGATGCTGCTCCTAAATCATTCCCTGACAGTGTCCCCAGCTAAGGGCCTGACATTAGGCTTCACTCAGGCCCTGTCGCTCTCCCTAAGTCAGGCCCTGATGCTGTGCCTACCTGAAGCCCTAACACAGCTTCTGAATAAGTCCCTGAGAGTATCAGTAACAAAGGTCTTCACAATATCCTTAGGTCATTTCCTGACACGATTCCAAGCCTTTACCCTAACCCTGTCCCGAGCTAATGTCCTACCTCTTATGCTAACTAAAGACCTTATGCTGTGCCTAATTCAGGCACTGAATTTACTCCCAAGGCCGCTAGACTGTCCCTAACTCGGCTCGATGCCCTTATCGTCACAATGTTCCATGACCACTGTCATCACAATGCTCCACGCCCTTGTCATCACAATGCTCCATAACCCCTGTCATCACAATGCTCCATGACCTTTGTCATCGCAATGCTACATGCCACTGTCATCACAATGCTCCATGCCCTTATCATCACAATGCTCCATGACCCCTTTCATGACCATGCTCCATGACCCTTTTCTAAAATGCTACATGTCTGTGAAATCACAAAGCTCCACGCCCCCTGTCCTCACAAGTCTCCATGACTCTTGTCATCACAATGCTCCATGACCCTTGTCATCACAATGCTCCATGATCCTTGTAATCAAAATGCTCCTTGACCCTTTCTTCACAATGTTACAGTACTCCTTTCTTCACAATGCTCCATGCCGCTGGTCACCACAATGCTCCATGACTTCTGTCATCACAATGCTCCATGTCCCTTGTCATTAAAATGCTCCATGACCCCTGTCATCCCAATGCTCCATAGCACTTTTCATCACAATGCTACATGACCACTTTTACCAAAATATTCCATGACCACTTTAATCACAGTGTTCCATGACCACTTTCATCACAATGCCCCATGACCCCTGTAATCAAAATGCTCCATGGCCCTTGTCACCACAATGCACCAGGACCCGTCATCCCAATTCTCCATGGCCCTTGTCATCACAATGCTCCATGGCGCTTGTCATCACAATGATCCAGAGCCTTAGTGCTTGAGTTGGGAGTAGTGTCATTGCCTCAGTTAGGGACACTGTCATTGCCTGAATTGGGAGTAGTGTCAGAGCCTTAGTTAGGGACAGCGCCAGGGCGAGTTGGGAGTAGTGCCAGTGCCTTAGTTAGGGACAGCACCAGTGCTTGCGTTGGGAGTAGTGTCAGGGCCATAGTTAGGGACAGTGTCAGTGGCTGAGATGGGAATAGTGTCAGGGCCTTAGTTACGGACATTGTCAGTGCCTAAGTTGGGATTTTTGTCAGGGTCTTTATTGTGGACAGTGTCAGGCCCTGAGTTAAGAGTAGTGTCAAGGCCTTAATTTGGAAGAGTGTCAGTGTCTCAGTTTGGAGTAGTGTCAGACCCTTAGTTAGAAACAGCGTCAGTGCCTGAGTTGGGAGTAGTGACATGGCCTAAGTTATGGACAGTGTCAGTGTCTGAGTTAGGAATAGTCTCAGGACCTTAGTTAGGGACAGTGTCAGTTAATGTGTTAGGAATAGTGTCAGGGCCTAAGTTAGGAGTAGTCTGAGACCGGTAGTTAGGAACAGTGTCAGGGCCTGAGTTGTGAGTAGTTTCAGGGCCTTAGTTAGAGAAAGTGTCAGTGCCGGGTTTGGGAGTTATGTCAGGGCCTTAGTTAGGGACAGTGTCAGTGCCTGAGTTGGGAGTAGTGTCAGGGCCTAGTTAGGGACAGGGTCAGTGTCTGAGTTGGGAGTAGTTTCAGGGCCTTAGTTAGAGAAAGTGTCAGTGATGGAGTTGGGAGTTATGTCAGGGCCTTAGTTAGGGACAGGGTCAGTGCCTGAGTTGGGAGTAGTGTCAGGGCCTAGTTAGGGACTGTGTCAGTGCCTGAGCTGGAAGTAGTGTCAGGGCATTAGGGACAGTGTCAGTGGCTGAGATGGGAGTAGTGTCAGGGTCTTAGTTAGGGAGAGTGTCAGTGCCTGAGTTGGGAATAGTCTCAGGGTCTTTTTTGGGGACAGCATCAGGGCATGAGTTAAAAGTAGTGTCAAGGCCTTAGTTAGAGAGAGTGTCAGTGCCTAAGTAAGTAGTAGTGTGAGGGCCTTAGTTAGGGACAGGGTCAGTGCCTGAGTTGGGAGTAGTGTCCGGGCCTTAGTTAGGGACAGTGTCAGTTGCTTAGTTAGGAGTAGCGTCACAGCCTAAGTTAGGGCCAGTGTCAGTGCCTGAGTCAGGAGTAGAGTCAGGGCCTAAGTTAGGGACAGTGTCATTGCTTGAGATAGTAGTAGTGTCAGGGCCTTAGTTACGGACATTGTCATGGCATGATTTAGGAGTTGTGTTAGTGCGTGAGCTATGAATAGTGTCAGGGCCTTAGTTAGTGACAGTGTCAGTGCTGAGTATGGAGTAGTATCAGGGCCTTAGTTAGAGACAGTGTCAGGGCCTGAGTTAGGTGTATGTCAGGGCCTTAGTTAGGGACAGTGTCAGTGCCTGAGTTGGGAGTAGTGTCAGGGCCTAGTTAGGGACAGGGTCAGTGTCTGAGTTGGGAGTAGTTTCAGGGCCTTAGTTAGAGAAAGTGTCAGTGCCGGAGTTGGGAGTTATGTCAGGGCCTTAGTTAGGGACAGGGTCAGTGCCTGAGTTGGGAGTAGTGTCAGGGCCTAGTTAGGGACTGTGTCAGTGCCTGAGTTGGAAGTAGTGTCAGGGCATTAGGGACAGTGTCAGTGGCTGAGATGGGAGTAGTGTCAGGGTCTTAGTTAGGGAGAGTGTCAGTGCCTGAGTTGGGAATAGTCTCAGGGTCTTTTTTGGGGACAGCATCAGGGCATGAGTTAAAAGTAGTGTCAAGGCCTTAGTTAGGGAGAGTGTCAGTGCCTGTGTTGGGAGTAATATCAAGCCCTTCGTTAGGGACAGTGTCAGGGTCTGAGGTAGAAGTAGTCTCAGGGCCTTAGTTAGGTAGCATGTCAGTGCCTAAGTAAGTAGTAGTGTGAGGGCCTTAGTTAGGGACAGTGTCAATGCCTGTGTAGGTAGTAGTGTCAGAGACTTAGTAAGGGACAGCGTCAGTGCCTGAGTTAGGAGTAGTGTGATGGCCGTAGGTAGGGACACTCTCAGTGCCAGGGTTGGGGGTAGTGGCAGGCCTTTGTTAGGGACTGTGCCAGGGCCTGAGTTAAGAGTAGTGTCAAGTCCTTAGTTAGGGACAGTGTTAGTGCCTGAGTTGAGAGTAATGTCAGGGCCTTAGTTAGGGACAATGTCAGTGCTTGGTTTGGGAGTAGTGTCAGGGCCATAGTTAGGGACAGTGTCAGTGACTGAGTTGGGAGTACTGTCAGGGCGTATTTAGGGACAGTCTCAATGCCTATTTTGGGAGTAGTGTCACGGCCTTTGTGACATTATCAGTGCCTGAGTAGGGAGTAGTTCCCGGGCCTTAGTTAGGGACAGTGTCAGTTGCTTAGTTAGGAGTAGCGTCACGGCCTAAGTTAGGGCCAGTGTCAGTGCCTGAGTCAGGAGTAGAGTCAGGGCCTAAGATAGGGACAGTGTCATTGCTGGAGATAGGAGTAGTGTCAGGGCCTTAGTTACGGACATTGTCATGCCATGATTTAGGAGTTGTGTTAGGGCGTGAGCTATGAATAGTGTCAGGGCCTTAGTTAGTGACAGTGTCAGTGCTGAGTTTGGAGTAGTATCAGGGCCTTAGTTAGAGACAGTGTCAGGGCCTGAGTTAGGTGTATGTCAGGGCCTTAGTTAGGGACAGCGTCAGTGCCTGATTTAGGAGTAGTGTCAGAGGCTTTGTTAGGGACAGTGTCAGGGCCTGAGTTAAGAGTAGTGTCACAGCTTTAGTTAGGACCAGTGTCAGGGCCTTAGTTAAGTCAGTCCAACATCAGCGCCTATGATAGGAATCAGATCAGGACCTGTGTTACAGGTAATGTCAGGGCCTTATTTAAGAACAGTGTCAGGGCCTGAGTCCTGACTTACTCCTTACTCTCCTCACTAAGGACTTTGGACACTACTGCTAATTCAGGCCCTGATAATGTCCCTAACTAATTCCCTGACACTTTCCCTGGCTAAGGCCCTGAACTTCTCCTACGTCAGGCACTGATACTGTCCCTAACAATGGCCCTGACACTACACCTAACTGAGGCCCCGACATGACACCTTACAAAGGCTTTGTTGCTAGTCCAAACTAAAGCCCTAAAATTGGTCCTAAATACGGCCTTGACACTAATCCTAACTCAGGCCCTAAAACTGTCCCTAACTAAGGCCCTGATAGTATGCCTAACTCAGGCCCTCATACGATTCCTAACAATGGCTCTGATGCTAGTCCAAACTAAGGCCCTGAAATTGGTCCTAAATAAGGCCTTGACACTAATCCTAACTCAGGCCCTAGCACTGTCCCTAACTAGGTCTCAGACAGTACACTTAAATCAGACCCTGACACTGTCCCTAAGCAAGGCCCTGACACTACTCCTAACTCAGTCCCTTACACTGTACCTAACAAAGTCTCTGGTGCTAGGCCTAACTCAGGCACTGAAACCGTCTGTAACGAAGGCCCTGCTGTCATCACTATCAAAAGTCCTGACATTATTCTGAGCTAATATCCTGACCTATGTCTTTCCAAGGTCCTGAAACTGTCCCAAAGTAAGCCCTGACGCTGTCCCTAAGTGAAGACCTGAGGCTGTCCCTAACTCAGGCCCTGAAGCTTTCCTTAACTGAAGCCTTGAAGCTGTGACTAATTCAGGCCCTGATCATGTACCTATCGAAGACCTTAATGCTGATCCAGCAAAGAGGCTGATGCTGCTCCAAAGTCATGCCCTGACAGTGTGCCCAGCTAAGGGCCTGATGCTAAGCCTCACTCAGGCCCTGTCGCTCTCCCTAAGTCAGGCCCTGACACTGTCACTAACCAAGGCCCTGACTCTACTCCTAATTCAGTCCCGTACATTGTATCTAACAAAGACTCTGATGCTAGTCGTAACTCAGGGCCTGACACTGTCTCTAACTAAGGGCTGCTGCCATCAACATCTAAAGTCCTGACATTATCTGGAGCTAATACCCTGACCCATGTCTTACCAAGGTCCTGAAACTGTCCCAAAGTAAGCCCTGACGCTGTCCCTAAGTGAGGCCCTGAAGCTTTCCCTAACTAACTCAGGCCTTGATGCTGTGGCTAACTCAGACCCTGATCATGTCTTTAACTAAGACCCTAAGGCTGATCCAACAGAGGCCCTGATGCTGCTCCTAAGTCATGCCCCGATAGTGTCCCCCACTAAGTGTCTGATGCTAGGCCTCACTCAGACCCTAACGCTCTCCCTAAGTCAGGCTCTGATGCTGTCCCTACCTGAAGCCCTAACACTGGTTCTGAATAAGGCCCTGAGAGTCTCCGTAACAAAGGTCTTCACACTATCCTTAGGTCATTTCCTGACACTATCCCTAGATGTTAAACTGACACGGCCACTAGATAATGTACTGCCTCTTATGCTAACTGAAGTCCTTAGGCTGTGCCTACCTCAGGCACTGAATTTAGTCCCAAGACCATGAAACTGTCCCGAACTAAGGCCTAGATGCTCGCCCTACATCCGGCCCTGACACTGTCCCTAACTAAGGCCCTAACACTATTGCTAACTGAGGATCTGACACTGGACCTATCAGAGGCCCGCTACTCCTAACTAAGGCCTTGGAACTTTCCCTAACGTAGGCGCTGCTACCATCAATATCTAAAGTCCTGACATTATCCTGAGCTAATATCCTGACCCATGTCTTACCAAGGTCCTGAAACTCTCCCAACGTTAGCCCTGACACTGGCCTTAAGTGAGGCCCTGAGGCTGTCCCTCACAGAGGTCCTGATAATGTCTTTAACTAAACTCTAATGCTGATCTTACAGAGACCATTATGTTGATCCTATGTCATGCCCTGACGCTGTCCGTAGCTAAGGCCCTGACTCTAGGCATCACTCAGGCCCTGTCGCTCTCCCTAAGTCAGGCTAAGACTCTGTCCCCACCTGAAGCCCTGACACTTGGCCTAAATTAGGCACTGATGCTCTAATTAGCTATGGTCTTGACACTATCCCTAGGTCATTTCCTGACACTATCCCTAGATCTTAACCTAAACTTGTCTTTAGCTATTGTCGAGCCTCTTATGCTAACTACATCCCTGATGCTGTCTCTAACTAAGAGCCTGAAATTAGTCCCGAGGCCGTCAACCTGTCCCTAACTGAGGTTGGAGGCTCATCCTAACTGAGGCGCTGACACTGTCCCTAACTAAAGCCCTGACACTGTACTTTACAAGGGCTCTGATGCTAGTCCTAACTCAGGCCCTGACACTGTCTCTAAGTAAGGCTCAGAATTTGCCCCTAATATAGGCCCTGCTGTCAGCAATAACTCAAAACTGGACACTAGCCTGAGTTAATATCCTGACATATTTCTAACCAAGGTCCTGACACTGTCCCTAAGAAAGCCCTGTCGCTGTCCCTATGTTACGAACTGAGGCTGCCCCTAACTCAGGCCCTGAAGCTTTCCCTAACTGAGGCCTTGAAGCTGTGACTAAGTCAGGCCCTGATCATATCTGTAACAAAGATGCTAAGGCTGATCCAACAGAGGCGCTGATTCTGTTCCTAAGTCATGCCCTGACAGTGTCCTCAGCTAAGGGCCTGACGCTAGGCCTCACTCAGGCCCTGTCGCTCTCCCTAAGTCAGGCTCTGATGCTGTCCCTACCTGAAGCCCTGACACTGGTTCTAAATAAGGATCTGATAGTCTCAGTAACTAAGGTTTTGACACTATGCTTAGGTCCTTTCCTGACACTATCCCTAGACCATAACCTGACCCTGTCCCTAGCAAATGTCGTGCCTCTTATGCTAACTACAGCCCTGCTGCTGTCCTTAACTAAGGGCCTAAAATTACTCTCGAGGCTGTGACCCTGTCCGTCCCTAAGGCCTTGATGTTCGTCCTAATTCAGGGCCTGACACTGTCCCTAACTAAGGCCCTGCTGTCGACAATATCTAAAGTCCTGACACTATCCTGAGCTAATTTCTTTTTTTTTTTTAATTTTCTTTATTTATTTATTTATTTATTTATTTATGTATTTATGGCTCTGTTGGGTCTTGGTTTCTGTGTGAGGGCTTTCTCTAGTTGCGGCAAGTGGGGACCACTCTTCATCGCGGTTCGCGGCCCTCTCACTATCGTGGCCTCTCACGTTGCGGAGCACAGGCTCCAGACGCGCAGGCTCAGCAGTTGTGGCTCACGGGCTTAGTCGCTCCGCGGCATGTGGGATCTTCCCAGACCAGGGGTCGAACCCGTGTCCCCTGCATTGGCAGGCAGATTCTCAACCACTGCGCCACCTGGGAAGCCCCTGAGCTAATTTCTTGACCCATCTCTTACCAAGGTCCTGAAACTGTCCCTAAGAAAGCCCTGATGCTGTCTCTAAGTGAGGCCTTGAGGCTGTCCCTACCAGAGGCCCTGATAATATCTTTAACATAGCCCCTGAGGCTGATCCTACCGTGGCTCTTATGCTGCTCCTAAGTCATGCCCTGACACTGTCCCTAGCTAAGGCCCTGAAGCTAGGACTCACTCAGGCCCTGTCTCACTTCCTAAGTCAGGCTCTGACGCTGTTCCTATCCGAAGCCCTGACACTCACTGCTCCTAAATTAGGTCCTGATGTGCTAAGTAACTAAGGTCTTGACACTATCCCTAGTTCATTTCCTGACACTCTCCCTAGACCTTAACCTAACCTTCTCTTTAGTTAATGTCGAGATTAGCTAAAGAGATTCTTTAGAACGAGATTCTTTCATCTTCTGAATATAGTTTTCTTCAAAACATAATTTTTATAGTGTTACTAACTTTAAACAAAATGTACTCAACTGCTGTGGAATATTCCTTCATAGGAGCGTGCATGGTTCACTTCTGCATCTGCTTGTGGTGGTGTTCAGGTTGCTTTCAGCTGTAGATCCCCTTATGCTAGCTAAATCCCTGATTCTGTCCCTAAATGAGGCCCTGAATTTAGGTCCGAGGTCGTGAACCTGTCCCTAACTGAGGCCTGGAAGCTCGTCCTAATGCAGGCCCTGACACTGTCCCTAACTAAGGCTCTGACACTACACCTAACTCAGTCACTGACACTGTACCTAACAAAGGCTCTGATGCTAGTCCTAACTTAGGCCCTGACACTGTCTCTAACTAAGGCCCTGCTGCCGTCAATATCTGAACACCTGATATTATCCTGAGCTAATAGCCTGACCCATGTCTTACCAAGGTCCTGAAACTTTCCCAAAGTAAGCCCTGACGCTGTCCCTAAGTGAGGCCTTGAGGCTATCCCTAACGGAGGCCCTGATAATAGCTTTAACGAAGACCCTAATGCTGATCCTACAGAGGCCTTTATGCTGCTCCTAAGTCATGCCCTGATACTGTCCCTTACTCAGGCCCTAAAGATAGGCCCCACTTAGGCCCTGTTGCTGTACCTTAGTTAGGCTCTGACGCTGTCCGTACATCAAGCCCTGGCGCTGGTCCTGATTAAGGCGCTCATGCTGCTGCTAACTAAGGCCCTGATGCTCTCAATAACTAAGGTCTTCTCGTTATCCCTTGGTCTTTTCCTTTCACTATCTCTGGCCTGGGACCTGACTCTGTCCCGAGATAATCTCCTTCATCTTATGCTAACTGAAACCCTAATGCTCTCCCTAACTAAGGCCCTGACTACTCCTAACTAAGGCCATGACACTGAATCTAACAAAGGCCCGGAATCTGTCCTTAATATAGGCCCTGCTGCCAGCAAGAACTAAAATCCTGACACTCTCCTGAGCTAATATCCTGACTCATTTCTAACCAAGGTCCTGACACTGTCCCTAAGAAAGCCCTGTCGCTGTCTTTAAGTGAAAACTTGAGGCTGTCTGTAACTCAGACCCTGAAGCTTTCCCTAACTGAGGCCTTGACGCTGTGACTAAGTAGGGCTCCGGTCATGTCTTTAACTAAGAGCCTAAAGCTGATCCAACAAAGGCACTGATGCTGCTCCTAAATCATTCCCTGACAGTGTCCCCAGCTAAGGGCCTGACATTAGGCTTCACTCAGGCCCTGTCGCTCTCCCTAAGTCAGGCCCTGATGCTGTGCCTACCTGAAGCCCTAACACTGCTTCTGAATAAGTCCCTGAGAGTATCAGTAACAAAGGTCTTCACAATATCCTTAGGTCATTTCCTGACACGATTCCAAGCCTTTACCCTAACCCTGTCCCGAGCTAATGTCCTACCCCTTATGCTAACTAAAGACCTTATGCTGTGCCTAATTCAGGCACTGAATTTACTCCCAAGGCCGCTAGACTGTCCCTAACTCGGCTCGATGCCCTTATCGTCACAATGTTCCATGACCACTGTCATCACAATGCTCCACGCCCTTGTCATCACAATGCTCCATAACCCCTGTCATCACAATGCTCCATGACCTTTGTCATCGCAATGCTACATGCCACTGTCATCACAATGCTCCATGCCCTTATCATCACAATGCTCCATGACCCCTTTCATGACCATGCTCCATGACCCTTTTCTAAAATGCTACATGTCTGTGAAATCACAAAGCTCCATGCCCCCTGTCCTCACAAGTCTCCATGACTCTTGTCATCACAATGCTCCATGACCCTTGTCATCACAATGCTCCATGATCCTTGTAATCAAAATGCTCCTTGACCCTTTCTTCACAATGTTACAGTACTCCTTTCTTCACAATGCTCAATGCCGCTGGTCACCACAATGCTCCATGACTTCTGTCATCACAATGCTCCATGTCCCTTGTCATTAAAATGCTCCATGACCCCTGTCATCCCAGTGCTCCATAGCACTTTTCATCACAATGCTACATGACCACTTTTACCAAAATATTCCATGACCACTTTAATCACAGTGCTCCATGACCACTTTCATCACAATGCCCCATGACCCCTGTAATCAAAATGCTCCATGGCCCTTGTCACCACAATGCACCAGGACCCGTCATCCCAATTCTCCATGGCCCTTGTCATCACAATGCTCCATGGCGCTTGTCATCACAATGATCCAGAGCCTTAGTGCTTGAGTTGGGAGTAGTGTCATTGCCTCAGTTAGGGACACTGTCATTGCCTGAATTGGGAGTAGTGTCAGAGCCTTAGTTAGGGACAGCGCCAGGGCGAGTTGGGAGTAGTGCCACTGCCTTACTTAGGGACAGCACCAGTGCTTGCGTTCTGAGTAGTGTCAGGACCATAGTTAGGGACAGTGTCAGTGGCTGAGATGGGAATAGTGTCAGGGCCTTAGTTACGGACATTGTCAGTGCCTAAGTTGGGATTTTTGTCAGGGTCTTTATTGTGGACAGTGTCAGGCCCTGAGTTAAGAGTAGTGTCAAGGCCTTAATTTGGAAGAGTGTCAGTGTCTCAGTTTGGAGTAGTGTCAGACCCTTAGTTAGAAACAGCGTCAGTGCCTGAGTTGGGAGTAGTGACATGGCCTAAGTTATGGACAGTGTCAGTGTCTGAGTTAGGAATAGTCTCAGGACCTTAGTTAGGGACAGTGTCAGTTAATGTGTTAGGAATAGTGTCAGGGCCTAAGTTAGGAGTAGTGTGAGACCGGTAGTTAGGAACAGTGTCAGGGCCTGAGTTGTGAGTAGTTTCAGGACCTTAGTTAGAGAAAGTGTCAGTGCCGGGTTTGGGAGTTATGTCAGGGCCTTAGTTAGGGACAGTGTCAGTGCCTGAGTTGGGAGTAGTGTCAGGGCCTAGTTAGGGACAGGGTCAGTGTCTGAGTTGGGAGTAGTTTCAGGGCCTTAGTTAGAGAAAGTGTCAGTGCCGGAGTTGGGAGTTATGTCAGGGCCTTAGTTAGGGACAGGGTCAGTGCCTGAGTTGGGAGTAGTGTCAGGGCCTAGTTAGGGACTGTGTCAGTGCCTGAGTTGGAAGTAGTGTCAGGGCATTAGGGACAGTGTCAGTGGCTGAGATGGGAGTAGTGTCAGGGTCTTAGTTAGGGAGAGTGTCAGTGCCTGAGTTGGGAATAGTCTCAGGGTTTTTTTTGGGGACAGCATCAGGGCATGAGTTAAAAGTAGTGTCAAGGCCTTAGTTAGGGAGAGTGTCAGTGCCTGTGTTGGGAGTAATATCAAGCCCTTCGTTAGGGACAGTGTCAGGGTCTGAGGTAGAAGTAGTCTCAGGGCCTTAGTTAGGTAGCGTGTCAGTGCCTAAGTAAGTAGTAGTGTGAGGGCCTTATTTAGGGACAGTGTCAATGCCTGTGTAGGGAGTAGTGTCAGAGACTTAGTAAGGGACAGCGTCAGTGCCTGCGTTGGGAGTAGTGTCAGGGCCTTACTTAGGGACAGCGTCAGTGCCTGAGTTAGGAGTAGTGTGATGGCCGTAGTTAGGGACACTCTCAGTGCCAGAGTTGGGGGTAGTGGCAGGCCTTTGTTAGGGACTGTGCCAGGGCCTGAGTTAAGAGTAGTGTCAAGTCCTTAGTTAGGGACAGTGTTAGTGCCTGAGTTGAGAGTAATGTCAGGGCCTTAGTTAGGGACAGTGTCAGTGCCTGAGTTGGGATTACTGTCAGGGCGTATTTAGGGACAGTCTCAATGCCTATTTTGGGAGTAGTGTCACGGCCTTAGTGACATTATCAGTGCCTGAGTAGGGAGTAGTTCCCGGGCCTTAGTTAGGGACAGTGTCAGTTGCTTAGTTAGGAGTAGCGTCACGGCCTAAGTTAGGGCCAGTGTCAGTGCCTGAGTCAGGAGTAGAGTCAGGGCCTAAGATAGGGACAGTGTCATTGCTGGAGATAGGAGTAGTGTCAGGGCCTTAGTTTCGGACATTGTCATGCCATGATTTAGGAGTTGTGTTAGGGCGTGAGCTATGAATAGTGTCAGGGCCTTAGTTAGTGACAGTGTCAGTGCTGAGTTTGGAGTAGTATCAGGGCCTTAGTTAGAGACAGTGTCAGGGCCTGAGTTAGGTGTATGTCAGGGCCTTAGTTAGGGACAGCGTCAGTGCCTGATTTAGGAGTAGTGTCAGAGGCTTTGTTAGGGACAGTGTCAGGGCCTGAGTTAAGAGTAGTGTCACAGCTTTAGTTAGGACCAGTGTCAGGGCCTTAGTTAAGTCAGTCCAACATCAGCGCCTATGATAGGAATCAGATCAGGACCTGTGTTACAGGTAATGTCAGGGCCTTATTTAAGAACAGTGTCAGGGCCTGAGTCCTGACTTACTCCTTACTCTCCTCACTAAGGACTTTGGACACTACTGCTAATTCAGGCCCTGATAATGTCCCTAACTAATTCCCTGACACTTTCCCTGGCTAAGGCCCTGAACTTCTCCTACGTCAGGCACTGATACTGTCCCTAACAATGGCCCTGACACTACACCTAACTGAGGCCCCGACATGACACCTTACAAAGGCTTTGTTGCTAGTCCAAACTAAAGCCCTAAAATTGGTCCTAAATACGGCCTTGACACTAATCCTAACTCAGGCCCTAAAACTGTCCCTAACTAAGGCCCTGATAGTATGCCTAACTCAGGCCCTCATACGATTCCTAACAATGGCTCTGATGCTAGTCCAAACTAAGGCCCTGAAATTGGTCCTAAATAAGGCCTTGACACTAATCCTAACTCAGGCCCTAGCACTGTCCCTAACTAGGTCTCAGACAGTACACTTAAATCAGACCCTGACACTGTCCCTAAGCAAGGCCCTGACACTACTCCTAACTCAGTCCCTTACACTGTACCTAACAAAGTCTCTGGTGCTAGGCCTAACTCAGGCACTGAAACCGTCTGTAACGAAGGCCCTGCTGCCATCACTATCAAAAGTCCTGACATTATTCTGAGCTAATATCCTGACCTATGTCTTTCCAAGGTCCTGAAACTGTCCCAAAGTAAGCCCTGACGCTGTCCCTAAGTGAAGACCTGAGGCTGTCCCTAACTCAGGCCCTGAAGCTTTCCTGAACTGAAGCCTTGAAGCTGTGACTAATTCAGGCCCTGATCATGTACCTAACGAAGACCTTAATGCTGATCCAGCAAAGAGGCTGATGCTGCTCCAAAGTCATGCCCTGACAGTGTGCCCAGCTAAGGGCCTGATGCTAAGCCTCACTCAGGCCCTGTCGCTCTCCCTAAGTCAGGCCCTGACACTGTCACTAACTAAGGCCCTGACTCTACTCCTAATTCAGTCCCGTACGTTGTATCTAACAAAGACTCTGATGCTAGTCGTAACTCAGGGCCTGACACTGTCTCTAACTAAGGGCTGCTGCCATCAACATCTAAAGTCCTGACATTATCTGGAGCTAATACCCTGACCCATGTCTTACCAAGGTCCTGAAACTGTCCCAAAGTAAGCCCTGACGCTGTCCCTAAGTGAGGCCCTGAAGCTTTCCCTAACTAACTCAGGCCTTGATGCTGTGACTAACTCAGACCCTGATCATGTCTTTAACTAAGACCCTAAGGCTGATCCAACAGAGGCCCTGATGCTGCTCCTAAGTCATGCCCCGATAGTGTCCCCCACTAAGTGTCTGATGCTAGGCCTCACTCAGACCCTAACGCTCTCCCTAAGTCAGGCTCTGATGCTGTCCCTACCTGAAGCCCTAACACTGGTTCTGAATAAGGCCCTGAGAGTCTCCGTAACAAAGGTCTTCACACTATCCTTAGGTCATTTCCTGACACTATCCCTAGATGTTAAACTGACACGGCCTCTAGCTAATGTCCTGCCTCTTATACTAACTGAAGCCCTTAGACTGTGCCTACCTCAGGCACTGAATTTAGTCCCAAGACCATGAAACTGTCCCGAACTAAGGCCTAGATGCTCGCCCTACATCCGGCCCTGACACTGTCCCTAACTAAGGCCCTAACACTATTGCTAACTGAGGATCTGACACTGGACTTATCAGAGGCCCGCTACTCCTAACTAACGCCTTGGAATTTTGCCTAACTTAGGCGCTGCTACCTTCAATATCTAAAGTCCTGACATTATCCTGAGCTAATATCCTGACCCATGTCTTACCAAGGTCCTGAAACTCTCCCAACGTTAGCCCTGACACTGTCCCTAAGTGAGGCCCTGAGGCTGTCCCTCACAGAGGTCCTGATAATGTCTTTAAACAAACTCTAATGCTGATCTTACAGAGACCATTATGTTGATCCTATGTCATGCCCTGACGCTGTCCGTAGCTAAGGCCCTGACTCTAGGCATCACTCAGGCCCTGTCGCTCTCCCTAAGTCAGGCTAAGACTCTGTCCCTACCTGAAGCCCTGACACTGGGCCTAAAGTAGGCACTGATGCTCTAATTAGGTATGGTCTTGACACTATCCCTAGGTCATTTCCTGACACTATCCCTAGATCTTAACCTAAACTTGTCTTTAGCTATTGTCGAGCCTCTTATGCTAACTAAATCTCTGATGCTATCTCTAACTATGTGCCTGAAATTAGTCCCGAGGCCGTCAACCTGTCCCTAACTGAGGTTGGAGGCGCATCCTAACTGAGGCGCTGACACTGTCCCTAAGTAAAGCCCTGACACCGTACTTTACAAGGGCTCTGATGCTAGTCCTAACTCAGGCCCTGACACTGTCTCTAAGTAAGGCTCAGAATTTGCCCCTAATATAGGCCCTGCTGTCAGCAATAACTAAAAACTGGACACTAGCCTGAGTTAATATCCTGACATATTTCTAACCAAGGTCCTGACACTGTCCCTAAGAAACCCTGTCGCTGTACCTATGTTAAGAACTGAGGCTGCCCCTAACTCAGGCCCTGAAGCTTTCCCTAACTGAGGCCTTGACGCTGTGACTAAGTCAGGCCCTGATCATATCTGTAACAAAGACGCTAAGGTTGATCCAACAGAGGCGCTGATTCTGTTCCTAAGTCATGCCCTGACAGTGTCCTCAGCTAAGGGCCTGACGCTAGGCCTCACTCAGGCCCTGTCGCTCTCCCTAAGTCAGGCTCTGATGCTGTCCCTACCCGAAGCCCTGACACTGGTTCTAAATAAGGATCTGATAGTCTCAGTAACTAAGGTTTTGACACTATGCTTAGGTCCTTTCCTGACACTATCCCTAGACCATAACCTGACGCTGTCCCTAGCAAATGTCGTGACTCTTATGCTAACTACAGCCCTGCTGCTGTCCTTAACTAAGGGCCTAAAATTACTCTCGAGGCTGTGACCCTGTCCGTCCCTAAGGCCTCGATGTTCGTCCTAATTCAGGGCCTGACACTGTCCCTAACTAAGGCCCTGCTGTCGACAATATCTAAAGTCCTGACACTATCCTGAGCTAATTTCTTTTTTTTTTTTAATTTTATTTATTTATTTATTTATTTATTTATTTATTTATTTATTTACGTATTTATGGCTCTGTTGGGTCTTGGTTTCTGTGTGAGGGTTTTCTCTAGTTGCGGCAAGTGGGGACCACTCTTCATCGCGGTTCACGGCCCTCTCACTATCGTGGCCTCTCCCGTTGCGGAGCACAGGCTCCAGACGTGCTGGCTCAGCAGTTGTGGCTCACGGGCTTAGTCGCTCCGCGGCATGTGGGATCTTCCCAGACCAGGGGTCGAACCCGTGTCCCCTGCATTGGCAGGCAGATTCTCAACCACTGCACCACCTGGGAATCCCCTGAGCTAATTTCTTGACCCATCTCTTACCAAGGTCCTAAAACTGTCCCTAAGAAAGCCCTGATGCTGTCTCTATGTGAGGCCTTGAGGCTGTCCCTACCAGAGGCCCTGATAATATCTTTAACATAGCCCCTGAGGCTGATCCTACCGTGGCTCTTATGCTGCTCCTAAGTCATGCCCTGACACTGTCTCTAGCTAAGGCCCTGACGCTAGGCCTCACTCAGGCCCTGTCCCACTCCCTAAGTCAGGCTCTGACGTTGTTCCTATCCGAAGCCCTGACACTCACTGCTCCTAAATTAGGTCCTGATGTGCTAAATAACTAAGGTCTTCACACTATCCCTAGTTCATTTCCTGACACTCTCCCTAGACCTTAACCTAACCTTCTCTTTAGCTAATGTCGAGATTAGCTAAAGAGATTCCTTAGAACGAGATTCTTTCATCTTCTGAATATAGTTTTCTTCAAAACATAATTTTTATAGTGTTACTAACTTTAAACAAAATGTACTCAACTGCTGTGGAATATTCCTTCATAGGAGCGTGCATGGTTCTCTTCTGCATCTGCTTGTGGTGGTGTTCAGGTTGCTTTCAGCTGTAGATCCCCTTATGCTAGCTAATTCCCTGATTCTGTCCCTAAATGAGGCCCTGAATTTAGGTCCGAGGCCGTGAACGTGTCCCTAACTGAGGCCTGGAAGCTCGTCCTAATGCAGGCCCTGACACTGTCCCTAACTAAGGCTCTGACACTACACCTAACTCAGTCACTGACACTGTACCTAACAAAGGCTCTGATGCTAGTCCTAACTTAGGCCCTGACACTGCCTCTAACTAAGGCCCTGCTGCCGTCAATATCTGAACACCTGATATTATCCTGAGCTAATAGCCTGACCCATGTCTTACCAAGGTCCTGAAACTTTCCCAAAGTAAGCCCTGACGCTGTCCCTAAGTGAGGCCTTGAGGCTATCCCTAACGGAGGCCCTGATAATAGCTTTAACGAAGACCCTAATGCTGATCCTACAGAGGCCTTTATGCTGCTCCTAAGTCATGCCCTGATACTGTCCCTTACTCAGGCCCTAAAGATCGGCCTCACTTAGGCCCTGTTGCTGTACCTTAGTTAGGCTCTGACGCTGTCCGTACATCAAGCCCTGGTGCTGGTCCTGATTAAGGCGCTCATGCTGATGCTAACTAAGGCCCTGATGCTCTCAATAACTAAGGTCTTCTCGTTATCCCTTGGTCATTTCCTTTCACTATCTCTGGCCTGGGACCTGACTCTGTCCCGAGATAATCTCCTGCATCTTATGCCAATTGAAACCCTAATGCTCCCCCTAACTAAGGCCCTGACTACTCCTAACTAAGGCCATGACACTGAATCTAACAAAGGCCCAGAATCTGTCTTTAATATAGGCCCTGCTGCCAGCAAGAACTAAAATCCTGACACTCTCCTGAGCTAATATCCTGACTCATTTCTAACCAAGGTCCTGACACTGTCCCTAAGAAAGCCCTGTCGCTATCTTTAAGTGAAAACTTGAGGCTGTCTGTAACTCAGACCCTTAAGCTTTCCCTAACTGAGGCCTTGACGCTGTGACTAACTAGGGCTCCGGTCATGTCTTTAACTAAGAGCCTAAAGCTGATCCAACAAAGGCACTGATGCTGCTCCTAAATCATTCCCTGACAGTGTCCCCAGCTAAGGGCCAGACATTAGGCCTCACTCAGGCCCTGTCCCTCTCCCTAAGTAAGGCCCTGATGCTGTGCCTACCTGAAGCCCTAACGCTGCTTCTGAATAAGTCCCTGAAAGTCTCAGTAACAAAGGTCTTCACACTATCCTTAGGTCATTTCCTGACACGATTCCAAGCCTTTACCCTAACCCTGTCCCGAGCTAATGTCCTACCTCTTATGCTAACTAAAGACCTTATGCTGTGCCTAATTCAGGCACTGAATTTACTCCCAAGGCCACTAGACTGTCCCTAACTCGGCTCGATGCCCTTATCGTCACAATGTTCCATGACCACTGTCATCACAATGCTCCACGCCCTTGTCATCACAATGCTCCATAACCCCTGTCATCACAATGCTCCATGACCTTTGTCATCGCAATGCTACATGCCACTGTCATCACAATGCTCCATGCCCTTATCATCACAATGCTCCATGACCCCTTTCATGACCATGCTCCATGACCCTTTTCTAAAATGCTACATGTCTGTGAAATCACAAAGCTCCATGCCCCCTGTCCTCACAAGTCTCCATGACTCTTGTCATCACAATGCTCCATGACCCTTGTCATCACAATGCTCCATGATCCTTGTAATCAAAATGCTCCTTGACCCTTTCTTCACAATGTTACAGTACTCCTTTCTTCACAATGCTCCATGCCGCTGGTCACCACAATGCTCCATGACTTCTCTCATCACAATGCTCCATGTCCCTTGTCATTAAAATGCTCCATGACCCCTCTCATCCCAATGCTCCATAGCACTTTTCATCACAATGCTACATGACCACTTTTACCAAAATATTCCATGACCACTTTAATCACAGTGCTCCATGACCACTTTCATCACAATGCCCCATGACCCCTATAATCAAAATGCTCCATGGCCCTTGTCACCACAATGCACCAGGACCCGTCATCCCAATTCTCCATGGCCCTTGTCATCACAATGCTCCATGGCTCTTGTCATCATAATGATCCAGAGCCTTAGTGCTTGAGTTGGGAGTAGTGTCATTGCCTCAATTAGGGACACTGTCATTGCCTGAAATGGGAGTAGTGTCAGAGCCTTAGTTAGGGACAGCGCCAGGGCGAGTTGGGAGTAGTGCCAGTGCCTTAGTTAGGGACAGCACCAGTGCTTGCGTTGGGAGTAGTGTCAGGGCCATAGTTAGGGACAGTGTCAGTGGCTGAGATGGGAATAGTGTCAGGGCCTTAGTTACGGACATTGTCAGTGCCTAAGTTGGGATTTTTGTCAGGGTCTTTATTGTGGACAGTGTCAGGCCCTGAGTTAAGAGTAGTGTCAAGGCCTTAATTTGGAAGAGTGTCAGTGTCTCAGTTTGGAGTAGTGTCAGACCCTTAGTTAGAAACAGCGTCAGTGCCTGAGTTGGGAGTAGTGACATGGCCTAAGTTATGGACAGTGTCAGTGTCTGAGTTAGGAATAGTCTCAGGACCTTAGTTAGGGACAGTGTCAGTTAATGTGTTAGGAATAGTGTCAGGGCCTAAGTTAGGAGTAGTCTGAGACCGGTAGTTAGGAACAGTGTCAGGGCCTGAGTTGTGAGTAGTTTCAGGGCCTTAGTTAGAGAAAGTGTCAGTGCCGGGTTTGGGAGTTATGTCAGGGCCTTAGTTAGGGACAGTGTCAGTGCCTGAGTTGGGAGTAGTGTCAGGGCCTAGTTAGGGACAGGGTCAGTGTCTGAGTTGGGAGTAGTTTCAGGGCCTTAGTTAGAGAAAGTGTCAGTGATGGAGTTGGGAGTTATGTCAGGGCCTTAGTTAGGGACAGGGTCAGTGCCTGAGTTGGGAGTAGTGTCAGGGCCTAGTTAGGGACAGTGTCAGTGCCTGAGTTGGAAGTAGTGTCAGGGCATTAGGGACAGTGTCAGTGGCTGAGATGGGAGTAGTGTCAGGGTCTTAGTTAGGGAGAGTGTCAGTGCCTGAGTTGGGAATAGTCTCAGCGTCTTTTTTGGGGACAGCATCAGGGCATGAGTTAAAAATAGTGTCAAGGCCTTAGTTAGGGAGAGTGTCAATGCCTGTGTTGGGAGTAATATCAAGCCCTTCGTTAGGGACAGTGTCAGGGTCTGAGGTAGAAGTAGTCTCATGGACTTAGTTAGGTAGCGTGTCAGTGCCTAAGTAAGTAGTAGTGTGAGGGCCTTAGTTAGAGACAGTGTCAATGCCTGTGTTGGGAGTTGTGTCAGAGACTTAGTAAGGGACAGCGTCAGTGCCTGCGTTGGGAGTAGTGTCAGGGCCTTACTTAGGGACAGCGTCAGTGCCTGAGTTAGGAGTAGTGTGATGGCCATAGTTAGGGACACTCTCAGTGCCAGAGTTGGGGGTAGTGGCAGGCCTTTGTTAGGGACTGTGCCAGGGCCTGAGTTAAGAGTAGTGTCAAGTCCTTAGTTAGGGACAGTGTTAGTGCCTGAGTTGAGAGTAATGTCAGGGCCTTAGTTAGGGACAGTGTCAGTGCCTGAGTTGGGATTACTGTCAGGGCGTATTTAGGGACAGTCTCAATGCCTATTTTGGGAGTAGTGTCACGGCCTTAGTGACATTATCAGTGCCTGAGTAGGGAGTAGTGTCCGGGCCTTAGTTAGGGACAGTGTCAGTTGCTTAGTTAGGAGTAGCGTCACGGCCTAAGTTAGGGCCAGTGTCAGTGCCTGAGTCAGGAGTAGAGTCAGGGCCTAAGATAGGGACAGTGTCATTGCTGGAGATAGGAGTAGTGTCAGGGCCTTAGTTACGGACATTGTCATGCCATGATTTAGGAGTTGTGTTAGGGCGTGAGCTATGAATAGTGTCAGGGCCTTAGTTAGTGACAGTGTCAGTGCTGAGTTTGGAGTAGTATCAGGGCCTTAGTTAGAGACAGTGTCAGGGCCTGAGTTAGGTGTATGTCAGGGCCTTAGTTAGGGACAGCGTCAGTGCCTGATTTAGGAGTAGTGTCAGAGGCTTTGTTAGGGACAGTGTCAGGGCCTGAGTTAAGAGTAGTGTCACAGCTTTAGTTAGGACCAGTGTCAGGGCCTTAGTTAAGTCAGTCCAACATCAGCGCCTATGATAGGAATCAGATCAGGACCTGTGTTACAGGTAATGTCAGGGCCTTATTTAAGAACAGTGTCAGGGCCTGAGTCCTGACTTACTCCTTACTCTCCTCACTAAGGACTTTGGACACTACTGCTAATTCAGGCCCTGATAATGTCCCTAACTAATTCCCTGACACTTTCCCTGGCTAAGGCCCTGAACTTCTCCTACGTCAGGCACTGATACTGTCCCTAACAATGGCCCTGACACTACACCTAACTGAGGCCCCGACATGACACCTTACAAAGGCTTTGTTGCTAGTCCAAACTAAAGCCCTAAAATTGGTCCTAAATACGGCCTTGACACTAATCCTAACTCAGGCCCTAAAACTGTCCCTAACTAAGGCCCTGATAGTATGCCTAACTCAGGCCCTCATACGATTCCTAACAATGGCTCTGATGCTAGTCCAAACTAAGGCCCTGAAATTGGTCCTAAATAAGGCCTTGACACTAATCCTAACTCAGGCCCTAGCACTGTCCCTAACTAGGTCTCAGACAGTACACTTAAATCAGACCCTGACACTGTCCCTAAGCAAGGCCCCGACACTACTCCTAACTCAGTCCCTTACACTGTACCTAACAAAGTCTCTGGTGCTAGGCCTAACTCAGGCACTGAAACCGTCTGTAACGAAGGCCCTGCTGCCATCACTATCAAAAGTCCTGACATTATTCTGAGCTAATATCCTGACCTATGTCTTTCCAAGGTCCTGAAACTGTCCCAAAGTAAGCCCTGACGCTGTCCCTAAGTGAAGACCTGAGGCTGTCCCTAACTCAGGCCCTGAAGCTTTCCTGAACTGAAGCCTTGAAGCTGTGACTAATTCAGGCCCTGATCATGTACCTAACGAAGACCTTAATGCTGATCCAGCAAAGAGGCTGATGCTGCTCCAAAGTCATGCCCTGACAGTGTGCCCAGCTAAGGGCCTGATGCTAAGCCTCACTCAGGCCCTGTCGCTCTCCCTAAGTCAGGCCCTGACACTGTCACTAACTAAGGCCCTGACTCTACTCCTAATTCAGTCCCGTACATTGTATCTAACAAAGACTCTGATGCTAGTCGTAACTCAGGGCCTGACACTGTCTCTAACTAAGGGCTGCTGCCATCAACATCTAAAGTCCTGACATTATCTGGAGCTAATACCCTGACCCATGTCTTACCAAGGTCCTGAAACTGTCCCAACGTAAGCCCTGATGCTGTCCCTAAGTGAGGCCCTGAAGCTTTCCCTAACTAACTCAGGCCTTGATGCTGTGACTAACTCAGACCCTGATCATGTCTTTAACTAAGACCCTAAGGCTGATCCAACAGAGGCCCTGATGCTGCTCCTAAGTCATGCCCCAATAGCGTCCCCCACTAAGTGTCTGATGCTAGGCCTCACTCAGACCCTAACGCTCTCCCTAAGTCAGGCTCTGATGCTGTCCCTACCTGAAGCCCTAACACTGGTTCTGAATAAGGCCCTGAGAGTCTCCGTAACAAAGGTCTTCACACTATCCTTAGGTCATTTCCTGACACTATCCCTAGATGTTAAACTGACACGGCCTCTAGCTAATGTCCTGCCTCTTATGCTAACTGAAGCCCTTAGACTGTGCCTACCTCAGGCACTGAATTTAGTCCCAAGACCATGAAACTGTCCCGAACTAAGGCGTAGATGCTCGCCCTACATCCGGCCCTGACACTGTCCCTAACTAAGGCCCTAACACTATTGCTAACTGAGGATCTGACACTGGACTTATCAGAGGCCCGCTACTCCTAACTAACGCCTTGGAACTTTGCCTAACGTAGGCGCTGCTACCTTCAATATCTAAAGTCCTGACATTATCCTGAGCTAATATCCTGACCCATGTCTTACCAAGGTCCTGAAATTCTCCCAACGTTAGCCCTGACACTGTCCCTAAGTGAGGCCCTGAGGCTGTCCCTCACAGAGGTCTTGATAATGTCTTTAAACAAACTCTAATGCTGATCTTACAGAGACCATTATGTTGATCCTATGTCATGCCCTGACGCTGTCCGTAGCTAAGGCCCTGACTCTAGGCATCACTCAGGCCCTGTCGCTCTCCCTAAGTCAGGCTAAGACTCTGTCCCTACCTGAAGCCCTGACACTGGGCCTAAATTAGGCACTGATGCTCTAATTAGCTATGGTCTTGACACTATCCCTAGGTCATTTCCTGACACTATCCCTAGATCTTAACCTAAACTTGTCTTTAGCTATTGTCGAGCCTCTTATGCTAACTAAATCTCTGATGCTGTCTCTAACTATGTGCCTGAAATTAGTCCCGAGGCCGTCAACCTGTCCCTAACTGAGGTTGGAGGCTCATCCTAACTGAGGCGCTGACACTGTCCCTAACTAAAGCCCTGACACTGTACTTTACAAGGGCTCTGATGCTAGTCCTAACTCAGGCCCTGACACTGTCTCTAAGTAAGGCTCAGAATTTGCCCCTAATATAGGCCCTGCTGTCAGCAATAACTAAAAACTGGACACTAGCCTGAGTTAATATCCTGACATATTTCTAACCAAGGTCCTGACACTGTCCCTAAGAAACCCTGTCGCTGTACCTATGTTAAGAACTGAGGCTGCCCCTAACTCAGGCCCTGAAGCTTTCCCTAACTGAGGCCTTGACGCTGTGACTAAGTCAGGCCCTGATCATATCTGTAACAAAGACGCTAAGGTTGATGCAACAGAGGCGCTGATTCTGTTCCTAAGTCATGCCCTGACAGTGTCCTCAGCTAAGGGCCTGACGCTAGGCCTCACTCAGGCCCTGTCGCTCTCCCTAAGTCAGGCTCTGATGCTGTCCCTACCCGAAGCCCTGACACTGGTTCTAAATAAGGATCTGATAGTCTCAGTAACTAAGGTTTTGACACTATGCTTAGGTCCTTTCCTGACACTATCCCTAGACCATAACCTGACGCTGTCCCTAGCAAATGTCGTGACTCTTATGCTAACTACAGCCCTGCTGCTGTCCTTAACTAAGGGCCTAAAATTACTCTCGAGGCTGTGACCCTGTCCGTCCCTAAGGCCTCGATGTTCGTCCTAATTCAGGGCCTGACACTGTCCCTAACTAAGGCCCTGCTGTCGACAATATCTAAAGTCCTGACACTATCCTGAGCTAATTTCTTTTTTTTTTTTAATTTTATTTATTTATTTATTTATTTATTTATTTATTTATTTATTTATTTATTTACGTTTTTATGGCTCTGTTGGGTCTTGGTTTCTGTGTGAGGGCTTTCTCTAGTTGCGGCAAGTGGGGACCACTCTTCATCGCGGTTCACGGCCCTCTCACTATCGTGGCCTCTCCCTTTGCGGAGCACAGGCTCCAGACGCGCAGGCTCAGCAGTTGTGGCTCACGGGCTTAGTCGCTCCGCGGCATGTGGGATCTTCCCAGACCAGGGGTCGAACCCGTGTCCCCTGCATTGGCAGGCAGATTCTCAACCACTGCGCCACCTGGGAATCCCCTGAGCTAATTTCTTGACCCATCTCTTACCAAGGTCCTAAAACTGTCCCTAAGAAAGCCCTGATGCTGTCTCTATGTGAGGCCTTGAGGCTGTCCCTACCAGAGGCCCTGATAATATCTTTAACATAGCCCCTGAGGCTGATCCTACCGTGGCTCTTATGCTGCTCCTAAGTCATGCCCTGACACTGTCTCTAGCTAAGGCCCTGACGCTAGGCCTCACTCAGGCCCTGTCCCACTCCCTAAGTCAGGCTCTGACGTTGTTCCTATCCGAAGCCCTGACACTCACTGCTCCTAAATTAGGTCCTGATGTGCTAAATAACTAAGGTCTTGACACTATCCCTAGGTCATTTCCTGCCACTCTCCCTAGACCTTAACCTAACCTTCTCTTTAGCTAATGTCGAGATTAGCTAAAGAGATTCTTTAGAACGAGATTCTTTCATCTTATGAATATAGTTTTCTTCAAAACATAATTTTTATAGTGTTACTAACTTTAAACAAAATGTACTCAACTGCTGTGGAATATTCCTTCATAGGAGCGTGCATGGTTCTCTTCTGCATCTGCTTGTGGTGGTGTTCAGGTTGCTTTCAGCTATAGATCCCCTTATGCTAGCTAATTCCCTGATTCTGTCCCTAAATGAGGCCCTGAATTTAGGTCCGAGGCCGTGAACGTGTCCCTAACTGAGGCCTGGAAGCTCGTCCTAATGCAGGCCCTGACACTGTCCCTAACTAAGGCTCTGACACTACACCTAACTCAGTCACTGACACTGTACCTAACAAAGGCTCTGATGCTAGTCCTAACTTAGGCCCTGACACTGCCTCTAACTAAGGCCCTGCTGCCGTCAATATCTGAACACCTGATATTATCCTGAGCTAATAGCCTGACCCATGTCTTACCAAGGTCCTGAAACTTTCCCAAAGTAAGCCCTGACGCTGTCCCTAAGTGAGGCCTTGAGGCTATCCCTAACGGAGGCCCTGATAATAGCTTTAACGAAGACCCTAATGCTGATCCTACAGAGGCATTTATGCTGCTCCTAAGTCATGCCCTGATACTGTCCCTTACTCAGGCCCTAAAGATAGGCCTCACTTAGGCCCTGTTGCTGTACCTTAGTTAGGCTCTGACGCTGTCCGTACATCAAGCCCTGGTGCTGGTCCTGATTAAGGCGCTCATGCTGATGCTAACTAAGGCCCTGATGCTCTCAATAACTAAGGTCTTCTCGTTATCCCTTGGTCATTTCCTTTCACTATCTCTGGCCTGGAACCTGACTCTGTCCCGAGATAATCTCCTGCATCTTATGCCAATTGAAACCCTAATGCTCTCCCTAACTAAGGCCCTGACTACTCCTAACTAAGGCCATGACACTGAATCTAACAAAGGCCCGGAATCTGTCTTTAATATAGGCCCTGCTGCCAGCAAGAACTAAAATCCTGACACTCTCCTGAGCTAATATCCTGACTCATTTCTAACCAAGGTCCTGACACTGTCCCTAAGAAAGCCCTGTCGCTGTCTTTAAGTGAAAACTTGAGGCTGTCTGTAACTCAGACCCTTAAGCTTTCCCTAACTGAGGCCTTGACGCTGTGACTAACTAGGGCTCCGGTCATGTCTTTAACTAAGAGCCTAAAGCTGATCCAACAAAGGCACTGATGCTGCTCCTAAATCATTCCCTGACAGTGTCCCCAGCTAAGGGCCTGACATTAGGCCTCACTCAGGCCCTGTCGCTCTCCCTAAGTCAGGCCCTGATGCTGTGCCTACCTGAAGCCCTAACGCTGCTTCTGAATAAGTCCCTGAAAGTCTCAGTAACAAAGGTCTTCACACTATCCTTAGGTCATTTCCTGACACGATTCCAAGCCTTTACCCTAACCCTGTCCCGAGCTAATGTCCTACCTCTTATGCTAACTAAAGACCTTATGCTGTGCCTAATTCAGGCACTGAATTTACTCCCAAGGCCGCTAGACTGTCCCTAACTCGGCTCGATGCCCTTATCGTCACAATGTTCCATGACCACTGTCATCACAATGCTCCACGCCCTTGTCATCACAATGCTCCATAACCCCTGTCATCACAATGCTCCATGACCTTTGTCATCGCAATGCTACATGCCACTGTCCTCACAATGCTCCATGCCCTTATCATCACAATGCTCCATGACCCCTTTCATGACCATGCTCCATGACCCTTTTCTAAAATGCTACATGTCTGTGAAATCACAAAGCTCCATGCCCCCTGTCCTCACAAGTCTCCATGACTCTTGTCATCACAATGCTCCATGACCCTTGTCATCACAATGCTCCATGATCCTTGTAATCAAAATGCTCCTTGACCCTTTCTTCACAATGTTACAGTACTCCTTTCTTCACAATGCTCCATGCCGCTGGTCACCACAATGCTCCATGACTTCTGTCATCACAATGCTCCATGTCCCTTGTCATTAAAATGCTCCATGACCCCTCTCATCCCAATGCTCCATAGCACTTTTCATCACAATGCTACATGACCACTTTTACCAAAATATTCCATGACCACTTTAATCACAGTGCTCCATGACCACTTTCATCACAATGCCCCATGACCCCTATAATCAAAATGCTCCATGGCCCTTGTCACCACAATGCACCAGGACCCGTCATCCCAATTCTCCATTGCCCTTGTCATCACAATGCTCCATGGCTCTTGTCATCATAATGATCCAGAGCCTTAGTGCTTGAGTTGGGATTAGTGTCATTGCCTCAGTTAGGGACACTGTCATTGCCTGAATTGTGAGTAGTGTCAGAGCCTTAGTTAGGGACAGCACCAGGGCGAGTTGGGAGTAGTGCCAGTGCCTTAGTTAGGGACAGCACCAGTGCTTGCGTTGGGAGTAGTGTCAGGGCCATAGTTAGGGACAGTGTCAGTGGCTGAGATGGGAATAGTGTCAGGGCCTTAGTTACGGACATTGTCAGTGCCTAAGTTGGGATTTTTGTCAGGGTCTTTATTGTGGACAGTGTCAGGCCCTGAGTTAAGAGTAGTGTCAAGGCCTTAATTTGGAAGAGTGTCAGTGTCTCAGTTTGGAGTAGTGTCAGACCCTTAGTTAGAAACAGCGTCAGTGCCTGAGTTGGGAGTAGTGACATGGCCTAAGTTATGGACAGTGTCAGTGTCTGAGTTAGGAATAGTCTCAGGACCTTAGTTAGGGACAGTGTCAGTTAATGTGTTAGGAATAGTGTCAGGGCCTAAGTTAGGAGTAGTCTGAGACCGGTAGTTAGGAACAGTGTCAGGGCCTGAGTTGTGAGTAGTTTCAGGGCCTTAGTTAGAGAAAGTGTCAGTGCCGGGTTTGAGAGTTATGTCAGGGCCTTAGTTAGGGACAGTGTCAGTGCCTGAGTTGGGAGTAGTGTCAGGGCCTAGTTAGGGACAGGGTCAGTGTCTGAGTTGGGAGTAGTTTCAGGGCCTTAGTTAGAGAAAGTGTCAGTGCCGGAGTTGGGAGTTATGTCAGGGCCTTAGTTAGGGACAGGGTCAGTGCCTGAGTTGGGAGTAGTGTCAGGGCCTAGTTAGGGACAGTGTCAGTGCCTGAGTTGGAAGTAGTGTCAGGGCATTAGGGACAGTGTCAGTGGCTGAGATGGGAGTAGTGTCAGGGTCTTAGTTAGAGAGAGTGTCAGTGCCTGAGTTGGGAATAGTCTCAGGGTCTTTTCTGGGGACAGCATCAGGGCATGAGTTAAAAGTAGTGTCAAGGCCTTAGTTAGGGAGAGTGTCAGTGCCTGTGTTGGGAGTAATATCAAGCCCTTCGTTAGGGACAGTGTCAGGGTCTGAGGTAGAAGTAGTCTCAGGGCCTTAGTTAGGTAGCGTGTCAGTGCCTAAGTAAGTAGTAGTGTGAGGGCCTTAGTTAGGGACAGTGTCAATGCCTGTGTTGGGAGTTGTGTCAGAGACTTAGTAAGGGACAGCGTCAGTGCCTGCGTTGGGAGTAGTGTCAGGGCCTTACTTAGGGACAGCGTCAGTGCCTGAGTTAGGAGTAGTGTGATGGCCGTAGTTAGGGACACTCTCAGTGCCAGAGTTGGGGGTAGTGGCAGGCCTTTGTTAGGGACTGTGCCAGGGCCTGAGTTAAGAGTAGTGTCAAGTCCTTAGTTAGGGACAGTGTTAGTGCCTGAGTTGAGAGTAATGTCAGGGCCTTAGTTAGGGACAATGTCAGTGCCTAGTTTGGGAGTAGTGTCAGGGCCTTAGTTAGGGACAGTGTCAGTGCCTGAGTTGGGATTACTGTCAGGGCGTATTTAGGGACAGTCTCAATGCCTATTTTGGGAGTAGTGTCACGGCCTTAGTGACATTATCAGTGCCTGAGTAGGGAGTAGTGTCCGGGCCTTAGTTAGGGACAGTGTCATTGCTTGAGATAGGAGTAGTGTCAGGGCCTCAGTTACGGACATTGTCATGGCATGATTTAGGAGTTGTGTTAGGGCGTGAGCTATGAATAGTGTCAGGGCCTTAGTTAGTGACAGTGTCAGTGCTGAGTTTGGAGTAGTATCAGGGCCTTAGTTAGAGACAGTGTCAGTGCCTGAGTTAGGTGTATGTCAGGGCCTTAGTCAGGGACAGCGTCAGTGCCTGATTTAGGAGTAGTGTCAGAGGCTTTGTTAGGGACAGTGTCAGGGCCTGAGTTAAGAGTAGTGTCACAGCTTTAGTTAGGACCAGTGTCAGGGCCTTAGTTAAGTCAGTCCAACATCAGCGCCTATGATAGGAATCAGATCAGGACCTGTGTTACAGGTAATGTCAGGGCCTTATTTAAGAACAGTGTCAGGGCCTGAGTCCTGACTTACTCCTTACTCTCCTCACTAAGGACTTTGGACACTACTGCTAATTCAGGCCCTGATAATGTCTCTAACTAATTCCCTGACACTTGCCTTGGCTAAGGCCCTGAACTTCTCCTACGTCAGGCCCTGATACTGTCCCTAACAATGGCCCTGACACTACACCTAACTGAGGCCCCGACATGATACTTAACAAAGGCTTTGTTGCTAGTCCAAACTAAAGCCCTAAAATTGGTCCTAAATAAGGCCTTGACACTAATCCTAACTCAGGCCCTAAAACTGTCTCTAACTATGTCCCTGATAGTATGCCTAACTCAGGCCCTCATACGATTCCTAACAATGGCTCTGATGCTAGTCCAAACTAAGGCCCTGAAATTGGTCCTAAATAAGGCCTTGACACTAATCCTAACTCAGGCCCTAGCACTGTCCCTAACTAGGTCTCAGACAGTACACTTAAATCAGACCCTGACACTGTCCCTAAGCTAGGCCCTGACACTACTCCTAAGTCAGTCCCTTACACTGTACCTAACAAAGTCTCTGATGCTAGGCCTAACTCAGGCCCTGAAACCGTCTGTAACGAAGGCCCTGCTGCCATCACTATCAAAAGTCCTGACATTATTCTGAGCTAATATCCTGACCTATGTCTTTCCAAGGTCCTGAAACTGTCCCAAAGTAAGCCCTGACGCTGTCCCTAAGTGAAGACCTGAGGCTGTCCCTAACTCAGGCCCTGAAGCTTTCCTGAACTGAAGCCTTGAAGCTGTGACTAATTCAGGCCCTGATCATGTACCTAACGAAGACCTTAATGCTGATCCAGCAAAGAGGCTGATGCTGCTCCAAAGTCATGCCCTGACAGTGTGCCCAGCTAAGGGCCTGATGCTAAGCCTCACTCAGGCCCTGTCGCTCTCCTTAAGTCAGGCCCTGACACTGTCACTAACTAAGGCCCTGACTCTACTCCTAATTCAGTCCCGTACATTGTATCTAACAAAGACTCTGATGCTAGTCGTAACTCAGGGCCTGACACTGTCTCTAACTAAGGGCTGCTGCCATCAACATCTAAAGTCCTGATATTATCTGGAGCTAATACCCTGACCCATGTCTTACCAAGGTCCTGAAACTGTCCCAAAGTAAGCCCTGACGCTGTCCCTAAGTGAGGCCCTGAAGCTTTCCCTAACTAACTCAGGCCTTGATGCTGTGATTAAATCAGACCCTGATCATGTCTTTAACTAAGACCCTAAGGCTGATCCAACAGAGGCCCTGATGCTGCTCCTAAGTCATGCCCCGATAGTGTCCCCCACTAAGTGTCTGATGCTAGGCCTCACTCAGACCCTAACGCTCTCCCTAAGTCAGGCTCTGATGCTGTCCCTACCTGAAGCCCTAACACTGGTTCTGAATAAGGCCCTGAGAGTCTCCGTAACAAAGGTCTTCACACTATCCTTAGGTCATTTCCTGACACTATCCCTAGATGTTAAACTGACACGGCCACTAGATAATGTCCTGCCTCTTATGCTAACTGAAGTCCTTAGGCTGTGCCTACCTCAGGCACTGAATTTAGTCCCAAGACCATGAAACTGTCCCGAACTAAGGCCTAGATGCTCGCCCTACATCCGGCCCTGACACTGTCCCTAACTAAGGCCCTAACACTATTGCTAACTGAGGATCTGACACTGGACTTATCAGAGGCCCGCTACTCCTAACTAACGCCTTGGAACTTTGCCTAACGTAGGCGCTGCTACCATCAATATCTAAAGTCCTGACATTATCCTGAGCTAATATCCTGACCCATGTCTTACCAAGGTCCTGAAACTCTCCCAACGTTAGCCCTGACACTGTCCCTAAGTGAGGCCCTGAGGCTGTCCCTCACAGAGGTCCTGATAATGTCTTTAAATAAACTCTAATGCTGATCTTACAGAGACCATTATGTTGATCCTATGTCATGCCCTGACGCTGTCCGTAGCTAAGGCCCTGACTCTAGGCATCACTCAGGCCCTGTCGCTCTCCCTAAGTCAGGCTAAGACTCTGTCCCTACCTGAAGCCCTGACACTGGGCCTAAATTAGGCACTGATGCTCTAATTAGCTATGGTCTTGACACTATCCCTAGGTCATTTCCTGACACTATCCCTAGATCTTAACCTAAACTTGTCTTTAGCTATTGTCGAGCCTCTTATGCTAACTAAATCTCTGATGCTGTCTCTAACTATGTGCCTGAAATTAGTCCCGAGGCCGTCAACCTGTCCTTAACTGAGGTTGGAGGCTCATCCTAACTGAGGCGCTGACACTGTCCCTAACTAAAGCCCTGACACCGTAATTTACAAGGGCTCTGATGCTAGTCCTAACTCAGGCCCTGACACTATCTCTAAGTAAGGCTCAGAATTTGCCCCTAATATAGGCCCTGCTGTCAGCAATAACTCAAAACTGGACACTAGCCTGAGTTAATATCCTGACATATTTCTAACCAAGGTCCTGACACTGTCCCTAAGAAAGCCCTGTCGCTGTCCCTATGTTAAGAACTGAGGCTGCCCCTAACTCAGGCCCTGAAGCTTTCCCTAACTGAGGCCTTGACGCTGGGACTAAGTCAGGCCCTGATCATATCTGTAACAAAGACGCTAAGGTTGATCCAACAGAGGCGCTGCTTCTGTTCCTAAGTCATGCACTGACAGTGTCCTCAGCTAAGTGCCTGACGCTAGGCCTCACTCAGGCCCTGTCGCTCTCCCTAAGTCAGGCTCTGATGCTGTCCCTACCCGAAGCCCTGACACTGGTTCTAAATAAGGATCTGATAGTCTCAGTAACTAAGGTTTTGACGCTATGCTTAGGTCCTTTCCTGACACTATCCCTAGACCATAACCTGACCCTGTCCCTAGCAAATGTCGTGCCTCTTATGCTAACTACAGACCTGCTGCTGTCCTTAACTAAGGGCCTAAAATTACTCTCGAGGCTGTGACCCTGTCCGTCCCTAAGGCCTCGATGTTCGTCCTAATTCAGGGCCTGACACTGTCCCTAACTAAGGCCCTGCTGTCGACAATATCTAAAGTCCTGACACTATCCTGAGCTAATTTCTTTTTTTTTTTTAATTTTCTTTATTTATTTATTTATTTATATATTTATTTATGTATTTATGGCTCTGTTGGGTCTTGGTTTCTGTGTGAGGGCTTTCTCTAGTTGCGGCAAGTGGGGACCACTCTTCATCGCGGTTCGCGGCCCTCTCACTATCGTGGCCTCTCACGTTGCTGAGCACAGGCTCCAGACGCGCAGGCTCAGCAGTTGTGGCTCACGGGCTTAGTCGCTCGGCGGCATGTGGGATCTTCCCAGACCAGGGGTCGAACCCGTGTCCCCTGCATTGGCAGGCAGATTCTCAACCACTGCGCCACCTGGGAAGCCCCTGAGCTAATTTCTTGACCCATCTCTTACCAAGGTCCTGAAACTGTCCCTAAGAAAGCCCTGATGCTGTCTCTAAGTGAGGCCTTGAGGCTGTCCCTACCAGAGGCCCTGATAATATCTTTAACATAGCCCCTGAGGCTGATCCTACCGTGGCTCTTATGCTGCTCCTAAGTCATGCCCTGACACTGTCCCTAGCTAAGGCCCTGACGCTAGGCCTCACTCAGGCCCTGTCTCACTTCCTAAGTCAGGCTCTGACGCTGTTCCTACCCGAAGCCCTGACACTCACTGCTCCTAAATTAGGTCCTGATGTGCTAAGTAACTAAGGTCTTGACACTATCCCTAGTTCATTTCCTGACACTCTCCCTAGACCTTAACCTAACCTTCTCTTTAGCTAATGTCGAGATTAGCTAAAGAGATTCTTTAGAACGAGATTCTTTCATCTTCTGAACAGAGTTTTCTTCAAAACATAATTTTTATAGTGTTACTAACTTTAAACAAAATGTACTCAACTGCTGTGGAATATTCCTTCATAGGAGCGTGCATGGTTCACTTCTGCATCTGCTTGTGGTGGTGTTCAGGTTGCTTTCAGCTGTAGATCCCCTTATGCTAGCTAAATCCCTGATTCTGTCCCTAAATGAGGCCCTGAATTTAGGTCCGAGGCCGTGAACCTGTCCCTAACTGAGGCCTGGAAGCTCGTCTTAATGCAGGCCCTGACACTGTCCCTAACTAAGTCTCTGACACTACACCTAACTCAGTCACTGACACTGTACCTAACAAAGGCTCTAATGCTAGTCCTAACTTAGGCCCTGACACTGCCTCTAACTAAGGCCCTGCTGCCGTCAATATCTGAACACCTGATATTATCCTGAGCTAATAGCCTGACCCATGTCTTACCAAGGTCCTGAAACTTTCCCAAAGTAAGCCCTGACTCTGTCCCTAAGTGAGGCCTTGAGGCTATCCCTAACGGAGGCCCTGATAATAGCTTTAACGAAGACCCTAATGCTGATCCTACAGAGGCCTTTATGCTGCTCCTAAGTCATGCCCTGATACTGTCCCTTACTCAGGCCCTAAAGATAGGCCCCACTTAGGCCCTGTTGCTGTACCTTAGTTAGGCTCTGACGCTGTCCGTACATCAAGCCCTGGCGCTGGTCCTGATTAAGGCGCTCATGCTGCTGCTAACTAAGGCCCTGATGCTCTCAATAACTAAGGTCTTCTCGTTATCCCTTGGTCATTTCCTTTCACTATCTCTGGCCTGGGACCTGACTCTGTCCCGAGATAATCTCCTGCATCTTATGCTAACTGAAACCCTAATGCTCTCCCTAACTAAGGCCCTGACTACTCCTAACTAAGGCCATGACACTGAATCTAACAAAGGCCCGGAATCTGTCCTTAATATAGGCCCTGCTGCCAGCAAGAACTAAAATCCTGACACTCTCCTGAGCTAATATCCTGACTCATTTCTAACCAAGGTCCTGACACTGTCCCTAAGAAAGCCCTGTCGCTGTCTTTAAGTGAAAACTTGAGGCTGTCTGTAACTCAGACCCTGAAGCTTTCCCTAACTGAGGCCTTGACGCTGTGACTAAGTAGGGCTCCGGTCATGTCTTTAACTAAGAGCCTAAAGCTGATCCAACAAAGGCACTGATGCTGCTCCTAAATCATTCCCTGACAGTGTCCCCAGCTAAGGGCCTGACATTAGGCTTCACTCAGGCCCTGTCGCTCTCCCTAAGTCAGGCCCTGATGCTGTGCCTACCTGAAGCCCTAACACTGCTTCTGAATAAGTCCCTGAGAGTATCAGTAACAAAGGTCTTCACAATATCCTTAGGTCATTTCCTGACACGATTCCAAGCCTTTACCCTAACCCTGTCCCGAGCTAATGTCCTACCTCTTATGCTAACTAAAGACCTTATGCTGTGCCTAATTCAGGCACTGAATTTACTCCCAAGGCCGCTAGACTGTCCCTAACTCGGCTCGATGCCCTTATCGTCACAATGTTCCATGACCACTGTCATCACAATGCTCCACGCCCTTGTCATCACAATGCTCCATAACCCCTGTCATCACAATGCTCCATGACCTTTGTCATCGCAATGCTACATGCCACTGTCCTCACAATGCTCCATGCCCTTATCATCACAATGCTCCATGACCCCTTTCATGACCATGCTCCATGACCCTTTTCTAAAATGCTACATGTCTGTGAAATCACAAAGCTCCATGCCCCCTGTCCTCACAAGTCTCCATGACTCTTGTCATCACAATGCTCCATGACCCTTGTCATCACAATGCTCCATGATCCTTGTAATCAAAATGCTCCTTGACCCTTTCTTCACAATGTTACAGTACTCCTTTCTTCACAATGCTCCATGCCGCTGGTCACCACAATGCTCCATGACTTCTGTCATCACAATGCTCCATGTCCCTTGTCATTAAAATGCTCCATGACCCCTGTCATCCCAATGCTCCATAGCACTTTTCATCACAATGCTACATGACCACTTTTACCAAAATATTCCATGACCACTTTAATCACAGTGTTCCATGACCACTTTCATCACAATGCCCCATGACCCCTGTAATCAAAATGCTCCATGGCCCTTGTCACCACAATGCACCAGGACCCGTCATCCCAATTCTCCATGGCCCTTGTCATCACAATGCTCCATGGCGCTTGTCATCACAATGATCCAGAGCCTTAGTGCTTGAGTTGGGAGTAGTGTCATTGCCTCAGTTAGGGACACTGTTATTGCCTGAATTGGGAGTAGTGTCAGAGCCTTAGTTAGGGACAGCGCCAGGGCGAGTTGGGAGTAGTGCCAGTGCCTTAGTTAGGGACAGCACCAGTGCTTGCGTTGGGAGTAGTGTCAGGGCCATAGTTAGGGACAGTGTCAGTGGCTGAGATGGGAATAGTGTCAGGGCCTTAGTTACGGACATTGTCAGTGCCTAAGTTGGGATTTTTGTCAGGGTCTTTATTGTGGACAGTGTCAGGCCCTGAGTTAAGAGTAGTGTCAAGGCCTTAATTTGGAAGAGTGTCAGTGTCTCAGTTTGGAGTAGTGTCAGACCCTTAGTTAGAAACAGCGTCAGTGCCTGAGTTGGGAGTAGTGACATGGCCTAAGTTATGGACAGTGTCAGTGTCTGAGTTAGGAATAGTCTCAGGACCTTAGTTAGGGACAGTGTCAGTTAATGTGTTAGGAATAGTGTCAGGGCCTAAGTTAGGAGTAGTCTGAGACCGGTAGTTAGGAACAGTGTCAGGGCCTGAGTTGTGAGTAGTTTCAGGGCCTTAGTTAGAGAAAGTGTCAGTGCCGGGTTTGGGAGTTATGTCAGGGCCTTAGTTAGGGACAGTGTCAGTGCCTGAGTTGGGAGTAGTGTCAGGGCCTAGTTAGGGACAGGGTCAGTGTCTGAGTTGGGAGTAGTTTCAGGGCCTTAGTTAGAGAAAGTGTCAGTGCCGGAGTTGGGAGTTATGTCAGGGCCTTAGTTAGGGACAGGGTCAGTGCCTGAGTTGGGAGTAGTGTCAGGGCCTAGTTAGGGACTGTGTCAGTGCCTGAGTTGGAAGTAGTGTCAGGGCATTAGGGACAGTGTCAGTGGCTGAGATGGGAGTAGTGTCAGGGTCTTAGTTAGGGAGAGTGTCAGTGCCTGAGTTGGGAATAGTCTCAGGGTCTTTTTTGGGGACAGCATCAGGGCATGAGTTAAAAGTAGTGTCAAGGCCTTAGTTAGGGAGAGTGTCAGTGCCTGTGTTGGGAGTAATATCAAGCCCTTCGTTAGGGACAGTGTCAGGGTCTGAGGTAGAAGTAGTCTCAGGGCCTTAGTTAGGTAGCGTGTCAGTGCCTAAGTAAGTAGTAGTGTGAGGGCCTTAGTTAGGGACAGTGTCAATGCCTGTGTAGGGAGTAGTGTCAGAGACTTAGTAAGGGACAGCGTCAGTGCCTGCGTTGGGAGTAGTGTCAGGGCCTTACTTAGGGACAGCGTCAGTGCCTGAGTTAGGAGTAGTGTGATGGCCGTAGTTAGGGACACTCTCAGTGCCAGAGTTGGGGGTAGTGGCAGGCCTTTGTTAGGGACTGTGCCAGGGCCTGAGTTAAGAGTAGTGTCAAGTCCTTAGTTAGGGACAGTGTTAGTGCCTGAGTTGAGAGTAATGTCAGGGCCTTAGTTAGGGACAATGTCAGTGCCTAGTTTGGGAGTAGTGTCAGGGCCTTAGTTAGGGACAGTGTCAGTGCCTGAGTTGGGAGTACTGTCAGGGCGTATTTAGGGACAGTCTCAATGCCTATTTTGGGAGTAGTGTCACGGCCTTAGTGACATTATCAGTGCCTGAGTAGGGAGTAGTGTCCGGGCCTTAGTTAGGGACAGTGTCAGTTGCTTAGTTAGGAGTAGCGTCACAGCCTAAGTTAGGGCCAGTGTCAGTGCCTGAGTCAGGAGTAGAGTCAGGGCCTAAGTTAGGGACAGTGTCATTGCTTGAGATAGTAGTAGTGTCAGGGCCTTAGTTACGGACATTGTCATGGCATGATTTAGGAGTTGTGTTAGGGCGTGAGCTATGAATAGTGTCAGGGCCTTAGTTAGTGACAGTGTCAGTGCTGAGTTTGGAGTAGTATCAGGGCCTTAGTTAGAGACAGTGTCAGGGCCTGAGTTAGGTGTATGTCAGGGCCTTAGTTAGGGACAGCGTCAGTGCCTGATTTAGGAGTAGTGTCAGAGGCTTTGTTAGGGACAGTGTCAGGGCCTGAGTTAAGAGTAGTGTCACAGCTTTAGTTAGGACCAGTGTCAGGGCCTTAGTTAAGTCAGTCCAACATCAGCGCCTATGATAGGAATCAGATCAGGACCTGTGTTACAGGTAATGTCAGGGCCTTATTTAAGAACAGTGTCAGGGCCTGAGTCCTGACTTACTCCTTACTCTCCTCACTAAGGACTTTGGACACTACTGCTAATTCAGGCCCTGATAATGTCCCTAACTAATTCCCTGACACTTTCCCTGGCTAAGGCCCTGAACTTCTCCTACGTCAGGCACTGATACTGTCCCTAACAATGGCCCTGACACTACACCTAACTGAGGCCCCGACATGATACCTTACAAAGGCTTTGTTGCTAGTCCAAACTAAAGCCCTAAAATTGGTCCTAAATAAGGCCTTGACACTAATCCTAACTCAGGCCCTAAAACTGTCCCTAACTAAGGCCCTGATAGTATGCCTAACTCAGGTCCTCATACGATTCCTAACAATGGCTCTGATGCTAGTCCAAACTAAGGCCCTGAAATTGGTCCTAAATAAGGCCTTGACACTAATCCTAACTCAGGCCCTAACACTGTCCCTAACTAGGTCTCAGACAGTACACTTAAATCAGACCCTGACACTGTCCCTAAGCAAGGCCCTGACACTACTCCTAACTCAGTCCCTTACACTGTACCTAACAAAGTCTCTGATGCTAGGCCTAACTCAGGCCCTGAAACCGTCTGTAACGAAGGCCCTGCTGCCATCACTATCAAAAGTCCTGACATTATTCTGAGCTAATATCCTGACCTATGTCTTTCCAAGGTCCTGAAACTGTCCCAAAGTAAGCCCTGACGCTGTCCCTAAGTGAAGACCTGAGGCTGTCCCTAACTCAGGCCCTGAAGCTTTCCTGAACTGAAGCCTTGAAGCTGTGACTAATTCAGGCCCTGATCATGTACCTAACGAAGACCTTAATGCTGATCCAGCAAAGAGGCTGATGCTGCTCCAAAGTCATGCCCTGACAGTGTGCCCAGCTAAGGGCCTGATGCTAAGCCTCACTCAGGCCCTGTCGCTCTCCCTAAGTCAGGCCCTGACACTGTCACTAACTAAGGCCCTGACTCTACTCCTAATTCAGTCCCGTACATTGTATCTAACAAAGACTCTGATGCTAGTCGTAACTCAGGGCCTGACACTGTCTCTAACTAAGGGCTGCTGCCATCAACATCTAAAGTCCTGACATTATCTGGAGCTAATACCCTGACCCATGTCTTACCAAGGTCCTGAAACTGTCCCAAAGTAAGCCCTGACGCTGTCCCTAAGTGAGGCCCTGAAGCTTTCCCTAACTAACTCAGGCCTTGATGCTGTGGCTAACTCAGACCCTGATCATGTCTTTAACTAAGACCCTAAGGCTGATCCAACAGAGGCCCTGATGCTGCTCCTAAGTCATGCCCCGATAGTGTCCCCCACTAAGTGTCTGATGCTAGGCCTCACTCAGACCCTAATGCTCTCCCTAAGTCAGGCTCTGATGCTGTCCCTACCTGAAGCCCTAACACTGGTTCTGAATAAGGCCCTGAGAGTCTCCGTAACAAAGGTCTTCACACTATCCTTAGGTCATTTCCTGACACTATCCCTAGATGTTAAACTGACACGGCCACTAGATAATGTCCTGCCTCTTATGCTAACTGAAGTCCTTAGGCTGTGCCTACCTCAGGCACTGAATTTAGTCCCAAGACCATGAAACTGTCCCGAACTAAGGCCTAGATGCTCGCCCTACATCCGGCCCTGACACTGTCCCTAACTAAGGCCCTAACACTATTGCTAACTGAGGATCTGACACTGGACCTATCAGAGGCCCGCTACTCCTAACTAACGCCTTGGAACTTTGCCTAACGTAGGCGCTGCTACCATCAATATCTAAAGTCCTGACATTATCCTGAGCTAATATCCTGACCCATGTCTTACCAAGGTCCTGAAACTCTCCCAACGTTAGCCCTGACACTGGCCTTAAGTGAGGCCCTGAGGCTGTCCCTCACAGAGGTCCTGATAATGTCTTTAACTAAACTCTAATGCTGATCTTACAGAGACCATTATGTTGATCCTATGTCATGCCCTGACGCTGTCCGTAGCTAAGGCCCTGACTCTAGGCATCACTCAGGCCCTGTCGCTCTCCCTAAGTCAGGCTAAGACTCTGTCCCCACCTGAAGCCCTGACACTTGGCCTAAATTAGGCACTGATGCTCTAATTAGCTATGGTCTTGACACTATCCCTAGGTCATTTCCTGACACTATCCCTAGATCTTAACCTAAACTTGTCTTTAGCTATTGTCGAGCCTCTTATGCTAACTACATCCCTGATGCTGTCTCTAACTAAGAGCCTGAAATTAGTCCCGAGGCCGTCAACCTGTCCCTAACTGAGGTTGGAGGCTCATCCTAACTGAGGCGCTGACACTGTCCCTAACTAAAGCCCTGACACTGTACTTTACAAGGGCTCTGATGCTAGTCCTAACTCAGGCCCTGACACTGTCTCTAAGTAAGGCTCAGAAATTGCCCCTAATATAGGCCCTGCTGTCAGCAATAACTAAAAACTGGACACTAGCCTGAGTTAATATCCTGACATATTTCTAACCAAGGTCCTGACACTGTCCCTAAGAAAGCCCTGTCGCTGTCCCTATGTTACGAACTGAGGCTGCCCCTAACTCAGGCCCTGAAGCTTTCCCTAACTGAGGCCTTGAAGCTGTGACTAAGTCAGGCCCTGATCATATCTGTAACAAAGACGCTAAGGTTGATCCAACAGAGGCGCTGATTCTGTTCCTAAGTCATGCCCTGACAGTGTCCTCAGCTAAGGGCCTGACGCTAGGCCTCACTCAGGCCCTGTCGCTCTCCCTAAGTCAGGCTCTGATGCTGTCCCTACCTGAAGCCCTGACACTGGTTGTAAATAAGGATCTGATAGTCTCAGTAACTAAGGTTTTGACACTATGCTTAGGTCCTTTCCTGACACTATCCCTAGACCATAACCTGACCCTGTCCCTAGCAAATGTCGTGCCTCTTATGCTAACTACAGACCTGCTGCTGTCCTTAACTAAGGGCCTAAAATTACTCTCGAGGCTGTGACCCTGTCCGTCCCTAAGGCCTCGATGTTCGTCCTAATTCAGGGCCTGACACTGTCCCTAACTAAGGCCCTGCTGTCGACAATATCTGAAGTCCTGACACTATCCTGAGCTAATTTCTTTTTTTTTTTTAATTTTATTTATTTATTTATTTATTTATTTATTTATTTATTTATTTATTTATTTATGTATTTATGGCTCTGTTGGGTCTTGGTTTCTGTGTGAGGGCTTTCTCTAGTTGCGGTAAGTGGGGACCACTCTTCATCGCGGTTCGCGGCCCTCTCACTATCGTGGCCTCTCACGTTGCGGAGCACAGGCTCCAGACGCGCAGGCTCAGCAGTTGTGGCTCACGGGCTTAGTCGCTCGGCGGCATGTGGGATCTTCCCAGACCAGGGGTCGAACCCGTGTCCCCTGCATTGGCAGGCAGATTCTCAACCACTGCGCCACCTGGGAAGCCCCTGAGCTAATTTCTTGACCCATCTCTTACCAAGGTCCTGAAACTGTCCCTAAGAAAGCCCTGATGCTGTCTCTAAGTGAGGCCTTGAGGCTGTCCCTACCAGAGGCCCTGATAATATCTTTAACATAGCCCCTGAGGCTGATCCTATCGTGGCTCTTATGCTACTCCTAAGTCATGCCCTGACACTGTCCCTAGCTAAGGTCCTGACGCTAGGCCTCACTCAGGCCCTGTCTCACTTCCTAAGTCAGGCTCTGACGCTGTTCCTACCCGAAGCCCTGACACTCACTGCTCCTAAATTAGGTCCTGATGTGCTAAGTAACTAAGGTCTTGACACTATCCCTAGTTCATTTCCTGACACTCTCCCTAGACCTTAACCTAACCTTCTCTTTAGCTAATGTCGAGATTAGCTAAAGAGATTCTTTAGAACGAGATTCTTTCATCTTCTGAACAGAGTTTTCTTCAAAACATAATTTTTATAGTGTTACTAACTTTAAACAAAATGTACTCAACTGCTGTGGAATATTCCTTCATAGGAGCGTGCATGGTTCACTTCTGCATCTGCTTGTGGTGGTGTTCAGGTTGCTTTCAGCTGTAGATCCCCTTATGCTAGCTAAATCCCTGATTCTGTCCCTAAATGAGGCCCTGAATTTAGGTCCGAGGCCGTGAACCTGTCCCTAACTGAGGCCTGGAAGCTCGTCCTAATGCAGGCCCTGACACTGTCCCTAACTAAGTCTCTGACACTACACCTAACTCAGTCACTGACACTGTACCTAACAAAGGCTCTAATGCTAGTCCTAACTTAGGCCCTGACACTGCCTCTAACTAAGGCCCTGCTGCCGTCAATATCTGAACACCTGATATTATCCTGAGCTAATAGCCTGACCCATGTCTTACCAAGGTCCTGAAACTTTCCCAAAGTAAGCCCTGACTCTGTCCCTAAGTGAGGCCTTGAGGCTATCCCTAACGGAGGCCCTGATAATAGCTTTAACGAAGACCCTAATGCTGATCCTACAGAGGCCTTTATGCTGCTCCTAAGTCATGCCCTGATACTGTCCCTTACTCAGGCCCTAAAGATAGGCCCCACTTAGGCCCTGTTGCTGTACCTTAGTTAGGCTCTGACGCTGTCCGTACATCAAGCCCTGGCGCTGGTCCTGATTAAGGCGCTCATGCTGCTGCTAACTAAGGCCCTGATGCTTTCAATAACTAAGGTCTTCTCGTTATCCCTTGGTCATTTCCTTTCACTATCTCTGGCCTGGGACCTGACTCTGTCCCGAGATAATCTCCTGCATCTTATGCTAACTGAAACCCTAATGCTCTCCCTAACTAAGGCCCTGACTACTCCTAACTAAGGCCATGACACTGAATCTAACAAAGGCCCGGAATCTGTCCTTAATATAGGCCCTGCTGCCAGCAAGAACTAAAATCCTGACACTCTCCTGAGCTAATATCCTGACTCATTTCTAACCAAGGTCCTGACACTGTCCCTAAGAAAGCCCTGTCGCTGTCTTTAAGTGAAAACTTGAGGCTGTCTGTAACTCAGACCTTGAAGCTTTCCCTAACTGAGGCCTTGAGGCTGTGACTAAGTAGCGCTCCGGTCATGTCTTAAACTAAGAGCCTAAAGCTGATCCAACAAAGGCACTGATGCTGCTCCTAAATCATTCCCTGACAGTGTCCCCAGCTAAGGGCCTGACATTAGGCTTCACTCAGGCCCTGTCGCTCTCCCTAACTCAGGCCCTGATGCTGTGCCTACCTGAAGCCCTAACACTGCTTCTGAATAAGTCCCTGAGAGTATCAGTAACAAAGGTCTTCACAATATCCTTAGGTCATTTCCTGACACGATTCCAAGCCTTTACCCTAACCCTGTCCCGAGCTAATGTCCTACCTCTTATGCTAACTAAAGACCTTATGCTGTGCCTAATTCAGGCACTGAATTTACTCCCAAGGCCGCTAGACTGTCCCTAACTCGGCTCGATGCCCTTATCGTCACAATGTTCCATGACCACTGTCATCACAATGCTCCACGCCCTTGTCATCACAATGCTCCATAACCCCTGTCATCACAATGCTCCATGACCTTTGTCATCGCAATGCTACATGCCACTGTCATCACAATGCTCCATGCCCTTATCATCACAATGCTCCATGACCCCTTTCATGACCATGCTCCATGACCCTTGTCTAAAATGCTACATGTCTGTGAAATCACAAAGCTCCATGCCCCCTGTCCTCACAAGTCTCCATGACTCTTGTCATCACAATGCTCCATGACCCTTGTCATCACAATGCTCCATGATCCTTGTAATCAAAATGCTCCTTGACCCTTTCTTCACTATGTTACAGTACTCCTTTCTTCACAATGCTCAATGCCGCTGGTCACCACAATGCTCCATGACTTCTGTCATCACAATGCTCCATGTCCCTTGTCATTAAAATTCTCCATGACCCCTGTCATACCAATGCTCCATAGCACTTTTCATCACAATGCTACATGACCACTTTTACCAAAATATTCCATGACCACTTTAATCACAGTGCTCCATGACCACTTTCATCCCAATGCCCCATGACCCCTGTAATCAAAATGCTCCATGGCCCTTGTCACCACAATGCACCAGGACCCGTCATCCCAATTCTCCACGGCCCTTGTCATCACAATGCTCCATGGCGCTTGTCATCACAATGATCCAGAGCCTTAGTGCTTGAGTTGGGAGTAGTGTCATTGCCTCAGTTAGGGACACTGTCATTGCCTGAATTGGGAGTAGTGTCAGAGCCTTAGTTAGGGACAGCGCCAGGGCGAGTTGGGAGTAGTGCCAGTGCCTTAGTTAGGGACAGCACCAGTGCTTGCGTTGGGAGTAGTGTCAGGGCCATAGTTAGGGACAGTGTCAGTGGCTGAGATGGGAATAGTGTCAGGGCCTTAGTTACGGACATTGTCAGTGCCTAAGTTGGGATTTTTGTCAGGGTCTTTATTGTGGACAGTGTCAGGCCCTGAGTTAAGAGTAGGGTCAAGGCCTTAATTTGGAAGAGTGTCAGTGTCTCAGTTTGGAGTAGTGTCAGACCCTTAGTTAGAAACAGCGTCAGTGCCTGAGTTGGGAGTAGTGACATGGCCTAAGTTATGGACAGTGTCAGTGTCTGAGTTAGGAATAGTCTCAGGACCTTAGTTAGGGACAGTGTCAGTTAATGTGTTAGGAATAGTGTCAGGGCCTAAGTTAGGAGTAGTCTGAGACCGGTAGTTAGGAACAGTGTCAGGGCCTGAGTTGTGAGTAGTTTCAGGGCCTTAGTTAGAGAAAGTGTCAGTGCCGGAGTTGGGAGTTATGTCAGGGCCTTAGTTAGGGACAGGGTCAGTGCCTGAGTTGGGAGTAGTGTCAGGGCCTAGTTAGGGACAGGGTCAGTGTCTGAGTTGGGAGTAGTTTCAGGGCCTTAGTTAGAGAAAGTGTCAGTGCCGGAGTTGGGAGTTATGTCAGGGCCTTAGTTAGGGACAGGGTCAGTGCCTGAGTTGGGAGTAGTGTCAGGGCCTAGTTAGGGACTGTGTCAGTGCCTGAGTTGGAAGTAGTGTCAGGGCATTAGGGACAGTGTCAGTGGCTGAGATGGGAGTAGTGTCAGGGTCTTAGTTAGGGAGAGTGTCAGTGCCTGAGTTGGGAATAGTCTCAGGGTCTTTTTTGGGGACAGCATCAGGGCATGAGTTAAAAGTAGTGTCAAGGCCTTAGTTAGGGAGAGTGTCAGTGCCTGTGTTGGGAGTAATATCAAGCCCTTCGTTAGGGACAGTGTCAGGGTCTGAGGTAGAAGTAGTCTCAGGGCCTTAGTTAGGTAGCGTGTCAGTGCCTAAGTAAGTAGTAGTGTGAGGGCCTTAGTTAGGGACAGTGTCAATGCCTGTGTAGGGAGTAGTGTCAGAGACTTAGTAAGGGACAGCGTCAGTGCCTGCGTTGGGAGTAGTGTCAGGGCCTTACTTAGGGACAGCGTCAGTGCCTGAGTTAGGAGTAGTGTGATGGCCGTAGTTAGGGACACTCTCAGTGCCAGAGTTGGGGGTAGTGGCAGGCCTTTGTTAGGGACTGTGCCAGGGCCTGAGTTAAGAGTAGTGTCAAGTCCTTAGTTAGGGACAGTGTTAGTGCCTGAGTTGAGAGTAATGTCAGGGCCTTAGTTAGGGACAATGTCAGTGCCTAGTTTGGGAGTAGTGTCAGGGCCTTAGTTAGGGACAGTGTCAGTGCCTGAGTTGGGAGTACTGTCAGGGCGTATTTAGGGACAGTCTCAATGCCTATTTTGGGAGTAGTGTCACGGCCTTAGTGACATTATCAGTGCCTGAGTAGGGAGTAGTGTCCGGGCCTTAGTTAGGGACAGTGTCAGTTGCTTAGTTAGGAGTAGCGTCACAGCCTAAGTTAGGGCCAGTGTCAGTGCCTGAGTCAGGAGTAGAGTCAGGGCCTAAGTTAGGGACAGTGTCATTGCTTGAGATAGTAGTAGTGTCAGGGCCTTAGTTACGGACATTGTCATGGCATGATTTAGGAGTTGTGTTAGGGCGTGAGCTATGAATAGTGTCAGGGCCTTAGTTAGTGACAGTGTCAGTGCTGAGTTTGGAGTAGTATCAGGGCCTTAGTTAGAGACAGTGTCAGGGCCTGAGTTAGGTGTATGTCAGGGCCTTAGTTAGGGACAGCGTCAGTGCCTGATTTAGGAGTAGTGTCAGAGGCTTTGTTAGGGACAGTGTCAGGGCCTGAGTTAAGAGTAGTGTCACAGCTTTAGTTAGGACCAGTGTCAGGGCCTTAGTTAAGTCAGTCCAACATCAGCGCCTATGATAGGAATCAGATCAGGACCTGTGTTACAGGTAATGTCAGGGCCTTATTTAAGAACAGTGTCAGGGCCTGAGTCCTGACTTACTCCTTACTCTCCTCACTAAGGACTTTGGACACTACTGCTAATTCAGGCCCTGATAATGTCCCTAACTAATTCCCTGACACTTTCCCTGGCTAAGGCCCTGAACTTCTCCTACGTCAGGCACTGATACTGTCCCTAACAATGGCCCTGACACTACACCTAACTGAGGCCCCGACATGATACCTTACAAAGGCTTTGTTGCTAGTCCAAACTAAAGCCCTAAAATTGGTCCTAAATAAGGCCTTGACACTAATCCTAACTCAGGCCCTAAAACTGTCCCTAACTAAGGCCCTGATAGTATGCCTAACTCAGGTCCTCATACGATTCCTAACAATGGCTCTGATGCTAGTCCAAACTAAGGCCCTGAAATTGGTCCTAAATAAGGCCTTGACACTAATCCTAACTCAGGCCCTAACACTGTCCCTAACTAGGTCTCAGACAGTACACTTAAATCAGACCCTGACACTGTCCCTAAGCAAGGCCCTGACACTACTCCTAACTCAGTCCCTTACACTGTACCTAACAAAGTCTCTGATGCTAGGCCTAACTCAGGCCCTGAAACCGTCTGTAACGAAGGCCCTGCTGCCATCACTATCAAAAGTCCTGACATTATTCTGAGCTAATATCCTGACCTATGTCTTTCCAAGGTCCTGAAACTGTCCCAAAGTAAGCCCTGACGCTGTCCCTAAGTGAAGACCTGAGGCTGTCCCTAACTCAGGCCCTGAAGCTTTCCTGAACTGAAGCCTTGAAGCTGTGACTAATTCAGGCCCTGATCATGTACCTAACGAAGACCTTAATGCTGATCCAGCAAAGAGGCTGATGCTGCTCCAAAGTCATGCCCTGACAGTGTGCCCAGCTAAGGGCCTGATGCTAAGCCTCACTCAGGCCCTGTCGCTCTCCCTAAGTCAGGCCCTGACACTGTCACTAACTAAGGCCCTGACTCTACTCCTAATTCAGTCCCGTACATTGTATCTAACAAAGACTCTGATGCTAGTCGTAACTCAGGGCCTGACACTGTCTCTAACTAAGGGCTGCTGCCATCAACATCTAAAGTCCTGACATTATCTGGAGCTAATACCCTGACCCATGTCTTACCAAGGTCCTGAAACTGTCCCAAAGTAAGCCCTGACGCTGTCCCTAAGTGAGGCCCTGAAGCTTTCCCTAACTAACTCAGGCCTTGATGCTGTGGCTAACTCAGACCCTGATCATGTCTTTAACTAAGACCCTAAGGCTGATCCAACAGAGGCCCTGATGCTGCTCCTAAGTCATGCCCCGATAGTGTCCCCCACTAAGTGTCTGATGCTAGGCCTCACTCAGACCCTAACGCTCTCCCTAAGTCAGGCTCTGATGCTGTCCCTACCTGAAGCCCTAACACTGGTTCTGAATAAGGCCCTGAGAGTCTCCGTAACAAAGGTCTTCACACTATCCTTAGGTCATTTCCTGACACTATCCCTAGATGTTAAACTGACACGGCCACTAGATAATGTCCTGCCTCTTATGCTAACTGAAGTCCTTAGGCTGTGCCTACCTCAGGCACTGAATTTAGTCCCAAGACCATGAAACTGTCCCGAACTAAGGCCTAGATGCTCGCCCTACATCCGGCCCTGACACTGTCCCTAACTAAGGCCCTAACACTATTGCTAACTGAGGATCTGACACTGGACCTATCAGAGGCCCGCTACTCCTAACTAACGCCTTGGAACTTTGCCTAACGTAGCCGCTGCTACCATCAATATCTAAAGTCCTGACATTATCCTGAGCTAATATCCTGACCCATGTCTTACCAAGGTCCTGAAACTCTCCCAACGTTAGCCCTGACACTGGCCTTAAGTGAGGCCCTGAGGCTGTCCCTCACAGAGGTCCTGATAATGTCTTTAACTAAACTCTAATGCTGATCTTACAGAGACCATTATGTTGATCCTATGTCATGCCCTGACGCTGTCCGTAGCTAAGGCCCTGACTCTAGGCATCACTCAGGCCCTGTCGCTCTCCCTAAGTCAGGCTAAGACTCTGTCCCCACCTGAAGCCCTGACACTTGGCCTAAATTAGGCACTGATGCTCTAATTAGCTATGGTCTTGACACTATCCCTAGGTCATTTCCTGACACTATCCCTAGATCTTAACCTAAACTTGTCTTTAGCTATTGTCGAGCCTCTTATGCTAACTACATCCCTGATGCTGTCTCTAACTAAGAGCCTGAAATTAGTCCCGAGGCCGTCAACCTGTCCCTAACTGAGGTTGGAGGCTCATCCTAACTGAGGCGCTGACACTGTCCCTAACTAAAGCCCTGACACCGTACTTTACAAGGGCTCTGATGCTAGTCCTAACTCAGGCCCTGACACTGTCTCTAAGTAAGGCTCAGAAATTGCACCTAATATAGGCCCTGCTGTCAGCAATAACTAAAAACTGGACACTAGCCTGAGTTAATATCCTGACATATTTCTAACCAAGGTCCTGACACTGTCCCTAAGAAAGCCCTGTCGCTGTCCCTATGTTACGAACTGAGGCTGCCCCTAACTCAGGCCCTGAAGCTTTCCCTAACTGAGGCCTTGAAGCTGTGACTAAGTCAGGCCCTGATCATATCTGTAACAAAGACGCTAAGGTTGATCCAACAGAGGCGCTGATTCTGTTCCTAAGTCATGCCCTGACAGTGTCCTCAGCTAAGGGCCTGACGCTAGGCCTCACTCAGGCCCTGTCGCTCTCCCTAAGTCAGGCTCTGATGCTGTCCCTACCTGAAGCCCTGACACTGGTTGTAAATAAGGATCTGATAGTCTCAGTAACTAAGGTTTTGACACTATGCTTAGGTCCTTTCCTGACACTATCCCTAGACCATAACCTGACCCTGTCCCTAGCAAATGTCGTGCCTCTTATGCTAACTACAGACCTGCTGCTGTCCTTAACTAAGGGCCTAAAATTACTCTCGAGGCTGTGACCCTGTCCGTCCCTAAGGCCTCGATGTTCGTCCTAATTCAGGGCCTGACACTGTCCCTAACTAAGGCCCTGCTGTCGACAATATCTGAAGTCCTGACACTATCCTGAGCTAATTTCTTTTTTTTTTTAATTTTATTTATTTATTTATTTATTTATTTATTTATTTATTTATTTATTTATTTATGTATTTATGGCTCTGTTGGGTCTTGGTTTCTGTGTGAGGGCTTTCTCTAGTTGCGGTAAGTGGGGACCACTCTTCATCGCGGTTCGCGGCCCTCTCACTATCGTGGCCTCTCACGTTGCGGAGCACAGGCTCCAGACGCGCAGGCTCAGCAGTTGTGGCTCACGGGCTTAGTCGCTCGGCGGCATGTGGGATCTTCCCAGACCAGGGGTCGAACCCGTGTCCCCTGCATTGGCAGGCAGATTCTCAACCACTGCGCCACCTGGGAAGCCCCTGAGCTAATTTCTTGACCCATCTCTTACCAAGGTCCTGAAACTGTCCCTAAGAAAGCCCTGATGCTGTCTCTAAGTGAGGCCTTGAGGCTGTCCCTACCAGAGGCCCTGATAATATCTTTAACATAGCCCCTGAGGCTGATCCTATCGTGGCTCTTATGCTACTCCTAAGTCATGCCCTGACACTGTCCCTAGCTAAGGTCCTGACGCTAGGCCTCACTCAGGCCCTGTCTCACTTCCTAAGTCAGGCTCTGACGCTGTTCCTACCCGAAGCCCTGACACTCACTGCTCCTAAATTAGGTCCTGATGTGCTAAGTAACTAAGGTCTTGACACTATCCCTAGTTCATTTCCTGACACTCTCCCTAGACCTTAACCTAACCTTCTCTTTAGCTAATGTCGAGATTAGCTAAAGAGATTCTTTAGAACGAGATTCTTTCATCTTCTGAACAGAGTTTTCTTCAAAACATAATTTTTATAGTGTTACTAACTTTAAACAAAATGTACTCAACTGCTGTGGAATATTCCTTCATAGGAGCGTGCATGGTTCACTTCTGCATCTGCTTGTGGTGGTGTTCAGGTTG